>NC_092032.1:6128414-6772414 GCF_042242105.1 Pempheris klunzingeri | reverse complement strand
TTGTATCACATTTTAAAGATTACAGACGAAATTACTTGAACACTCTGCTGTCTGTTGAGGCATTTTCACACAGTGTATTTGCAGACTATTAAAACTTTATGGCTTGTGTAAACCTCTCTCCTAACATCTGGTGGAAATGACTGTGGATTCAAGAGCCAACTGTGTGTTGTGAACACAGTCATATGGTGCGAGCAGATTCACACAGCCAAGTAACTTCTGGCTTTAATGTGTGCACGTGCTAACACACTGATGATGGTATTTTTTTGGTAGTCACTGAAATTTTAATACAGAGCAAACACCACTCAGACAATCGTGGTTTGTTGCTGGAGCTTTAATATTTAATATTTCTATTCTATATATACTTTCTATTGACAACCAGGCAAGCAGTTCATTAATCATTCTTGTTTATGTCCAATTTCACAATTCTGCAAAAACATTTTAACAGCAAAGGGGTAATACGACCAATATGACATTTTCTTCAACTTAAACCCTCTCTCCTGTCTTTACGTCACAAGAAAAGCGAGAATCAGGTGACTTTACCACGGCCGGACATTGTCAATAAGACATTGCCCGTCATGAATATTATGGCAGATTTAGTCTCTAAAACCCACTGACAAAATCTCCCCTAATGCTCAGCCTGGATGTCTGCTTATAGAGAATAAATTGGTATATTTTCAACATCATTATCATGCTGTTCAGTTCGCTGCATTTGCGCCTTGTAGATAAAAGTGTTGTCATCCTGGAAGACATTGCAATTAGTGAGGAAATGTATCACGGGAGGAAAGTGAACCATCACGATAAAGATGATTAGAATTGTACTCGCATGCTAAAGAGGAAGTGCAACTCCTGCATAGTCCCACGGCACAATCATGGCAGTGACACACTGACTTAAATAATTACCATAAATCATTCTTATCGGCTATGCCATTTTTTTTTTTCTTTCCTTCCTTTTGCTCTTAGTTAAGGGTTAGGGTAGGGCTTATGAATGATTTCTGACTTATTTTACATCAGTTTTGCTCAACTCTCTAAAAAAAAAAGTTATTTTCATTTTTTATTATACGTCAATCAATTCTATTTATGATTGATTAGTTCCTTTTCAGCCTGAGAAAAATGATTTAAGTTTATCAGAAATTAAAAAAAACCCACTAAGTGGACGTCATCGTGGTTTGAATCAAAAGGTAACGTATGCAGTGGTGAGGTCACAGGACTACCCATTGCCTAGCATGCTAGCTTCCACTTTCCATGTGGCATACAAACTTTACTATACAATGGGTCCTTCCAAATGCTCAGTATTGTAAAGGCAAAGACGGTTTAAATTGCTGACAGGATATTGCTAACGCTGTGTGAGCATGTTGAAAAAAAGGGGGGGAAAAAAAAACATGTTGTGTATCGTCATTCTTCAGTCAGTAGCGCTATTCAGACAGCACATCCCCCAGCAACACTGGCACTTATTTGTCATTCAGAGCTGCCATGGGAAACACCCACCCAGAGCAGAGGCTTAAGGCTTAGATGCTGTTTCCACGTCTGTTAACAGTTTTATCCTCTGTTGAAAACTGGAAAAACGTATCCACAATACCTGCAGCATCACCGTAATGTATATTTCCTCACACTAAGTGAATTCAAATTTCAGTTTGACTTTAAGCATTTTCCCCAGTAGAAAACTGTGCATCTAATCTCAATCTAATCTGTGCCTTTTCAAGTTCGCACCTATGCATGGATTAATTGTAGTAATGGATTTTTCACCTCTTTTCATCATTAACCACCAAGTGTGTATTTAGAAAACCACTGTTTTGGTTTTAAGTCTACCGTGCCCTTTTCTTTTCTGGTCTCGGTGTTAATTCATGACCCGGCCTCAGAACTGCATTGGAATGGTTGAAGTGATATGCACCACAGTACTGATCCTTCACTATCTAGCTTCATTGTGTTCAGCTGTAATGTACGTGGGATCCTATGGCCTCCGTGAATGACACTGCATTGCATTTCACAAGACTAACATGACCTGCTGCATTTGCCAATGAGCATATGACCTTCTGTGTGTGGCCGCTTGAATACCTCCTCTCTGCGGATCCAAAGTTCTCAGCAATGCCCTTACAGCAACACGGTATTCATGGTAAAACACTTCATGCCCACTTGTGACTATGGAATGAATATAATATCAAAACACTGTACCATATATAGTATTTATCCAAAGAATCCCAGAAGAACTCGAGGCTCTGCCCCTGCAAAACTATTGATTGTTGATTGTTGAAGTAAAACTCACAATAATTTTACTGGAGCTATTAAATGACACGTATTTGTGGCATTGCTGAAGTTTCTACGTTAAAGATGCTGAATTCATCTATTGACTAAGTAATGGGTGATGGTATAAGAAGGATTACTGATGCTATTACTTTTGATGGAGCGTGTCAGATTAATTGTGTCACAGTGCGTGTCTGTAAGCTTTGTCATATCAAACATACTGTTGATGATTAGCATGTATACTCTGCTGCCACTGCACAGCCTTAAGCTACATGTCACACTGACTCACAATCCCAAGCCTGTTGGGATATAGCATAAATACATTACTCCACAAAAGAATGACAATTGTAGCTCTGGCTTGTCTTGTTCCTGAATGCATTATTATTTTTATGAGCTAGGAGAAATCAAACAGGTAAGTTTATATCAGGTCACAATGCAAATCCAATCCAAAATAAAACCCAGTATATGCATAATGGCGTACTAAGCTGTCTATCCATAATTGTGGCACATCAAAAATATCAAAACAGATGACACAGACAAAAAAAGAGCAACCTAACCACAGCTGAAAATCTCGTCTTTGTTTTGTCACTTTTCTGCAGTGATGTAGAAGCTCTGCAAGGTGTCACAACGCCATGACATCACTGTTGGGTGTGGTTTTAGGTGCAAGATGGTGCAATTCCTCAATACCACAATCTAACGTACTGCAATGCTCTCTTCACTGCCAACTGGAAAAAGAGGATTCTTAGAACAATTACGGCCTGCAACTTCCAAGGGAACAATTGCTGAAAATATCTATGACCACTGGGCTACAATGGAGTCATGCCAAAACAAGGCCAGTGAAAGCATCAGCACGGTCAATACAAATAGGATCCTTCTCTAAATTTCATATTTAACAGAGGACTGTGAGAGGTCCAAAGGCAAACACAGGCAGCACTCAGTTGGGGATGGTGTGTATACGGCTGATGTTATTACATTTTAGCTGTAAACACAGAAGTGAGCTTTATTTCCTAATACTGCAACAAACAACCAAAACAATGAGTGTGCTGTAGCTCAGGGGCACAGAGCCACTGACAAATACACCACTAATGTTTGGTGGCATATACAGGAAACAAGAGGCTGAAAATAATATTACATCTGTAAAGTTACATTACGTTAAGCCTGGATGGGCCAGACTGTTGTTAAGTAATTCACCTGGGACAGAAACTTCAATTTCATGTAAAATAACTGACCACAAATACTGTGAACAAGGTTCTTCCTGGGATTTTTGGCTAAGACAAGTGTCAGTTAGAGCGCAAAAATATGAAAAACAACAAGTTGCAACAAATAACAGTGCTTATTTTGGCACATTAAAAAACTCTGTTGCAGATTTTGCAAACTTTCTACACGTATTTCACTCGCATTTTTTAATGAATGCAACGATAAGGGATATCGTTCCTTAACTCAAATGTAGATTTTTAAGGTTGCCATCCACTTCCTACTTCACCTGAAGAAGAACCGGCGAGCTTTTTAAAATCCTTGAGAGCTAAAACATTAACATTAACAAACATTAAATGATAAAAAAAACAAACTTTCTTCTTCATTTAAGTTATTGGAAAATTGTAATATATTTTTCTAAATTATCTAAATTTTATATTCTTTGTGACAGTCATGACTTCAGTTGTATTGTAATGTTTTACAGATGCCAGTTTTAGTTTTTGTATTGAACAAAATGAGATGAAAACAAACAAATCATAAAACTCTTCAAACATGTTGAAATGAAAAATGAAAGAGCAACCTTTAGCTGTTATGACCTTCTGCAGTCCTCATGGGAAACAGCCTCCAGCTCTCTAATATTCTTGGGGTTGCGTGCTACAACTGCTTTCTTTACATCCCACCAGAGATTTTCTATGGGATTCAAGTCAGGCGAATGTGACGGCCACTCTAGTATCTTCCAGGACTTTTTTCTGAAGCCAAGCCTTGAGATATGTTTGGAATCATTGTCCTGTCCATCCACTGATGCCCAAGCTTCAGCTTCCTCACAGACAACGTGAAGTTTTCTCCTAGGACTTCCTGATTCTTGATTGAATCCACGTTGTCCTCCGAACACTGCAGGTTTTTCTGTGCCTTCTGTGCATCACAGGCATGGAGCCCTCCCACGTTTACTATCTCTTAGCTCTGAACTTGCGAACAATGCTTCCAACAGTATCTCTAGGAACATGCAGTGCCATTGCTATCTTTTTGTAGCGAGGCAATGATCTCCTCTCTTAACAATTTGGACAATTCTCTTGACTTCTCCACTCGTATTTCTAACATGCGACCAAATGTCACTGTGAACAAACCCCTAGCCAGTGCAGGTATTTGATGTGTTCTATGGTGCAACTAACCAAGGGCCTCATTAGTTACATGAGGTGCTCTTATGAGGAATTCTATTCAGGGGGTTGAATAATTTTGAAACTGCAGTAGTCATTAATTGTGGCATATTGTGTTATATGTGGAGAAACCACCTGTAATATTATTTATGTTGAGCTATTTCAGTTCTTGTTTTAGCTGTTCATTCAACACAGCAACAAATTTTGCCAATACACCTAATTAGCAATAGGGGTTGAATAATTTTAAGTGCAACTGTAGAGTAGTTAATAGTTAACATTATAAACACACCATTTTGATGGTATTGCAGTAGGTCTTCATAATAAATATTGACCGTGAGGAACGTATATCACTTGATGACTTATTTTACTGTAAATTCACTATGCTTAAAAAAAAAAGTGTTTCTCGAGTGCATACAGCACTGTAGGGGGGTTGCCAGTGACAGTTTCATGAACCCGCCTTGGGCAAAATTTGAATTATGTTAGTCTGTGGAAACAGCCACCGTTATAAGCGCCTTTTTGAATTGAAAAGCTCATACTTCTGTGAAATGTATCACTGCCAGTGTAATGTCCTGTCCTCACAGATAGACTGAGATTGCACAGAGTGTGAAGTAGAAACCACAACAGTGTGCCGGTTCATCAACAAAGTAGGAAGTCCTCAAACTAAGTTTGCCACTCATGGTTCAGCTGGTGTCATGGTAATCAGTTTTGTATTCTGGTGAGTGAAATATGATGTATGAGCATCTGCTTTCCAAATGAGTTTACACTGGAGTCAGGGCCCGATATCTCTGGGCAAAGGTAATCATTTCTTGTTCTGTCTTTTAAGCTATGAGATGGAAGAAGGTGCAGCAGAGGTGGGAGCGAGCCAGATGGATATTACGCTGACTTTTGAGGAATGGAAGGCAAACAAAAGGGTAACGGGGGAGGAAGGCAAACTCAATCTTCCATTTCAGAGGGTTTTTTCCCTTTATATCTGTCATGGCTTTCATGTGCAGTGTCCTAATGACAGGGTGCTGGTAAACAGAGAGGTGAAAAACAGATTCACACATGTAGTGTCACAGCACATGCCAGTCACAAAGCAACCACAGAGAAAACGAGCGGTTGATAAAGAGAGGAAGGAGAAAAAGTTTGCAGAACTGCTCCTCTTGTGATTATCCTTAAGAGTGAGATATTCAGAGGTTTTTTTTTCTGTTTTTGAAAGATATTGATTTTCAAATTTTCGGACAAAAGACAAAAAAAAAAAAAAAACTTCAGCACAAACAGATAGTAAGAATGTTGGCACGATAATAAGAAAGAAAAGTCACAATTGTAACATTAATTGGGTCATTAATGGCTGAGCCACCATTAATGTCACTGAAAAACTGTCAGAATTTGCAATATGTGTGATTTCATAAAGTTCTATACCACTGCTCATACAGTGTTTAAAGCTTTTGCACCCTATTAGCTCTGGGAAATCATACAGGTTAGATACAAAGATACACACACCCAAACAGAGAATTCAAACAGCATTTAGCGCGAAAGGTCAGTTAACTGCCATTTTTAGTTTAGCTTGGTCGCCAACAGGAGAGTAAAGTCATACAGACAAGGTTGAAACAGAGTTCTCCGTGTATCTTCCAGCAAAATCAGGTGCTGCTCAGTTCAAAAGATAGCAAACTTCTAGAGGGACAAAAGGGACTGGAGGACACCGATTAATCCACAGCCTTTAATAGTGCAACCAGAATAGTGTAAATGAAAGAATGTGAAATCAGAATGTGTCAGTACGGAGCTTGTTGTAAATCTTTAAAACTTGTATTGTTTGTCTGACACATAACCTGTATATAAAAATGGATGATGTGATATATATAAAATATCTTGATCGCCCCCTGGTCACTGGCTGCAGAATGTCTCATAAACCCCGCCCCAAAGAAAAGGTTTCTGTCACTTAGGTAGTTCTCACCACACTGATAAATGTTTACGTGTTCATTTTTCTGACCACTTTGGTTCTAACTAGTTATTTGATGCTAATAAAAGGGATTGAAATGACTGAGAGACAACTCTAACCTGTGATTGGGTCGGGCAGGTGTATTTGGAGCCTGAGAAAGTGGAGATGCGTCCTCCATCTTTATATGCAGGCAATGGTCCAACATAAAAAAGACCACAGGGACATTTTAGCATATGTGCTGCTGCAGTTAATGAAGGATTTAATGGAATGTTTTTTACCAGTGCGTGGATGTGTAAGGAGGTGTCTGATGACTTAGAACATTGTGCACAGGGGCCACAGTGGAAAAAATTGATTAGACAGAAAAAAGACAGTTAGGTGGTTTTCTAGGGTCAGAATGAACCAGTCTGTCTCTCAGATTGTGGCAATGTTTAAAGGTGAACAAAGGAGGCAAGAGCTGATATTATACAGAAATTAGTACATTTTTGAGGACCAATGTCAATTCCAGTGTTTAGGAGTAATGTTTTCGACCCTGAATTTTATATATAGAATTTATATATTTTAGAAATTCAGACAGCTCTCTTCAATTACTTCTCAACATGACCATGATATCATCAATGTATCTTTTCAACAAAGCTATCTTGAATCAGGAGTTTTGGAGCTATGAACCTCCAGGAATAGGTTTAGGAAATACCACCATAAACATCCTACCAATACTTGCAACATGTGGGTGGGGTGGGGTACTTTGGGTAGGCCATTACAGACATGACATTTCTGTTAGCTAATCCTTTAAAAGGCAGAGTAAATATATTCACATATTTGATTCTTGCAGTTGTCAGTAGATTTTGACCTCAGTTAACTTCTTAGGCTAGAATTGCATTGTTCAAAACTCATAACCACAACTGATCCGCTGGCTGAATGATGATCTCTTTCCTAGATTCCAGGTAGCTCTGAGCTTCTCATTCAGATTCATTCAGACTCCTTTTGACAGCATGTGGAATCTGGGATATATTTTGGCCTAAATCTTTTTCCGCTTAATTACCGTAGGTGAGTATGGTGGGATTTAGATTGGAGGAAAACAAGAACAAAGATTTCTTTTTAAAGGTAGTTGCTTCTCTGCTCTCTGATGTTAGTATCAAAGTTTAAGTTGCTGCTAAGAAAGTGTTTGAGATGCAGGAGTCTAAAAAAGTTAAATGCATCAACCTTTAGTATAAATGGGTCAATGTTGTTATTTGGGGAAAAGCTAAGACCCTTTCTCAGCACAGATACTTCATCTTTGGACTCACGTCAGAGATTTTGAGTGCTGTTTTGTTAATTGCTGTGGGTGATGGTGGGACTTGCAGTGCCCTCTTGTGCTCCACCGTGCCTTCTGTGGTTTGTTCTCTGTGGTGTTAAAAAAAAAAAGAAGAAAAAGGGTGAGATGATTTGGTCCATTCCACCATGTAACTCCCCTCTGATGTCTCTGTCTTGCTGGCGGTGGAAAGAAGGGGTGTCATCTGCTGGAGACTTTGCCCTCTGCATAATCTTTTATGTCACACTCTTTTCTTATTTTGTAAGCTTGGAGGTCTTTTTGGAATGAGGTTAGGGATAGAGTCTCAATCAAGCGTCTTGATTGGCCTTGCCCATCAGTTCTTTCTTCAGGTGTCTTCATTTCAGCGCTCACTTTTTTTTGTTCCGTTTTGTCAATAGTGAGAAGTTTTAGATCTGTTATTATTAGTTTAAGCTGCATTTGTGCCATATCTGTTCCCTTTTCTGAAGGAATTCTTTGTCCTCTGAGCCAAAGGAAGGTGATTTGTTGATCCTCAGGCCATGTAGAATGCATTTCCCTCTCTAGTATTCAGAGAGATGCCAAAAGAATCTCATTTCTTTCTTTTTGAGAAAGAATGTTAAAAAGGGAGCATGTGACTTAAATGTTTGCACCTTCATCTTTAGAGTACGTTAGAGCCTTTTGATCTTGCATCAGTGCTTGCACTGATTTTCTCAAAAGAGGACATTTTCTCCCCACTCTTGCAGAAGAGGAAAGCAACGGAGGTGAAGGCTAGTCCAGGCAGTCTTGAGGAAATCTAGTTCACTTGTTCTCTGCGCATCTTCAAGCAAGATGCAACTGAATCAGGTGCTTCTCCACTTGAGGACAGAAAACTTGCAGAGGACAAAAGGGACTGAAGCACACTGATTAATTCACAGCCTTTGATGAAGACACTGTAGCGCTGAAATGTTAGTCTGTTTGCACAATTAAAGGCCGTGAATTAATCAGTGTGCTACAGTCCCTTTTGTTCCCTTGTCAAACGACACATTTGTATCATAGACTCCTGTCTCATAATTATCTGCAAACCGTTGCTCTGTTGTGGAAGAGTTTTCACTCGGACAGAGGAGGTTAAATTATTCTGAATGGTGCAGCAAAGCTAATAAGCTATGATAGTTTCCTCTATTTTAAACTCTCTGGCTCTCCATTCGCTCAAAGGTCAGCACTGTCAAGATGGCTTGCTATTGGTCAACGGCACAAATTCTGGTGTCACAAAGTTCACAAAACTGAACTCTGTGAGGAACATTTGCGTGCATTAATTTAATCTCCTCCATGGATACAGGGCATCATAAGCAGTGCAAATTTGTGATATTGGGCAATATAATTAAATTTCACTTGACATCTTTTATAATGTTGATTCCATTGGAATGAATTGATTTTAAACTGATCGAAACGTTGGTTTTTTGTATCCTAGTGTATCCAGGCCTTTGGGATGGTACACACCTGCTCATGTAAGGTCCTACAGTTCACAGAGCATATCAGAGAAAAAGCTATCACATCGATGGAACTTGCCATAGCTCAAGAAAAATTGTTGTGAAATACTATAGATGTGGGGAAGGGTGAGAACACACTGCTGCAAGACTTTTTAGCTATCTAGTCAAACATTGTAACTAGGCAACAAGGGCCTTGGTGAGGGAGTTGACCAAAAAACTACAAGCCTCTGAGTTTCTCTGCAGAGATGAGAAAACCTTGCACAAAGACAAGCATCACTGCAGCAATCCATCAGTCTGGCTTTAACTGTGCTAAAAAGCATACATGTGACATTCTGTCTGGAGCCTGCCAAAAGGCAAAAAAGATTCCCTGGTCTGAGTAGAGAGGAATTGAGGGCTGCGGCCTGAATGCAAGTGCTACATCTTGCAAATCATCAAGGTAATACCACTGTTTAGGCGGAGCATGGTGGGGGCTGTACAATTATTGGAGCTGCTACTCAACGACATGTACTGTACTTTGAAACTTGATCAGTGAAGTCCTCAAAGAAAACTTATTCCACAGCATTTATGACCTCAGATTAAGCACACAGCCAAGAGAATGATACAGTGGTTTAGTCTGAAGGAGCAAGAAAGAAAGAGAAGAACTGCCAAAATCATGGCATGCAAAGCTTTTAATATTTGCCAGCGGCGCTTCTCTAAATTAGTAAATAAAGGGTTCAGGTAGATATGTTAATTATGCTAATAACTTTGCAATAACAAGGTGTGTTTTTTATGAAAAGCCTTTTGCAGATACAGTATTTGTGGCTCCATATAATTGACAGTTATAAACTTTTCAACGTTCCATCATTTGAATTGATTTAATATTTCAGGAATCATCTGACATTACTGTTGCAACCTCCAAAAGGAGTCAGCCATTGTCTCATGCGCAGCCCATATTTTATGGATGTTGTGGTGCTATACTTTGCAGAAAATGCCCTGTGTGAGTTCTCTGGATACACAAAGGCCTCAGTCTTCAGTTAACTGTTAAATACTGCATTGTGATGAACCTCCTCTCATCCACCACGGTCGAGGGACCATCCACAATTGTGGTTAACTTCTGCATTAATCTATTCTGCTGCCTTCAGGTATGAGTGGAGACTCCCAACTGTGGTCTTTCACTATTTTCTTTATCTATTTTCTGACATGCCAATTCAAGATTGAGGTCCTAAAGCGTCTGATTAAAATCAAAGCAGGTAGGGAATCCACTTATCAAATCTGAATCATTTAACATCTTTTATTGTGGACCCAGCTTTCAAGCCACCATTGGTCAATATGTGACACATGACCCTACAACCTCAGGCCAATAGAACCAGAGGTCCCCCACTGCTCTCTCTCTCTCTTACACTTCTCGTCTGGGCCCCTGAGGGTCCAGCTCTGTTTTTCACATGGCTCTCTCCTCGTCTGGACCCTGGGCCCCTGAGGGTCCAGTTCCAGGCCAGCAGCTGTCTCCTTCAGCTCCTGCGCCAGTGTGGCCTTTACCGAGCAGACCACGTTTTTCATGGCAGCGACACGAAGCCACGTAGCTAAGTGCATTTAGTTAGATAGTTTGTATGTTTGACTTTGTTATGTTTTAATAAATGTTTTAATACACATGCTGTCTTCTTTAATGTTCTACTCTAAAGAGTGAACACTGCCAACCTCTATTCTGTCAAGAACTCTGAAATCCTTTGACCAGCTATCAATATGGTAACTTTGGTTGTAGTTGTTAAGTAAATTATTAATCAAAACACCAAATTGATGAGTTACTTTATTTGAGACTGAATCAGTTAAATCTTTTTCCTTGTTTATCGAAGCGATGCCCCAGTCGAGGTGGACTTTACACTAAGTCCCATTAATCAACATAATTACTAATTATCTTTGATAATTGTTGATTATTTCCAAAATTCCCCCAGAAATGGTGCAAATAATGAACTCTTGAGGAAGAGTCTACAGCACAAATTATCTTGCTTTCACTGTGCTGTGGCAGTGATTTTGCTGCTTATCTACAGTCATCAACTGGCTGTTGATATTAATTTTCCTAAGGTTAATACTAATCAAGTGCAGCAAAACTGCATTATTCAATCAAATGCATCAATAACATTATTATACTTGAAAAACTGTGTCCTGTCCTTCACTGATGGAATGGGGTTTGGCTGAGGTAAGTTATGGTCTCTGCCAAGTTAATCCCGCTCCATACACGGGGATGAGAGGATAGTCGGGACAGTAACATTTTAATTTGGAAATGGTACAGTAGAAACATTGTTTTAATGTTTTCAGAGCTTTAGAGGAAAATCTTCCTCTAAGCTTCAGCCACACAACAAAGCTATTCCTTTGATTGTGAATTACAGTAAAAGCCTTCTCCCCCTATGCAACATGGAAGACGATTAGATTTTGTCAAGCTGACCTAACATGTCACCCACTCACTTTATTTAAAGAACCTGGCACAGGCCTGGAGGTCTGTCAAGGCTATAGTTCAATTATTCTTTGTATCTGACAATTTGGCATTGAAAGCCTGAAGCTGTATGTTTACAACAATTTGATTAATGCTCTATGTGTGACATGCTGACACACCAATCTAAGAGAAGGCATGAGTGATCCATGTTTTATAGCCTCTTCACATATTTTTAACACAATTATTGCATCTGCTGACTTGCTCCGATGGCTGTCCCCTTACCCGACCTTCCATAACTAGGTCAACACCTGACTGTGATGTATAGGTACGTCAAGGGCCACATGTTGCCCCTACCCATCAGCTCCGACCGTCATATATATAATCCCCCCCACCTTTGATCGTGATTTCCTCCTAATCCTGTTGTAAGTTTTAGGTGAAGACTGCTAGAGGCAATATGAATGCTCAAAGTGGGATACCCGCTTCCTCCTGTGGAGAAACAGCGTTAATTACCTCCATTTGTACATTGAAACTAACTCGAGTGACCAAAGTGAAAGTTAAATCTCCGATTGGATGAATCAGCAGCAAGGGCTTGTCGCCTTCTTATTGATGTGAGCTGGAAGACACAGCTGGAGAGGCGGTGGAAGCTTGGGCTGCATCCTTTCTATTCAGACTTCATTATAACTAATTAAAGTGACTTTGCAACACCACTTCATCTGGTCACATCAGACGAGTGGATTAGCAGACGGCAGGTATTTTGGAGTTTTTACACGGGCAGTGCTTTTAATCCTCCCACCATACATTTTTACACACATATATCCCATAACCACAATCACCTGCCACCACCCGCAACGCTGTGACCTTTTGTTCTCTGCTGCTTAAGCTGATAAATGACAAGGGACATGACATTAGAAGTCATTTTAAAATCCTTCATGAAATGGTTGGAAAGCCTCAGACCTGCATTAATGTCATTGACATGTACTACCAGTAAAATGTGACAGGATAAGTGGGTATAGATGAAGGACTAATGGAAATAACATCGGTTCTGCATAACCTCAAATTCACGTGTCTCCTTTAAAATGTTTCATTTGGGAATCAAGTTTAGTTTGAGGTATTTCTCCCCTTGCACATGTTTTTCTTCCTGGTGGTTCTAGTCCTTCCCTGTTTCTAATCATTTCTTTTGCAGGCCACACATGCTGTATATCTAGCCTCTCAAGCATGCTGCTGTCAGATAGCCCTGCTTCTGGCTGCTTCTCAGCTGTAGCCTCCACGACTCCACGCAGACAGCTGAGCCTGTATTAATCAAGCATCTTAGCGAATTCAGCCCTAATATCAAGGTCTCAGACGGACACATATTTGGTAATGCTTTTAGGTTTAAGAGCAAAAATCTGGTCCACGTCTCACATAAACACACTCGTCATCCGTCATCCCATCACGAGACAGATGAAGACCAGCCCTAACTCACAACTGTCTCCCACACATGAGTTTTAAACACTTCACAACAGCTGCTGGCTCTGTGTCTTAAACACCCATCTGCTCGAAAACCTCTTACAGTAGTCATTTTAACAGGTTTCTCAGTCTACACATAAACTAAACATCAAGTGCAGCCCTCTCACAACATGGCTGCTATTGACTGGTTTAATTTGCTGCTGGACAGCTCAGTCTCCTTCAAGTGATGGAAACAGATTAGGATAATCGTGCTCGAACCAATTTGTCCGCATGTGTCAAAGGCACAAACAATAAACTAGAATACGAAAAAAAACGTGATCTTTAAAATCTTTAGAGAGTTGAGCAAATTGCACACTGAACTCCCTGAGCCAAAATTAATGTACATTTCGAATGCAATTCCTTACCCTCTTACTCGTACCCTTACTCTAAGCATTCAGGACTAGTAAAGACAGTGAGAAGAATTGAAGCTGAGAAAATGTCAGGGCTATTTACATCAGAGACTATAACATTTTTTTAAAAAATATATTTGTCTCTTCGTGGAAAAAGTAGCAGTTGATCTTTTTTGTTTCTAATTTAGTTTGAGTGAGACTGAATTATTTTTGGAAAACACGACTTAGGACTGTCATGTGTTTCATTTGGAGCAGAATGCTCCACCTTAAAATGTATCTAGTTTTTGTCATATCATGTTATTTTCTTTGCAATGAGGCTTTTTAATCCTGAAAAGAATATCATATCACTTGCAAATTTTCAGCGTGAAAAGAGGTCAAGGATGTTCACCAATACTGTTATTTGCAACACATTATTCCTTTTGCTGTGTGGGTCAAACACTGATGTGTAGAAATTAATAAAGAGCCACATTCAAGCAGGTTTTTATCTATTTTCTGTCCACCTGCCTTTACTGCTTCTCCAATGAATCATTGTCAGAAATCAACACATATCATTGTCAGTTGCTCTCACAACAAATGAACACTAATGATAGCAATCAGACCTGGCATTGAAATCTCAATAATAATCAGTTTCCGTGAGCTTTTTGCAATTTCTGCTGCAATAAGAAACCTGCAATTTACCCATAATCGCACCCTCTACATTGTGACATATGATTGTTGAAGAGCCACGGTCCATTTTGCACATTGACCTGTTTTAGCACTGTGTTATGTTTGACATTAATTTTAAGAGGATTTGTGTGTCTTGGTAGCCGTGTGCAGCGGCCATTTGCTGAATGAAATTTATGCAGTGTTTTTATCTGACTGTGGTCTTTGCCCGCTGAAGCTGGTTTTGCTGTCCTCTCCCATAGCATCACTTCAGGACAGTGCAACAAGCCAAATAGATCAGAGAGTGGCTTCAAAGAAAACATATCCATCCATGGTCAGTGAATAAAATCCTGCATGTCCATGCTCAGAATACCCCCATGAAAGCACAATAAAATGCACCCTTTCCTGCTACTTTTACTTTGAAGAGAAGCCGCTATTTTGTTGTATTTCACATGAAGACATGCATATCAATTCCAGCTTTTAATTGTCTTTGGTACAGGCCACCTATTTGAAATCCAAATCAACACTTCTGAAACTCTCAAACACAACGTTCAAAGTGTCTTTGCCAGCACTTAGTAAAGAATGAGTATTTTCTGTACAACGACTCTTCACACAACATGCCTGATGTGCTTTAATGTATATGGAATGACAGCTGTTACCTAATGAGTGCTTAGACTAGTAAACTGTTTGGCAATACCTAAAATGTGAATATTAATTCAATACAGACATGATTAGGAAGATAAAATAAATGATAAGAGATAAATGTAAGAGATAAATATAAGCTTTTTCTATTTATTAACTTGTTGATTTATTATAATCACACACTAGAAAACATCTACATTTATTCTGCTGGCTCACTTGAAAACAATTTAATAGAGGTTTTATATATTTTCAATTAGTTTTGTTGTATAATCTGGTGTTTATGTTAAAGTAAAAGCTACTGATTTACCTGGAGACATTTATATTACAGGAGGAAGAAGGCTAATTTAGAGTTTTACAGTTACGGCAGTGTTTTCAGAACTGGTTATGTGACAAGTCTGTATGAGGGTAAAGCTTTCAGCTGAAATGACAGGTAACAGTTTTATTAGAGCAATTATGACCTTTTGTCAGAATTGTTCAGTGCTGCCTGTTATTCTCTGCTTCGCGTGAGAATATCGAGGCACTTTCCATTGCGGCTTACTGCTCAGCAGACCTGTTGCCAAACTACCAAAGACTCGCTGACTCTGTCAAGTTTAACTTCGTCTCTTTGTGTGGCGAAAGGCTCGCTTTTGTCCCCTTTTGGCTTGACAGGTTGCAACAACACACCATTGCCTCAAAACAGTGAGCGGCGTACCTGTCATGTGAAATGAGAGATGCAATAGACGGCGTTGCAAAATAAGAATTCATTAAAGTTTCTTGCTGTGTCTCCCTAGAGGTTCATCTCTGTCCCGGCTCTAGCGCATCTCATTTCAACCTCTGCCACAAAGTACAAGGCATCGTTTTATCATTCTCTCATCATTCGGTCCGGACTACTTTGAATTCTCATCTCCCCTCATTGCGTTTCATGAAGCACAATTAGAACACAGAGGGAGTGATGCAATATTACCAGAGTCCTTCTCAAGGACTTTTTCTTCTGTGCTTCCTTCCTCCTTATACCACCCATCCCCTCAGAAGTACCACTGACTTATATTGGTCTCTGCTTTCTCAATTCCCCACATGTGCAACTCTGGGCAGAATAACAGAAATACAAAAGCCCCACACATGGGTACTAGAACAAAGTGTAAAACAGAATTCAAAAACCTTTCCCATTACTTTATTCTAGCTGCGGGTTCCCAGAACGGTTCCACTGGTGAGTCAGGTCAACCTCTTTTTACCCAACTAGCCATTCCGTGACATTTCACTGCCTTACTAATGAGACAGGCTTGGCAAGGAAGGCCTGTGCTGAGACCAGCAACCTGGCAGAGTTTAGCCCCAAGGGCCTTTAACTGGACCCTGATTCCCATTTACCCCTGTGAAATATTCTGCTGCTGTTTTATTACATAAAGCCAGAACTCTGTTCCACTCGCCGCAGGTTACCGGCACTGTAGTTAAAAATTAAAAGCAAAAGAAAAAAGAGTGTTGGAGAGTAATTGGTGTTATCAAAAGACATAGTAATGTTTGAAGTTAGTGTCGTCTACGACAGACGACGGCTGCTTATCTAGACCTGTAAATTCTAGAAGTTCTCCACATTTAAAGTATTTTTTTTTTTTATCAGTGCCCCTTTATTTTCTTTATTTTAAGTCAAGTATTTGAAAATCTGAGACATCTCACTGGTGTAGCTGCTCTCGGCTCAGGGTGCTCAGTGAGAGCTCGTGGTTTGCATATTTCTGAATAGCGGATAGTGATAATAATGGCTAAATCAGTCTGGCGGGAGAGAAAAGAAGAAGAGCGGAGAGGGAAAGCTGCTGAACCACGATGTATTCGCTATCACGATGGTACAGGGGCTTGGGTCATGGCGGTCTATTTAATGCTTTAGCTAAACCTGACCCTCACTGTGATCACTACAGTGTAAGTAGACACACAATGCTGAAACATAAGGGATTTTGAACAGTGTGTGGTTGCAAGGTTACAACCCAGCAGCATACATTGTACAATACAGTGTCGACCATCAGCATTTTGCTGCTATTTGTTAATATAAAATTATACTTAATGAGATTATTTGATTAAATATGAAGTATGATTCGATATCTCTGCAAATGAATTGTGAATTCTGTGATCTTGTGCAAGGTTTAGAATAATTTCTAGTGATATGAATTTACATGCTCATTTATGATTCCAGGTGATAAATAATGTGCGATGAATGAAGACGTTACCAGGTTGGTATAACCTGTCTGCTACTGATTCCTCTGTTTCTGCAACATTTTGTAGTGTCTAAAAAACACTTCCACACCCTGATGGTTCTGACATGGCCCGCTCAGGGCAACACATTTTCACTGGACACAGTGCAGCCACAGGGAGCCATTCAGAGGTTCCCGGTCCCCCTCTTTCACCAATGTGTGCTGATAGCTCCCTGTGTGACCAACAGGTTTTAATCCACAGTGTTCTCAGGGACCAGCGAGAGTTGCTAGAATTGTTGTGGCTCTTATAGAAATACAGCTGGGTAGGTAGTGACCTCTAGCATGCACTCAGACTATTCTACCACCTCGGAGGGGGCATGTTCATGGGAAGAAAAGAGAGAACAGCCCATGGCACTCAAGCAGCGGGATACTTTGCAGTTGAAGCTGTGGATATAAAGGCCATGATTGATTTTTCAGCACTCTTTCCTAAAGTTTTTAGTTCTCATCTCTCCTCAATGTTTTGTTGTGGATTTGTTTAAAGTGCAGTGGCCTGTTCCCCCACAATTGAATGAACGTGCGTGTGTGTATGTGTGTGGTCATTGGTTGCAGGGGGGCAGCGGTTTGGTTTTTTGAAGAGCTGCAAATTCAAGCAAAAGCTCTGTTTCTGGAAACGGTGAGCTGTCTTTTTACCAGCTTGACATTCCTCCTCAGCAAACCTACTGCTTTTTCTGCACACTTAACCCATCTATGGGATGTGTAAATAAAAAGACCTACGTGATGGTAAAGAGATTCCATTTTATAGATCGGTCAAAGGTCAAGCTGTCATCTGGCGATGGCAGCTTAGGGCTAGTGCAGAATACAAGACTGTCAGACAAATTCCTTTGATCTGAGACTAAAACTCTCAAGTCGGCACGAAATCCACATCGATGCGCACCAGGAGCGGTCCACTAGTTCAAACAGTTGAGAAATGTGTCTTCACCTCATCGTGAGCTACCCAAGACGCTACCACGGTTTCAAAAAACTTGCAGCCTTCATGCAGTTGGGACACAGAGGAGTCAAAGAGGGAGCAGTCATCGATGAGAGCACACCAGAAACCAGAGAAACCAATGCATCACATTTGCAACTGAAAACTGTCGCAATATGTCCTACAGTGACCTAATGTGCTTTTCTTGCATAATCGCTGTAATTTAATTCAGTCTAAGATTTCTCCAAGAGGAAGCCTTATCAGCACACTTGGTCAGAGATCCGTTGTGTAGCTTTTATGCACCTGCTTGTCAACGTGACAACAACCTGGGACTTATGGTATGAACAGCACAGCAACTTTTTCCAAAGTCTTGTCATCTGCAAGTGGCTTCACGCCGGGTTCAGACAGGAGGCAGAAGTGCTGCAAAACACTGCAATATGTCAGATCTCGCACGAGCAGCTGCCTGGCTGTTCACAACAGTATGTTATTTCTCCTCGCTGGTCAACCAGCAGTTTTGCTCCTCTCCTCTATGTTAATCACACATAAAGCTGATCTTTGTCGTGGGTTAGAAATAACCTCATGCACTGTAAGGTGAAGCTTTTTATGTGCTTCTGGATAAGAACTGTGCGTGTATGTCCACTTCTGAAGCACCTACAGTGATGAGTTTTTATGTGCGTGTACATTGGATATATTGAAACCACAATAACATGTTTGTTTATCCTGTTTCTATGTTCTTACCCAGCATGACTTTGTTGTCTGGATGAGAGCCCTTGCTCTTTACCTGTTGCTTAGGAAGCTCTGACGGTCAATTGCGTCTTGAGAGATTGCCATCAGAGAGGACACAGAAAAGATGGATCATCTGCTTTCTTTGATCTGACCATCCAGACAACTAACTTCCATGAAGCCATCCAACCAAAACAACAGCTTGCTGTTACACTGGGGTAACTATTACTGATACTCACACACACAACCATTATAACAAAGAAAAAGCATATTGTATCAGACATTTACTAATTGTGACGTAAAGAACAAAACTTATAAATCTAAACCGTAAAATCCAACATGTACTATATCTGGAAAATGACAACGTTGCAACTTATAAATCTGTTATTTGTTTGATGTTATCTATATCGTTTATAATAGATTATCTGTGTGTTTTCTTTCCAGATTCGCTCGCAGGAAGTGTAGAAAACAGACGAGACGCTGCAGACAGTGGGCAGGCCGCGAAGCTCCACACCGTGACGCGAACTGAAAAGAAGCGGAAAGTGCTTTTTTGGTGCTTTGACCTCCTGTCTGAACCCCGTGCCACTTTGGCCGACAGCCAGTTCACGCACACATCGTTTGACCAAGATCCGCACCATGCATCATTAATTCATTTAAAAGACCCAAAGTTTCTGTTAGCTCTTAATCATCATCCTCTACATTTAGTAGTTTATCTCTGTTCCAAAGCTCACCTATGGCCATGAGCTTTGGGTACCGACTAAAAGAACAAAGTTGTAGATACAAGCAGCCAAAATTAGTCTCCTCTGCTGGCTGTCTGGGCTCAGCCTTGAAGACAGACATCAGGAGTTAGCTTGGAGTAAAGCCAATGCTCCTTCATGCCAAAAGGAGCCAGTTGAGGTAGTTCGGGCATCTGGTTAGGATGCCTCCCCTTGGAGGTCTTCTGGGCATGTCCAATTGGGAGGAGACCCAATGGTACATCTCATTTGGCCTGGTAAAGCCTCGGGATCCCCCAGGAGGAGCTCCAAAGTGCTCCCCGGGAGAAAGGCGTAGTTTACTGCCACCGTGAGCTGACCCCCAGATAAACAGAAGAAAATGGGAAAATAGGAGAGCAAAGCAAGAGCAAAAGCACAGACGATTCAACGGAAGCAACTTCAAAACAAAAACAAATGTGACCCACACCAAGCAGTCGCTTCTAGCTGCCTTCTCCACCACTGACTACCACCATATCAGCCTCCTTTGCAACGGAACATACCATCTGTTTGCGAGAAAGACTTAAACATGTCCTAGTGCTCAGATACAGATCAAAGGTAGTTATTTTTGACATGTCAAGTAATGTGCATACAAAAAGTGTCATCTTACTTCCTCCTACTACCCTCCTTTCGGCACTTGACCCTCCCCAGTCACTCCTTACACACGATAACGAAGCACGTGCGAACCTGATCTGCAGCACGACCACAACCGGAGCCCACCTGACAGTCATCGTATCCTTTCAACACAAGCCTGTATTATTTCTAGAGGCTGACTGACTCTTTACCTGTCAAAACATTTGGACTTTAAGTGGTTGTTTTATGCTACTGAGCCCGTTTGAATTCATATTCAATTAGTTGTGTGTTGTACTGCTTTGGTCAGAGTTGGTTTTAACAGCAGCCAACAGGGAATGATTCCTGTTCAGTGCATCTGTATGAAGAGGAAGCGTGTAACTTAACAGCATCTTTCCAACAAACCTAACTATTAAGTGTTTACTGTTGTCTACCTGGTCTCTGCCTTTGTCTCTGGCTTCCATCAACTATTAGGTTTCCTCAAGTAGGGATTCTTAATGCGCAACAGTGTTCAGGTGTCACATTTTGATTGTCACGCATTTCCCCCTTCTGTGAAATCAAATAATCTGTAAAAATGAACAGCTGCACCACACGGTGGTATTCAGACTTTTTCATTTGTACAGTAATTTATTCTCATTTGGGAATAATGATCATCTATTCCCTGTAGAATACACGGACGCTTTTAGGAAGGCTACTGTCGTATTTCACAGCTTCAAATTTTTTTACATTTCGATTATTTGAAAATACTTCCAGTCATTTAAAAAAATATGAGCAAATACCTTATCAGTTATGTCCAACTACTTCCAGTGGCTCACTTTTTCTTTCTCCCAGTCAGCTTTCTTTAATCATTTTTAATCATCCGCACGTATTATTTTGTCAGATATTCAATTATTTAATAGCTTGTGGAAATAGATGGCAGTTTAGTCGATAAATTCAGTGTGATAAGTAAGGCTGCTGTGGTTACAAATGATCATCGGCTGCATTCATTTTCCAACACCAGTTGATGCTTTAAGAATTGCTGCATAAACTGGGAGGCCTCCCCCCTTTATTAAACTATGATCAGGCACACATTCAATGATGTTGTTGTTAATAAAGTAGACTGCATTATTTATACAAGCCAGACACTAAAGCTCTAATAAATGTGCATTTTTTGTTCTTTCATTAAAATAAATAATTCCCTTTATAGGTTTTATAAATTGCATTGTGTTACGTTCAAAATATTACATTTGTAACTGCACAAATCTTTTGTTTTACTTAATTGCCATGTATGAATCTCCCCTTGAGAAAGACAGAAAAAGGTCTGACAAACTGTCAGTGGACATAGATAAACCCATAGCTTTTGTGGATTGTCATTCTGCATGTAATTATCACATGAACTCAGGAGGCAACACATCACCTAAACAACTTCAACTAAATGGACAACAATTGATGAGTTAAGATTTATCATGAACTCCTTCCATTTGGATTACACTAACCTTCAGGCCAAATAATTTCCCACCGTGAGGCCTGCGTTTTGCTTGCTTGATAAATACCTCATGCAGTAAATCGTGGGAACTCTTCTCTGCTCAGACAGACAATGAGAGGAGGACCTTTTCCAAGTATAAAAGCTCCAGTCAGCAGCGCCATAATTGCTTTTCATACGGCAAATTTGCTTTTACTTTCTCTCAGTTAATGAAATTAAACCAGAACATTCTTTCCACAATCAGCAGTGCAGTAGACCTAAATGTCAGCTCCTGGATTTCTTCATTCAATTTGAGCAAACACCCAGGAGAGAGAGGCTATATGGCGTGAAGTGATTGACAGAGTTCCATTACAAGGGCTTATCAGACCCCTGTCTGCAATTATCCAGGTTCAATATGGCGGTGGGATTTGATTTGTGCCAGGATTATAGTCACAAAGATGTGTGCAAAAAGGGGTATTGCTCCACATTGTGACCCCTCAATAATATCCATTTGCATGTTCTCCCCTGCTAACATCCAGGCAGCACTCACTGCCTGCTCATTATTTTGCTTGTGTTTCCCTGGCTAGGAAGTATTGGTGGCCTTTTTTTTTTCTCCACAGGCCCTTTTATGTGGATTTTGATATTTACATTTGGCATTTGGTTCATGGTTTGTTGTCTTTATGCAACCTTTGGCAGTTTAAGTCAAAAGTTAACCACCCAAGTGGGTAGCTAACGACAGCCCACGGCCAGGTTGCAGATGCCAGTTAAGCACAGATAAAATTGTTGCATGTGGCACTGCAAACATGAAAGAACATCTTGTTGTTGTTCTGTTATTCTGGGTATTGCATTTGTTAAAATGTAGTTACCCCCTGCAGCATTTGGAAAATGGCAGTGCAAAATAAATTATCAGTATATTATTTTGTGAAAAGACATTTGATCAATGTACCAAACTCTTGCTGTTTGTGTGTAGCATGGCTGCCCAGATGCCTGCTAATGGACCGATCAGACAGAGGCACGTCTCTACGGGTATGGCCACTTCAAAAACACCTTGACAAAATGCAATGGGCAAAACAGCTGGCGTGCCTGCACAGCGGAGCTGAATGCACAATCAAATGTACATGAAATGCTGCCTTAAAAAAACAGAAACAAAGCTACAGCCATGCTGGTGGCTCAGTGAGACTCTACTAGGCACAGAGGTGCTTTGAGCTAAATACTAACATCAGCATGCTGACACTCACAATGACAACACCAACATGCTGATAACAGGTATAATGTTTAGTGGAAAAATATTAGCGCATTAGCATAATAACATTTGCTAATTAGCACTAAACAAAAAGTACAGTACAGAAAACAATAACGGGGATGTCATTCGTTTTGCAGATGTTTATTCATAATTGATGGCTATGTGTGAAAAGCTTAAAAATCAACAAAGTTAGTTCAAATCATTTTGAATAATGGTATAATTTGCCATTTTCATGTATGGGAAAGTTCTGAAGGGCCTAACAGATCAATTAAACCTTGACATGCATTAAATCCTACGGCTCAAACAAGTCAGATCTCGCTCTGCTTGTTTCAGAGCTGCAGTAACTAGCGAGCAACTTCATGGGCAACTTTTTTAAAACTAACCTAACTAAACAAAGCTGACTGCTCTTAAGGGCACAAGCATGGCCCGCACCAGAACGCGATGATATTTCACACGTTGTGGTGTTCTGCAGTGCACCTAAAGTGATGCAAGCATAGGCTGTAGGCTGAATGATGCAGCCAGTAAGCATGGCATGAAACCACACCAGTTCGACTAAGCTCTAGCGGAACATGTCTACATTCACTGGCATAATCCTGACTTCTGTGCAGTAGATACAAGAGTTACAGTATTTCCTCCACAGACATCATCTTTGTGTACTACAGTAGTCATGGAAATGCTCTGAGCAGCAGCACCCGCTCGTTCCCTCCTCCAGTGCGCAAGAGGGTATGCTGAGTGTGTTCACCTGGGACACTGGGAGACTTCATTATCAGTTTAAAGAAAAAGCAGATTTCTTACACAGGAGTCCCAAATGTCAGAGGAACATATAGTATGCTTATCACATCTAATCTATGGAGGTCAGGGGTGAATGGATGTTGTGAGGAGGTTCGGCCGATGTTGATGGCTACCCCAGCTAGCTCTCTGGACACATAATATTCTGTGTGGTTATGCTAAATGCTGCAATAATCATATTGTCTTTTGGTTTGAGTGTAAGTCAGAAAGCCAGAGTCCCAAAATCTCAGCATCTGACCGTGTAAGTCACTGGAATCATTATATGGCTATTTTGAGCCAAAAAACAGTAAAAATGTACTTACTGCACCTTTCAATAATATAAGACTTGCCTTTTGAGCCAAAGAAGAATCCTTGAAAATGTTTTTTTTTTCTTTTTTTGCCTTACAAGTCTCATACTGGTTTCTGTAGATCTGTGCATCTTACAGCCTGACCCTTCGGAAAGAAAAAAAGACATTCGACTTCAGTTCTTTTTTTTCTTCTCCCCCTTGCAGCCAGTGCGTTTTTGTCCTGCGGTCAGCACAATTACAGCAGGCTGAGGCCAGTAGCAGCTTGATAGGCTGGGGGGAAATAAATGCTTCCAGTTGCAGACGCAACCAATTGTTGAAGGACAGCCGTGCCTCGCAAATCAGTCAGAGGGAGCGGGAGGGAGCGTTCTGATGTGGTTGGGTCAGCAGACAGGGGACAAAGCTTGAGTAGCACCCGACCACGGCGCAGCACTGATTCTGTTCTACCACAACACACTAAGCACACACTGACTACTAAAAAATATATTTGCTGAACTAAAAAGAACACCCAGCCAAGCACAGGCACCTGTAAATTGGCACGTACTGCCATATTTAAGTGCAGGCACTTAAAGACATTCATAAACTCACATAAACACACACACTCAGGTAAACAAAACCCACGGCAGCCACGTACATATACATGTAGTCACAGCATGCCGAGAGGATAATGTAATGGCGCACACACACACACACACACACACTCTGACACACCAAAAACATCATCTCTAGAGGCCTCTAAACAGAGAAGAATAAGGAGAATATAAAATGTATTTTTTTTTTTGTCTTGCTACATAAAAATGCAGCCAGCACAGACAAAACGTATTTCCATAATGACTCTGGCTTGGTGTGCATATGGGGCGTTAGCTTCCCATCGGCAGGCGCTGCATGTGAAATGAGCTGCTGCTACGGCTGCCTCTTTCATGAGCTCTCGGGAGGTTCGTCCGTCCAGTGGCGCTCACTGCCCCCGACATTAAACGGTGGACAACTTTATTCAACATTCACGATGTCTGTCCATCCAAATTTCAAGACGACCAGCACATGGTGTCACTGCGCTGCTTTTGAATAGCTGAGTACATGTAAAAAAAATAAATAAATAAATTGTTGGAGGAATGAGGACACATAGAAAATAGATTACATACCCTTTAGGATTCATCTAAAAATATTCCACAGATGAATGACTGGTGTTTGAAACTTCCACTGGAAGTTTCCAGTTGGAGAATATTGAAGTGATGATGACCGGAATGAAAATTTAGTGGAGTGTATTTCACAATCAACATGTACATGTATGGGATTATGTGCTCTCACTTCTTCTCTGCACTCCCCAAAGCACAGTGATAAATCCAGTTCCCACCTCAGCAGCTGCCACTTAGAAATGACAATGAGAATTAACAGAAAAAAAGGTATCCTCTGTTTTGTCTCTCACACGTTCTATCTCAAAATTGTTTAACTATACATGGCTGATTAAGTTCAGGGTTTAAAAGGTTGTCTCACTTAATCAGATGTTTAATTGCACTGAAATATTGAAGCCGAAGGTAAAGTGACACTGGCAGGATCTCATGACTACTATAGAAATGCTGCTTTACTGGAAAAGTCAATAGTGTTGCTGTGCTCATCAATAAAGTCATTTCCACCAGGCCTGCAGCTTTCGTTACACAGAATGGCGACTAATTATCGGAGGTTGATAATATTGACAAGACAGTTGTGCTGCAGATGATACAGACACATGAGCAAAGTGAAATAAGATACTTCTCAGTAAGTGTGATCAGGTGACCATTTTATTTTTAATATTTCTCCTGTTGCCCCACTACCTTATAAAGATGCGCATACACTAATATTCCAATAACCATAACAGTTGAAATGTTAATTTCACACACCTCATTTTCACTGAAGGTTTGAAAAAAAAAATCAGATGTTTGATAATTGGTTTCTGTGTTTGCTTTAAATGCGTTGGGTGCTTAATTACTATTGCATCACCTTTGCTATTCTCAGTTTCCAGTTACACACAGGAAATAAACACATGAGCAAAGCTTCGCACAAAGGTGCAAAATGTGGCAGAGGAGCCACGGAAAAAGGGAGATTGGGAGAAAAAAAGTGTTCTTCAAATAAACCCAGCTAATGAGCTAGCGAGAGATTTACATAGCTTGATGACTAAGGATCCTGGGTAATTACCCGCGTGCACCTCAAGGTTTAATCTGTGATGAGTATAGGTCTGGTGACAATGCCAGCCAATCAATCCCTGTCTCGGGAGGTCAACGGGAACAGCAGCTCCCCTGGTTTTACATGAGCTATCTGTTGACTTATGCAGTGCTGCTCGACATCACCGATGGCTTTATGAATAATTTCCTCATTAGCTCTCAGGAGGAAAAACAGCATTAATGCAGGTGTACCTCATCTTTGTTGGTATCAATTATAATAAATGGGAGACGCCGAAACACCTGAACTAATCCGGCATTTCAATGGGAAGCTTTTTAAAAGTCTGTGAATGGGAGATCTCTCCACCTCTCACGGCGGCGCTCGCATTGTTCACCGCTGCTGCGAAAACAAGCATTTCATCTGTGATATGAATGGGTTATGTGATTGAGCTGTGACAATGTCTACAAAACACAATGCTTCCTTTCAGTTAGTGAGAGGATAAACTTAAGCAGCAATAAGTTTAAAGCTCAAGATGGAGGGTGCATCAGACACGCTACTGTGTAAAGTTTCTGTCTTTGTCCTTAGAATTAATTCACAATAAAAGCTGAAAAATAACCTGGACTCAGCAGCTTGTGAAATCCACAAACAGCGTAATGTTTCCTAAAAGCAGGATTTCACTTCAGAGGCTAAACCCGCTGGCAACTTCCAAACCAGTGCATGTTTTCCATGACATTACTTAAGCCATTCAAGGACTTGACTTCATTTCGAGTGAAAGCATGTCAGATTTGATTGATTGGAATGATATAATGCTCGCCCTGGGTACTACACGACTGTCATGGAAATAGGTTGACAGCTGGGGCAGATACTTTATCGGACTTATACAAACGGATTTATCTGTGGCGCCTTGCCCGTGATTGTATTAAAATATGTATCGAAGCTTTGAAAGACCCAAGTGTGAGGGTGGAGAAATTCACGTTGTCTTCTGGTGTGACAGCAGTGGCAGAGAAATGAAACTTTAGAAGAAGCTTGAGACACATACGTTGCCTGGAGATGTGCATGCGGAGTGCACCAAGATTTTCTTGGAGTTCAAATTAAGGGCAAAACTTACATTTGGAAGAAGTCTCCGGCAGTGTGATCATGTCTTTAAAAAAAAGAGGCAGATCATAACTAATGTTCAAATGAATATTAATGCAATGTAAAATGAATGCTTTAAGTATTTCCTTACTGTATTAATACGTATAATAACTGTATGTAGGCTCTACTGAACTGTTTCTGAAAAGAAGAAGAAGGTTTTAAGTGCATTATTAAGGACGGTTAGCAAACAAATATTTCCTCGAAATAAATATTTGAAACATTACTCATCAGGCTGCTGCTATTTAGTACAAACAAACCTCTGCTCAGCAATCTGCCTTGATGTTCTGTGTTCTATGTTCACCTGAGTGATTTCAGTATAGATTTCTCAAGAATACAAGACGCTGAGACGCTCTTACAGAGAAGCCCAGTAATCGTTATGCTTGGTTAAGAATACACAACAAGCCCATATTTTCCACCAGTGCTTACTGACATTCACTAGAACATGGCAAACAATTCAATTCATGGTCACTGAAATGTTTGAAAATGTCCTCCTGCACAAAATCAGATGACAGCACACACACACAGCACACACAGTGCTGTATGTTATCACATTACCGTCACTATTATTCTTCATAACAACGCTTGTTACCAAGAGGTAAAAATTCTTTTGATTGTTAAGCAGTCAATCTCTGTATCAAACGAGCTCTCCAGTTTTCATTCTTCAGCGGGGGCTTCATGCTGTGCCTGTGGATAATTCGTAAATTTGTAAATGATACCACTCTCGAGGTCTGCCAAAATCTGAAGTGCATAATAAAGGAGTGTGGGTACACCAAGAGCATGTGCACTCACATGCTGAGGAGACGTTGCTCAGCATCAAAAGCAAACATTGTAGTCAGTGCACACACCTCTTCCTTCTTGAAAATAAAACATGAAAACAGGCCTGGTATCACCTCCTCTGCTCCGCGTGCAGCTGCTCTGTTTTGGCTCTCGCCTTCCAGTGGTGATAAAAGACCCACATGCGATTACAATTTCACTGTTGAAAGCCGTCAATAATTCATAGCTATGCATCCATGCAACTTGTGGTGCTCTACAAGACACTTGGTTCTCCCCACAATCCCTTCACCCATCCCCCTCCCCTGCACGTCTACTGTACATCCATCCGTCCTCTGACCTCTGCTGTAAATCTCCATGCCCAATACTGACACCAGGCGGTGTAAGCAGGTCACTGGGTGATGGGAGGGAAATAAAACAACAGCTTTTATGGCTCTGGAGGATGCAGCAGTCAGGCTTAGTAAGCCTTGCACTTGATTGGAGTAAGTCACATTTACTGACCACTGATCTCCCACTCCATTAGTTGCAGTACATAAAGGCCATTAATTCACTGCACCTCCAAGCAGCCATCCACACTCAAACACAACACTATTACTGTAGTCCAACACACATGGGAGGAAGTAACAGCAGTTTAATGCAAATCTTAAACGCCATGACAATTATTTGGTAGTGATTTGTTTCATGTCACTATTTTTTTTTCTCTTTCAATTGGTAAAATATAAATACAGGTAGTAATAAATGAATCAAGTATTTGCCTGAAAGCACAGCTCTCAAAGGAAAAATCTCTTTAAAAAAGCTGTGGGGGGGGGGTTAACCTCACCCTAATGGAGGACCAGTGAGGCTGAGCACATGAACCAAGCATGGACCCTGCTGAAAATGAAGGCTCTGCCACAGCCTAGACAAGCATTGACCTGGAGGGCTGGTATGCGAGACAGGATGGAGTCACGGATATATAGTGCATGACAGTCCAAGACTCAGAACATCAAACAGCCAGCAACTCATCTATCAAGGCGGCAGCATCTTAAAGAATAGATGGCTGCAGCAGCCTTGGAGCCTGTGTAAAAGCCTGACAGACACAGATGATGAATCTACAAGACATTAGCATGAGGTAGACCCAACAACTATGTCAGCCTCCAGGCAAAGATCTCATCTAGTTAACACAGCTGGAAACAGAAAGATAGTTTAATTTTGTGTCAGATATACTGTAGTTTGGCACAGGATGAGTTAAGTTCAATGACTTTTGGTGGCTTTGGATGAATGGATTTTAGTTACAACTTAGTTTATTTATTTCCCTATGTTTATGTTTTAGTTGAAAGGAAGACCATGCAACACTTGAATCTGCTGCACACTGATTTATTACATCTCATAAACTTCAAGCATGTTTCAGTGGAGCCACAAGGTGTTTCAGATCACATATGGCCAGTATGATTGGCATCACCATCACAAAACAATATTTGATTTAGTTTATTTACATGTTAATGTTAGGTAATATTTTATTTAGCCTAAGCCATAAAAAAAAATGACAAATTGTTCTATAAACAACAAATAATTTGCCCTAAAAAGCGTTTCCTTGGGATTCTACTTCTTTGTGAGATGGTTCTGGACCATCTTTAATCTGATACCTTGAATACTTTTCAATAGTAGTAGGAGTTTAAAAAGGTTTATTGTAGCCCAATGGTACTTTCTGTCTTGCAATTCAACTTGGTCACTAAGAATGTAAGAATGCATGTTGGGTAATTGATTTAATCAGCATAATTAGCTCATTTGGCAAAATAAAAATAGAATCGTATGCTGCAGCCTTTGCAGTCAGCGAGAGAAAGTGACAAGACACATTGACAATTACCTTAACAATCAGTTTTTGGTCACCACAAACAAATCAGAGAGGGACTTGTTGCTCAAATTGAATTGATTATTGATCAACACATTTTGTGGGATAAACAGGCAGCTAGCACAAAATTAAATTTCATTAAAATGGTAAAACATTGAGTATTAAAGAAGCATTTAAAATGAAGATTGACAGAGACTGCTAATTTGTAGCTGACGTACCCAGATCATATCATCTTTAGAAGTTTAGTTATTGTGCTGGCTGGAATTCATTATCACAGTCATTAAGTCAACAATTAACATAAGACGCCTTGTTGGGCTTGCTAAAATCGTGCTATGGTTTCATTAAACAAATATGCTAACAGCATTTTACAGGAAGCTATCATAAGCTAGCAGATGATTGTTTGTTGTACATTTAATATCATAATTAGCTACTCACACTTCAGCTACGTAACATTAACTTCGCAGTCAAATTCAAGACCCTTAAATTATTTGTAATGTCAAATCGTCCACCTTGTCCTCAAAATGCAGTTATTGGTCATCCGATTCAGTAGGTGGCAGCATCACTTAAATCTAGGGTAGATGAACTATGCACCATGTAACACTTGAGTTATGCATGAAATGTTGATCAAACATACGTGATGACCACTACAGAATGCAACAAAGATGCCCCTCTGTGTCCAAACAGAAAGACACTTCAAGTTCAAGAATTCAAGTGTGTAAGATGCACACAGGAAAAAAAAACATTTACACATTGCTTTAAGCGTCCACAATCCAAGGGCTGTTTTAAGGCTGCTTTAAACTGGCAGTCCTGCAGGCTTCCTCCTTAACTGATTTTACAAAGCAGAAAAAGTGGTGGGAGGTGGGAGGTGGAAAAGAAGCTAACTGAAACCTGACTTAGCCCACAGATGACTCTCTCAGGTGCCCAAAGACACGGAGTTATCCATCAGGGTGCTACAGGGTCGTGATGGGATTTTCAGGAAGTGGACGATACTCTCGACTCAGCAGAGCTGAGGTCTGTGTCCTTGACAAGTACACTTAATTAAACTTGCAATCAGCTGTTGACTGCTTCCCCTGCCTCATCAATAAAGCAATCGAACCTGCATGCTGGAGCGCCTGTCTCTTCATGTTAACTCCTCTCCTCTGAGCAGTACTGTTGGCTCATTTATCACTGAAAAACCTAAACTATGTTAACATAAGACTGTCCCATAATAGCAGAAGCATTTCATTAAACTGGCCTCATCCTGGTTTTCACAGTGATGAAAGAAAGGTGACACAAATAATCATGGTATTATAAACTGGCTGTAAGCTTGTCTGCACAGCTAGCTGTCTCAAACAATAACTTGACCTAAATAGCAGACAATCCACGTCTTAGTGTTGTAACAAATGCATTAATGTCATTTCTTATAACGATATTAATCCAACTTTATTGATTACGCATGTTGGAAAGATTTTCCATGAAGCAAGAAAAGTTTTTTTCACGTATAAACAATGTTTGATGCTGTCAGTTTTAGATTCTGCTGATGATCGAGGTGTCATTCATCAAAACTCCACAAGAGCATGTAATTGGGTAATTACATAAACAATGATTGGCAGCCTAAATAACATCATATTTCTGGAGAACCTTTCGAAAGGGTGTACATTTGCATAAGCAACATGGATTAATGCGACAACCGAGCAGCTGCTCTCACTGGGAGGCCTGGACGATAAAATCTTTCAGTGATTTGGGGTAATCAGTAAAACTTTCTGTTTTGAGGCTAAATTTGTGAGGATATGAGAAGAGGAAGGTGGTTGAGAGGGGAAGGTAAACTCAGACAAGAGTGACACTTAGACCAATTCAAACCTACTAGATAATCTAAAACTCTGTCTTATTACTCTGCGTGCCTTCTGAATGAGGACACAAGGTGTGACTTCTAAAGATGTTATTAACACTCACTATCACCATTCTTGTTCCTCACACTTGCTTCTCTTAATACTTAAATTTTCAACTTAGGTGTGAAACGTCTCAATGCTGGATGTTGCCGCCTGAAGCAGGTGTCACTCTCTGCTTAAGGACGAGTGAAGAGGCTGAGGTAGAGATGCCTTCAGCTCGTGTGTTACTGAACCACCACGTACAGCAAAGTGACAAAATAAGAACAGCCGCCCAACACTTCACCCTGGTTGGACCAGAACCTTTTTCCAGATTGGTTACCACTGCATAGTCAATGAATTGTCTCTACCAGCTCATCAAACCCAACAGATTTGACCTTCTTCTTGATTTTGGCTGCTGTGAACTCCTGGACGTCCTGCACCTTGTGACCTCATGACTCCGCTTCCAATCCCGAACCCCAGATGATACGCCTTCTGGTGGGCAGAGGCACGTTTGGCAGGTTTGATGATGAATTGATGCTAATAATGCGATCTGATTCTTTTCAATTCACACATATTTTAAACTTAATGCCATATTTAATGCGTGCTACCATGCTCACTTGACATTAGATGCATTTCAGAAACTTAACAGTTGAGAAATCTTCCTTTACTTTCTTGGAATTTTTAATTGAAGAGCTGTTTCTTTTCATTTGTCCCTAGTAGAAAATCAGATTTTCCTGACTTTTGGACAACCATGAGAGCAGCACTAGAACAAGCTGAGAATGGAGGGTTGTGACAGGCAAGAGTGCTGAAATGCCTCCAATTTTTGTGTATGTGTGTGCTCAGTGCAGCTCTAGTAACACTTTTTTGAAAGACCCTTCTACTGAAACATCAACCCTCTAGCCTACAGGAGTATAAGCCCTGTAAAATGTCTGACACATTTCTATTTGACAGTTTCTTCCTTTCTTTTGGCATTTCTAATTTGAACCAACTGAAGCAGGTGTCAGTCTCCACCAGTCCTGACTCTCAGCCAGGCTTTTCATTACTGGGTACCGGATTGCACTGAGGTGTGAGATAAATTGGTTATGTCTAAAGTCAAATTATATCCAGGTCTTTGCGATTCAATTCACTTATCGAAAAGAGGAGGGGGAAAAATGCTAAAAAGGAATGTTCCAAGTTGCCGCTTTTGCTAAAACACAAATTCACAAAGAGAGAAACTCATGCCAGATTGCTTGCCAATTTCTTGTCTAGACATGAGCGAAGAGTTCTTTCACGGCCATTCATGTAATGCTTGACAGAAAAAGGAATGGTTTCAAAATAGAAAAGTCAAGTCCCTCTCAGCAATTATTTGCCAACTATAAAGCTGCTATTGAATGGGATGAAACCTGTGGGCCTGGCAGTGCTATTTAAGCACTTTGGCACTTGGCTAAACACACACACACACACACCCATCTGTATAGTTTGATGACATTACCTTGGATTTCTTGGAGTTCCATTATAGGCACATTTATCTTTTCATGTAGTGACCCAGATTAGATTTTAATAAGCCTGTTATTCTTTGTTCTATTTTAAGACATCAGAAGTGGTGCTGTGTTCTAGTGATTCAACTGGTCATTGGAAATTCATTATAAAAACACAAAGGAATATTCTGAGAGTCCAATATGGTGATGAGACTGGTATAAAAATTAAAAATACCACTTGAATAGAAAATTAGTTTGACTTTAATATGAAGTAATGATAGTTGTGGTGACTGAAGATTCCGTTTATATCCTTGCCAGGAGTGGTATTCACAAAATGAGCTTAAATAATAAAAAAGGAAAGAAAGCAGGTTCTTTTGTGTCACTTCTTTCAACACAACGGTATTTGTCACATTGACAAAAACACCTCATTAAAGGCTTTCACTTTTGTTTAGTTATGTATATATCGTTTACTGGGAAATTGCGTTTAAAGGCCGAAGGTGTGGCGCCCTTGTGGCTCACTTGATAGAGCACGTACCATTACAGCTTATGCTTTACTGTAGCGGCCTGGCCCTTTACTTTACTGTCTTCCCCTCTCTCTCTCATCCATTTCCCATCTATCCACTGTCTCTACTTTCTGGCCTCTATGGCTTTGTTAGATAATTTTGAAAAACTATTAAAAAGTTTCAGATATTTTAAAACTATAAAATCTCTGTTCTTCCACATATCTCACTGAATATTGACAGATCTTTCACCAAGAGCTATTGTCTATGACCACACTAGTAACCTAAATACAGACACAACAGTGCTGTCAGCATGCTAACATGCTCATAATGACATTGTTAAATTATCATGTTCACTATCTTAATTTAGCATGTAAGCAAGCTAATGTTAATTGGCACAAACGTTGAAGAATAACAGAAAGTGATGGGAGTGCCTTTAATTTTGCAGGTACACCAAGTCCTGGACTAGATGAAAAGTCAGGGGATCACCAAAGTGATCACACCTCATCCTAATGTGAACTTTCATATTTCACTCAAAGCAGCAAATGTCAACCTAATGGTGGTGCTGAAGGGAAAAGTCTACTGACCAAAGTAACTGAGTTCATCCTCTGGTCACTATGGATATGTACCAAACTTCATGGTGATCCATTCAAAAGTTTCCCTAAAAAAACAGAAATGTCAACTTCGTGGTGGCTTTGTTTTCTGGGGACAATGAATGATTGTTCAAAATTTCATGGATATCCATCCAATAGTAGTTGAGATATTTCAGTCTGGAGAAAAGTGGTGGATCAACTGATCCTTGCACAGTTGGACATCTCCATCCTGATAGCCATGTTACTGACATGCCAATAAAAATCAAAGACTGCATTTGGCAGGTTATTTATAGAGTTTTGAAGAAGAGATTAAAACTTGTTTGTGGCCAATTATCCCAAAACTAGATTTGATGGTCTCAGTATTTTGTCTGTGGACTTTGCTTCCTGTTGTCCCTGGAACAGATCAGATCGACTGACGAAGATGTTTTGTGAATTCTTCCGTCATAGGTGTAATGCCACAATTCCACCCACTTTGTCACTATCCGTAGCTGGAACTGATTCATTCAACAAGAAAAATGTACCAAAAAAATGTTCAGTCACACGATTTAGTATTCTGAGAAATTTGATTAATATGACAGATTTGATCATTAAAGACCCACATTAAGATACTTTGGTCAGCACTACAATTGTATTATTGGTGGAGCCAATGCAGTGTTTGTTGTAGCAACAAATTAAATCAATGGCCAACTGCTACAGTAAACACAGAACAGAGAACAAGGAAACAAGCCACATGACTACAAAGTCCTTGGACTCAGCCCACAACCAGCATGGACATGCCACAAATAAATCTCCTTTACTGTTTTGAGTTCTTGACGTTACATACAATGGTGCCAAGTGCGTAGCTATAGAAAGTGACATTAAATGGAACACGTGTTATTTTTTTTTTTTTTGAAAAGGTGGATCTTTCTCACTGCTGCAGGAAAACCTAGCGAACATCACACCACACTGTAATACAGCTGATGTTTTACTTTAGCAACTGCAAGGGGTGTTTCACTTCTGTGTGCCTATCAGTCATGGAGGCGACTGTCTCTAGGGTGCAAGTGGAGGAAAGCTGACACTGAACTTACTCATATCCCACTAGTTCATGACTCATGACCCACTCACACTCTCAGCCTTCAATGAGTTGCGGGGCTGAGCAGTCCCTAAAAGGATTTAGTAAATGATGAAGTCATGCCTGGGGGTGGTGGATGAGGACAGAGCTTCAGCTGAGAAAGCGGACGGACTTTCAGCAAAGGGATGCTTTTTGCTCAGCTAACCCTAAATTCAACCTCCACACTGTCATGTATTGTCAGGGCCAGGGCAGCCTATTGACAGGGCCATTGATTTCCTGATTAATGGACCTCTCCACCATTGACATTTACCGCTGCCGACATCATTTTAATGTGTGCATGATCAATAGCTCCATCAACACTGAGAATATCCCGCCGTCAAGCTACGGGGGATTTGTCTGGGCATATGCTCCCATCAGGCCTATCATGGTGAGGTCCAATAGGGCATACAGCGTGGGTGAAAAAGAGTGTAGAGAAAAGATTTAATTCCTCAAATGAGACAGAAGCACATATTTGTCCAGAAACGAGCACGAGAACGACAGCCAGAACTCTATCTTTCACATTGCCTTTAGAAGTAGACAACATGGAGGTAAAACACACAGTAACTGTTGTAGTGTTTACCCTGAGTAGCATGATTTATTGGCACAGTAGCCTGATTCAGTCACTGTTACAGGGAAGGAAACAGGAAGTCACCAATGCTGCGGCACCTGTATGTGAACGTGGTCTGTAAACATCTCTCCCCTGAGGCCTGTACTACGCAGCAAAGCCAACATACCAAGGGTTACTTTTCATTACCTGGCTGCACTAACCCCAGCAACCGCAATCAGGATGAGCTGTCACACAACTGTGCTCATCAACTCAGTCCATCCAGGTTTTCCCAGTCTACTCATGAACCTGTTTACATGAAAACGGCTGTGTTTGGAGCATATGATAAATTGTAAGCTTAGACAAGACTAGTTGCAGTTGCCAAATGCAGTGAAGACAGCTGGTGAAAAAAAAACCAACAAAAAAAAAAAAACCCACAGACTCTGTGAATATGGAAGTTAATAGGCTTACAGTATCATCGCCTTATCATTAGGGCACGAGTAGATGTGACTATTATTACATTTTTGTATTCCATTAATGTGTTTCTGAGATTCTTATGGTGTGTATGACAATTGCAGCTGTATGCTTTCCGGCAGTGTCAAACTGAATCAGGGGCGAATAAAAAAATACATATAAAAACATAATTCAAAGCGATAAGTAGGCTTACTGTCATATCTTACAAGTACAACAAGTACAGGCTTTAGTCTTTTTTGCAGGATGATACTGGTATACAAAAGCACCACAAAATTGCTTTGCCAGGAGCTGTTGGGGGAAGCCAAAGGGCTTTGCCTGTTTTTAAGCACTCTGCCCTCATATTAATAACATTCTCCAAAACGCGGACATATTTTTGTAACCTCCTCCCGAGCGGGTTAGGTTAGCAGCATAGGTTGCCTTGGCGACATATCCCGGAGTGAACCTATCCTGCGGGCCTCAGGTGAAGAAGGCCCAACAGAGAATATACTTCCTCGGGGAGTTAAAACTGGCCCACCTCTCACAGCTGCTGCTTGTCAACCTTGTGAGAGCCTCCTCAGCTACCGCTGCACAGTGGGGTACGGCAGCTGCACCCGGGGTAGACCGATGGGATCTTCAGCGAGTGAGGGGTGAAAACAGCTGAGTGGACTACGCTGCCATCTATGAGGGGGCTTTTACACAGGCCGACTCCAAAAGAAAGCTATATTATTATAGAAGACCTATCCCATCCCGGACACAGTCTGTTTGCGCCCCTCCCCTCTAGAAGAAGGTACAGGACAATATAAAGCAGAACAACCAGGCTGAAAAACAGCTTCTGTCTAACCTGACCTGTAACCTCTGTTTACCTCTGAGTGCCAAAAAGACTGATTGCTGTCAGATTGGAGAAGACTGACTGTTGTGAGCAATAACCTTAATACTGTACATAATGCATTTTTGCACACACCACCCCATCTTCTACTACCTTACCACCATCACACTGTTTCTTTGTTTTTTTCCTTGTTTCCTTGTCATATTTTACATTTATTATTATTATTTGCTTTTATTTGTCGGTTTGTTCGTTTCGTGTTGAACTTTTATGCCACTTACTTTTGAAGGAGTTGCCGACAGATTTTTATTATTCTTTGACCCATCTATCCATCTATCCACTCACATGTTAATTGTGCCCGTGGTTGCGATGATCGCTCTGTATTCAGTTGAAGATGTGCTAATGTTAATCACACATGAAAAAAAAAAAATAAATGTTCCCATCTCTATAGTAAAGGTAGATTTATATTCCTCTACCTCACCAACCCCGTCCTGTCCCTTCTCTCTTTACAACTGTTGTCTTGCATTTTCTTAAATCATGCCTAATGTGGAGAAAAGTTCAAGAGAGATCCCCTTTAAGAATTCAAAGTTAAGTATGCACATAGAGAACAGCTTGGTGCATATTATTTAATACATTATTTAAGTCATTAAAAATGACCTCATTAATCATGAAGTGTCCATTGTTACTTACTGTTGTTACTTACCACTGTGAACTTCAGTATACCGTATGTTAACTAAATACTGACAACTTAGTTATTATTTCAACTTGAAAAAAAGAGAATTTGTAGCAGCTGGATGAGTTGTTGGGAAATTTTAATCTGCCATGTTTACCCTGGACTGGCAAAAAGATGAGATTCCCACGAGAAACCCAGTGTGTATTACTTACACAGGAATTAAACAAAGTAGCCAGAAGGAAAAAGTTTGTTCATTGTTGCTTCACTGCCACATTGGCAGAGACTGACAAAGTAAATCTGGCTGTGGCCTGTCAAGTCAACAGGACCTCATCATAAAACAGGCCTTTTAGGATGCTCGAATTCAACCACGTTTGGCCCGTATATATCAGCAGATATTTTAAACACTCTTTGAAACTCTAGACAAGATAATTAAGTATAATGTCAAATACTCAAATACAACATAGAATTGTGCTGCTCTTACATTTTCTTGTTGGTGAGTAGACAGTATATGGAAACACTGACTGCATGAGTTTTATGTACTTATGTCCAACCCAGACAATCCATCCTGACATGCTACATCTAAAATGCCTTTTAGCAAATTAGGTTTATAAACAAAAAATAGCTATTGGAGGGAGAAACTGCTGAGGGCATGCTAGAGTTTGTAGCTGCTGCCGCATTAATAGTCCTTTATGTTACGGAGCTCCACGGCTGTGGAGGAAAGCGAGGAAGAGGGATGAGGGGAGAGGACAGTGGTGGCTGGGATGAACAGCTACACAGTGGCCAGGGTGGAGCAAGTAAGTAAACTTAGATAGCACCTTTCAAAACAGCGGCTATAGAGTGCTTAGAGAGCTCCGGGGACGGGGCCAGAGGAGCCAGGCGGGCTGCCAGCACTGCCTGCTGTCAGTGTAAGCTGTACGGACCGCACCGGGTGAACTGGTCAGCACCGGGGCTCCGGGAGACGCTGAGTAACCTGGGCACCTTCACATCGTAGCTAACACTGGGGGTTTATGTCAGGTTATTTTTTTTGGTCTTAAATGCTGGTGCGCGCAACATCCATCGTTTTTGCGCATCACATAGAGAACTTTTACGAGGCCTGTGCTCCATGTGTAGACAGGTGTGGTAGAAAATATCAACACAGAATATTAGCTGTGAAGTAATTGTGTTAGTTGTGTCGGATAAAAGGCAGAAAAGCAAATGGATTTTAACAACACTAGTAGAATGCTAACAAAGGCAGAGGCAGGAGTAAAAACAAAAACCAGCGTACTCATTTACACCTAAAGGCTTTCCATCAATATTTTATGGCTAGCAGGAGCAGATTGGGTCATATATTGAGAATTTCAACTAACTTACATTGAGAGAGGGTGAAACAGGAAAGCACGGCCTCTACTGAATAATAGCCGCCTTAAGGCAACAGTCAAACAGCCATTTCCTCCAAACCTTCCTCCTGAGCTCTACCTGCAGTTGTGGAGAAAACTACACTGCGGGTGACTACCACTACATTTCAGCCACCAGTGACACAGTGCAGGAAGAGAAAAGACAACTTTTGTAGTTTAGTTGTGCGCTTACTTGTTGAAGCTTGTTTTATGACTTCCTGCAAGTGCAGCGTTATGACATTTTCATTGTGTTTATCGCTGTTTCAGCCTTGGAAAACTCACTATGCCATTTGAAATATCCATCATAAATATTCCAAATGGGCCTCAGTGGGTCTGTGGAAAAATATAAGATACACAAGATTACCGTACTGACCTTCAGTGCTTGGTAAACTGCTTTTGGAACACTCTAAAGTTATGAGATTTCCTCTGATGGGCTCAAAGAGCCTATTAATATTGTATGGCACAAATGCTAGCATCAACATAATCTGAATAAAAAAGATGACCTTGCCTCCAAACTATGATGTGTGATGGTAATTTTAAATCAGTTTTATTGGGTAATATTTTTATTTGGTGGCAGCAACAATGTCTACTACTACTAAGCATCAACTTGAATGCCACTGATTAACAAAGTTTTGACACCACGAGTAAGCAGCAATAACGATTTATTATTAAGAAACTGGATCATAAAATGAAAAGTCACAGAAAAGTGTGGAAATATTACACATTTAAAAACTCCATTTATTAGAACACAAAAAAAATCTTCTATTATTAAGATTAAGCCTATAGCCATGCTGGGAGCTCTGTGAAGCTGTACTTAGGCACAGCGGTGCTTTGAGCTAAGTGCTAATGTTAGCATGCTGATGCTAGGCAGGCTAAATGTTTACCATGTTCACAGTCTTGGTTTAGCACAGTAGCATGCTAGCATTAGCATCCTGTAGTCGCTGCAACATTTCACTAAAGACCACAAATGTCAATAGCTGCAATTGTTTCATATTAGTTTAATTTCATTTATATATTCTTAATTACCACAATCTATAGCATTTTATTAAATAAATGTAGTGTGTTTTTTTCGCACCAATAACAGATCTTGATGAGATCAAGACTTTCAACTTTAAATCATCAAAATACATTTTGAACCTGAGACAGCCGTTTACCTCACGTGCTGCATATCCAATAAGCACTGCACATCAGGTTTGGAAAAAAAATATAAAGATATAAGAAATAAAGACATATAAAGATATAAGATCCTTATATCTATGCCTTTACTGGTCTGAGTACCCGTTTGTTTGCATTTGCATCAAAGGCTGGACATTTAAAATCACATCTTGAACGGAGATCCATATTTTTCTGCACTGAGATGCTCATCACAGTGCCATACATCACAAACAACATGCTAGCTCGCAATAGCCCAGCTCAAGCCAAGCCGCCGGGTTGACAAATGAGAAGTAAAGAGTTTGAATGTGCAGATGAATGATCCTGATGATTGCCCAGGACTGTAATAAAACACTATGTCAACTCTAATGCTGTTACCATCCTGTTGGTCTGCTGAGTGAGGTGCTCCATGGCTTGTCTGAGTGCTCAGATTTAATTTGAAAACAAACATCTGGATGCTGGTTTAATTTGTTAGAGTCCACAAAAATTTGGGGCGAGCGGAATTGCTGCAGGTTTTTTTATTTATTTATTTATTTATTAATTCTTTTTGGGAGGAAGGGGAACTGATAGTGAAAAAAGGAAAACACTTAAAATACCATTTCCATGGAAACAACACTTACAATTCAAAGATATTCTTGAGGGCTGAATGTGTGTTTTGTGCAGAAGTATACAGCTGTGCTACTGCAGGTGGGGGAGACAGTGTTTTGCTTATTTCTACTATCCTTAGGCCGCAACTATTATTTAAATCCCGTGTAAATTCAAATTTTACGTACAAATAAAGCACTTGTAAGATTCGTGTGCTTGTGCGTGCGTTGGTGTCTTTGTGTGCGCTGTAGTTTGCTTCATAGTTATTACCCTGTCATAAATCTAAGCACCATCATCCATCAGGATAAAATTTCAAGACAGTTTCCAGGCTTATTCAGATTGTCTTGTGATTTATATGTGATTAAAGTGAGAAACCAAAACTGACATGGCTCACAGTAATACAACAAATTCATTTTTAATTCCCTAATTGCCCACATGCTGTTTGTTTTGTGGCATTTGTCTGGGTTGTGTTGATGCTGAAATCCCATACAGCACATGTTTCAAAACAGAGTGCCACACAGAGACCAGCATTGTTCTGTCAAAGTGTTTGCTTTCTGTCAGCCTTTGACTTGATGCAATATGGCTTCTTCAGCCTCCCGTGAGATTTGATATTATCCCAAATTTCATTCGTTTCCGAATATCAGTTGTTCAAGGTATTGGGGAATTTCACTTTTTGTCAGTTTAAATCCTACTTCTTTTCTGCACTTAATCCCAAGTGTGCTCGCGGTTCTACCCTTTCATATTGATTTTTAGCCGAGCAACTGAAAAAGGTCTGTATGGAGGCAGCCTATGGTGGGAAGCCAACTTGGTTCCCATTCGTAGAAAGCTTTTGAAGCGCAAAGAGAGGCTCCCTTGAAACAGCCGGGGTTGTTGAGTTGAGCGTTCGTGGAGGCCTGTGCCTGAGGCAGTTCCTCTCAACAGCTCTCAACTCTGGTTTCCAGAAAGAGGGGGGCTGACGGAAAGCTTCCAGGTGACAACAGCAGGGGGGGGTGGGGGGTGGGGGGTGGTAGAGAGAGAGAGAGAGAGAGAGACAGACCTAGAGTCTCACCCACTGAGACCTCTCCCTCTATCCTTTACTTTACTATTTATTCATTCTCTCCATCATGAGAAAGTGGGTGGCTTTCACGTTCAGCATGCAGAAAATGTATCATCAATAGAAAGGCGTCTTAAAGTGGAAGTAGTTTTGAGTACGTTAGTATAAATCTAACTAAGTGTTTATTAACACTTTCAAGTGCATTCTTCAGAGTACTGTGTTGTGTATACTGTAACATTATTTGAGGATGAAGAAGAGTCTGTCAGTCGCGACACTTCCACCATCTGCTGATGTAAAGTCAAGAATCCCTGACTAACACGTGTACCTATCTTCATTTCTGTTGACACTGCAGCGCAGCGCCAAAGACAAGAAACAAGGCAGAGTTTGAATCGTGGATAAAGTTTTTTCATAAGGATCATGTCTGACAGCCACAGATCAGATGCAAGGCAGCCAGTAAAGCCAGAGCTGTTTGCTGCGTATGTGTCAGGCAGTGAGGCTGCCCATGCAGCTCCACAAATGCACAACCAGTAACTGCACTCTCTCCTGTCTACGAGACAGACCTGCTCCACACGCTTTCCAGCCATTGCAACACCCGGAATCACACCATGACTGAAAGCACAAGCTGTAATAGCACCATGCACAGTCTTGTACACAGACTGTGTATGGTGCTATTACAGCTTGTGCTCTCAGTCCTCTGACAGCTATATCTCACAGGCTGACCTATTTTGTGGAAGCTAAAGCACACCTTCTCATTTTGAAGCTTCACACTTCCACGTTCAGGTTTGTGCACTGTGTCTCCTCCTTCTTTTACTACCACATCCGACTTGCGATTCTGTTCATTTGAGCTGCACTGAAACCATTTGTTAGCAGTATATGTGATGTCTTAAGTGTCTAAATGGATAATATGTTCTTTAGAACAGCGTCACTGTGTCTAGCTAAAGAAAAAGAGCAGCAGTAGCTTCGTAAAAAATCTGTAGTGGGACTACTATTTAAAATCTACGGTGGATCAAAGCAGACATCACGGATTCTTGCTGTGAATCACTTTTTAATCTTTACCAGCTTTTTTTTTTTTTTTTTACTCTCCAGCAAAAAACTGCATGTTGCACAAATTGTACAGTATCAGTGACTGGAGCCCCATTATGGTGAACATCCATCTTGTTGAGGAGGCACCTCCTTCGCCCCTTATGCCAACTACTGTATAGGCACTTTCACAAGCAATTTGAGCACAACTGAGCTATTATTCAATATATCTCTTATATCTCTCTGCTCCGTACAACTGCAGAAGCATTACTTTAAAAGGTGAGACAATATGTTGCGTCGTGTCCGCAGGCGACATGCACCACAGCTGAAAGATTAGGCATTGTAATACTCCTCTCTTGAGGTATAGCCATGCAAAAGTGGGGGTTTTTCACTAACAAATCAGTAGGCAATCGTCTCACAGATTAGTCAAAGAGGAGACGACGTATCTCAAGGTTACCCGCCCGGTTACTGTCAGCAAACATAACAAGCAGTCCTCTTCCGGCAGCCCTCACTTTACACAAACATGTATATATATATTTTTTTCTGTGAGCACTTGCATTAACTATAAGTCAGTCAAAGCTGCACACAGCTGTCGTCTGCTTATTAAACTGTTCTTTCAGTCAGCAAATAGACAGGACAGATGTTTAAAACTAATTCTACATCCAGAAAGTCATTTACATAATACAAAGGAAAGCATGGGTGGAGGGCAATCTGGCGTCTGTCTGGAAAATGCACGTTGTTGCTTGAAACGGCATACAGCACTTTTATTCATGCATCTTTGTTCGCATCCTCTTAGTGCTACAGTTTTCTCAGGTGAACTGGAAACTGTGACTTACTCCAAGGTGTGGGTGTGAGTGTGAAAGCGAATGTTCGTGTTATACCTTTGATGGACCGCTGACCTGTCCAGGGTTGCTCCCTTCCTTCTACCGAGTGTATGCTGGAAGAGGATGACCCTGAAAAGAATAAAGGTGATGCTGAAAAATGGATGGATATATTGAAAGTGCAGTGATGACAAGCATCCAGACAGGTGTCTGTCTGTACTTCTGTACTTGGCATAAAATCACACCTCTTCTCCAACTAAGTAGCTCCAAGTGGGATTTGCTATGCAAGAAGAAAATAAACCTCAGAATTTAGGTTTTCTTCCTTCAAGTGAAAAGATTGTTGAAACAACCAAAGATGAAGAAAGGGCTTGCCACATCTTAAAAAAAACAGACCACTATGGTATTTATTCAAACATTCTCTGCAAGTGGAAAAGCTAGCAACGTGTTTCATGTGTGCTTCATCAGACTGATGCTGCTATGCCTCTGACCTCTGATTTTATTTCAAATATACCCTAACTTCCAAACACCTCCAAAAAAAGAAAATATCATTTTTAACAACATGTACATGGTAAATCATTTTCACATTCACATTTGTTTGAGTTCTTTGTTGTCAATATAATCATCAGAAATAAAAGAACAAAGTGGGAGCAAATACACAGCAGCAGTTGATTTTACTTCTTATATAATTACACTGTCCATTATTATATAAGTATCTTAGAGCTTAAGTGTATCGGTTTGTGTAACTGTACGTAACATGTTCAGCCCCACTTAAAGCTCATCCTTTTAACCCTCACATAAGTCTTACTCTGGCTGCATTCCAGCACAGTGTAAATTCTGCTGTTGTCAGTTACTGTCTAAAGTAGCCGAGCTTTAAGCTCTGAGCATGCGGAGAATGAGGTTGGGAAGGATCCATAGTTTCCATTAAAAGTAATTTCTTCCCTGATCATTTGCTGAGTAAACATGCTATCCTTCCAAGTAGCCCATTATGAACAAAGACAATGCCAAAGTGTGTAAAATCAATTCATCAAAATAGGTGAATGTGAAGCAAGTTAGTTTTGCTGGCAACAAAGATGCATAGTATGACTTTTATCATCAAAAATGCTTAGTAATATTCCTAGTCATACTATTCAATTTTGCTTCAGTGGACTCATTTAAGACAATAATAATGGAGGAACATACAGGCAGCCAATTTGGCAATGTAATATGGGAACATTAAGTTTATTCTCATGTGTTCTAAAAAACAGGCATCTCAAAGTAAAATGTATAGCTTCATCACAGTACATCCCATAAGTGCATTCAGTGTGAAATAAAACCCAGAAACTATGCAAATGATGTGTTTTGTGCTCATGTTTACCCTTTTTATTAGTAATTGGCCGTCACATTGACCTTGTGGTAATGTAGAATATTAAACCACTGTCACAGTGATGTGTTAAACATCAGCACTGAACAAAAAAAAAAAATGTTATGTATAAAGTAGCCTGCAGCATGGAGCCTTTAGGCACACAAAACATAATTCAAACAATGTAGAAGAAACTTACTCTGGTTTGATTATCTGACTGAATTGACTTTTTATTTGCATGGAATTTTAAATTCAAAAAGCAAAATCAATACAATCATAAACAAAAGTCAAATATTATCAGAAAGAGCCACATTTTCTCTCAGTTTTTAAAATAAATATTCCAGCCACTCTGTGTTTAGAATTAGAGCTGATCAATGAATAGTTATAATCAGCTACCACTGAATGAGCAAACAGGGAATGTGTGGGGCGTTCAGGACCTGGGGAAGGGGGAGAGTTAGGCAGTCTGATGGTTAGACCCAGACCTCAGGGGATAAGTAGGCAACACTTCACTACACTTCATTATAATGATTATGAAGCTATCCCATCCCAGTGGGAACTAAAACAAGCTGGTCACTTGTCATCACAGAATCATAGATTCCTATGGTATTAAACTGCTGATTCAAATGCTTTTTAAATTAAAAATGATTTTGCACAAAATCCGCTGGTAGTGGATTTGAGTATGTGATGTTTTGTCACGCATCGTATCGTATCGTATCGTATCGTATCGTATCGTATCGTATCGTATCGTATCGTATCGTATCGTATCGTATCGTATCGTATCGTATCGTATCGTATCGTATCGTATCGTATCGTACCGGTTGCATTCATGCTGTTCTTGCCCTTCCCTGCACCTCTCTGGTGGCACACTATGCTCAAAGTTTAAAAAGCAGTTTTCTTCTTCACTAAATCACTTAGTATTTTGATAATGCAGGTGGTAAATGGTCTCAGGAGATCCACTGACAATCTCCTGTCACTGCAGAGTTTTGATTGTCGTAAAAAATGAGTGGAGAACAAGTGTATTGTGTAGACCTCTATTGTCCTCTGCCACACGTCAGCTGTTGCTCACTGAAGGCATTTAGTGTCACAGCATTAAAAATTCCAGTCACAGACCAGTCAAGCTCTCCCTTTCCTGTGTTTTAAACATAATCCTCAATGTGATCAGATATTAGCCCATGTTTTTGATTCTTCAGTAAATCCTGTGTTATTTTACAAAATGAAGAATGTAGTCCTGAGAAGAACTCCAGTTGAATCAGGTTTCACTTTAATGATCATTAAATCAGTTGAATCAGTTAAATCAGTCATTGATCAGTAGAAATGTGTTGAGAGACTAAGTGACTGTCACATGCTTTATAGGGTAAATGTATGTAATAGTGCGTTTCTAGTATTTTTGACCACTCAAAGTGCCTTAACATTACATCCACATGCCATCAGAGGGAAAGGCCTTGCCCAGGGACATTTCAACATGTGGACTGGAGGAACCAGGGATCCAACTACCGATCTTCCAACCTCTGATCCACAGCCGCCCGATATGAGTACTGTAAGATTTTTTCATTTGTTTTTTGCCTCTTATTTGTTTGTTGTGTCATGCTTTTAAGTCTTTAAGGCGTCCGGGGGGATCTCATGTGCATGCATGTGCTTGAGTCCGCAAATGTGCGCACGTGTTCATCAGACGGTCAACACTGTTTGCCACCTTCTGCAATAACACCGACTACTATGAAAACATAACAGACCCTGAGTTACTTACATAAAACAAACTGTCGATTGACTTACACAGAGCGATGTACCAAACTGTAGAATTCTTAAAACAGATTTTCCTTCTTATAACACAGCTGAATTATAAAGCTGTGGTTTGTTTCTACCATTAATGTCATAGCTGATTGGTTGCCAGCTATTTGGTCTAATGGCTGCATGACATGGTTTATACCCCTTAATTATAGTTAGAATATTGCCTGCCTCGGCTGTTCCAGAGAAAGCCGGGGTGTGGACGAGCGCTGTCAGCTCTTTCTGCCCCAAGTCTCTGAATAGCAGCTTCATTGGTTGTTAAGTGTAACATATGGAATGCTTCTCCCCATCCATGCACTTCTCCCTGTAGAATAATCAAGCTATTCTCAGAAGCTCAAGACTGCGGCTGCCCATCATATTAAATTGTGCTGCTTGTTCACTGTCTCTGATATACTATAAATAGGCAGGGCTTCCAGTGGCTTGCTGCAACACACAGCAGCACCGGTGCTTATGACAGTGTGACACAAAGTGAAACGATAATTTGATGGTCTGTTAAACAGTCAGTACTACAGCACCTTCTTAATTACAATAATATTGTACGAGAGCTTTCTGATTACAAGAACTGCACAACATCTGTGGGCATTAGTAAATAAAGTTGCCGTGCGTGTTTAATCATTCAGAAAGTTCCAGTGAGAGAAATAAAAGCCAGATGAACCGGCTGTATTTACATTTCATAGACATTCTATTGCGATTGAACCTTGGCGGAGACAAAGGAGAAAGCAAGATGTGACACTCCCAGTGCCCAGCGCACCCAACGAAATGCAGGCAGAGGCCTTGTACGTATTCAAGGTTGATTCCCTTCCTTGGGGACCATTAGTAACAACCTTTCAGAAGTACTGATTGGAAGAAAAGGTGCTCTGCATATCAACAGGAAGTAGCATTCCCCAGAGGTTAGCAGTCTGGTCACAAAGGTGTAAACAGGAGCTGACGAAGGGAGGTGGTGCGAAATGGATGAGAGAAGAGGCGAAAGAGGAGTAGTAATTAAGATGCACTTAAGAGAAAATATGTTTACCAAGGAATGGAGGGGGAGTTGGGTGTAAAGAAGAAGGCAGACAGATTACCTAAATTTAGCAAATGACCAACATTGATAATCTCTTTATAAACGGCATCTTTTCTCATTGCAGTTTTCCATGAAAAAAGTAAACACGACCAATTGTGTGTGTGTGTGTGTGTGTGAGTAAACTATGAGAAAATGCTTAATATGTACATATTTATGTAAAGGTTAACAGTATATGGTTGTGTTAAATGTATTAAATGTATTCTAGCTGCATATAATGTTCTGCGTTTAGACATTCTCTTCCTCCGATGCATCCGCATTGCATAATTTTAATGAAGTGGTTCTGATATTTCTTTACATCGCTCCGCCAGCGGTAGCTGTTTGATCACCTCGCTTTCCTTCCTCTCTCCACTGATTTAATACAGCACCTCAACTCTGTGCCATGTTTTTTTTAAAGTTCAGATAACACATTAGATGTCATAAGATATGTTCGGCTGAAGCTTTCAACAGCACCGAAACAAAGAAGAGCAAAGAGCTGCGACACAGCCTTCCCTTCAGCAGTCAAAAAATACAAAAAAAATATAGAGATGTAACCTAATGAAGACATCCACAGCCAGAGACCGGCACTGCTGCGCTGTCACAGCAAAAGGGTGAAATATCACCTTAGCAGGAGAAAAGCGAATCAAACAACACGCACAGCAAAACTAAAGAAGAAAGAGTTTGGAGTGTATTGGTTCATCTATCAACACCATCCCTCTCTTCAAGGCAGAGCAGGCAGGAAAACCATCAGTCACATTTTTAAACAATAGTCTCTCCATCTCTGTCGTCCCGTGCCTGCAGAATGACTTAACTTCAAATGTCTAGAGAGAAATTTGTGGAGAGTGCTGGATTTTGAGGTCAATCTTGAAAATGGCTGGACAGGCTGTCCTGGAGGTTTTACTTCAAGAAAGCGGTCCCTCGGTCCCCCCGCTGAGAGAAGTTAAATTCTGAAACCTGAGGTGACTGTAACATCCAGCACAAAGAGAATGTCAACATATTGATGGTGCAGTGGCTCGCTAGAAGGCATTGATTCGAAGAGTGTGAAGACTTCTAGGTGAAAAGAGCCCTCTGTAAAAGTGCCATGAGTCATCGGGGTTATCTCCTTGCTTTCTGTCTGTGCAAACTCCTTTGTCTGTCTGTGGCAGAGTAGAGGGTAGACATGGCACATGGCGTCTTTAGAGGACATCCAGCCATTCCCACACACAGCCACCAACTTAATTTCAATTGACACAGAAAATATGTGGTAAGAGTATCTTAGTCTCCCTCAGGAGTGTAAACTTCCCCTGCATTTACCCCCTCTAGGTAAAGAGTGGTGAAAAACAGTAGTGATTTCAGTCAAATCTATAATACATTACAGCCCATACAGTACATCATCCCTCTGAAATTTGTCAAGCTATATGACGTTATGCAAACACTGAATATTTTTCAAAGAATTCAATACTAGATGTACTGGCAAATAAAGCACAATAGAACCGTAAGCCAAAAAAACTGTCAAACTTGGAGAGGAAAGAAACCAAGTTTGAGAAAGCGGATCCTCCATCCGAGTGTTACAGAGAGTGTCATCCAAACTTTTGCAAAAAGTTCTAGACAACAACAACAGCTGGTACGTAATCCTAATATTTACAGAGCATATTACTGTGAAATGTACATTTGTAGGAAGGAATGCAGTAGTAACCAGGGTCCTCTGTTCTTTTGGCTCCTAATACTACTAATTCCAAGGTCCAAGTAGCTTTTTCCTTCTATGACAAGTCGTCAGAGGCCAGGTACAAGCGATCAAAACCATCGCCCCATGAAAGGTGGTTGAACGAAAAAGCCAAGAAGGAATTTTCATGGTAAGACAGTAAGATAAGGCTTAAGCAAGGTATTACATAAAACAACTTTATCTTCACAGTTTGTGAGTCGCCTATATTCATTAGTATTCTGCGACTTGTGCCTTGTAAAGACAACTTGCAACACGTCTTGTTGAGGCGCTGGAAGAACGGTGTGAACACAGCTGACACCAAGCACGGAGAGAGGCAAATACATCAACGTCCAATCAAATACAGGGTGAATGTGAGTGTGGTGCTGCTGTATATACCGTGTATGATCTACGGCGTTCAGCATAAAGTATGGTTACCACATACAGTACTTACCATTAGGTGTTTTTTCCAAAATGAAAATGATATCTAGTGCTGTTTAAATAGATTCTTATCAGTCAATCTGTGTGATCACTGCACAACTAATGCTTAGTATCCACTGCTTAGGTTTTGTGGACAAAACCTTGAAGCAGCTAAGGTCGCACATCCTCCACAGGCACCAAGTTAAAAAGACACCCACCGCTCTGCCTCAGCCCCACTGGACAATGCGAGGGGGGCGGCTGACAGCCCAGAATTAATTGACATGCCTTCAAGTGGTTGTTCTCTAATAACATATTGATCCAGCAGGCCTGATATGCAAAGCATCTGCCAGCGAGTGTCGCTGGCGAGGTGAGACAAATGCCCTCAGAATACCTTCGACCAAGCTGTCTTGATTAAAGGAGGGATTAGCGCCCGTGATCCCATGGAACCGGCGTGTCAGGTATTCCACATCGAACTATGTCAGAAGCTGTCCTCATTAGCAGATATGTTCCACAAGTACTAAAAGCTGTGACAGATTCACTTTAAACTTTCATTAATTACACTAATTCAGTGAAAGTTTCAAGATTCCAGTTTTTTTTTTGTTGTTTTGACACTGTGCTCCCGAGTCTTAGCAGGACAAAATTATCAATCAGTTGTAACAAAAAGTGTTACAAAAATCGCACACATTTTTCAAATCTGCAGCACTCAAGGTTTCAGTGTGAAAACGGACAAGAAACTGCCAGAGCTTTAGTCACTGGGTAGGAACGCAGAAAGGTACAGTGCTACAGCTGTTTGGACGTTTTTACAGGCAAAGGCATGTTTTAGCCACTTTTGGTGTTGGACTGGAGGTTGGGTTGCCTCCCCATGTGCACTCCTTGCTGACAAAAGGTATAAAAAAAATCCACAGTGAAGCCAGTGATGGATCTGAAAGCAGAAGTAGTAGTAATTGCAATATTGACAAAAAGTGGCTGATGTAGGGAGTGCACAGACTTGTCCTTTAAATGGGGCTAGTCTGACATTAACTTTCTATTACAGATTTAAAACGTAGGTCCGCAGAATTAAAATACATCTGCAAAGATAGAAAATAATTTAAAAAAAAACTACATATAAACTGGATTTGATTTATTGAACTTATTGCCTCCTGTGTGCTGCAGCCCAGTATTCCTTAGAGAGGACTGGCCAGAGGAAGAAAAGCTGAGTTACTGTAAGTGGTCCATGAAAACCAGTATTGACAGCGACATTCCTTACTAGAGCAAGTTCCTCTGAAAAGGTCAGACAAGACACTCTACTTTAAATGAGACCAAGGTCGTCGCGGGTGAGGGCTCACTTACACGGAGAGACTGTTTTGGCAAACCCAGCTGCCACGGAGTTCTCTGCAAATGTGCAGGATATGGCAGCGAACCCCAACTACAGCCATGTGAAAAGAAGCTGGCACTTGACAGCGAAGAAGAGAATTTATCACAGATTTAATTTTACACATGCATGAAGTTGGTGTGCAAGTATTTCATTTGGTTTGTATGTTGGTGATTGGTAAAAGGAGACAGTGATGTGACGTAATTATTCTAAATGTTTGAGTGACCTCAGCTGAATGTAGTGATGAACACGGTTCAGCAAAAGAATTTAAAATGAGAAAAAAGTGCATGGCCAGAAGTGACAAGGTTAAAAAAACACATAGTCTTTGTTTGTTTTATGAATTCATATGAAAGCAAAATATTTCAGGGGCATCAGTGAAAATCTCTCTTAGAAAATCAAAAGCACCGAAGATTGACACAACAGTCAGACTGTATTGTATGTACTGTCAATCCCTCTATATGAAAGGGTATATTCAGTCAAAGTGACGCCTCGACTCAAAAGTAGTTTCACAAAAATCTGAATTTCCACCATTGACACACAAGCCGTTCATTTCAAACATGTCTCCTTGTGTTTCATTCACTATGCAACCTGTGACACTGAGAAACCAGTTAACCAGCTACAGTCTGTCTGTAACCTTACTACACAACACCTGAAATGACTGAATTGTTGAGAGGATTCATTTGCTTATGATATATCAGCATGAGAAGAATAAGTCACACTAGGAAGAAAAGGTGAGGTCATTTTTAAAACTCAAACGGTACAGTACCGTTTTAACAATGACAAAAATCTCAAAATATTATATTTACACAATTATTTTTAAAAAATAGATACTTGATGAGTGGAAAATGTAACTTTCTCACTAATCGGTGTAACTTATTTACTTGTAACTTGGCGAGTGTTCGGTGCTTTAGTACGGCCAGCAAAGTCCTTTATGCACCAGGGACAGACAGCCCAGCACATAAAACATCTATTTTATCCAGTCAGTAGTTTTCACACATTTATCCATCATCTTGATCGAAGTTGAATGGAAACGATTTGTCCATCCAGCTTTTGCTAACTACACTAAATTACCCATAATTCAAATGGTCATGTTTGAAGTTCTTGGTTTCTATGGCTATGATGACAAGGAAGAGCAAGCAGCCAATCTGCTGTTCCTGGCTGGGATACAAAGCCTGCTAATTAAAAGTCTGTCCGGTCTGTAGTCCTCCCTTTGCAGACAACTCTTATTGGATAGGAGAGCACAGCCCTCTGTTTTGCATTTTGATGTCTTCATCATTGTAATTGCTGGTTAAGTCGCCTTGCATTATTGATGAGCCCATACGGTAAAAAAAAAAAAACCAAACAATATGCATGCTAAACAAATGCCCTCCAGTGCACAATGTTCACACAGGCCTTCACAGTCTAATCATTTTCACTTGTAGTGTCTCAGAGTTATGCACACAAGCAGTTGCCTTTGGGTGTTTCACAGTTTCTGACTGGAAAAATGCCTGAAGCAGGGCACAGGGAGGCAATTATACACTGTGTCTACAACTGTATGTTTCCATACCCTTTCATGAGATATCCAAAATGGCACATGCTGTACATAATGCCTTTATCTACAATGTGAATATATCTGTACAGCTGTGCCCTCAATGATCTCTTGTCGTAAGTTTCGAAGCCCGACTTTGGTTATTGCCAAAAATAACTGATTTATTGCTGAATGCTGCCGGACCGTTGTGACTTTGGATCAACAAGCAAAGATTTTGTAGGATAACTCACTTACTTCTCTCACGTTACTTACGAGGTTAGTGCTTTAAAAGTGAATGAATAGCCAAAAAGTGGGCGCACTAATAACAACAGCGGGTTTACCACAGGTGTGTGATTGAAATTAGAGTTACAGAAGCACTGCAATCAGTCAGCGGCCTGCAGAAGAAAATCTCTTGTGATATACCAAGACTACGCCTGACTAGATATCAGCCAGCTTTTTGCTTTTTTTTCAAGTGAATAAGTCTTTCATCTAAAGGTCTAAAGTACCCAAAACGTGTCCTGCCACTGCGAAGTGTAACAAGTGGTTCACCCAGCCTTAATGGAATGCTACACCTTAAGTAATTCCATTAGTCTGGGTTTCAGGAGAGTCTTTGTATCTGTCGGCCTATCTTCACCTTGCCTGGGTCCAGACCTTTGAATCCACCCATTCCCACCCAGCTGACTCATTCCGGTGTGGCGTTATGACATCAAAAATCGATTATCCAATGAGCGCTGCGGTGGGGCTAACGCTTTAATCAAGCTGGGCAGCGAAGACAGAGAAGTTTGTTTTCACTTCGCTTCACCCCACTCTTAAAACCCTGGTGAAACCAGCGTGTTGGCATGGCGACGTGTCAGCGTCTGCTTACAATGACGTTAAATTCAGGTGGATATGTTGATCTCCGGTGAGTCGATAGACAAAATCCAGTCCCCCCCACCCACCGAATGGAAATCAGTGGAGGCAATGTGACGCTGAAGATGGAAATGGAGTGTAATGTATTGAAATGACTTCTCGGCCTAACAATGATAATATGAGGGGGGGGGGGGGGGGGACACAGGCGGCCCACGACTACTGCTTATGCTGCAAACTGACAGTCTATTTGTGTAAGCGTTGCAATGGTTTTTGAGACCCAGATGTAAGTCACTTGCCATGAATCATGTTGGCCTCTGTCTGCCAAGTCAATTTTTATTAGTCATAAGGAAGTGACAGCACAGCTCAGCAAACTGCATGAGAAACTCTTATTTATGCGGAACAGTGGATTAGAGCTGATTGATAATTGTTTATGCCCTTGGCAGTGGTGAATATGTGTATTTCAGGAAAATTCACCAAAGCCTGGGCTACAAAGAGAAGGAGGGGTGCTATCTAGCGTGCAGAAGTGGGTGGTAAGTTTAGAGATGCGTATGACACAGCCTGTTTGGTAAACACACTGTGCTACCTCCTTCCATCCCCTGCTCTGCACAGAGATCAAGCATGGGCTGAAGTGTGATAGCACTGACACTTAGAAGTCTTATTTATATGAAACTCGACAACATGGCACTAGTGTTTTTCATCAGGAGGAATATTACTACCAATTGAAAGAAACACAAAAATTGTTTTGCTTCTTTTTAATCTTTATTGCGGTTTATGGATCTTTCAGAACAATTATGGATACTTTGATTTTAAATAATTTCTCATTTGCATTTTTTATGTCTTTGAAGTAAAGAAACATGCTATAAGCAGCAATTCCTGATGATATTTACTTTTCTCTCAATTCAAATAATGGCTTCATTTAAGAGTTGGGAAACAGCAGATAAGGCTGTTTGCTGTTTACTGCTCATTTACTTGGGGCGGGAAAAAAAAGCCGACATCAAAGAACGTTGTTGGACATGACATAAAACGATGAATTAGCTCTGGATGAGGTGTTTCTTAATTGAATTCAATAATCATTTGGGTTTATACGAAGTTATTTGTGAGAACCTCCTGTCTTTTCCTAAGATCCTCACAGCTAACAAGGGGTAAAATGTGTCTGTTAAGGGCAGGGTCTGCGTCAATATGGCCACCTCCTCCCCTCAGGATTCCACTACAGTCATGAGAAGACCGGCCGCCATCGCCCCTTCTTCATCCTGTACGCAGCTGCTGACTGCCATACTCTCGTTTTTTCAGTCTAACTAATAAAGAACTCCGTTAAATGCCACGATCATGTAAACACAAGCAGAACAGCTGTCATGACGTTACCTTCAGCTCAGAGTTACTAATCATTCGACTCAGAGGCTGTGCTTTGTGCTAACGGCTCAGCTCCATGGATTTATGCTCAGCACAGTAAACGAAGAGCCTGTTGCGGTGCACACGTTTGAGAAGCATGGCTCTGTCTCGTTCTTTGGCTCAGTAGGTGTGTGCTTCTTGCTGGTAACTCTTGACAGTCTGTTACTGAGCTGTGATTTCTTGTGTTTTGGCCGCACTTTCACTGACATTCCTGACTACTGCGCTAGCTTTGGCCTTGTGGAGGACTCCGGTCATGCGCACAAGTAGGGGGGTTTCATTCAGTCCTAATGAAATGACTGGACGGGTTGATAGGCCTGTGACACCCACGGACACTGGATTGTTTTCTTTTTTGTCAAACTATTTCATTTATTAATTGCTGTCATCTTGTGAGAATTTCAGCAAATATGACAAAAAGTGCTTCTAAAATAAGTGCAGACACTGCTTTTAAAGAAGTGAGACCACATTACCTGTGCAAGGTCCCGGTCCAGTATATAATTGAATTTTCATCCACAAATAATATTAGTGGATTTAACAAAAGAGCAACTGAGGGTCAGTACACTCAGTGTAGCCACTCATACCTATGACCAAGAGTAAAACATGTATTCACTGTGATAATTACTTTCCTACTCCCATTGATAATTTAGAGTAGTGTATCCTGATGCATCTTTGATAAATAATAGAAAATATCTTACACAATGATTATATTGTACTTGCTTTGCTGGACCACAGTTATTGATACCAAGGATAACTTTTTCCATAACCTTATCATTCACTTGCAGCTGCTGCTCATACTGAACACATTTCTTATTGCTATTATTGACATACACCTCTTATTTAGCTACAAGAATTGTGGAGTTTGCTCCCCAGGGGCATGTTCAAATGCCACGCCCCTGTAGGAGGGTCTGGGGAACACCCCTCATGCACAGTAAAATGTTCTGAAAGTCATCATCTGTAAAAATGAAGGCTCACATAGCTTGGTTACTAAACTAGAAAAGTGCACTCGGAGTGAAGATCCGCGGCAGGCGATTTCTGCTACGCCTAACCATAACCTGACCTAAGCATATAACCACTGTCAGCTTTACAAGATATTTGCTACGCCGCTGAACAACATGCGCGCTCTCTGAAAGACCTATGTTATCATTGTAGCAAGCTCAAACATTTCAAGCATCACAACCTTCGGAATGAATGCCTTTAGAGTGAATAGCCTGTTCCCCAATAGCAATCTGTTAGCAATGGCCCAGTACATAAAAAAGCCCAGGTATAAAAGGTTAAGGAACAGTTTGTTTGGTTGAGTGGTGCTCAACAATAGCAATACTCGAGGCCACACAATCAGCCCAGCACTTTCTGACTGGGCACTGCGCTAGCAAGGCAAGCAACTGTAACTGAAAAAGTTCCACAAATACACAACACATCAATACAACAACATTCGAGGCTCTTATAAATACTACTCCAGTGATGCTGTGGCACCTCTCTCCGTCTGCACAATGTTGTACACACACTGATATCAGTTATTGAAAAATGACAAGTTCCAGTGGTGAAGTAACAGTATCCGCTCTTCTATCAATAGCATGGTTTCAGAGCAACCTCAAAGGTCATGAGTCGACTCCAAACGTCTTGGCCCCGATAGGCCTTAGTCGTAGCTTTAGACTGGGCCTGCAGGAAACTGTATACTGAGCCCCACTACTGATCAATGCCTTTTCAGCGTGCCCCCACCCAGCGCAGAAACCACATGTGGGCGTCTAACTGCCTGCCCCCAATCCATATCTCTCTGTTTCTGTATTTACAGCAAATGAAACATTCAGACGGAAAGACGGCTGACATCGATTGGCTTGTGGGTACACTATTTTGAGTGACATTTCATAAATGGAGCCGCCTCGTGAAATAGTAATGAGCCGATGGCGATTAGCATTCAACTTTAATACGGCATGATTGATTAGATATTCAAATTTCACTTGGCCAAGGTTAAATATCGAAGACAAGCACATGAAAATCCCACAAACAATACATAAACTATTGGAGGTTTTGCCTTTTACACAGTTACTGGTCAATGAAAACCAGGCCATAAACTGACTCTAGCCTCCCTGCTGATGGCTCATTGTAAAAGGAAATGTGTAGTAATGAACTGCGGTCAGTTTTCTTTGCAAGCTGCTGTGTCTCCAGTTGGTCGTTCAGGTGGAAAACACTGCTGACTGCTCTGTGAAGTTAGTCTCTCCTTCTCGTGACATTTCTGTAGTTAGCAAATAAAGAAATATCTGGACACGAATAAGAAAAGCAAAAGAACACGAATGTTTTCTTGTGTAAGGAAAGTGGGATAATGTGCATTGGTAGTGACTTTGGTCGCATCATGTCTGTGTTCTGAATGCCCTGGCCTAGGGTGCACATGTTGCTTTAAAAAACCAAGGGCACAGTGTAGGTAGCACACACTTAGTATTCCAGCCCTGCCTGCAGAGAAAGATTGCACCTGTACAAGCTGTTAGGTGATGTCTGTGTCACTTGGATGACCAGTATCTGTAGCCAAGCATTTCCTTGAGGTATGGAATTGGTTGTCTCAGGAAAATCTGATTAGTCACCGCTGACAACGCAGAGACAAGGAAATTACTTTCTTGTGCATATCATTAAAGAAAAATCAATATGACGAATGTGGTGAGGGCCCAGGCTATTTATTGTGGCTGAACTAAGGGCAAGGCAGACTCTCTTTGCATTGGCCTCTTGTGATTGCATTTAATTTGTTCTCGAGACAAAAAAAGAAAATGGTTCAGAGGGCTTGAGCTGCATCCGGCAATGTTCTAACCTTACCATATGACTGTAAAACGCCACCAACTTATTCCAACCTGTGACTTAATTACCTCAAACTTAATTGGCTCATGAGGAAATGCAAGTGGTACTTCAAGGTGAGACCTCCTCACACTGGTCTCCTTAATGCTCTCATTATCTGCAGGGATTTGAATTCAAGGCTCACACCACGATGTTGCAGGGCAGGCTAACAAGAAATTGAACCAACCATTCACATCTGCTTATGTGGTGCTTCAGAAGTCAGGTATTTAAGTAGCCTTCTCTTTTGCAAGTGAAACGTTTTCGTGGACGAGGGCACATCAAGACTAAGTCAGTCAAACAAGAACAATCGCAAGAAGGTGTTAATAATTTGATGCAGAGAACTCTTTGAAGTAACTGCCTGTTTCAACGCTGCTGCACAATACGGTGATGCTTAAGCACTCCATTTTGGATCAAAAACTGCCCATCTTCATCATTCTGGCACTTTGACTGATGCTGGACTTTTAAAATTAAAATAAGAAAAAGCTCCTCATCTACATGATCTGTATCCGTCGTATGATGCGCTACATCAAAAGTGATTTGGGGGCGTTTTGGTGCAAAATAGGTGTAGCCAGCAGCTGTCACCTCAAACCACATGGGCAGAGAAACAGGCAATAGAGGTTAAATGTTTAGCAATGATGACATTTATGAAACATTGAAAATAATACTACAGCTTATTTATACCACAGATTTGCAGCATTCAATCTGAATGCAGCAGTGGTTGTGGTGCCTTTACCTTTCACAAAGTTGGCATAATCCTGGTCCCTTCTAAAGTCGGACACCTTACATAATTGTCTTGAATGCATGCAAGTGGAGTACAGACTGAAATAAGGTTAACAAAAATTGTTAACCCTTTAAGTGTATCGTATTTGATACAATTTTTGAGACCTCTACATCATCAGTGGAATGATGTTTTATATGTGTTTGTTTGTTTAAGATAAATAAACTGTGAGCAAATTTGAAATTTCTGGCGATTATTTCATGGTTCAGGCATTAACGGGTTAATTATCTTTCATTATCTTGAAATAGAGCTGGTGAGTAGGATACACTAGCTGAAATCTACATTACACTCCATATGTCCAACTGCAACATTTTCCACCTGTATTCACTTCACATCCAAGACGTGTCTGTTCGGTATTAAACAAAACACCCTCCCATCAAAGCAGCATGGCCTGAAAACAGGCCCATCTCAGTACACAAGATCTCTGAAAATAAAAAAAAATAAGTTAATTAAGTTAAGTTAATAAAAAAATAAATAATAACTTGGATGCATATGGTGTGAAAACAAAAACTGATTTCCTTAGCCAGTAGCATCTTTGCCATGCTGCAGCCCCGACAGTCATCCCACATGCTTCCCAAACAAGCTGTTCTTTATTTCCTCTGCACACAGCGGGCTACAGGCACACTGGCAACAACGCCACGTCATTCAGCTGAACTGCTGCCGTGTCCTCTTTTCACGTTATCCACATTTATTTGGGCCTGTTCATTATCTGCATTATTCCATGAGGTGGACTCTAACAATTCACACTGACTACCATAAGCATCCATTTGTAAGTTGTTGTTTTTTGTTTTTTTTTTACAAATCAGTGGCATCAATTAGTCAATCTGTTTTTTTTAAATGTGAAATTGGTCCTGACTTTATTCTATTTAACTTTACAGTGTTTTTGATACACTGTAAGTAGAGGAAATTAGCAGACACCCTGTCAGGACTGACGGTGGGATTTTAACTCCAAGTAGGAAAAATCAGAACTGATCAGCTTTCAATACCATGTTTTCATGTTTCCAGTGTTTTCCTCAGCAGCCCGTCTAATGAGGATGTTCCCATCTGTGCAATCAATGCAGTTCTCATGTGCAATTCTGTGTTTTGCCCATAAACTAGTTTGCTAATATTTGTCAAGCGATGAAGACAATGCTGAGCTGACGGTAGAATAGCAGTCGTAAAATGTGCACACATGGTGAATCTCAACTTGCTAATCAAAACTATTTTATTAGAAGAATTAATAGAATAAAGGAGGCCGCTGAACTGAAATGGAGCTTATGAAAAGCTCTGCAGCACCGTGCTTATATTTTATGAAGAGTGGGAATTGAAGCTATAAATAGAAGATAGCTGTATGCTTCCCACATTCTTTGTTAGTTTTATTCTATGGGGAAGATTGCATACAATAAGCAGAGGTATTATACATCATCCTGTAAGATTAAAATGATATCATAGACAAGCCAGGAAAACTGTGCCAGAAAGACGACTGACTATAATAGAGAGCTTGTTCAAGGAAAAGGGAAAAGAGTTCATCCAAGATTAATTGGTCTGAGAGAAAGGCACCATGTTTCTGAGTTCAAGGTGTGACATTTAGAGCCAACAAGGGAGGGAACTTCATTATTAAGATTTATGAAAATGATTCAGGTAGAAAATTCCATTCACCCTTCCTATTATAAATTCCATCTTAAAAAGCAAATTGAATTAAGTGGTGTATTATTCTCTTTAATTGTGATGTCCACACCAGGTCTTTTTAAAAAAGTGACTGATGCTGAATTAAAGAGATGCAGAACACAAAGTACTGTAACCCGACCAAATGGAAAATGAATCGGCTTTGTACTGATAAGTCTTTGTTGTTCGGGTAACACTACATAATTGAGGAAGGAAGCTCAGACTATAGAGTTGTCGTTCTCAGCAAAGTCTTGTTTGTTTCTGTAAAGCCAGCTTTGGCCATTAGCACACAGGGGAGATGAGGAGTTATTGAACCATTATTGATTGCACACTGGGAAAGTCTGGCAATATATACACACACATATAGAAAATATATATTGTCTTGTTTTTCAAGGTAAGCAAACAATAAGTATCAGTACGGCTGAATACAACATATTTGTGATTGTAATTATTAATTATTAATTAGCAGTGGACTGAAGAAGAGGCTTACAAACAACAGAACTGAGAAGCTGCATGCTATGGTTTTTATGTGCATTCACGTTTTAGCATGCTCCCTGTACCTTATTAGTGTGGCTGCAAACTCTTCTACAAACACTGTTGCTGTGTGTCACGCCATCAACATGACAGCTGGAGAGAAGAAATGCAATTGCTATTTTTTTTTTTTTGTTATGTGAGACCTATAAATGGCTGATTTTGGGGGACGGGAGTGTTGCTGGGGGCCTCGTGGAATAATGGCTATTGTCAGAAAATCGCAGGCAATATGGTTGCTTAAAAAAAAAAAAAAAGGCTTTTTAAAAAATAGAAATAAAATGATCTTTAAGATTGAACTAACCTTCACTAAAACCCATAGAATCACACATAAGCTAGTGAAGCTTTATTAGTATGGTTTCATCCAGCAACTGTCTCAGAAATATTTTCATTCAGTGTACAGTAGCAGTGATGGTGTTGTCAATTAAAACCAGGTAACATTATTTCCTGCAGATGGAGTGTGGATGATAATGTTTTAGAATGTCAAACCCCCAAGCCAGCATTATTTTCTGTCAGACCCTGGATGTGGAAGAAGCCAAAATTCACTTAGATTCATTTTGGGCCATATTTGCCTTAATTTGCCATCTGTGCTTGTTTAGAAGGGGGGTATCTGGACTCAGATGAGAGCGTCTACAAATCTTCCTCAAAGTCCCGCTTTCAAAGTGCTGGAAGGGCCAGAGAGGGACGGACATGTGGGGGGTTTGATGTGCAAGCAATTCCCATTCACACAAAAGCCAGCAGACATTGTGTGTCGCTTTCCCTTTCTGACTCAACTGTTGTTTAATTTAAAAGTTGATATGCTGGAAATCATTGATCATTAATACATTTTTAACCAGAAACATTTCTACGCATCATTTAGCAATGATATATTCAGCCCGTTTTTAACCACATTATCACATTGGCACCCAACTCACAAACAGGAGGCGCTGACAAAAGGTCTGTGCTGAGAAATTGACTGGTTTCTATTCTCAAGTTTCAAGGTGAGCACTCTCGTGGAGACATCAGGTTTCTTATTACTTGGCTTAACAGGCTCCCTTATTAAGGATTCTAGTTGGATGCATCTTCTCTGAGAATCCTAATTAGTGTGACTTTAACAAAAGACAGAGGATTGTGCCATCTGCCTCACATAACGAGGATTCCTCGCTAATTAAAAACACCTAGGAGAGCAGTTAGGGAGTAATACCTGGTTAGGTTTGTAAGGTTAGCGAGATCTAATGAACATGAAAATGAGTAATACTTCCATAAGTTCCTCCTTTATGATGGCAGGCGTTGTGTGTGCGCACGAGAAAACATTTTTCCTCCTGTTAGGTTGTCAGACAACTGAAATGGATGTCAGAATAATACCTGTGGCCTGATAGTCTCAGCACACCAAGACATTTCTGACATGCTTTTACATTTATATTATTCACTTATTGGTGAAAGTGGTAAAACTGCATTTTCCATTACCTTCTATGCAAATCAAAAAGGGGCAGAAAAATCAATTACTGAAGCATAACACAAGATTGCACTCACAGTCACATCTTCAAGTGGTGAAACATCACCTCCTCAACTATATGTAATCATCCAAATAATGACAGGTGCATATATAAAAGGTCTTATTAGACAGCGAAGTGACCCCAACGCGAGTCTCGTACTCAGTGAAAAGCAAAGCGAATTTCTGCAAGTCCTTAATTGATAGTTGAGGCTAAAAACCGTTCCACTTGAAAAGATAATTTGTTGGAAATGAATTTGTCACAGAGTGTTCAGTCCTCTGTGCATGTCAAGATAAGGGAAAAAGAGGGTCAGTGACTGTCGGCCACAACAGCGTTCAATTTCACGCCAATTCTACCTATGTCTAATTGGGTGAAAGGAGGGGAAATAAATCTGACCATTAAATATTTTGTTGATAATTAAGGTGCACATGAGCATGTGCTACACAGTATCATTGTAAGTGCACTGACTACAAACTAAATAGATTTACATATTGCCATAACTATTAAAAATGCCGATAGCGGTCATGTTCAAAGGCACTTTTGAGTCATCTTTTATTCTGGCTTAAAGCTACATGAAAGGCTGTGTCCAGCACACACACACACACAAATATATTATATCTACCATACACTGCAAATGCCCTCCAGACACCGGCTTCATTTGAGCACATTCATTACCTTTTAATTGCCTCTAAATTGCAATGTGACCCATCACATCAATAACACTATCTTTGTAACAGGAGAAACGAACCTCCGCGGGGTTACACCGAGTATGTCTGCGTGTCCGTGTTTAGTGTGTGAATGCATGCAAAATAACTGCATGTATGTGTGTGTGTGTGTGTGTGTGTGTGTGTGTGTGTGGGATCGGTGTTTTCACGTGTAGCGGTTTAATTTCTGAAGAGAAGACGACCAGGTGTGTGCAGATTACAAACAGCAGCTGATGCTTTGTATCCTCAGCTGGGACAGTCAGCATGTTTTGAAAGGAGCAGATATTACCACGATGAAGGTGAATCAAAATGTGTTTCAATTTAATCCCTTCTGATTACACACTGCTGGGCCCTGCCTAAGCTTGCCAGCAGTGCTGATCTTGGACATTCCCCCTGACCTTCAGTCTGTACAGAGGTGCTATCCCGCCGCCTAAAACCCTCATACAAGAAGATTTGATTAAAACAACATTACCAATCACCAGGAATCTATCAATATCTTACTGGGCATATTCTTACCAGAATGCAAGGGAATGTAAAATGTTGGAGCCAGAGAAGTTCTGCAGAGTTTGTACCTGAGCAGAGTCAGACTCCTGAAAATAAACAAGCTGCTCTCTCTGGGTGGTTGGAGGAGCTGTGCTGCAAGGATGTTAATTCCAAAGACGCAGATCTCTGATACACAAGTTAACCTGCATGTGAACTCCTTAGAAAACACCTAGGATTCTTAAAGTTGCTAAAAGTTTAAGCTTAAACTTGATGATGTTGAACAGGAAATTATGAATGGCTACTTATAATACAACAAATATTGCAGGAAGTGACTACTGCCAATAATGATGGGTCTATTGGTTTAGCTAGGCTGCTGGTAAGACCACTGTTGTCCTGCTTCTACTAATAAACACTTCTTACACTGCTAATAATGCTGTGATTGATGAGTATTAGTAGCACTGGGTATTGACACTACTGCTGTAGGCCTGTCTGACTTTAGAAGTGTTGATGCTGCTGAGAAATACAATCCTCTTTGTTGAGCCCCTCGTGGGCAATAAATGATAACCTTTAATTTACAATCCAGACATCTATAATTGGGGAGTTTACAATTTTTAAGAAAAACATTTGTGTATTTTCTTCAGTTTGTGAAGAACACGTGTGACAATCTATCAGTCTTCAGGAGTTATGCTGGTTTTTAACACTTTGACTAGACAAGCCGATGGATGTGCATAAAATAGTTCCAAACAGTGGTGCCGTGGAGGAATACACTAAACTAAATAAAGCAAATCTTTAAGAGTTTCTTTGACAGATAATTACACCATGATCAATATCACAACTGCAAAATATGTTGCAAAGATCAGGTCTTGATCTTTATTTATTTACTTACTTTATTCAAAAGCCTGTAATCCTGTAAGCCGACATCAGTAAACTGCAAAGAACACGCTCGTGTTTACCATCCTTGTTGATCTGTGACCAAAGAGGCAGAACATGCGATGGTGTTGAGCCGAGCTTTGACTTTTCTGTTAAAGAGACACTTTGAATGTCGCTCTGAAGTTGTGATTCATCATATCTTATAGGAGGAGAAGTGTTTATGCCCAACAGCAGAATGTAATTTGGGCAACAGAGTGAATTCTTAGTGCTTCAGTTAGTGGGAATGGGGCAGTCCTCTTTAAGACAGTGTATTATAAATCATTCCTATCATGAGAGTAATTCACTGGTTATTCAAAGCATCATAGAATACAGAATTTGTTAGAATTTTGCGCCTGTAAATCTGAGTTACCCAAACATAAAGAGTGCAACATAAACCATTTCAAGCTTCTAATCTGTGATGGACACAATCTGGCAGATGGACCTTCACCAGGGGTCTGCTAAAGGTGATGGTACTTTGAGAAAGAAAGGAGAAATATGCTAATTCCACTCAGAAAAGACCAGGACAGGCTGTCCGCTGAGCACTAAGTCACTGTACCAAACCAGATTTTGATATTCAAAGTCTAAACACAAGACAAAAATGACTTTACGGAGGAAAACACTAATAGTTCATTATCCAAAAAGTCATCGGAAACAGAAAAAATGTTGGAGCAGCATCAAGTTAAGCATCAGATAACTTCTCCTGCACCAGCCAAACGTGGCACTGAGTTTACAATCCTTCCAGCATTCCTTCAAATCAAGCTCCTGCAGTGTCCCACACCAGACATCCACTCTGAACCCTGGCCATGTTGTTCATTACAGCACCACAGACCAGAGCTGTGAGCTGCATACCTGCGATGCCATTACCTTTGAGTGTTCCTGGCCACAGAATTAATTAAAGTCTAATATGGCCTTGTCTGGAGAATGTGGCGGTCTGAGGGGTTGCTAACAGCAAATCAAGGCAGGAGCTCCTTTCTGTATACAAGAAAATATATATACAATTAAGTGGGAGAGAGGCAGGGCCGCAGCTAATGATCAGTTTCATTGTCATTTATTTTCTAGATAGATCAATTGATTGTTTTCTCTATAAAATATCAGAAAGTGGTTAAAAAACGTCATTTTCAAAATGAAGTAGTGGTTCATTCGAGCATTTGAAGGCACAGTTGCCTTTTGTTATTTATACTTGTTTTGTTCTGCGCAACTATTGTGAAATTCAAAGAGACAGTAAACAAGCCAATCATAAATGCTGCTCTCCAGGACGACTTCTGGCCACCCATCAGAGTGTGAGGACAGATGACGATGAAACTGTGCGCTGGCCACATTTCTTCACTCATAACGTAGTAAAACTTTGATGTGTAACTATTCAAGTAAAGTTCCGTGTGTTTGTGAGAGAGAGATAGAGCAAGACCTCAGCTACAGTAACCTAGGAACTGCCTGGTAATGTTGGAGTATCTTCGTTGCTGGATACTGTAAATAAAAGCACTTATTTGTTACTGCATTTGAGAGATACATCTTATGTTAAGGATCAAACAACCTTTTTTTTATAGGAAGCATAATGGAAAGTAAAAAATAACCATATACTAAAAAACTTTCTGAGTTCTTTTCATGAAGACTGATTTTCTTAGCTCACTATCCAGATCTTCTTCTGTTCACGACAAACAAACTGGTAGCCTTTCCTTCCAGGGAACAGGGGGATGTTTCCAAGGAAAGAACTACCAGACACCGAGGGACGGATTTATATCCGTGAAAGCTCAGGGCAAATCTGTGCTGCACCTTTCACTTGATTGGCGCTTCCAAACTGCATGTCATTAACACCTGATTCACCAAGGCAGCAGGTAATTACACAGCCAGTAGGAGGGATCTGTGTAAGATATGCAAGCTCACACGAAGCGATACTAAAGTAATGAAATAAAAAGATTCCAAAATGTTCAAAATGACTGCAATTCAACTCTGCCTTTGAATTAAAACTTGAGCTTTAAATTTTGAATTTTTGTCTCTCCGATTCTTCTTTTTTTTTTTTTTTTTTAAAGTAATGCAGTACGACTCATTAAAGGAAATGAAAAACAGATGGAATGACATAATAAGATGCGCAAAACAAAGTGTAGTCCAGCAGAAGCTCAGACAGGAGCAGGTGGGAGACATGCATGGCAGCGATACAGCTCATGTGTCCCTTGATTGCTAAAGAGCTGCAGCCAAGAACACGCTAGAAATGTTTTATCCAAGAGTAAAATCAAAAGACAAAATTGTCATAGCAACGGGTGCAGGTGAGGTTCAACTCTAATGAACACAACGCCGCAACCTACCGTTCTTTGGCATCTCTTAAAATATGGTTCTCTTTTTTCTTTTTTTTTGTTAGTCACACCAAATGCTTCGTATATATTGTGGCACACTTAGTCTTTGTCCACACATCACGTGGAGTTCTGTTAAATACAGGTGGATTAAAGCGTCCTTTCCACACCGCAGCATTTTTTTTTTTAATACATCTGCACATTCCCTCCAGAGGACACTACAGCAGAAAAAAGTCCTGGCTGCCTACATACAGCTGCGGGAGGATACGTTAGATATTTTATTTCTGTAGCGTGTACTGAAAATGGGACTCGTTGGGCGCTGTGCAGCTTATGCTGTCGTAACACAGCCTCTTCTCGCATCTACATTTACAATTCCACACTTCAACATTAAACGCACGTCTCCTGGGGCCACGCTGCCGGCCCAGCAACGCAGGGCTCTGCTTTGGTCATCTCCGCTCCCTGGCTGTGCAGCAAGCACCCTGCAGTCCCTCTAATCTCATCTCCAAGGTCTGTCCATCCTTAAGTCCATCCTCTTTGGATCTGGGAATATTTCAACTCTGACAATGTGCTACACCAGTGGCAATATTAGAAATTGACATACACGTCATACATGTCTGTGGCAAATTCTTTTGTTTCGTGAATTAATTAATGACGCAGTTATTTCACTACTTCAGTCAATTCAACAGACATTAAGCAACAGGATTACATTCAGAGATGCAGCCCCAACAGGCTGAATGGCTGAATAGTTGCAGAATCCACTCAGATGAAAGTCGACCAGTGATTTAGTCAAGCCAAGAGTTGAAAACCTCTCTAATATTCTTTTTTTTTTTGTTCTATCGCTTCATCCTAAATACCCCAATTCCATACTTTATACAACACACACTAAATACACGATACAACACATATTAAATTAAGTATACTGTTAGTATACAAGTATATACTGTATATATTCTACTATGAGGATTCCACACGGCGTGAACTTTTTTTTCAGTGTAAACACACTACATAAAACATGTTTAGAATTAAACGTAGTGCGACATCGGCACACAGATTTGATGGATCGTAGTTGAGAAGCAAAGTAACAACTTTTTTTGACACCTGAATTCAAATGAATTAGCTGGTCTTCTTCTCTGATTAACCTCGTGCTAATATGTCAATTCTCGCAATTACCTGCAGCATCCAGATGGCTCATCAGGATAAAAATACATTTCAAAGGCATATATGTGTAATGAAAGATAATCCCGGTGACGTTCACAGAGCACCGGGAATCTTGAAATCAAAGCATGAGAAGTCACACAATGAAACCACACGTCGTATGTAGTGATTTCATTTCTTGAGTCCAAGTCGTTCGCTTGGCTCCAGCTCTCCTCCAGGAGCTGATTACCAGTTCAAGGAAGGACTTTGTCTTCTTTGGAGCAAGTAAAGGCCACAGCCCTGTTGATCCACGAGGAAGAGGAAGTGGACTCATCAAAGCTTTCCAAGCTCTTTGAAGGTACCTTGTTCAGCCAATCCCAATCCCTTGCAAGATACACCATTGAAGGCAAGATAAAAAGAAGTGGTTTCAATGATCTCACCCCTGTATGAAACACGTTGCACTGGGTGGAGGGCATTATATAGGAATGGAAGTATTTAGATCGATAGAGAGTTGAAAATGTCATACATGAGTGGAATTATTAGAACCTTTGCGCTTCACAGACTTTTGTCTTTAAAATAATGTGCAGCTGTATGTGAATAAGGTGCTAGTTGGTTTGATGGAAAATGAGTAATTTGCTCAGCTTGTTAAAATGTTAAGAATTTCAGCTCGGAGACACTTTCCGCGCCATGTGGAGGTGTTGATTACGTTACCGCTCAGTTTCTGTTGGTATGTAACTCATTTTTCTTTTCTTCGCTCAGGTATTAACAAGATTGTCTAAGATTTCTGTCTTTACCGCTTCAGCCTCTTGCACACTTAATCACTCCAGGCACTACTTCCGTTCTATATCCGTCCACCACTCTCATAGTTACTCTGAAATCACAATTTGACTGCCTTTGCCTCTGCCTGAACTATGTTTAGCTACAGTTCAGTGGTTATTTATGGTTACTTACATGACACCCCCCCCCCCACACACACACACACACGCACACACACACACACACACACTCACACCACCACCATGACTAAGTAGGCAGCTGAATATTTTATTCATCTAGCATTCTTCTCATCATCTAAGTCTGGGAAAAAAAAAAGTACATCGCCGGAATCAGGAATCATCCATGATCCAGGAAGAGTGATAAAAAGGGGGCTATATATAGATGATGAATTACTATCCCAGGGAAAAACAGCTTTTTGAATATTTCATGGGACAGACTTTCACTTCTCTCATGCAGAGAAGGAAGAATTCCCTTCCTTCTTCACGAAAAAGTTCCGCTATATATCAGTTAATTACTTTATCATCCTCGTAATGTGCCTTCTATAGATCCATTAAATCAATATTCTTCTTTTCTTTATTCTTCTTCTATTTTTGTTATATCTGCGTGTCCCTCAAGAAACAGCAAAGTCTTCACTTGGCAGACTGAAACGGCTGAGAGTTTGTGGCAAAACATCAAAAGCTAACAGGTGTTTATAAATCTGCTGCCTCTTGGCTCGGTGCCTAATTTCCATAAAATGATGCATTAACATTTTCACTGAATATTCAGCCCTTTTTTTTTTTTACAAACACCCGCTTGGTTGGTCTTGTTAGTCATTCAAATGAAATTGTAAAAAATGCAGAATGGTGGTGCGTCCAAGACACAGTGCAGTGTCCTACACGTAGGCAGCATATGGTATTGGGAATACCACTCATTCAAGTAGTTGATTGTTGCGGCATTGCCATCCCGCTGTCAATCACGCTTCTGCTCCATTGAATGAGACCACCAGACTCAAAACAATTGCAAATATTAATATTCATGACTAGGCCCATGTTGTTTCTTCATGTTGTCTTTGTTCTCTTCCGCACTGACTGCTGGGTTTCATGTGAATGTCAGGATAACTTAGAGTTTGACTCTTCTGTACTGCAAACTACTTCTATGAAAGTTGCTTGTTGCTATTCATGCTATTGTAATTCATTTGGTTTCCATCATTTTGCACCACTGGTGACAACAATTGCAAATGCAAACATGTAACATTTGTCAAAACATGTAAGACTTCTGTTTTGTAATGACTTTCTAAGTATATTCCAAAATATTAATGCTCGTTTGAATATCAGACGGAAAAGTTGAGGAGCAGTTGCGTGCGTGGTAACACACAGGAAGACATGCCTGATGTTCAGTCTAGTGTAGCTGCCTGCTAGTGAACGCAGCATGGCATGAGGCAACCTGTGACAGCAAAAAAAGCCCTCTGTCAGCTCCCATGATTCCACAGTACTGCAATTACGCAGCCCCCTGTCCTACGTACTGCAGCCTTGTTAAAGCCCAAATTACAATAAAGAACAGTTGACACGCATGGAGCCTTCTCTCCTTCACCGGTGTGTTGTGACGGTAGAAGACACTTTGCAATTCACCTGGTGGGCAACAGCTGGAGGGGCTGTTTGATTAAAACAGCTCCCTACTTCCACCCAACACCCATGCCCCTCTGTGAATACCTGCCCCGCCTGCGCTGTGTGCAGGTGGTGAACATATGGGCCGCACACTGGCTTTTATGGTGCAGCATGAGGTAACCTGTTAATGCCCACCACCCCCTCAGTCATTCCGGGGGAAACTACCGTCGTGTCATCTTGCGCTGCATTTTTTATGTGTGAAATAAGGTGATGATAGAATATAATCTGAAATTTCATAAATCGCCACCAAAAGGCTGCATTTCTTGCCAGTCACTGATTAACTGTCACTCAAGTGGCATTTATCATTATCCATAACAAGATGTATTGCCCTCAAAGCGGCATGAGCACCAAATGTGGCTCTGCTAGGCTTTAGATATAACTGGGAAACTTTGAAAAGGAAATTACAATGATTTCAAATTGTTAGCTTGCTCAAAAAGAATCAGATAAAGGCCATCTCAACAGATGCCCGGTGTATCCCCCACTATCATGGCAGACATGAGATGAATCAATGAGTCTTGAAAAGGGACCTTAATGTCAGCAGTGGGAGGCTAACTATTCAGAAAGGCTTTTCCAGTGTTTCAGGACACTTCAGTATGTATTGAAAAGGAAGCTATAAATCAATACTGTTCCCATAGTAGTAGTATGTGAAGCCCTTCCTTGTGCAGTTATGTCAAAACAGCAGCTTGTGAAATGGAAGCGGTGATAACTATCCAGGAGACGCATTTTCCGGAAGAAAATAATGATTCATAAATGAGCCACACAAACTCTGCCTCTCATTAATTGTCAGTAGGCTCCTTGTACATCTCCGTTGCATCACGCATCAAAGTCCTGGCTGTCTGCTTTCTGGCTTTGAATGAAAGTTGCGCGTGTCTAGGAATACAGATTTGAAAAGGCAAACATGTCAGCTCTAAAACTGAGTTGTTATCAGCCTCTAATGTCACAAATGGGCTCCACAGCGGCACCGTTTCACCGTTCTACTCGAAAGTGAGCTTCTAAAATGTCTTGGTGCATTTTTTTCGTTGTATTCCATTGTTCAAGCCCCGCTACCCACCCCTATCGTGGCAATGCCTCGACTTTTTTCACTGCCTTTAAGTTCTATTTTACCTTATCACTTGCCAGCAAAAAAAAACAGCCAAGAACATTTGGAAGGAGAAGTACTGTCGCCTCAAATGGTTAACATGGGAATTGCCGCAAGAGCTGTAAAGACAAATGTTATCCATCACATTGATTAAATTCCTCTTAGCTGGTGTCCTTGGCCAAGTAAGTTTGTGTGAACGGCTGTGGTGGTAACAGTAGTCCCATGGAGAGTTAGCAGATTAATTAGAACTGTACCAAATGGCCGGTCTTATAGAAGTCAATCTGCTCCCAGGTTGTCACCTCTCCTCCTGTGCCTCCGGTGTGCAGTGATTACTTTAATGCCCTTATGAGATTCGGTAACTGTCTATGTCTGTGGCAGCTTGGACCTGTCTATATCTTATGAGAGATTTTTCAAAATATTGATATGTGTATTGATGTTAACTTTAATTTTACACTCGATGGGGTTCGTTTAAAAACTGAAGAAACCTTTAGAATTTGTCCTCATTGAAAGCTTGCTGCTGAAAACAGCATATTGGAGCTTTTGCAGACTTAATAAGCTATGACACTTGAGAGTTCGACAGCATCTACAGAACTTCCCCCCCTTTAGAAGTCTTTGCAAAGGCCTCTACAGCTCCATTACGTTGGTTTTAATGGTTCTAATACCTGTTGCATGCTCATGTGGGGATTCTTGAATCGTTGGGTCTCTCTCTTAATTAAAGAGTTTGGCCTTTATGACTCTTTATGGAAAGCGTCTTGAGATAACACTTGTTATGAATTGCCGCAACATAAATTCATAAGATTGATTGATTGATCGCTTCTCTATCCAAACTGTTCTATCACAATGATGCAGAAATGCCTTAAAAATCTTTAAAGACAAAAAAAAAAGTATATAATGACGCCAAAACTGTTATGCACAAAATCTCCCAGTGTTTCCCAGCTGGTCAAATCACATCTGAAACTGTTATCACTGTCAAAAAAAAACCCAAGATGATACAAACTTTAAACTCTTCCTAAAGGCCGGCCTCTGATTCATACAACATAGAGTTGCTATGATTCAAAGTTCTGCTACAACACACAAGCTTTGGCACAAGTTCTGCGGTGGCATGCAATCAACTGCTGTTAATTCATCCTATTCATATTCACAGGAAGGGTTCAAAGAAAAGATTTCCTTTACACGATTAGTCTTCGTTGGGTGTGCCAACTCTGTGCTTGTATTGCAAAGGCACATCTTATCGCAACCCCAATCTCCATTTTAAGTGCCCTCAGGTTACGTTCATATTGAATTAGCTCACATCAAAGCGATTCCACACGACAAGCCTTTTAAGATTAAATGCTCTTTTAATTCTCTGATTACAAACAATTTACTCCATTGGGACACTGTTACCTAGATGAAAAATGATAAAGATCCTATTTATCACTGAAAGGATATTATATGAAAACAACACATTTGAATAGATTGCAAGACGAAAACGAGAGCTGGCAGAGTTCACTGTCAAATGCCTGTGATTCAGAGAATTTCATCAAAAACATTACAGTTACCATATAAAGCAGGCAGCAAAGCTCCAGTAAATGACAACACACAATGGATCATGTTTTAAGCACATTACAAATGGTTTTGGAAAAGTGCTTTGTGTCTGCATTACTGTATGCACGCACCTTATGTGGAAGTCTAAATGACATCTGAAGAGTCAAAGGTAAACAAGGACACAAAGGAGGAGTCAGCATCAAAGAAGATACCACAAGCCTGAGACCTCCCGGTCTTGATTTGTGATTGTAAAAGGCAAGGATTTATAGAAAATCGTGGGCTAATTGCCCTTCTCAAAAGGCTAATGATATTAACTGCCTATGAGAAACAAATGCAGATGGAGGCTAACACGACTGTTAGTACTGCCTTCGGAAGATGGATCACTGTCTAATATCTAATCAGTGGTTTTGTATGAGCCTTGAATATTTGTCAAAGTTGGTTATACCACGAGTCACTTGGACAGTCGCTATCAGTTGTTGCAGGCATTCAGTGAGATTGATTCATTTTAAGGGAGAATTGGACTCCCCCGGTCACCTAATCTTGATAGATGTGACAGTTTTGGGAATGCCGCAGAAAAGAGCCCGGGCAGATTATTATGAATGAATATTTTTCTGAAGCTGCTTTTATTGCAGACCAACAACAGAGACGTATACAGTACACAGACATATAGTTTAAGAACAAAACCTTACTTTGGATCAGCTAAGTACCATTAAATGCTCCGTCTCCTTTAGCTATTCTCCTCCTCCCTTGTCATTAAGCTGCCATTCAGAGTTAGGGAGTGGCTTAGGATCCAATCAATCAAGCTGATTGGGAGTGTCAGGAAGTAGCTGCAATAAGCAGCCAGAGGTTGTGCCTGTTGCAAACACCATTTAACCGACACAGCATGTTTAGCCGGCATGATAATTAGGGCAAAGTCCTTGCTCATCTCCTCTCTTAAGCTTCAGACTCAATGCAAATCAAACAGCAAATGGCACAGACTATGGTGCTTCAACTGTGGGTTTCAAATGCCAACACTGACACTGCACTTTGGTATTTTCAGTTCTGTTTATACTGACAGAGTAACCGCAAATAATGCTGATATTTTGTGTCGCTACTGAATAGGTTAATATCTTCTGCATCACTGTCACATAAAAAATGCATATAGCACATACTTTGGCAAACAGTGGCAGTGTGTATTGGAAAAAGAAGGTTAAATCCAGTCCAAGGTGCGGATACCAGCTGACAAGTGTTGGCAAATAGTTTGTAGACTTTTAAAATTTGTGAACATGAATGTGTGTCTGTCTCTGCAAAGAGCCACAGCTAATACAGGAAAAGGTTAATCCATAATGTAATCCAGTAGTGTAATCTTTGAAAGATCATTATTCTTTAATGCATCTTAATAAACTAGTGAGCTCCTACTAAGATAGCTGGTTGCAAGTTGCTTGCTTCTCGAAAAGCCAAAGGCTTTACACTCCAAACACTCAAAGGGAATGTGTGAGGGTTTTTTTTTTTATGGAAGGAGGACAAACTTTTGAGCAGAGGAAAGAATATATAAGCAGGCTACCTGTCCTGCTTTTGTTCATAGGGAATATGTGTTGGCCGTACTTCTGGCAGGATTTGGTGAGTTTTGCAGGAATCGAAAATGAACTGAAAGATTCAAGACTGTTCCAGATTTCCAAATTAGCGTGGCGATGCCAGGCTATGTCATACACAATACAAATAGCAAATACATGGCAAGCATGGGTAGACCAAATCACTTTGGCCATATCTGAGGTTATAAACCACTAATCCACACAGGGGAATGCTGCTCCAAGGGACACAAGGATCTTCATTGTCTTGGACTTGGCATTGCTACTCTCTTGCATTGCTTATGTACAGCATATAGCTTAAAGGGTCTAAATATTCTGTATTGCTGCAGTTTTCCTGTTACTGTGCAATTGATGCTGCACTTGAAATATCTAAGTGTTTGATTTGCCTGATATCTAAAGAAATAAGGCAAATACCAAACCACAAAATTGGTTCATACATGAAAAAGATGCCCATAGCCACAGTTTTAAGAGGTTGATTTCTACTCTTACAAAGGTTATGGTCTAGATAGTGTCATAATTGTAGAGCAGGTACCAACAGTGATACCAAGGACAGCTTCATAATACTTTACAGCCAGAGAGAGAGCAGGTTTGCATTGATTACCGGAGTGGCCAGCTTGAGTAGAGAATATGACCCGAGCCCTAAAGCCATCTCTCCATCACTCCTCCCTCTCCTCTCAGCTGAGCCAGTGCTGTCTGTCTCCCTCAGCTGTCAATAGACCCTGATGGGCCTTTTAGACACTTATCAATATTTAACCAGCCTCCCCCATTGACTCAGCAATTACAGCCTAATTGATTTGAGATTGATTATCATCAGCACCATAATGGCAGTGTCGGTCAGTGGCAAGTGCTGATAAAAATCCTTAGTTTAAAATTAAATTATCTTTCTGTGCAACCAGTATGTGAAGTGGAGCGTGTGTGTGTGTGTGTAAAGAATGAGAAGTGACTGTACCATGTCGAGGCAGAAACCTCCAGTCTTGTGTAGCTGCTTCCAGTAACACATCCTCTAGCTGTTAGCGGTGAAAAGAAGGGTGCAGCTTTCAGCTCGGCTTGGTGGACACACACTCTGGATGTATTTCCCCCCTCCACGTCTTCCATGGAGAGACTGAAATAAAGACACATATTTACATGAGAAAAGTACTGTACAAGAGTGAGGTGAGGCTTTCAAGTGTGACATACAAGGCTTTCAGATTATGTAAAACACAAAACGTGGCCATGAAGAAGTTCTTAATTTGAGCATTATTAGACTACAATATCAATTTATTAATAAATCATATGTCTTCCTGATGTGTTTAAATGACGCTTTGCTACCAAACTGGAAAAATTAAATGATCAGTTGCATAAATATGGGTGAAACACTGGTCCAATCCAAATGTCCACCCTCACTGACTGACAGACCTTGAGGCGCATTCACGCTAAGTCTGCTAGTCCTTAGGGCCACTGTCCGACTGTCACATCATCAAGTGTGTGTGAGCGCTCTCTTGTAGACATTTGAGCCCTTAACACACTTTCCGTAAGTCTGCATATCTACAGAATTTACCCGCAGTTCGCAGTGTTGGAACATTAAACACTTGAAACAGTAAACACACATGGAGGGAGCAGCTATTAATAACTTAATGATGTTGTGTAGACACAAAGAAGATAACTGATTATTTGAATGTTACCTTTAGTTCGCCCTGCAAGGTCTTCTTCTTCTTTCGTGTATCGTCTTATGTCCAGCTCTGTGTTGTGCAGCCACGTCCTCGTCGCAGGCCCCACTTGGAAGAGGCCCTCCTCCGATGGTGGTCTATACAGGGGACAGGTGGTGGTAATGTGGTCAGCAGTCTGCTCAGGCTCCCCGCACTTGTACACTGCGCTGTCTGACAGGCCCCATTTCTTCATAGATGATTTTAAACGGCCGACCCCGGTGCGTAGGCGGTTCAGCAATGTCCATCGCTGGCGAGGTAGGTCTTCTCCTTCAACGCCATCACCAGGGTCCCGAATGTAATGGTGTACGCGTGTGCATCCGGCCGACTCCCACTCCTGCTTCCAGGATGCCGCCAGCCATGCTGTTGTAGATAGGTCTTCCGGAATAGAAGTGAGCATCTCTTGTGCCGCCCTATTGTAGGGGTGGGGGGACTTGAGTCTGCTTGGAGGAGCTGCCTTAGTTATGATGTCATACAGGATGTGCCAGTCTTGTTTCTGGGCTTTCCTTGCCAGGGCGAGGGTGGCAGCCTCTCGCCGTAGGCCGGCCAGTGCAATTCCTGCTAGAACTGGTAGGTGGGAAACGGGGGTGAGCTTCAGGCAGCCAGTTAGTGACAGCATCAACCTTCCTGACATGTGGGCTTCTACTCCAGGCTGGGGCACAGTATTCGGCTGCAGAGAAGACCAGGGCTTGTGTGGAGATTCGTAGTACCTTGGCGGAGGCTCCCCAGGTCGTACCAACCAGGCGACAGATAAGTTCAAGGTGTTGTTTGAAGGACAGCGTCCTATCCAGGCGTACGCTGAGCTGCAAGCGCCACCTGCAAAAATAGGCAGTCAAGATGACCATGTCCTGGTTAACCCTCCAGAGTCTTGGGGTAAAATGGCCGTTTTTCACTACTTTTCATTTTACCTTTGTGTTTCCCATTAAAACTGTTTAGCTTGCTTTCTTTGTGTTTGTGTCTTTGACGCCGACGGGCGGTCCGAGACTCTGAAGAGTTAAGGCCCTCTTCCATCGCCTTCCACGTTGGTTGTCGCAGCATAATGGCCAAGTTGTATCTTCTGGATGTTGTCTCTGGTAGGTCAAAGGTGTAGATGTTAAACAGCATTGGTGAGAGGACAGACCTTTGCGGGACCCCGTTTCTCAGCCTTCTAAGCCTGCTTCACTAGCCATCACTGGTCCATGGGGTGAAGCTGCGATTTGACAGCATCTCCGTGATGAAGTTCACCATATGCTGATCTGGGATGGTCCTCAGCAGCTTCAGCCGGAGTCCACGGTGCCAGACGGTGTCATAGGCGGCTGTCAGGTCCAGTAGGACTACCCCAGCCTTCTCTCTGGCATGGAAGCTGTCCTCAAGGTCTTGTGTGAGCAGTGTTACTTGGTCCACTGTTGACCTGCCCCTGTTCCTTAGGAAGCTGTGGGTCCACCACTGGCTCGATGCGGCTGTGAATCATCCTCTCAACGATCTAAAAAAGGGACGCAGAGCAGGGAGATGGGTCTGTAGGCCTTGGGGTCTTCTGCAGGTTTATTGGGCTTCAACAGGGCTATGACAGCAGCCCGACGCCATGTCCTCGGGAGCTTTGACCTCCGGAAGCACGCAGAGAAGAAAGCGCACAGCCAAGCAGATGTTGTTTCACTCTGGTGGGTCACAAACTCTGGGTGGATGTTATCGTGGCCAGGCGCCTTGCCTTGTTTGAGTTTGGAGATGGCTGTAAGGCCCTGTAAGGTAACAGCCTTGATCTTGGCCGCGAAGAAATCCACAATTGCGCTCAACATGTTTGGAGTCGTCGGGGTAACGTAGTTTGGATTGGCTGAACACGGCAGGAATCTTTTTGCAGTTCCAGGCCTGAAATGAAGTCATTTTTAGGGAAAGGCCATTTGGTTAAATACGGATTTATTGGGGCATCATGGCACCAAAGCCAAAAGCAATGATACATAACAATTAATGTCTAAAAATAATAAATTTAATATATCTTAATGAGGGGCTACATGAAATAATTCTCTAAAATGAAGCAGTCTGCTCCAATGAGGTTGTGACCTCATGTATTGATGTATCAATAATACTGTCTCATTCCTGACTGCCAGCATTTCTGTCACTGGCTGCTTGTGCGAAACACATAACATTAATTGTCTTTCACTCGCAGTTTAGCTGTTAAGATCTTAATTATGTTAACCTAAACGTTACACATACAACCCTATTTGGAGTAGAAGGAGAAACGTCCCGCTACTGTTCATGTCCAGCTTGATAACGGGGACACTGGGAAGCACCAGTTTGTTTGTTTGCTGCGTCACATGTAGTTTTGAATGTGGAAATCCACAACTTTCTTTTAAGGCCACAGCTGAACACAGGGCATGCCAAACTGACCGTGTGGTTAGTTAATTTAAGAGGGGCAATACAACCACATTCCAGGGCATCCACGACACTGACTGTTTGGCCATGATATAATTCCTGCCCTGCAGCTCTTTTTGATTCATTTGCTCACTACTTTGACCAAATTTTATCTTCACATATCCAAATTCATATCCAAAGTTAGCACAAAGCAGTACTTCAGAGCTGACTGTCCACAACAAACAATATATTCCTTCTATATCTGAATATACAAACAAAAAAGCTGTTAAAATGTATGAACACCATAAACTTTAGAAGATATTTAACTTGCTAAATTCTTACAGCTTAGCCCCTGTGGCATACTTAGAACTACAGACTCACCTGTATGCACAAGGTGTTTGAAACTTATTGTTTTGGTAACTTGTTTCAGTGAAGTTAAAAATACATATATAAATACTGAAGCACTTCCCAGGAGTCACCTGTTCAGGTTCAAGGCCTTAGGGTGGTGTTTGGGACTGGGCCACTCAAAGACTCTATGCCCTTCACTTCACAAAGCAAGAGCATTTTTACAAGAGCCTTTCTGCCTGACTAAACGTTTTCAAACTCCATGTACTGCAGATTGTATCACATGCTCTCTGTTGTAATAAAATGTAGTCTAGGCCTAAAATGATTAAATTAATTAAGTGATGTCACTTGAGTGATTCTCTCAGACTTGACAAAGGTCCCTCCAGCGCCACAGAAGACATCGTACAACTGTTTTCACAGGCTGTGTGTTAATCCCCGTGACTAGTAAATTGACTTTGACGTGTAAAATCAGTGGAGTGGGTCCGTTAAGACGAGACAGCTTACTACTAGATTTGGAAATAAATCTCCGCTTTAGACCGTTACTACGATGAAACAAAACTTTGTCCACTAAGACATTAAACAGTACAATTAAACATTGCTGTGAAACCCATTAAAAGGAATAAATAGTTTAAAACTATTGAATTGATCAATAAGTGCCTTCTTGAATTAAACGCAGCCTCAGAAAACACAGAGGGAGTTGACATGGATACTGAAGCTGGGATGCCCCACTGTCTGCTGTACGACTGATAAACATATCAGCATTTTTCTGCCCGCATCATTAGCGTGGAGTGATCCCACCATCAACCAAATTCAAATGAATGGACTGTATCACATCCTTTTAGAGAAGCGCACTGTCAAAGCTGAATCCTCTCACTTGTTCACTTGTGAGGGCTGTGGTAGAGCGCTCTCCTTTTAAGCCAAAAAGACTCTGTAGTTGATGCCAGTAACACTTCTGACTAATCAAAGCTTCCTCTACTGCATGTGTGAGTATTATGTGTGATCGAACAGCAAGGGAAAGACGTCAGACTCACTCAGTTCTGGCCAAAGCTTTAGATGCGTCTCTGATGTTCCCTCTGAGATCTTTCTGGACATCGTGACTGCTGACATTCGTGGTTTCTCTTCCCAAGTCCTTTATGAAACTCTGTGGACGCAAGTGTAGAATGAAAGAGTTGACGGTCCATCATTGCACAAGCGATTCTAACAGGTACACCCTTGGACAGTCATTTCTTTTGTGGCACAGGGGTAAACTGAACACACAGGCCCGTTTAAAGAAACAAATCCAAATATTACAACCCTTTTCCCTTCATCCAAAATTTGACAGATACACATTTTCGAAACTTCTTTTTAAACATCTCCTGGTTAGCCGATTAATGGATTAGTCGGTAGCCAGAATTAATTGGCAACAAGTTCATTCAGCATACAAAACGCCAATCATTCTCTGCTTTCAGCTTCTGAATGTGAGAAGTTTATCGTTAATCTTGTGATGGACACTATTTTTCTTACTTTTTGTTATTTCTATTTATCAGACTATTTCTACAGAGCGAATAGATAATAAATACAAACGGAAACAAACCCCGCGGCTTCCTGCCGATCAGACTGGAGATGTAACTGCTAAACGTAAAAGGTGGCGAGTACTGATTCTCTGCTCTCGTTTATCCTTTTTAAACTGAAATCACGTGTTTTATATTGTGTTATTTAGATGTTTCTTAGCGGGAAATGAGCCAATCCAGCCAACAGCGGCAGGACGTTATTATGGATATCAGCTCTCTGTGACCTCCCTCCAGCCAGCTGCTCTATTTATTTGGTTTTTGTAGTGAATGAGGTGCTACCACACAGATAATTCCTCATTCCAACTTCACCAATCAGAGTAATCAAACTGATTTTGTCGCTGACGATTGCTTTGCTTACTTTAGGACATGGTGGAAGACTCACTCTGACCGGACATCTTTTCACGAGTGTTTGTTTTTGTGTCAGAAAACAACCCTTTCACGTCTTTTGGCAATGTTATTGGCCCCAGCAACAGGATCAGCCTTCACTCATGCTCTATGACAAGCCACTTTTTCCTCGCTTGAAAACGGCATCTACTGAAGGAAAAGAGGATCTATTACTATGGGATTGCAGGTGTACATTTTAATCTTTGAATAACATTGCTCCCATAACTGAATTTTTTTTTTTAGGGCTTTCAAAGCTGCTGTTCGTGTTCCACAGTACACTCGCTCACTGCTCACTCGACATTATGAAACTATGCACATACATTAACCCTTTCATGCATAGAGGTCACTACAGTGTGCAGCTATTCAAAAACTGTTTTCTTGTATATGCATGACTTTTGATGGCATAGTTGCACATCAGCCACTACACTATTGCATCATCTCACACACTGCTACCTAGTGGGAAGCCATTGCAAGTGAAAAAAAAAGAGTGAAACCAAGTTGGTCGACAGACAGCCAGAAACACCAATTCTGTTCAAACCTTCTATAAAAAGAGACCCTTGCAGGTAAGAAAAATATGGTGACATCAAGTAACATCTAAGGAGTGATGCAATTGCTAAATTTTCTAAGTATTGATTTTATATTGGGAGGAAATTATGATTAATCACATGTCAACTGAATTGTACATTATGCATCACTAGCTATATTTCAACTTCTGGACATGTAAAGTTCAAACCTTGTTTTTCAGCCTAAAGATGAATAAAAACACTTGACCGACTGAGGTTATCATAATTCATGCATGAAAGGGTTATAGAGTTATAAGAAAAAAGTTAAAGATTACTTAAAAGTGTAAGTGAATGGAATACTGACATATTTTCTGCCATTTTAATGTATTTTATTGTTTTTACTGTAAGGCGTCCTTGAGTGCCTTGAAAGGCGCCTATAAATAAAAAGCATTATTATTATTATTATGCATTAAAGCTTAACATTTCAATTGTGATGCAGAATAAAGATTACATTCTAGCCACAGAGCTTTGATAATAAAGTTGTGGACAAATGATCACTGTTTCTAAAGATGTAACACTGAACACTTGAAAATAGCTCGACCTATTATGTCGGTTCATATTGCACCTCTCTGTAACCACTTACACCATTTGACATTTCAATTTAAAATCTAATTTGACAGGCATCATCACGGACATCTATGTAAGCGTATGGCCTTGGAGCGAACATTTCCAACGTAATTTTTGAAACAAATACTTTATAGGAGTAATCAATGTTTTCATGGGGTCATACCATTTGCCGTGTAATCTTGACCATACCCTAAAAATGTCAAATGATCTCATATTTTGAAGAGAGTCGCTAACCTTGGCACACAGCAGTCAGGACCATCAGGGGTCCTGGTATATGATTTGACTTGACTCATATAATTCCACCAAACTAATTACAATATTCAGATCAGTGTTGTTCCATTACTTTTATTTATTTGTATTATTTATTTACAAATGTAAGATTATGCCAAACTAGTTGAGAGGGTGTTTTATCGAGAATTTCATCTTTTCCTTTAATGAAGTTTACTTATTTGGTACCAGGTTTTTTGCATTTACACCACTTTGATGTGTTTGCCATCATTCCACAAATATTCCCTCAAAATTGATTCAAACCAGAAATGTTAGACTTTATATGACTCCCCGAAATGTTCTCTCATTCTCTTACTCACGGACAAACACACACCCTCACATATTTTGCTTTAATATAACTGAATGAAAAACTGAATGTGTTTGTTTGAAATATCTAACATTGTTCCTACTGTGTGGACAGCACATATACTCTCACAGTCACACTGTTGCGCTGAAAATAAAACTATTTTACAAAATCACATAAGAAATATCAAACTAAACATTTCTTTAACATTTCATAAAATATTCTTACTTCCAACTTAAACTATTTCATATGGATAAAACATCTTAGAAGCTAATTCAATCACACAGTAATGTTTTACCTGGTAGCAAGCTGGTGTCTTCAAACCAGCTGGAAGTTCTTCGTTGAGCCTCAGGTGATTCCTGCTCTGACACCTTTGGAGACGGTCTGTGAACAACACACAGAGCAAAGCTTCATTAATAACCTGAGCTAACTGATGTCAACAGTTAGCCTCCTACATAAATACACATTTATACACAATATATCAAATTCAACTCCTCAAAAGAATTTTCCTTCAGTTGCACATTGTTTGGTCTCAAGACCAACACACTGTAAAACACCCTGAGCACAAAACCAAAGAGCTGCCGCCATGTTTCACGATTAATAAGCGCAAATGAATGTCATGGTCATAACTTTGCGTCAGTCATAAAAACAACCCTACCGAAACTGCTTCTTAAATACTTAATGTTAATGGACAGTAGGGACGACTTTCCTCTCAGCTCAGCCTCGTTAACGTAGTCAGACAGTGATGGCGTCATCACTTTTAGAACAGCAGGCAGCAGGTGGAAGTCATTAAATGTATTATTATAATTATTATTATATTGTGTTATTATGAAGTAGCTAACTACATTTATTTGAACTGTATTTCATTTCAGGGAGAAGTTTTGTAGCCTACCTTTCACTCCACTGCATTTATCTGCCTGCTATAGCTCGGCATACTGGTGACTTCACAGATTCAGATCTTAAGCTGAAGTAAAACTAATCAGTTTATACCATCCCTTATAATGCAGTGTTATGGATTAAACAACCAGTAGGCCTTTAAAAAAGTAGTGGGTTTAACTCCCCCTCGAACAGCTGCAGCATTAAAATGCTGGTTATATGTTCACGCATCAATAGTGATTCACCAGAGTAATATACATCAAGTAATTCTCTGAAAGGGGCCGTTCTGAATTTAAATTTTGAATGGAGTCCTTGCAGCATTAGTATTTCTACTTATGTAAAAAGTGTGTGTGAGTAGAAGTGTTGCACAGGACTCTGGGACAGACAATATATAATATTATTAATAGAATATGCAATATTATTAATGACACCTGTGCTTTTGGTGTCATGAAAATGTCAAATGTCTGGTGTGAAAAGGTCTGCAGGGTAAAAATAATGAGACCAGCAGCAACAGAGCAATTAAGTAATAAGTATGAGCATATTTTTTTTTATTTATTCGGTCTGGGAAAGGAAAAAAAATAAATTGGAAAAAAAAAACAGTGCTTGAATTAAAAAATGTTTATTCAGTGAGAGTTTAGCAGTAATCATAATGTTACTACTGGCTGTTATCATTAGCTGCTCACTGACTGAATGCCTTAATATACAATTAATGCACTGGGACGGAAACGAAATGATCGACGGCAAATTCAGAAATCTAAAAAAAAATGTATAAATCAAACGAGTAAAACTGAAGATATCCCAGAAGAGGGTTTAAATGAAAGCAATATTACTGCCAATGAACTGGGCGGCTCTCTGAAGCAAAATAGCAGGCGTCACCGTGAGCACGCGTGTTGCTCTTTGGTGTGTGTGTGCACAGGTAGGGTATATTTTATTTACTCACAGAGAAAGAGATAGGAACTAAGTAAGTGCTGTTCATTGCACCTCTTTGAACATGACAGCTTCGCAGAAGAGGGTGGCTGTGAGGACCAATGCAGGTCATTAGCCCTGTGAAACAGCTTCAGCTTAATTTATTTCTGAAGTGATTATGACTGCACGATAGGCTAATTAGGAGCTCTGCTTAACATTTTACAGAGTCTGTTTGTAAAGCATTAACTTCCACTGATTAAATACGGAATCCTTGATGAGTGCTTGCCTGTGTGTTTGACAGAAGGCCTTGTCAGGCAGATTCAAATACTGCATTTAGGTGTTATACGGGATGATGAGCAGTCAAGTGAGTACGTCTCAATCACTGGAAAATAACATCTTCATATTTTGGAGAACTGCGTGTGTGCAAACAGGCAAAAGCAAGCGCTTCTTCCAGACCAAACAACAGGCTGTCAAGTCAAAAACTGTGCCAAAAAGGGAACGTCATGTTATTTTCTTAGTCTCATATTTTGTCTCTAACCTTTTCTGCTTAACCTATCTGCTTACACTGATTTGATTTTGTCCAGTCTGCCCCTCCATTTTTTTCCCCCTCCATCCTCCTACTGTCCTTCACTTATCCATTCTTTAAAAGTCATCTCAGGTTAGCCGGAATGTCACATCACTCAAGTGTGCCCTCTGGGGCGGCTCCTGTTATTTTAAGGGGTCATGTGCATTTATCCAAGCAATGAATAAAGAAGCACCCACAGGCTGGAATGAGAGGCCTGCGCAGAGCCGCGGCTGAAAGGGCGAAAAAACAACATTTACTTTGGAGAAGCGAGTTTCAACGAGGAACCTTTTTAAAGGTCAGAGGTCAAATATGGCCTGCCACTTGTCATGAGCTGACTTTTGGCACGGCTCAAAGGACCTTGGACTCTTGGCCATCGACCCAGGAGACCATAACTAGTGACTCACAGAGGTGTTTCAATGAGAGCATGTTTGTTGGGGTGCCTTCAGTAACACCAAGTGTTTTATAAAACCACCCTTAAAGTGTGAGCAGGAATATTTCAACCAGAAAAACCTCTGCAACAGCATTCAGACCACAGGACACTCAGGCTCCACTGAAATTCACTCTAATTAAATTCTTTTAGGGTCAGCAGCTCCTTAAGGTGGCATGACACCTATTCAATTCACAGATCCACGGACTGAAAGCAGTCAGCTCTGAATACGAGCCACTTGAATGCTTCTTTCTATTAGCATTTGAACCCGGTTGAATAGTTTTGAAAGAGAAACAAATACATCAAGTTGCATCATTTACAGTATGTAAACATATTAATTAACTCAGATTTATACTCGTGCAAACACAGGGAGAAAAAGCAAGCGAAAGAAAGCTGTAGCTTTTTTTTTTGACCATTAGCTGCTTCCTGGAATGCTTGCAGTGGGTGTAGTGCTCATTAAGCGGTGATATAAAGCACAATCTCATAATGACTAAAGATCTGTTGTCTGGTAAGCACTAACAAAACGATTGATTCGTAAGCAGAGGAAGAGAGGAGGCCAAGAGCAAAGGGAGAAAATTATAATGAGAGCATGAGAGAGGGAGGGAGGGAGGGAGGGAGAAGCATTTAGTTGGCAGACAGTTTCCTGATTCAGCCAGGCTGGATAGCAGGGGTAGCTGTCTTCCTCCATGTACCTCATCTATCACTGCCTATTTCTAGGAGACTCACCCGTTACCCCCACCACACACACAGATGGAAGGGAGTGAGAATTCAATCTTTCCTTGCCTCGCAGTCATCTGCAGAAATGCATTCGTTCACCCTTTGCGGCAGGGCCCCAAAACCTGCCAATAATCGTCCACCGGGGCAGGAAAGAATCACTGCGGGTCCTGAGCTTTCCTCATGTGATCTATTTCCAATCTGTAAAGTCCCACAGGTAGATTAGGGACAAGTGGGAACAGGCTTTAAGGAGTAGTCGCGGTCTCCAACAGCAGGGATCATGTGACCCTTGTGGCAATCACACATACATTAATCATTACATTACTTTTTTTTTTTTTTTACATTTGAGGAAAGTAGATCATTTCTTGGTTTAGCTTTAACAGCCGGCCACTGAGGAACGCCAAGGCAATATTTTTTGGTCCCCTTTGACTCCTGAGGGAAATATCCAGCTCTTTAGCTGCCGAACGCTCCCCTATGTTCACCCGCTAATTGCAAACATTGCAGTCTGTCTGTCTGCTGCTTAGTGCTGGGCAGGTAGTGTGTGTTTTTTTTTTCTGAAAACAACACTATGAGCAGCCGGCATGAACCCAAAGCAGTGCTGCTGTGGGCCAGTACACCAAAACACTGAGCTGAAAGATGCTAAAATGCTCAGTGGCGCTGAGGGTAACGGTAGTCATGTGATAATTCTCTTTGGCTTGATTGCTGCAGATGACCCTTTCTGCAAAATTGAAGATGGAAAAATATGGATGACATCATAAAATTAATACTAGTTAATAGACTCAAATCCCAGCAAACATTGGGGCATTGAATAGGTGTTAATAGGGGAGCCTGCACCTGTGTTGAAAACCTGTGAAAAGCATAGTGTCATCATTTACAAGTTTTCAGAGCTGTTTAATAATATTTTCTATCCATCATGCTGGGAAACTGTGGGACATAGTATGAACATGTTATTTGTGATCTAAGACAAAGCAAAGTAACACAAAGGAGGTGATCAGACCGACATGGGGAGTTAGAAGCTGAAGTGTGATGGCACTGTAAAAAAAATCACATGAAAAATCTCAAGAAAGTTTAATGTCAAACTCTTCTCATGGAGACTTCATGTTCTACTCGTATTAGTTTTTCTATCTGTGTATTTATGTTTACACCAGTTCCTAATGTTGGTGCAAGCTGTCGTATCGACATCTGCTGCGCGTCAGAAGTGTTGGCTGAGCTATTCAAAGGGGAAATCAATTTTAACGTGTACTCCGGCTTTCCCCTTTGAAACAACGGGCTCATCATGGCTCGGACAAGGCCTCCATTGCCTCCGCGCTGAACATCTCCCGACGCGAAGACGACCTTTTCACCAGGACTGTCTGAATCAGGTCAGAACAAGGGGACGATGATCACAGCCACCATCCGACCCTTTCAAACAAGACTATCTCCCTCTGGTGAATGCCAACACAAGTTTGCTGACATCCAGACTCTTCTCTTTCCTCGCCACTCTTTCTTAGCCATTTGCATAATCCCTGTGACACTCCGATTAATAACTCCAGTGTGATTTGCATATCTATGCCTGAAATTGAGGACAGACATCCACACAGTATATACAGTCCGGCAAGAAACAAACTGTCGAATGTGGTATTGGTGGGTCGAGGGATCTCTGGGGAGAGGGATGAACGTGGAATATTCCTAAATCACACACAAGCGACCATGCACGCACGCACACACGCACACACACACGCACACACACACACACACACTCACACACACACAACGCTTACACGGTACTTTCTAACTCTCCATCTCCAATCCTTTTCTTAAGCTCTTGGCCCCAGCCAAACACAGAAGGGCTGGGAAAATGGTGACCTTACTACTCCAGCTGTTCCTGGTACAAACAGTAGTTTAAGAAGACACAACACCCCCCCCACCCCAAAAAAAAAAAAAAAAAAATGGCCAAGGCAGAGCTCTTGTTAAAGTGCTCCTTGAAAAGTGAAGGCTGATTAGGAGTAAGGGGGCTTGTGTTTGCTTCAACAGTGCCCCCCAGTGGGAGAACAGAGGGGCTCTTCTTGATTCCTACTGGATTTACCATCAGATCACTGCACTCTGCAGATGATATCAACAAGTTAGACGTCCATTAAGATCACAAAACTGTACACAAGTACTTGTGGAAATGGATTTTTTTTCCTAGGATGCATTGGCTTTCAACCAGATATTCTTCATTTTGACTTACTTAAAAAAAGCTAACGAGGCATATTGCAAAATTGTATCCTCACATCAAATGGTATGAAGCCTGCCAATTAAAAAAAACTAACAAAAAAAAACAGATCGATTTCTAGTTTTCCAACTTCTAACAGAATGGATCCACCTCAGCAGGGACTCAGCTCTTGGACTTTTTGGGGATTTGTCATAAAAACTGGCAACTTTTGAGATTTAAACATATTCGTTTTGCTATCAATAACCCCAAGAGTAACTCTCCCCACTACTGTGTGGACCTTATGCATCTGTGTAGGGTGACTGAGCCACACACACACACACACACCTTCACACGCATACAAATCCTCGCTGCCCCTAGGAGACCAAAGGCTGGAAATGACAAGCCTGCAATGAGGTAATGACATTTCCTCCTGCGTAATGTGGCCAAAGGCATCTCTCTCTCTTTCAGACAACGACAAGACGGAGATATCTGGCCAGCTCCGGTGACAAGGCTTGCTCTAATCGGCAGGTACAGCTTTCACTGCAGCTCAGGACCCAACCACAGAGCAGCAGCTAAATAATTGAACAGGTGCAATATGTTGAGGCAGGGTGGGGGAGGTTCGGTCGTGGGTGAGGGGGAAGAGGAGGAGGAGGAGGGCTCGCCCAAAATGTCTGCAGTGTCCTCTGCTTGGGGTAAAAGTCATCAAATGTTGGTTTGGGGAAAATGTCAAAGTACTTGCCGCACATTTTGTGGTCCAGAAACATGCCCCCTTCCACTTGATTCCCCCCAAAGGCACCAGCTGTCAGCAGCTGCTCTTTCTTTCTTTCTTTCTTTCATTTCTCAGATTCTCCAGCACACAGTCTCTTCATGCCATAAAAAACCCACATGATTTGTTATTATGCTTTTATTTATCCTGCTTTTGTGTTTGTATTTCTGCTCCCAGGTTCGTCATGAAGACTCCAGGTTGCCGTGGCAACAAATTGGGATGTCATGCTGACATATCACCCTTGTCTTACCCCATGTGAGCGACGATGGCCATACCAATTCCTGATTTCACGGGAAAGGTTGTCAGCAGTGGGAAGAGAGGGAGAATAGGTGTGTGTGTGTGTGTGTGTGTGTGTGTGGCATGTTGACTGACCTTGGGAGACTGTCCCTGTGCAGGGTTTAAGCAGAGGAAGGGATGGGTTCAGTAAGCGAGATGCTGTGTAGCAGGTATCCAGTCTCCCAGCCACACATGGCGAGTGCCACGGCTGCAGTCAGCTGAAACCGACGTGGCCTCTGTGTGAAGGCAAGGCGCTGCCCTCTGACACAAACAACAACACTCCGGTGTACAGCTACAGGTGCCTCTGTGGACAGGACATTAGGTAAAAGGCTCAAATATGAAGGGTTTAGGAAAAAGAATTTTGCTTAAGCCAGGATCAAAAAAGTACTGAAAAAGTTTGCAAGGTATAGAAGCACAATACACAGAATATAAGGAAAAAGAGAAAATGCATTCAGTTCTAGTGAGTTTTATCTCTTATTTGTCTCCAAATAAACCACAATGTATGAATCTCTTTCAGCTGACATTTTGAATATAATAATGTAGTATATTCTGGAATGACAGCCTCTCAAAATGAAACATGATGTTGCTAAAAATCAACTAGTTCATGAGTATTATCATTATCAACTTATTGGAAGTTGCAGGATGACACACGATCCAGTGGTCAGTCTATTTGATTTTCAAACTATATAATGGAGCATTTGATAAGTAAATTAATTAATGCACATAATTAGTTCTGTAAATATTGTGTGTATCAACGATCGTAAACAATCTGTGATGGCAAATAAAAGTTTTGGAGTTAATGTCAAGCATGACCTATACAGCAACCATAAAGTTTCAGTGGGACATCTTAGAAAACGAAATAAATAAATCCACGTCAGAGTCTTCTGTGCCATCTCTCACTCCAAAAAGTTTGACTGTGCCAATCAATCAAATAGGGCGTTATGGCAGAATAATGTGTGTTTCCTCTCAAGAATGCCCGTCAAAGGAGGCATTGTGGTGGAAACCTCCTCTGGACCCACAAAGGTGTCACAGTAAGCAGGGGTTGTCAGAGGCTTGTCACTGCTGGGTGGTTTGGAAGCATGAAAAATACCCTCTCTGGGGACTGAGGGAGGACGAGCGGTGAGGAGAGAGGGAGTGTGTTGATGTGTGTGTGTGTTTGTGTGTGTGTGAAGGCCTTAACTCACTTTAGCCTGTTGCATCAACCCTTGTCAGTCCTCCAGACAATAGGTCTCCATCCGCGCTGTGGACGGTTTTCACCTTGAGGGGTGACGGCTATATTATTCAGCTTGACAAGCTGTGCCAGGGGGAGATCAAAATCTTTGCCTAATTGAATACTGACAGTTTAGGTCCACTCACACTCTAAGCTATATGGAGACTGATTATCTGACTGAATAGGATTATTATGGGGTGAGGATGCCATCAAAAAGTAATTTTGGCAGATTGAGCGTCACGTATCTGACAGAAGAGCACCTTTGACACAGCTGACAGTTATGTCTTAAAGGCAATACCCACCTCACAGGAGATTAGCGCTCCTCCTGCCTCATGCACCTAAACATCTTTGGGGTGTGTGTGTGTGTGTGTGTGTGTGTGTGTGTGTGTGTGGGGGGGGGGGTTGATAGATTTGACCCTCTCTTTTCAGCAACCGTTGAAATCTATCTGAATTTAAAAACGACAAGCGATCAGCCGCAGATAGTTTTTGTTTTGTGGAAGTAAAGTTTGTGTGGACATAACTGATCACTCTGACTTCAGAGCTGCCCGTGTTTGCCAACGATGTTGGAGGCGCCACTATGTTTACTGCTTTGGGTTTGTATACTTATGCAACACAATATCTCCCGCCAGCAAAATCCCACTATATCCGACTTGTAATTACTAGTACAAGGCTGATGTCAACAGGTTTTCCCATTCGGCGGTTTTATGTTTACAGAACAATATGACTGAATCCAACATCGCACCAGCAGTCGAGCCAATACAATAAGTTTGGGAGGTGCAAAGTCAGGATTTGGATGCAGCTTCCATTACAGTTTGATGCCATTATGATGAAAGAACGTCTCTTAATCACATTTGGGTTCAACTGGCCGGCCCTTGAGCGTGCGTGTTGCATCTGTGGCAGCCAACTGAAGTTGAGAGAAAGCCCTGCAGTGAGGCAGGTGATTTAATTTAGAAAGCAATTATCACAATGGCAAAAGCAAGTAAGTAAAATAACACCTGAACTGCTTAGATGTGTCAGTTTGAAACAAGCTAACTTACTTTTTCTTCAGTTTTGGACCAAACTGCGAGCTGTAATTATCTTAGGTTAAATGATAGTCATTTATATCTTACTTAGTCAGGGTGTGATGTACGATGCTGCATTCTGACTGTTTGCCTTTTGCTGCTTCATTTTTGATCAATTATTTGTTATCACAAACAGCCTCTTTAAAGATGCTCCCCTGACAGCAACGAGAGCGCTGGGTTTTTTTGTTTTTTTTTGGAGTCCATATAAAATGTTAAAGCCTACTCTCAAACAAGCCTCGTGCCACAGGTACACTTCTGCTTTTGAACCATAAAACTGGCCACTGGTCACAGAATCCCCTAATTCAATTTATTACCAACAAGCTAACTACGAAAAGCGAGAGCTAACTGTGACGGTGCGTGCAAGGTAATACCACATACATATGAAACTCCTACTGTTCCCACAACACATAAGTCCTGAGTTACTTCTGTTAAGTGGTAAAGCACCACAGAAAAGAGTTTTCTATAATATATATAGAAGAATAATTATCTTGTACCAAAAGACGGTGCCATCTACAGCAGAAATGATTCTCCTCGAGCCAAGCGTGTGCTTTTTTTGTCTGCTTCTTTTTTTTTTTTTTCTTGTCAGTTTTGATAAGAGACCAGTGGAATAGATTATGCTTTTCAGGGATCTCAGGGGGTTGGGCTCGGCTCCTGTTAGAATTCATTTAGTCACATAGCCTCTGTGGATTATCCCTGTTTTCACAGGCCTGCATTTCTGACAGGTCATTATTGTGCACCACACTGGGACCTACTGCGGAGAGCACCATGTAGCGAGCCCCACCATCCATCCACGGCCCCGCGCAGCACCGTCTGTGTACACACGCCATCAAACACGCCGAACAGGGGGTAAGAAATGCCCGCTCGTCTGATGTGTCGGTAGTTCAGTCGTGGACCTGATAGGGCCCCTGCCCCTGCTCTCCATGATCATTACTGCTGCTTTACAGACGCAGGGCCAAGGACTCACACTCGCATGTTCCTGCTGCGAGCAATGAGCAGAATGCTTGATAGATTGACCCGAAGCCTGCGTTTAACTAATAGGAACCCTCTGTCAATATCAAAGGAGGAAGGAGGTGGGGGAGGTTGACATCTCTGTCTTTCACACATATACACACACACACACACACACACTGTCAGCACCTGGAGTCTGTGAAAAATAAGGGGTTACATACTCCTAACTAGTTTTACCTTAACATCAGGAATACACAGTGTTTTTTTGTTGTTCTGTCAGTCAGTGCAAAAAAAAAAATCACATGTTTTTGACATGTTTATCAAAAAAAAAATCTCCTTTTAAAGACTCTGTGTCCACGTGCTACCACAGGCTTGCTCCCACGAGTGGCGATCACTAAGGATGATGCTGTGGAGTCAGCAAAGACAACATTATGGCACATAGAGGCAACGGTTCGCTGCCCGCCGTGTGCCATGTGTAATGATACGGTGGATTGCAGACTGAGGCTGTGGGTTCACACTACAGGATTACAGCAATCTTCAGGTTTTTAAAGATCACCAACAAAAGCCACAGATCATATACAACAACCAATAATAACAGATTTGCTATGCACGCAACTATATTTAATACTTACATAATACTTAAGTACAGCCAATACAAACTGATGGGACTTTTCATTACTTTTCTACAATGGCCATGAAAAAAAGCATGGGGGGGGGGAAAAGGTGGAAAATGTATATATTAATATGAGGAGCAGTGTGAACAGGATGATATTCTCAGCCGAGTGTGTTAACAGCCTCTGCAGTGTTGTTGTCAGAGGATTATCCCCCAATTAATCACTATAATAGAAATCAAAGGTCAAGCAAAATTCCTCCAAAAATGTATTTAGAAGTATTATCTAGAATATAATAATCACCAGATAAATAAATCACATTAGAAAAGCATCCGCATAGGAAATTAATTCTGAGAACATAATATCTCGGCAAAATAACAATAATATGATTAATGATATGATAATGATGTCTGATTGGTTATGGATACGCGATCCATTTAGTCCCCAAAAACATCAATATTTTTGGGGATGATGCTATCTGATCCAGACGCACAGGAGCTTGAGGTTTTCGTGGAATGATGCCAAAGAAATGGCCTTGTTTACTTCTCAGCACTGCAAAATGAATCGCATTTACACTTGGAGAGGCAGACAAGAGGGGCCTGCGATTCAGCTAACTCCACTTGACCTCTAATAAACTAAAATGATTGGGGCTTTGACAAAGACCTGACCCGGCTGTCTGACAGTTAACTGGCAGCCAGACTTTGCTGGAGACTGTGCTCCATCTCGCCAAACCAAGACAGGCTCAACAAAAGCGGCTCATTGCATCCCTAAAGTAATGAGCAACCGGTCCTCCCCACAGAGTGTCTCGCTTTGCTGGCTATAGCTCCTAATTAATAAAACAGCAAAGAACCAGGATTTATGTGAGAGCTCGATGGGAGTGCATACACATAAGGCCTTTCAATCTGCCCTACTAGTATTAACAAACGCCCTGACTCCCATTAAGGAGCATTAGAAGAGAATTTCCAAAGCCGCCCACAGCTAATATTTACAGCTAATTAGCGACTGTTAGCCTAGTGTCTATCAAAAGCATGACAATAGAGCAGAATTACAAAGAGCTGCTGAGGGAATGCACAGATATCTAGATAGGACTAATGCAAACAAGTGAGGAATTGTTGATGATGAGGTTCCCCAGCTGCCGAGGGACCATTCCCGGACAGCGTGGTGCAAAGAATTAAGCAGTGAGAAACTAACATTGTAACACTTGCAGTGTGTCACAGAGTAAGCATTCAGGAGCCGAGGCGCCTGTTGAATGTTAAAATAAGTCAAGGTGGACAACCAGAGAGGCTCGCACTGCAAGGTCACTCTTTCTGAACCTTCCCAGTAATTATTCTTGATACAAGGATTAATATCTAATTCAAGGTGTAAGCCTGGGTGACTCTTTTGTTATTAACTTTGCTACAGTGGGGAAACCTTTCAGGATTATTTCAATTCAGTGATTACTTTTGGCCTAACAGCTGATTGCAAACTGTGCTGGTAGGTTTACTCACCACATTGATTTCCTTGCCAATATTGAAGGTAGAGCTCCCAAGACATATGACCCTGCTCTCTCAGCTATACACTCTGTAAATCTTATTAGAGATGGAGGCTGATGGAAGCTCCCTCCCTGCACGATACTGAGAAGAGAACAAGGTTAAAAGAAGAGACAAGTTCGGATGCAGTCTTCAACTTCCTTCTGCCGGTAAGAGGGAGAAGTGCCTGTACACACAGAACAGTGAATAAGTATGATGATCTTTTTCAGGTGATAGAACAGAGGGTTTCCACCAACAATAAAGGAGATCATGGCAATTTTAAGTATAAATTGTTCATTGGCATTTGGTTGTGCTCAGCGTATATCAGTGTACATTATCCAAATACATCTAGTAAAGTCTACAATAATCCCATGATCAGAAAATATTACCATCAACACCTATTTATAAAGAAATTAAATTAAAAAAAAGAAACAGTTACCTAAAAACAAAATGAGACTGACAACACTGGCTCCATATTGTATCTGCAGTTCTATTTACTACATAATACTCAAATCTCAATCTGTACCCACTCGGGGTCACAGGGGGCCAATCAGGATGCGCTTGGTGGAGGCTGGGTAAAAACCTTGGACAAATTGCTGGTCCATCACAGGGCTCATACATGGGCAGTCACACACACAAAACTACTGGCAATTTAGAATGATCACCCTTATAATGTGGAAACAACACAGACAAAGGCCCCCCAAACGTTCCAGTCACAAATAGAGCACCTTGAGGCATCAATGCCAAACATTACCGCCTTGCAAAAAAATATTCACTACTTCATATTCATGTAGCTATGCACTCCAGCTTAGCCAACATCTGGTTTAGCTGTCTGTCTGCAAGCTATGTAAGCAAAAGAATATTCATTCATATTTAATATTGAAGAAGCATTTCTGCATTTTGTGTTCAACTTGTGAATGTCCTACAGCAAATGTCACTCGCAATGATGAAAAAAGGGAGATTTATCAACCGACTTTTCCCCTCTAGAGAGCGGTTTAGGCTCTTTGAGCTCCTCGTTTTGGTTGTATTAACTCTGAGCTACTAAAGGCAGCTGTCTCCAGAAAAATACCTGATAAACATACTGTATGCTTCTTGTCCAGCACCAAAGTGACAAAGAAGCACAGAGACTACATGGTGAACACAGTGGAGTATCCCACAGCTCAAGATCCAGAGCTGGAATTAGAGCTCAAAGCGGAGTGAAGAGAGGATTTATCTGGTGGTCAGAAACGTGACTCCTAATGAAAGCTAATATAGCCGTGCCTGCTCCATGTGGAAGTAGGTAACTACTATGCATCATCAGCGTAACACGCAACTGATATATGGTGATCAGATAGTTCTGATGCGCGTCTGCCCCCTCGTGGTCAAAAGTCGACTGATGCAGCTGTAAGAACAAGCCCCACTTCCAGTGAAGTAATTGCACGTCTACATACGGGATGTGTTTGTGCTCTTTCCACTGTTTTCATAATGGTGAGCCCGAGCTTGTACTGTAACTACGATGCCCAAAACAAGCCAAGGACGGGGGTGCAAAATGTGATACACACTCACACACACACACAATTGCTGAGTCAGGTCCCGGTTGGGCGCTAGCTAATGATACCAGCTCATGTTAGATGGATAGCTAGGCCGTGTCTCACTTCAGAGGCGAAGGCCAGCTCGGCCATATTACAAGCACAACAGTGTCGCCATAGCACTGCTTGGCATGCTGCTCGGCCTCTGCGCGTTAGTCACATAGAGTCACCCGGGGAATACTTTCTACCTCTACTGATCACCGGCCTGCACCTCCTGGCCCTGAGAAATCAACAGCCAGGATTTATAGATTTACCTTAGATTGGCTGTCCTGCATTTGTACCCCCATAAATACTTTTACAGCTTTGCTAATGCCACTGTTGGGAATAAACAAGGTTACGGCGGACAAGATGAGGCTGAGATTTAGTTGGCAACTCGGACAGCACGGGGCAGAGCAATGAGAAAGGAGGCGTAATGTCAGAAAAGGGAGGGAGCGCCTTGCATTGCGGATGAGCACTTCATAGCGAAGCAGGATGTACTTTTACGTACAGGTGCAGACTTTACAAGCCCGTGGAATAACTGGCAAACATCTTGCGCTCTCACTGTTTCCTGCATAATTTGTGAAGACAGTTGTCTCCTCTTCTGAAAAAGCTGAACCATTAAGACCTCAAGTGGGACAACTAAGATACTTTTTCTGTCGCTCTGTATGTATCAAATGCATTCAATCCATAAGGCTTCCGACATAAACAAGATAAATATGTAATTAAGAATAATAAATAAACCTCCTGGCTTAAATAAAACTGATGACCTTGGTCATAATTCTTATCAAAGGCATTATAGATTAATTATTCAAGCACATTACTTCACTTCAGTTTTAAATGCTACTCATTTGGACAACTTCATGAAACTTGCAAGGTTTAAAAGCATAAAAAATGCATGGGCAAGCCATCACTCTCTTCATAATGAATAAGCATACCTTAGAATTGACACATTTGCTCTTGGAAAGACTTGCAGGACTGGTGACCAAACACACGCTCTGGAGTTGACTAAGCATCGTGTGCCTGCCCACCATTTGCTCCTTCGAAGTCAGCAAAAGCTCACAAGTTGGTCCGAGCAGGAAGAAAATTCAATGAGAGACATCAATTGTTTATACTGGTCTCAGTTCAGCGAGAGGTCAACTAGATTGTTTCGGAGAGAGCTCGTGTATGTGCCCAGATCTACTTTGTCTTGATTGACAGTTGATTTCATTTAGTCAAAACTTGACAAATTGCACAAATAACCACATAAAGAAAACTCTAATGTATATCTCAACTGGCTACCAAAGCAGCTGCAAAGCGCAGTGAGCCATTTATCCTCTATATTCCACTTGAGGAATATTTCTAATGAAATCTACCATTGATTCTGTGTCGCTCATGTTAAATGGACTGTATTAGTGAGACTCTCCGGTCAGCCTCGAATGTACAGTTTGGTTAAATCCTGGTGACTGACACACTGATGGCATGCAGTGAATACAATTATAACTCTCAGCGGCCTCCATTGCCGTGTCCGTTGTCAATCTATAGGAAACCACCCCTTTCAGTATAAGTATTCATCATGTAAAGGTGTTTTCAAAGTGGCTCTCTATTTATGGATGCCTGCATGTGGCTGGAAGGCCCACAGGGTGAAGGGGATTTAAAGAACTTCAAGAAAATATGCTTTGATTACTTCTTAGCGAACAGTGTTGAGAAAATGACATAATAATCTACCCAGGGCCGTATCTTTACAGCCATTAAACACTGAGACCTCGGTAATTAAGTCTGATTCTAAGTAATCATTTGAGTTCAAATCATCAAGGAGCTGGTCTTGAACTAGGAAGGGTGCAAATAACAAAAGCCATTATAAAAGAATAGTTTGGAAATGTGCCTGTTTTCCTCCTCATTGAGAGTCAGATGAGAAGATTTATCACTAATAAATCTCACTAATGTACACGTTATTGTATAGAAGCACTTTACAGATATATTAACAATGCTCTTGGTCAATCTGAACTGGGACTTGCACATTGCATTATGAATATATGTTATATTAATTCATTTTTCAGTCAATCTGTTACATTTAAAAACTTGCTACTTCTGCTAAACTGTGTTTTGGGAGGTCACATATTGTCCGGATGAGCAGCATCAGAAGGGGAAGATAAATGACTCATCTAAATCAAATCCTTCAGCACCGTGTGAACGCTCACTGCGGGCTAGGTGTGTTCATTTATTTACTGTACACACCGGTGGGGGTACATGAAGAGAGCAGTGATGGCTGAGGGGGTAGAGGCAGATGGCATATCGAGGGTTATTACATCCTGTGCTTTAAAAAAGGAAGATGCAAAAACACACACGCACACAACCATCAAACATGGAGACATGATGGGAAGCTTAAAGCTACAGGAAACTTTGAATCTTGAATTTGTAACTACACGCCGTGGGTGTTGTGTCTGTGCCTTGCCATCAGCTCCAAGGAACGCCTTCATCAGCTGCTCATCATGTGCATCCCTGCTGTTCTTTTACGTCGCCGTAGCAGATTTTAAAACAAGGTAGAGCAGAGATGGAAACAAAGTAGGCTGAAGCAACCGAGTGAGGGTGCGCAAATATTTTGGAGCCATAAACTAAATACAGTGATACTCTGACTAAAACGGAAAGTGATCTAAATATGAACGAGGTGATCCAGGATCAGAGGAGCAGATGTGTAGAAAGGAGAGCGCTATGCTCGTGGTGATGTGTGTTGAGGAAAAAGGTGCCAAATTTGAACAAGATAATCTACAGCTTCATTACACCCTCCTCACCGAAAAAAAAAAAAAAAAAAGAGCAAAGCCCAAATAGATATGTATGCAAATCAAGCTGTGGCCTGCGCTCCCCAACAGCTCCAGCCGATCACTCCTGCAAGTGAACTCTAGTCACTGAATTAATCACCAGCATTAATTCAGTCAGGGCAGGCGACCCTCCCGCCGATAACGTAGGATCGGTGTCACATCTAATGTCACCCAACAGCTAGGACTCCACTAACGATATGCTGACATTCCCGAAGAATGCGCGCATTATTTTTTATACCAAACGCTTTCAAAGTTGTCTCCATTAAAGTGTCAGCACAGATTATTTCAGTTTTCAATCTTTAATTCAGGGTCAAAAGTAAGGAGCCTTTGTGTTACGCCTCGCTTTGCTTATCACCTCGACTGACTGGGTATTTTGATCCATTTTAGGCCACAGGAGGGGGGAGGGGGGGGGGGTGCCTCCTTTAAATATCTACTGCGCACACTGTGCTGGGTGGAAAAACAGGCTTTTTTTCCATTCATAATGTTTCAGTCCTTGTAATAATGATAGTAATGTTTTGACTCACAGCCTCACCGAGAAATAATCATCATCTGCTACATAATAGTTTGGTGTGTGCTTGATGTGTCAGCGGCGATAAAATGATGACGGATGATTCGAGCCTTCTACAATGGAACACCTGCGATGCCCGTTTTAATGGGACCTTTCAAAGTGAAATTGATTTACATCTGACAAATAAAGCCCATTAAGCTGAATGTTAAAAGAATCACATCCATTAGTTGCTTGTGCGTGTCGTTGGCACAAACATCTAGCGACAGAAATCATTCCTTTGCTTAAAATCCTCGGGCTGGGCCAAATTCATGAGCCAAATTACTAACAAATTTGAACAGATTTGCGCATTTGATAAACAACATAAATATTTCTGAGGTAAATTAAAGCTCAATCAGTCTTTAGAAAAACACTGGCTTCCCACGTCATCTAATAAAAAGCATAAACAAGCAGAAATCTTGATGAAATTGACTTTTTTTTCTTTTTCCATCACCTTCACAAATGCAGCCTACTTCACATTCCTCCATTCAGCGAGCAGAATTCTCAACATCACTGCAAGCAGCACATTAACTTTAAGGCTTCGTGGGACACATGGTAAAACTACATTTCGTGAAACGCTCTTGCAAACAGCATGAGCGATACAAAACGTGCTTTTCTCCTTCTTTCCAAACACGAGGCCGGTTATGACGAGGCCATTTTGGTTTCTGGCCATTCATGAAAACACCCCTGGATGCTAATCCTAATCATCATCATCACCATACTGAGAAAGATACTTCATTTATGTCAACGTCTGACCCGTCTGACATTAAACGGAGGCACAGCTGTTTCATTCATGCCTCACAAACACTGGCTCATTCACAGCTGACTAGTAACCTTCAGTCATATTCATGCTATGGGAGGAGCTGTCTGTTGCCAAAACCTTATTTCCACACTCTGCATTCCTATCTTAAAAAAAATTCCTTTAAAAATCGTACTTATAATAATTTAATCACCGTTATGTTAGTATTTCAATTCTGTTTATGAGAAATCGTGTTTTGCTCATCATTTTGCTTCGGCGGAAGGCTCTAAATACTATGATACCCTTGACCTTGGCTGCTGTTTTTATGGAGAGAGGCCTGCCAGAGGCTCAAATCCAAGCCGTGGCAAATTTAAAAAGCTTCCTCGTTGCAATCAGGGAAAAAAAAAAAATCAACAACAGAATCCAAACGCTACTCAGTACTACTCACTACTCACTACTCTCACCAAATCTAACTGTATGATCAACTGCTATAAATGATCCGTTCCCTGATGTGAAGTGTCTCCGACTGAGCCTTGGGTGCCCGATGTGACAAACCTATGCTCTGCCACCATAGCTAACCCCACAGCAACGCAGCAAACGGGCCTCACAGTGACTGTGTCATGGGGAAAGGGGTGACAGTGATTTATACTTGCTTGTGGGCGCATTAAAATTCACTTTCAGTAAAAACAGAGGCTTGCATTGCACCAGGCCCGACAAAACCTTGACAACGCCGCACAGAAGCCCACAGGTAAATTCAGACGTCGGTGTCAATGGTTGTGTCTGGAGATACTTTATGGCCTGGGGCGTGTTGCTGTTGCCTTGAGTGCTTCTGGTATTTTCTCCAACCGTTTAAAAAAAAGATTATGAGGAAACACTGCACTCAATTTGTGCAAGTGAGAGGAGGCAGCAGAGGGCAGGTGTCAAGGTTGATTCATACAGCGTGACCAGAAAAATATGCTGACCGACGTCCAACCTACAGCCCGCAACGCTTAACACCCAACACTGTGCACATGCACCCAGCAATCCAAGGCCTTCACGGGGCAAACTGACTGCTCACCTGGTCGAACCAAACATAAAAATCACATTATGATGATATTACTTCTGGGTAGGTGCAGTATTAAGCAGAGACGGAGCCTGTGCACAGGAAAGGCATAGAGCATACATCTTTATCTACGTCCACTTACAAAAGGTTATCTTTCATATTGCTCAAATGTTACCTGATAAATGTCCTGGTAACTCTCAATATTTCCACTGCGGGTGGCACATTTGTCATCGTTGAGATGGCGGGCAGAGTAGGGCACAGATGGGAACTCCTCCCTCACACTGGCGTTGACGTATGAGCTGCAGGTCGAACCAGATGAGCACGTGTGATTGATAACACCATGCGCCTGGATCCTAACCAGAGAGAGGCTGAACTCATGAGCGGGGCATAATCAAGTACAACAGATTTGACAGAAAAGTTATGCGATGGATTTGACAATTCACACGCCAGGACCTGAAATCTTTCCCAAATCTAAAACAGATGAGCCCGTTTCTGGAAACTATTCCAACAAACCAGCGGATCAAAGTTGCATCTAAAAAAAAAAAGTTTGCTTTCTATTTGAAGATACATGATGTGCTTTTAGCTCTTTATTATGAAATTAAAAGGCACAGATAATTGTTTAAATATGATTTCACAAAAATTAACAAATAAATTTAACATGTATTCGTCATCACAGATTACATATTCTTATTTCACAACTGCTCAGTAACAGCGGTTTGGGGGCAGCAAGTGGGCTTTGCTGTGAAAGATCTGCATTATTGAGAGAGGGGGAATATTCAGGACAATTTAAGTAAGTAAACAGCTGGTGGTTCAATTAAATCAGTTACTGAGAGCTTTTTACAGTGCAATAAGCCTTTTAAAAAAAAAATCTTTCCCCCTTCAAGTCAAATCTGAACAGAAACATGTAACAACCAAGGCTACATGACAACAGTTGTGATGATGGTCCGTATTTACCACATAGCATTACATGCCTTCTGGCTATTCAGCTAATGGAAAAAAGCCTTGCACCTTCCACCACACGACTTGACTGACAAACAGCAGCTGACCAGGAAACTTCTGAGCGAGCCGCTCACCACCGCAATTTTGTGTTTTCCCCTCTTTAGAAGTTTTAAAGATCAGACAATGCAAACTTTAACTTAGCGGTGATTGGCATGCACCCTGTACGCTCCCAGTATTGCTTACACCGTAAGAGGACAAAAACTCAATTTGATTTCCAAATCTTCAGTTATGATGGCTGCTGAGGGGAGAAGTTCACCCTCCAAGGTTTACTCTCCTATAATCACACAGATGGGGCCAGCCAGGGATTGTAAAGGTAAGCTAACCCAGTCCCAGCAATTTCTCACAGACTGCAGTCTGTTTGGTTTGTTTGCTGTCTCTTCAGGACTGTGGTTTTTCCTCTGTGTTGACAGCCTACCATCTGCTGCAGAGCCAATCTAGATCTCATATACCTTCCCCAGCCTGTATTTACTCGCCTGTCAGGACTTGAAGTTTGGGACTAAAGATAATCAGTTATGATGGTTTGACTGAAGTGTACCTGCAAAGTGATGACATACTGTATGTTTGAAGCTGTGGTTGGAAGACAACATGACAAAAGTTATTTTAATAAAAATATTTTATTTGGTAATAAAAGAAGAAGATGACATCTGATGACCATCACCTGAAATTCAGTCAAACAAGGTAGAGAACATTGTAAAGAAACGTTTAAGAGACTCCAGCACAGGTTTACAGTGTGAACACTAAAAGCTTTTCAGGGAACATAAGATACAATAAGCAATAGAAACAAAACATGAAGGTCAGTCCTTTTAAATTTAGACTATAATACGGGTTGTGGTGTTTCAAGTACCGAGTCCACCACAATGATTGCAAAAAAAAACTGCGCCTGTTTTCTTTTGTTTATTCCAAAGGATATGCCAGAATAAGGATACAAGTGGTTCTGCTGGGCCACAATATCAAGCCTTGGCATCTTGAATAAATAAAGTGTAAACACATATGTAAAAAGAAAATCACCATTACAAGGACAACAAGGCTTATTCTACACATACAGTAAACTATAACATAATGGGACAGCAGTATTCATTTCAATATTCTCCTTCTGTAGATCGCCTAATGCTTTAGTGTCTCACTCACCTGTCGAGTTCAGCGTTGTTTGGGTCCTCTCTTGGCGTCTGTGCTGTCTGGTTTTGGTCGTGCAGATCTGGCAAATTGCTGTGAATCTATAGTTAAGGTCTGTAGGCAGCAAACATTTCCATTAAACAGGTAAAGGCTCACTTGTCTTCATTAAGTATTTTCTTCTTCCGACCAGAAGTTAATCAAAAATCTAATCCTACACAGTCAAACAGTCTGCTCTTTCATCTGGTCCTACTACTACAGGACTAATTATGATTTTGACATCAACATACCCCCCCCCCCCCAAATGTAACACATGAATAGTACCACAGAAAATATAAACCAAAACCAACCTCACTGAAAAGCCAATTTCGGCTTTAGGCTCATGTTCACAGACGGATAATCACAGACTGATAATTTCTACCATACTCACATATTGTCATGTTTTACTCCCAGTTGTATGCAGCAGCTTTATGCCACAGGGGCCCTCTTCCCTGTGACACTTATGAATTTAATTTGAGAAAAGGTCGCAGCTGTTTGCTCATAAATGCCAGAAGACTACTGGCCAAAAATTGACTTTAGAAGAGCCCGCGCCTCTTGCTTTTCTGAGGTTGACTCACTTCCTCAGTGACAGCTAAAGTCATTCACATAGATTGATAAATTGTTTGTGGATGTGACAGTTTAAAAAAAGGAGGGTGGGGTCAGATGTGGGAAAGGCTTTCACTTTAGTGCTGTCTGTTAATAAACCTTAGACTACTACCATTGCACGCAGGTTTTTCTTCCAGCTCACAAATTTCAGTAGCAGGCTGCTTGAGGATTCTGTGACAAGTGCCATACTGCAGTCTCAGGATAGCCCTGAAAAAAAAAAGTAGGACCAGCTGTCCTCTGCCTATAACTGCTTAAAAAGACATCTGTACTACAATGAACCTTACTCCACTTTTTGATCCTCCACATAGAATTAAAACCCTAAAAACAAATGTAACGCATTTGGTTTCAGTAATTACCACTCTATATGGAAGTTTTTACTACTTTGTAGTGGCGGGGTCCGCCATTCCTGGATTCAAAGAACAAATGATTAACAGGAAACAGCTTAAGCATGCAACCCAGCACAATTTTATCTAATTGATGGACCATTTTAGGGACCTAATATCAAGTTTTTATCTTTGCAAGCCGGAGCAACTTGTGCCTCAAACATACAAAACCTAAAAATCTAAAACCCACCATACTCCAGTTAGCAAAACGGTGCCTCTTATATGGCTGAATAGTGACTAAATGACAGACTTGTAAGGGGTTTTGATATAATCCAACACAGGAGCTGTTGGTGGTTAGACTGCAGTCTAAGCTCTGCCAATGGAATACACCTACAAGCAGGTCAACAGCATCAAGTAAATCACACAGCAGACTTCGCTGTTCATTCTTTGAACTCAAAGACTAATATGCTGTCTCCAAGCTAATTGGTTAGAGGGCGCCCATTAAAACACCATCAAAATCAATAGCCTTGTTCCATTAGACAAGTTCAAAAGTTGATGCGCAATTATCAGTGTTGAACTGAGGAAGAGCAGGTGGTGATTCAGGGCTGCCAGAAATTAGTCGTCATCCTCCTGAAGGCACGGAGGACGAAGCCAACAACACATCTGTGAGAGGAGGTGCCCACTTAATAATCACTGCACACCACCTCTTAACTGCCCTTTTATGCATGTTCAGTGACATTTGATCCTGTGCACTGGCAAATACCAGGTTAAAATGTTTTCTTTTCTTAATTGGTCTCTCGGGATACATTTTCCATATACTATAACATATTGCCTAAAACTTGGTGGGAAAGCTAAATTGTCAATGTAAAATGGCCCAGTGATATAGAGCAGAACGTGCATGTTAAACTAGAAAATTAACCCAGACTCGCTGACTGCATCACCAATCTATTTGGTTCGTGTTCTTGGGCAACTGCTTGCTCCAAGTAGAACCAACAACTTATTTTTTTCCGCAATGAAAAGGGTCTCTGCTAAATTTGCAAATGAACATTCGACTAATTTAAATTACTTTTTTGGAGTAACTGTAAATGGAGCTGCTGTACGTAGGTCCATGTATTAACTCGTGTTGTACTCATACAACCTAGATTTCCACTCCTTGTATAAAATCTGTCCTTGTTTCATCGTGTAAAAAAGGGGGATAAAAGGATACAACAACCAGGGGTTTGTCAAAGAGGACGTAGCCATTGGTTTCCCGCAGGGCTTTCTCTGCACTCTGCTCACTGGGGAGTCCGATGAAGGCCTGCCCCTTCATCCGCCCCTCCTTCATTAACATAATGTCAAACCTGAGGAAAAAAACCAAAGTAGGGACACATTATTATCACTGGGGGCTTGTGGCTATTACAAGATGACATTATAATGTAGCTATTCAGTGTTACGAGAGGGAAATGATTTCTGCTGCTGTACCCACATAAATCAGCGGTTGTCAATAGTGAGACCCAAGAATCTGAAGGTTTTTATTCCAGCCACTTAATTTTACTGATTTGCAAGTGGCAAAGAGAAGCAACTAGGAGCGTAACAGTGCATGTATCTTTCAGCACAGTGAAACAGCGGACTGATGAGAAAATATCCCCTTCTTCATCCATTCTTCACTTGGCAAACAACAAACCTGCATCATATCCAACGTTTGCTAAGGAGTGTGACAGACAACATGGCGGACGCAATCATTATCAAACAGTTCGGAAATCGTCTGACAAAATCAACATAAAAGCAGGTTAATGAGAGAAAGTTATAGCCGAGGGGGCGTTTTTTTCCTCAATTTTGCTGCCGCACAGCCCCCTCCTGCTCTCCCAGTGCAGCCCAATTCACAATCAAGTTGCTCTCATTTTCCCATTTTTCTGTTTCTGTTGTCAGACGACCGAACAAGTATGAAACAGTAATTCAAGTGGGCTAATAAATACTACATGTTGACCCGCAGTCATTCTCCAGCTGAAGCGCCGGCCTATATTTTAAACTATTTTTCAAAACTGCGAGGTCGTCTGAGAAAATCAACACAAATACAGATTAATGACAGTAGCTGTGTTGTGCATTTGGCTAAACTGCCGCAGTCACTGGGCAGCTTGTGTCATAGTTTTGCAAAAGCTCACTTTTCTCTGTGCACACACCAAGACAGTGTTTAAGATTCATACGGACCGCTTTGGAAAAGCTCCTTTGTGGCCACAACTTTGACCTATCAAACTATGAATTTTGCATATCACGCCACCTCAACCTGCAGACCTTTGGGCCCAAAAAGGACACCTAAGATCTGGCAACATAAAATGTTGGGAATTATTTGCATAGCATGTTTAATCATAAGTAGTTTACAAACATAAACTGTAGTAACCCTCTAAAGAGGAAAAAAAATGGCACAGTCTAGAAAAGGTTACCAAAGGACAAACTGTATCTCTGGCAGAGTTGCATCTCCCTGTTTATCACCTACATCTGTTTATCAGAATCTGGCCCCGTACTCAACATAAGCTCAGGTTGATGACTCAGGTGGAATATTCATTTGAAGTACTGCTGATGCACAAACATAAAATGTCCCTCATGATCTGTATGTCAGGTTAGATACTTACTTACTGTACTACACAGTCAGCATGAATTACTAAAAACTCTCGAGGGAAAGCGACAAATTGCCAGAGTCAAAAATAGCTTGTGGAGATGGAGGGGAGGGGGGGGGGGGGGGGGGGGGGGGGGGGTGGCACGCAAGAAAAGTCAATAAGAAGTGAAGTAAATATCAAACTGATCAGTGCAGTTTACATACATGTTTCTCTCGTCTTCTGATGAAGGGTTGATGTATCGCCCATAGATGTACTTCAGGTCCTGGAGGAGAAATGATGAAAAATAGGGAATATATGAATATGTATGGTTGATTCTATTGTTTATGCAGAAGTAATGTGCAATTTGGGGATTCACATCTCACTGCAAAAACTCTGACATTCAACAACGGAAAATTCTGATGACATACTGTATAATAGTCTTAAGTGGTAAATGAAAACTCCAGAATAAGCATCATATCCAGTAAACCAAACAAACACACCTAAGTGGGTCAAGTGCTATAAATGCACCTACTTTCTCTTCCACTTGCTTTGCGATATTCTTCACGTACAGTCTGCAGGTTGGCTCACCCGGTTCATAATTTTTAAACACAGACATCCTTTTTATCTCTGAGAGGAGAGAAGGGAGAAAAAAAAAAAAAAAAAAAACTTGACGCAAGGTGCATTTCAAAAACAGGTACAAAGCATCACAGATCTTCCTATACACACATAAAGGCAAATTCAAAGTCAGTGTAGCTCAATACCATCCACTCAATGTTTTATTTAAGACGGAGTGGACTGAAGAAATGTGTTGAGACATTAAAGCAATGATTATATGTTTGATCCCAACATTTTCCAGCCAGCTCATTTTAGACAAGACATGGACTATCATATCTCAGCTGCTGTGTACCGCATTTGAATGAAAGATATGCCAGAACATTTCGTGTGAGTGGAAGGGAGAACTAAGAATGATACTTACCAGCGCTCTTGTTCACTGAGTACATTATGAAGTAAACACTGGGGATTCATTTGTGTCATATGAACTGACATGATAAGGAGAAATGAAACGCTGCCGGTCCTGTGAAGGTTACTTAGGTGTTCCTAAATTTGTATTTTTTCCCCCATATACACACTTCAAACTCAGTGTTTCTTTTTAATTTTGTTCTCCCATTTACATCATAGAAATAAGAACGACTATCCTTGAATGTGGCTTCGGACTGTGTGGGGTACCAGTGGTCCAATTTAAGAACCAATGCACTGTTCAAACCAGATTTGTTTTCACAAAAATGCAGCTGCAGTTGTAACTGCAATTACCTATTAATACTTTACTGACATGCGGTTAATATTAATGTTAATGGTTGTATAAATATTAAGTGGTATTTTCAGTGTCTGCATTAAAGAGATGGAATATCTTCATTTTTCCCCATTGTCAGCATAACGATGTTAACTATGTTTCTCATATAACTTCAGCCAATTACTTTAACATGCTTAATCCTGCATTACCCAATTTATTTTTTTTGGCCATTTCAGGGCAGCAGATTTAAGCCGTGAACACAGCACTGACATTTTAACCATTTAAGCTGGTATTGCGAGATTGTTAGCAAAACGGTTAGCTTCTGACACCTTCAACAGAAAAGGAACATTTCTATTCATGTGGAGCTGTGTAGTCAAACATGTATCTCACTAAATTTATTCAAGCGTTTTTGCTGAAAACAGCTCCAATCCTGTCTGAATGCTCGAAATATTAATCCACAATAGTATTTGGGTTTGGTGACGCCACTGGTGACAAGTGGTCATTGCTTGGACATTTTGCACTCAGTATTGGGCACCGTTCTGATAAAATGAGACACTAAAGACAGGCAAATTGCCAACAGCGTCATTATCATTCCAAAAGAAAAACAACTATTCTACATCCTCCTTCGGTCCTTATCATCCTGCAGTGACTTTATTCTAAGAGAGGCAATGCTGATGTTAAACTTTTTCAGCAGCAGCTCCTCTTCCTCTCCGGGATCTGTCTGCTTCTTTTGTCACATTTGATTTCCTGCACTTGGCTTGTTCCATTCAGTCCTGATGGCTCTCACCGCTCACACGAACTGCCAACTTTTTCTAATATGCATTTCAAACAAACCACTGCTGCTGCTCCCGTTTTTTCCTGCTTTCACTTCTACACAGAATTGGATCCGTGAGATGGAAGAGGACTGTTTTAGCCGTTTAAAACAGAAAATACAAACGCTTTTAAGAAATTGATGTGATCACTGATGTTCGGTATGAACTTCCCTAGACTGAAACTTTTAATTCTTTTTTTCTTGAAAATCAGTTGAAGACCAGTTCTGTTGGTAAGTTCACTATTTAAGGGAAGTATTAACCCTTTCCTGATGTAGCTTTCATGTCTTTAAGGCGAATGACTTGGCTAACCACCATGCTGTTTAAAAAGCTCAGGTTTACCATCTCTTGACAGTCTCCCTTTCTCCAGCTCCTTCCTGGAGATGACGCCCGAGGAGAGATCCTGCTCGTCCTCGTCGTGCTCCTCTTGCTGCTGAGACACCTGGGTGCTGGGGTAAAGCTTCCCGAAACCCTCCGCCTCTGCCGCCTCCTGACTGCTCGTGGTGGTGGGTGGCTCCCTCTCATCCACTTCTGAAGGGACACACAGTAGGTTAAAGGAACTAATATGTAGCGATCGTAAAACTGTACAATCAATTTACCAGGTTGTTTTTTTTCTTTTATTTTGGCAGTAGCGTTGGATCTTCTCGACTGCTTTATGATACAAAACAGGAAGACGACCACTCCCCCTCTAGTGCAAATACAGATGGAAGTTTTCAAAGTGTCTAACAATAGCAGATGGTGAAATAATCACTTCCACAGTGTTTATCCTCTTCAGTAAACCAAACAAGCTCAGAATGGGGGAATGGAAGCAAATCCACTTGGTCACAATTAGTTTCATGTATTGGTGTTTAAAAATTCTAACCGTGGAATCATTATAAACTGATCAAGTGGACAATAATGGTGTCTCTGTCAGGTTTTAATGCGATGAATGCTATTGTTTGGCAGAAATAATGTGCAAGTGAAGATAGGTTGCACGATAATTGAAGGAGGACGGTCTCAAGAGTGAGTCACAGGCTCAGTTAGTCTATGTCAAATAAAGAAATGTAATCAAATCAGAATCCATTCCTGTTTTGCAAACATGAGACTGAAAGGCACTGGGAAGGATAAGCCTAAGACTTTGAGGAGCACATGCATGCGCACACAACGTTGTCGATGGAATTACTAAAAGCAGTGAGCCTGTACAAATCCGAGAAAGGGAAAAAAAAAAAAAAAAAAAGCCTTTCATCCACATAAGGTGTATGTGTGTGTGCGCTGGAGCAAGAAGTGTTGGGGAGCTTTTCTGATACACTCTAGGCAGAGAACTAGATCAGTGCTTTCAAAATTATCCTCCTTCTTATCTCCCCCCCACCTCCCCTTTTCATTTAAATAGCTTGTTTATCGGATCCAACACCCTCCCTTCCCCAAAACAAGACTAATCCAAAAAGCCACCTGTCATAGTTTATCTTTCCCCTGCCTTTAGGAAATCTTTTGTGTTTGACTTTGAGATCTATTTTACTTCTCAGGGGCTTGCCAGGGAGTGAAGTTGTAGCTAGAGAGAAGGGAGATAAGGCAAACAGGGAACTGCACACCTGACAAGTAACACAGACTGTGCCCCCAATGACATTTCCTCATACAGATAATGGGAAAACCTTTAGGTGCGACTTTCTGCTGTGATATACTGCTGTGTGACACTTGGCTCCGACTTCACTCATGGTAAGGGCTTTAACTTATGTCAATAGGAGTATCAAACCACCTCCTGCTGCAATGTGATAATAAACATGGTGTAGTAATAATCAAATCTTTACAGTGCCTTTCTTGCTCAAAAGAGAGTAGGCAGTGCAAGTTTTACACAGATCCCCCCAATGTAGTGGATATGGTGCAGACTATAGTATTGGTGTGGTTTGTTTTTACTAACATCTTGTAAATAGAAGCATTTTATGTTGCTTAATACAACTTAACCTAATGGACACCAAGTTATTTCCCAAGATGTTTATAATACATAACAGATAAAACTGGGGAAATCCATTTAAATAAAAGCTGCAATGATTAATGGGTTGATTACAATTAGTGAATTGACAGAAATTGAATATTTACATTATGCTTTTCAAGCAGAAATTTCTACTATTTGCAGTTTCGAGCCTCTAAAATGTGCAGATTTCTTGTTTGTTGCGTTTTATGTCACTGTAAATTAAAAAGCCATGGGGTTAATGGAGCGCTGACATTTAATAGACTTAATAATTATCAATGAACTGAGATAATAATCCCAATCAAATAATATGTCTTACAGACTTATTACAAAGACTACAGACCATTGGGATCCTAGATTTCATTGGCAAGTGCAGACCTGATTTGGCATTTGCTGTGGTTTACTCCTAGCAAAGTGGCATCACATAACAGAGGAAAACTAGACCAACAGGCTACTTAGAAAGAGAAATACTGAGGAGTTGCAGGAAGGTAACACCTAAGGTCAAAGTAGGAAGCTTACCTCTGGCTTCATCATCAGGCTGGCCTGGCCCATTTCCTTCCAGTATGGCTGACACCTCTGGTACCGAAATGTGGAATTCAATTTTCCTCTGCCCGGCGGGGTGGGGCTGCTCAAACACATCGGAGGGCTGTAGCACTGGAGCGCTGAGGACAGCAGAGACAATCACCACTGCCCTCAACAGCAGTACTCTGAGAAGTACCCGCAATAAACGTGGCTCCTGGGCGGCTTGTTTTGTTCTGGTCAACCGCGGATATTTCCCAGACCGCACACATGCAGCCAGGAGACACTGAGGTGTGTATGTATTTATAGTTTAGAAAAAGAGTTTGTGGTCTGTCATTAAGGGAGCCTGTGTGTGTGTGTGTGTGTGTGTGTGTGTGTGTGTGGTACTGAAACAATAAGTCTCGGAGCCACACAAGGCTGTCTTTATGAGGAAGACTTATTGTCTGGAGGTTTTTGGCCTCCTTTTTTTAGCTGCCTATGAATACTGTCTCGAGTTGAGCTATGCGCGAGGACTGTGACATGCATGAGTGCCTGTGGTGTACCTCTGAGAGTCTGGTTTGGGAGCATAGAGTAGATCCTTGATCTTGGGCTTCTTTCTCTTTGAAGCCGTTTTTGGTCTCAGGGGTCTCTTGCATGCTTGGTTGACCAGGCCCATCAGACGAACAATCCTGAAATAAAGCAAGCATAGGGAATAAGGGAAGAAATGTCTACCTTGGACAAAACATTAGCCCACCTATTGGAATTTAAAAGCATCTCCCTCCGAGCCACCGTTCCTAAACGTTATTACTTCTGACTGATAAATTGACATACTGGCTCGACTGGCGGAGGCAATACGATGCACAACAAAATGAAAGTCAATTCCTTTGTCTCAAGAAAATGTTAATGCAGAGATGGGTCCTCTCTGAGGTCATCTGCTCCTCACCGCTCCTTGTCTTCGTCATCCCCACTCTCATACTCCGATTCTTCTCCACTGGACAGCTCCATCTCCTCCTCCGGCAGAGGAGGGTAGTCAGGAGGAAAGGGAGGAGGCAAGGGGATGGGTGGCGCAGGAGGCAGGAACTCAAACTGCAGGGGGAAAAAAAACAAAAAAACAATATTAGTCTGGCTTACAAATACTTTCACATGCTGCCACGTATGTACTGAAGAACATTTAATTCATATTTTTACATTTAATCTTCAGCAAAACATCTGTTCTTTTTAATTGATTTCAGTGAAGGTGGTGTTTATAGTTTATGAGGTAATGAATTGGTGCTAGAGTCACCAACAACCCTTATAAAGTGCTAATAAATCAATAAGCCAGTCATTATTGTGGGTCCTCTAAAACTGGGAGTTGGTTATCCTCAATATTTGGGTACCCAGCACACACAGACACAGACACAGACACAGACACAGACACAGAGACACAGAGACACAGAGACACACAGACACACAGACACACAGACACACAGACACACAGACACACAGACACACACACACACACACACACACACACACACACACACACACACACACACACACACACTTGAATACTGTCCCTTTTGCTTAGCATCAAATAACCTACATCCAAACCATGTACACTCTAGTCATTAGTGTGTTCTTCTCCATCCCGCAGTGATGCATACAAGCTTACCATGGGGGGTCTGGCAGTGATTGGGCCGAATGGACATGGCAAATTCATTTTATTCATCAGATGTAGTACCTGTATAATTAGAGATATGAGTATTAGAGCTGTGATAGTCGTATCTAAAGATGTAAACCAAGAGCAGGGTGGGAGCTGGTAATATAAACACAAATATACTGCTGCTCTCAAACAGGCAGCCTGTGACTCGGGCTCCGTATGTAAAACAGATTGCGAGGCTTTTGCATTTTCATTTAAAATACAAGGATCAAGGTGAGATTGAGGCGGAAGCGAGATACCAGCGGTGAGGCTGAAGCATGAAGGCGGCTTCTCCGCAACGCGCTAGCACCACCAAGACACCAACGCTGGAAGTAGCAGCAATGAAAATCCAGGCAGCACAGCTCCCAGGGAAATGTTAAACCCATAACTCATGCCTCCCACTTACGGTTTATTATTAATACTTGCTCCCCAAATTGAAATTTAAAAGGCAAATGTTTGCTGTTTGATCTTTAAGAGGTTGGATGCAGTTCAAAAACCTCTGGGACACATATTGGGACTCATATTTCCATTTTACAATATGAATCTGAAGGCTAGAAATGCTGTCACATTTGCATTTTTGTACAAATTCCCACTTCCCAAAAACAGAAAACATGAATACGGGGAGAGTATGAAAAGATACCAAAATACAAATATACACACGGAGATGATCTGCATATCAAAAGACGTGTAGGTACTGGATCAACAATATAGTGATATAAAAGAAGCACTATGTACTCACTTGAACATAAAATTTTGGCACACTCATGAGGGCATGAGTTATATTTGTCAGAATGCCATTAGAAGGTGGTGGGTATAAATATTTCAAAGTGGGATTCGATTGAAATTTCAACCTGTGGGAGAGAGAGGGTGAGAGGAAAAGACAAAAATTACTTAAAAGGAAACTCTGCAGCTGCAACTCGCTGCCTTAAACACAGCACCTCCCTCACTTAATGACTCACAAAGTATGTCGAAATAATGGCGACGCAGATATGTGCGGCCCAGCTGGCGAGCCTTAGCTTGGTAGCTTATTCTTCAAAAGAGAAGCACTCAGCCGACATAATGTGAAATCCAGCCATTAAGGGACGCTGGGACCAGCATGCCATGTCAGCACCAAGGCTTGTCCTCGTGTCATGGGAAGTTTTTCTAAACCAGGACTCTGCGTGGCGCGAGAGAACAAAACTAAATCTACTCAGGCCTGATAAACAAGAGGCTTGAGGTGGGTGCAGAGTGTGCATCATTTAATCTGCCAGTTGGCTGGGTGAGGAAGAAACATGTTAGCAGTCAGTTCTGCTGAGACTGACGAGTAAAAACTATTAGTCAGATGCCAGTTAGAGGCTCAATGCATTTTTCAACAAGGTGAAAAATAACATGTCACAACAAACCAAAAAAATAAATAGAAATATTAAAATGTCAATCAATTTCATTGTATTTTGTACAAGGTGTATTTTAATCTCAGCTGTAAAAACAGTCAAGTTTAAAGCCTATTTTACAAGAGTGTGTCTCTGATTCGACAGCCTGCTCGAAAAAAATGACTTTTTTGCTTTTAGATCAAATGTGCAGTAATGATGACCCTGTCTGTCAAGCAGCACGTCCATTTTCATTCACCTGATTTTCAACGGTTTAGCAGTTGGCTTGTTGAGAACTGAGAAACGTTCCAAATCAACGAACAGGATTCATAATAATTTATAATATTGGATTTTTGTCACTTATTTCAAATCACTCCATTAATGACATTCCTGTCCTCTTCTGGTATTAATGAACACATTCTCAATTAGTTTTCCATTGATATAACCATTTTAAATTTTGAGATATACAATTACATGAACCCTGATAGAAGATTTTTTTTTCCCATGTCACCCACCTCCAAATAAGTCAACAACACTAACACTAGCATTAGCAGCACTGGCTACAGCTGCCACTGCTGTCTGCTTTTTGTTAGAAATGAGTGGCCTCAACAGGTTACGTACATTAGCATTGTTCCTGCAGTGCTTCAGTGCAGTTTGTACAGTAAACACTGGTTTATGAAGAAGTGCCTTTTCTTTTGGAAGCTAAGATACTTAAGATTTACTTTGTCTACCATACTTTTCTATAAACTCCAGTCCAACAGTAATATTATGTTGATTCAAGCTGAAAAGCTGATCGTCTCTCTGCCGTATTTCAGACGTAGGACACCAGAACTCTCTACTGTTACACACAACATATAGATTATATGCTAGAACAAGATTAAGATTTATTTCTTTACACTTGTATGAAACCAAATTAATTCACTTTAAGGGCTTCCGATAAACAATCAGTGTAGTATTGATCTGTGCTGTGAATACACACTCAAGCAAATTCCACCATATCAGGAGGCGGCGGAAACTACTGGCTGAACCAGATTCTAGAGCACGGCAGGACAGACTGTCAGTATTGGGGTGAGAGAGGTATCACAGACCACCTGGTCCCACCAACTGGCAGGACAGACAGCCCGTCAGGCACTCGGTGGCAGTCGGACCATCTAATTGGACACAAGGCCACTGACAGCTCCTGACTACTGCTCTCAGATTCGGAGGTTTATTGTCAGCTCTGTCAGCCTCTGGACACTGAAACTGACAACACTTTGACCAGGTTTGGAGGGCATGTGTCACAAATGCATATTTTATTGTATAAGGTGTCATAACCTGCACACTGTGTGCTTGTTTTGTTTAAAGACTTCGCAAATACTCCGGTCACTTTTGAGAGTAACCTTACAGATTCATCAGCCAAAAAACAAAATCGTAAAAAACAGAATGCTTCATCCTATCCGGCGACAAAGAAATCAACAGACAGTGTGTCTGGTGACACCACTCACCCAAGGCTAGGTGCAATGCCGGTTTCAATGAGGGGAATGTTTGGCTGTTTGGTCTCCTGTTTCTTCACATCTTTCCCAACATGTTTACCACTGTAGAAGGAAAAAACACTTGTTACAAAAAGGATTGAGCAGCAGCTTTCACCCTTGATCATATACTGGATCATTTCTGGGTACTGAGAATATAGGAGTGTGACTATGTTGTGTGAGAATATGTTCAATACGTGTTATTTGCTATTTTTTCTAATTGTGAGTTTGGTCAGTCCGACTCATGTCCAACTGCAAATGACTTATAAATAAAACCCCTGTGTGCTGAAAGTCATTTTACGTCTGTGGGGCTTCCCACATGATCTTTAGACCACACAACAGAGACCAACATCTTGCTCTTTCTCACACAGCCAATGCATTTGCATGCGAGAGTTACTTTTTAGCAGCATTTCTTCATTCGCGCGATTCACGCAGCATACCTGTGCGACACTGGCGGGTCCTTTAACACAGTCACATGATCTTGGCATTTCGCAAACTCTGCAACGAGTTTACGATCAAGAACCTCTAACTGATGGAGCCTGGTGAGAGCCTGAAAGAGATGTGGATTTGGATTAAATGTCGTATATGACTGATTTATATAAAATTTGATTTTTCCAAAATGCCATATTACCACAAACACTATAAATAACTCACTTTTGCTGCAGACTTCTCACTTCTAAAGGTTGCAAAGGCAGCATGTTTCTGTGGAGGAAAAAAAAGCCTGTTCAGAAGGGACAGCAACTAAAGTGAATCTGAAGTCATAAAGGCTCTGTAGGCACGGGCGAGGCCCAACATACCAAACGACCCGTGCTGGAGAAGATCCGGACCGCCTCTGCTCCGAAATACTTCAACAGGTCCTCTTTCTCATCCTGGCTGAGCTCAGCTGGGAAGTGGCGGATAAGCAGCGTTTTGCTGCCGTTTGTTTGGACAGGGTCCTCATTCTTCTCCATTCTCCTGTGGGACAGCAGACGTTCAGAGAAACCACTGTGACACAGCTCAGAGACTAAGACCAGGACCAGAAGCAGCCGGCAGCCTTCACTGGGTGGAAGATCCTCTACAGGGCCACCACCTTTATCCAGAGTGTTATATAGTAGAAGCCTCTGTGTCAGTGATCAGATACAACAGCCCAGCAGTAAGTACTAACATTATATCTGTTGTTAACACAGTGCTGTTTGGTCTGGCATTTGAATAGGGTGGACAAACTATGAGGTATATATTCAATATAACGTTAAGTGTAACAATTGCTAATGTGAAATTTTAGCACGTCAGTCATTTGTAAAAAAAAAACAAAACAAAAACCGAACACCGCCGGATTAAAGAACCAATGCTACATATACCTTAAGTCAACAGAGCCGAGTTAAATTGCCATTTCTGTAAATTAAGAGTGGCAACAACAAACACACTGGGCTAGCTCCCACCTTAGCTAACAGCTAACACGTTAGCTGAATCAAGCTAACATGCAGCTAATTTCCAGGTTGTCTTTACCTTCTTACTTTCCTGCTGCCAGCTTGAATTATCTTCTAGCCCCAAGGCAAAGCATGAAGCCGCTAGTAAACAATTACACGCTTAAGCAAATAATTTAAACTCATGTGATATCTTTTATTGGGCGTCTGCACGGAGCAGCAGCCGGTAAACATGCCCACTTCCGCCCGCCTCCAGTTCCTCTGACGGTCACTGCGGGCGGATCACCGATAGTAAAGAGCTGCAGCGTCACCTTGTGGGCCGGAGAGTGGCCGCACTCAGTAATGACCTGTACACCAGGCACATAGAAGTAACTGTGCGTGGAATGCTGATAGTTTCCATCCTGCATTTGCACCGAAGAATTAAATATATGGAAACTCTCTGCCATCAGCCTTGATATTATTAATATATATATATATATATATATATATATATATATATATATATATATATATATATATATATATATATATATATATATATATATATATATATATATATTATTAAGTGCACACATATACCTAATAGTTGTATTTCGTGCTTAGTGGTGACATGATCTGCATCAGTGGTGTTGATGTGAGGCCTTTACACCACAGACTATCTGACTCCTACACCACAGATGTTCTCTTTGTACATCCAGGCTCCACACTGTTACAGAAAGACTTATTTAGAAGCAGTCAGACATAGTATTCCTATGTTACTGTGTCTTGCTCGATACCACGGACTGTCTGTGCTCGATGTTGGTGGCCTACAGTTGTTGTTACTGACTGCGACCACTGTAGGACAGAAACACTGACGTGACACCTAACTTTTTGATAGCCTTTTTAAAAACAGCACACTGACCTTTAAAAATGTGTTGTTTTTAGTTTCTTTTTGTAGTATTAAAGTAGTAGTATGTAGTATGTATTGTGTATTATTACATTCATATCTTGGGCTCAGTTTCACTACTTCAGTTTTCTTAAATTGTTTTTGTATTTTAGGATAGCTTAATATAAAGTGAGGGAATTTTTGTTTTTCTCGCATTCTTGCCGGTGGAGATGTGTGTAGATGTGTTGTAGTCTGCCTCTGATTGGCCTGATCCAGGTATTCTTACCCTAATCGTAACCATGTGACTCCCTGCACCTAAACCTAACCAATCACAGTTCCCCTAGTGTAAGTGTTACCATAAAAGAAAAAGAATGTGGACATGTACTTATTATTGGTAGTATTCAGAGATATCAATAAAGACATTCATAGTTATGTTGTGTTATGTTATGTTGCCTGTATCTGTATTATTAATGTATTGATGTCCAACAGTATAAATCCATGTATCATCATGTGTATTACAATAAACAGCCCTGCTGAAAGTTAGGACGCTCTGGAGGGACAAAGCTACTGAGAAATGACCCACCTGTCTAATGACTCTCAGCCTACCTTTCCAAGCACCTGTCTCTCAGGAGTCTCTGTCTGCCTCGAAGCTATTTGGAGGTGACTGAGTGTATTTAAATTCAGGTTTTCTTTTCACTGACCTCTAGAGGTCACACTGAGAAACTGTAACACATTACATTCATCAAACAGGCGTCAATGCAGAAATGATAATAAGACTTTCAAAATAAAGTAAGCTAACCGAGGCAACCAGAAAGGAACTGAAATTACCATTAATGTCGTTAATTTCTCTGTAGTGATCTATAACTCCACACTCAGTGGGAATAAAAGAGACATTAATACACATTATAATTCATACTTGCTATTATTGTCCTTTCAAGGTGTCAGTAAATATGTAGTAATTGTCATGCTCATGATGTTGACAGCATGTGTAAAGGCACACTTTGCTTTATCAAGCAATGCAAAACGCCCCCATAGTTGTTTTCACCAGCAGGTGTCAGCCTTGTCATATGAAACAACAGCTGCTGCAGCTGTGATGGATCTGACATTTCAAACTGCTGTATGTGGACTTAAAAAAAACTTTCAGTTTCCCTCTGTAGCCACAACATATTATTAAAGAAGCAGTCATAAGTCAAAACTAAGAGTATTATGTTTTGAGCCTAATTTAAAAAAAAGGCTCCCAGTAACTGACCTTTCCTAGAAATGAAAATGGGCAGATTGTTCATTAATCATAGATAGAGATTTAAAGGGATCACAACATGAAACATTTATCACGTGCAACCCTGAGTTGATCCTCTGTTGGGTGAATGCTAATCTATCAGCATCACAGAGATTGAGTATCGGTTTTGAAAAGGCCTGTCTTCCTCCTGTCCAGCCTTATGAAGGCCTTCAGCTTCTCAGCCCCACCCCCGAGAAAATCTCCCCTACACTTCTCGAGATGCCTCCAAATTCCTGGCCAAATGAAGCCTTTTCTTTGAGGAGCGACATTGGGCATTCCTCATCAGGGGGACACAATACCCCCTTTCACCGTGGCCTGGCTCTGAAATTTCACAGGTGATGGGAGGAACGGTGGACACTCGATCCTCCTTCCTCCCTCCGACGTAACGCATCAGACTGAGGGTGAGGAAAAGAGAGAGAGAGAGATGCTGATCGGGAATGTGGTGGCTGGGGAAAGAGGGAGAAAAATGAGCTGAGTCTGATGGAGGAATGACTCAGTTTCTATCGATCGGGCTGAACGCTGTAGATAAAAGTTCTTTCAACTTTCATGACAAACACGACGTGTGCTGTCCCTAAGGTGGCGGACAATGGCTTCACTAGATCTCATTCGAAGTAAAAATGCCAGTTCCAGCCTACATGTGAGTCTGATGGGTTGGATCTGTGGAGGGCAAAGTATAATCTGAAGAAATGCAGAGTTTCAGGTGGTAAAACAGACTGATGAACGGCTGTTACTGCCTCTTTAGGCGAGCTCAGGTAATGATAGAGTCCGAAAAAGGCCTCTGATTCTGTCAGCAAGACATTATAAAGCACAAACCAGTCACCAGGATGCTTATTGATTATAATTTTAGTCATTTAGCTGATGCTCTCATCCAGAAAACTGCACATCGAATAGCGACAGAGTCAGTGTCCTACTCCAGTCATTGGGCTCTTACTACAGCTCAGATGATGTTTCACCAGAGTTAAGTTCATTAGTGAAAAGTTAACACATCATGTGAAACAAGGATTCTTACTAAAGCCAGGAAACCCAGAAGGTGAGGGTGGAGGCTGGCTTTGGAGCATGCATTTATTGGCAATCAGTGGTACTTCACCCTCAAGGGATACATTTTGTTCATTTTTTTTTTTTACCTTTCTTAGTTAGATGAGAAAATCAAGCTTTAGACCAAGCTTTAGGCAGCACTAGATTCAGGAGGCCTTGTTGCAGACAGCAGTGCCAGCCGATTGGCTAAAAGAATACAAAAGAAAATCCCTTAAATTTTCTTTTCCAAAACTTCAATGCTTAAACTCGATTTAGTTAATTTTTTGGCCACTTGGGGGCAGTAAGTTGCAAGCTGTAGGTCTAATCACAACACTGAAGTAAAAAAAAGTTTGCTACAGTTACGTATTTACAAATCCAACAGACAATGAGCAACATCAGATTTAATCTGGAGTGAATATAAATCTCTCCTTTTAGCTTTGTTTTGGTCTCCACCAGCTCCTGAGGGTAATATCTGTCTCTTTATCTGCTAAATGTGACAGTACAAGTGGCATCTCTCTCATTCCACATGGTCCTTTGATCCTATGTTAATAAAGCATTGATTAGAACAGCTTCAAACGTTCATGAAATATTCCCAGAATAAATACAATTAGCAATATGAAAAAGTCAGTCATATAAAACTTATATGTAAGTAAACCTCCCAAACAAGTGTCATGGCAGCAAGGTGAGGCGAGGATCGTCCCACGTCACAGTACTCCTGTCTTCTGCTGATTGGTGGGGGAACATGGGCAGGAGGGGGATCATGGAGAAATTATATGAACCCTGCTTGTGTTACACATTCCTGACATTGCGAAGGGAATTGGCCATTCCCTTCACAATGTCCAGTAAACTGGAAGAAAAATAAAGGAAAACTCCCAAATACTTGTTATAAAAAGCCTCCACACAGTTTCCTACCTGCTTGTTCAAAATGGCTGCCTTTCGAAATAAGGTCAACACTCAGAATTCTACTCGTGTCTCTCCAGTATTTCATCTCCTCTTTGAGGTTGTCCACAGAAATACTTTTCAGTTAGGTTCTACCCTCAGATGAAAAGATTTGGCAGCTACACACATCCAGTCCTGTTTGTGAGTTTGAGGGATTTACTAATAAAAAAACTGCCTAAGTCCTTCCGAGGTTTGGAACATTTGAATGGCACAGAATGAAGCAAGTTCAAATAAACTTTTAATTAAAAAAAAAAACAATATAAATACTTTGTGAAGATCATTATTGTCCTGAGCCATAGATTTATTTGGAAATGAAATAATATACACGGAATAATACCAGACCTTCAAGGAACAAAATATGAAGTCTTTCAGAGGTTTAGAGAATCTCTTCGAGCTCTGCACCTTCAACAGGGTCCTACAGTCCTCCTCAAGTCCCCATGGCCTGTGTATTCCCTGACTGGGCACAGAGGGAAGGCTAGTACACTCTAGACAGTAAACTCAGGTCATGTCCAGCCTCTGAGGCTTTAAATGGACTCTTTCATGGTTGGGGCAATGAATGGAGCAACGTGGGCCTCTGTGGTGGGATAGTGTGTATTTCCAGCAGCCTGCATGGAAACTGCATTGAAAACCGTAGGTTCCTGAGCATATCATGCCTCCATTGTGCCTGTACAAATATGTCACAGACAAGACTGGGTTTATTTCAGTGGAAAACAGGCCTGGGCTTACTGGGCTTTACATCTTTTAGTTTTCGTATTTTCACCTCAAGTATCCAATTTTGGATGATTCTGCTATTTTTAAACCTGTGCCCAACTTTGACATATTTCAGGTTGGAAGTGACTGGTAGGTGCAAAAAGTTTTCATATTGTTGAGGTAGATTGTCACTAAAAGTGTGTGTTTTTGTCTGACGAGATTATAGAAAGGATCCCAACAGAGACATGTAATATCGTTTTTATTTAACCAGAAACAGCCAATATATTGTTTGGTTCAGACTCCATTGACCAAAAAGTAATGTCACCTCACTGGACACAGGAGCTGCTAGTCTGGTTGCTGTGAACTTTGGTGTTGTAACATGTTAATTTGGACCCTAACTAATGCTTTAAAACACCAAAGCCACACAATATCATAAACAAACCAACTGATCAAGGCAGTAGACCAACAACTCCCTTGTTCTGAGAGGTAAAGTGACTGTTTTTGTCAATGGAGTCTGGTGGCTTTAAACTAAGCCATATAATGGCAGTTCCTGCTTAAACAAAAAGGATCTTACAGCTCTGTCTCTGTAGGGATCCTTTCCATAGTCCCATTAGACACTTTGAATAACAATCTGAGTCTGTCAGTGGCAAAAACAAGCACTTTTAGTGGATGTACTGGTGCGGTTCCCCCAAAGGATTACATTGCAGCCATTATAACCCCACAGACTATTCCTGCATGACGGCTCAGGCGATCTACTGGACCAATTCCAAAAGTTTTAATACCTACCAAACTTGCAAAACAAGGTTATCCTTGAACAAAAGCATCTTAAACTGGCCAAGAAATGTGACATAACATGACTTAATGTGAGCCTCAGAGGTGCTGGGAGATAAATTTTGCTACATACGGACAGTCGGGCTATTTCCAGTCTTTACGCTAAGCTAAACTAACCGGCTGCCGGCTTCAGTGTCATTCTGAACGGGCGGGTGTATCAATCTTCTCCTCTTACATTTGGCAAAAAAAGAAAGCAGCACATTTCCCCAAATTTTCAACATTTCCTTTAACAGTCCACCCCAGCTAGCTCTAATATTGTCAATGGTGTGAGGAAGGAGCAGCCACATCCCTTCCTCTTCACGTCTGCCGGTTCAACACTGCATGTGTGTGTGTTTGACAAAGGCCATCTCTCGGATTGGTGTGGAATGCCAGAACGTATAGTGACTGGTTTCAAGCTTGCACTTCCATCCCTTTTAGACTCAGTGATCTCTCTGTCCAGGCATTCACGATTGAGGAAGCATGAAAGCCAAGCTAATTGTTTGAATTTGCTCAAAGTAAGCTGTTGTTAACAGGGATTTCCACAAAGTAAGAGGCATTCCTGAAAAATTAGCCATCGGGCAGAACGATTGTTTTTTTACGGTTGGACAGTTGTTTTTCACTTTTACTTACTCTTGTCATTGTGTGTAATGGTCGCAGTCTGTATGAACCTGTCAGTCTTAAATAACTACTAGTGCCGGCGTCTGGTTGTGCTTAATTCAAGCTCTCATGTCTCATTACAACTTTGCCTTCAAAGACACAAATGCCCCACATGCATCCCAAGGACATCCCAAAGCTGACCGTACACATGAGTTATATTTCAACCTGTCAAAACAGACACAAAAACATGCTGTTTGCACAAGAATGTGTTGTAGTAATCCCCGTCAGATGCAATGTATGAAGCCATCTGAGTACTGAAGGCTCATGTGGCCGACAGATGTGCCATGCTTCAGGTGTTAATTGTAATTCATTGTCATATAATGACAACATAACAGAGTTGTTATTGTCTGAAAGGAAAGGAAATGATTACTCTTCATGTTCTTCGTGTCCTCTTTTGCACAGTTTTACACATTAGCACTGCCGTTCTATGTCAAATGAAACAACAACAAATAATCATTTCTTTTTTGCCCTTACACCCAAACAATGCTTAGAGAAGGGAGCTGTGCTGTGCTGTGCTGTGCTGTGTGCATATTCTGGATAGCACAGAGGTTGATAATCATGGCACATAGTGGAGCTCAGGCACTGAACCTCTAATTTTTAGCAGTCCCTACAGCTGATCATTCTTTATTTCTGAAATAATACGAGTTGTGTGTATTCTCTATTTACACAGTGCCTCCCGGCAAGCATTTGATGGATGGTGGTGCCAGTTAGGTTTACACGATATGTAGTTTCAGCATCAACCCAAACATGCCCAAAATAAACACGGCAATCTGATGTAGTAAACTTATATCAAAGCAGCCTCTGAAATCGTCTGTCATCACAGCAGACATCGCCTCAACCTTCATTTTGTTGCTTGAGGGTAACTGGTGCAAGTCTGACCATGGTTGGGCTGAATCATACAGTAAAGATGCAGCACTCAGATCAGTCTTGTATCCTGTTTTTGATCACTGTTGAGAGGATAGCAATCTTCTGTAATTCTACAGCTGAAACTGAACCCCAACTTCTTCCATTTTAGGATCCATGTAACCAGGCTTCCAACGGGAGAGGTACGTCTGGCTGGTGCACACACTTCTAGCCCTTAACTGCTCTCTATGATTAATGATAATGAGAGCCCTCGGTGTAACTTGCACTCTCCTTGGACAGGCTAGGACCAGTTCCCATGTTTACTTATCTGCTCTCCTCCTGGCCACGTCAGAGAGGGCTTGGTGGAGAAAGCTAAGAAGTGCGCAGGGATCAAACGCGGTGTCACCCACTGCGGAGGGAGACTTCCAAGGGTGAACGGAGGTCAGGGATCCAAGGTTAAGGCAGAATGTGAAGAATGTTGCCTGCAGACCCGAACACCGAAAAACCAGCGACCAGAGAGAGATGCCGTCTAAAGATTTGCAGAGTAATGGCTGAGGGTCAAAGTTACAGGATGAGTGATATTAGCGAGAATCCGGGGCCAAAAGTAAATTCACACCAAATGCATGAAGTCGTTTGAAGGAGCGCCACTCGGACAGCTTTGCAGAGGTTCTGCAGTTTATCGATTTGCAATCCCACAAATGAAACAAAAGCAAACCCAGACTACCATTCAGCAAGTAATTATTCCACATCATGAATATGTACATGTAGCTAAAATCATATGTGCAGTAGAACGTCACTTCCAGAAGAAGCAGAGAAGCGTAGGTATACAACATAAATGTGTTTTCGTGGATATACAGTCAGCTGGTATCCAGTATGCTTTTGCTTTCGGTCACTGGCACCAAACATGCCCATCCTTGAAACTGCAACAGCTGTCGGCTTATAAATTTAGCAAGATCCCTGCTTCACAGAAACCAAAATGTATGCTGGGACGCGGCGCTTCTATTTCGGCTCAAAGATCCCTTAATCACAATCTTACACAAGAGCCTTGCACCCTGTGTTCTAGGTTGCCATCCTGTTTGATGTTCGCTCTCTCTGCGTCACCCTAATCCACCGGTTCTGCCAGACTGCCCTCTCCAAACTGTTAATTATGCCTCTAATGCACGGGCACCTCCCCGTGCCTGACTGGACCACATGGTGAATGGAGGCACACAGCGAGACTAAAGCGTTTTCCACTTTTTTCTTTCGGAGAAATCATGTTTTTGGGGACAGATTGCTCAACAGCTGTAGGGCTCTTGGTGAGGACTACCCATGTAAGATAACGGTTTGGTATAATCTCGTATTTCTCCAGCGCCTTCTGACACTATGACAAAACACCTCTCTTTAACATGCTTCAGAGTTGTCAGCACCGACAACCAGCCAAAGTTATAGCTTTTCATTCCCAACCCCTTCAAGTAATTTATGCAGTTGGATCTATAGGGGACATTGACTGCTTTCATGTTAATCTTGTATCAAACAAGAAAGATCTCTCTATGATAAAATGAAATTAAAGAAAAATCCCACAGTGCTCTGACATCTGCCACATAATATACCCATGGAGAGAGCAAGGGCATTGGTAACAAAAGGCTGTACATGTGGAGACCATTCACATCTCTAAGTGATTCCAGTCGCAGCCTTGCTCGAAACCCACTACATCATGCATAAATGTACTTTCAGGGGTGCTTCAGTGATCATCTTCTCTCCTGATGTGAACATTTCATGCTTTAGGCTTCTAGCCTCATTGTTAAGTCTCAAATAGTCTTACACCTCTGCTATTCCTTTCATATAGCTTTATTACTGCAGCCACCTGTGCCCTATAGTGGATTCCACAATCTACAGCGTGCTTTAGTAATATGGAGAGGGTCGCAGTGCTGCCACGTTCGAGTCAAAGGGCCATTTAAGCACAATCTCATCATTGTAGTGTGGGGAGGATGAATCTGACATTATGATTCCCACTACTTCCCAAGTCTCGACTGCTAGTCTCCACCGCCTCTACTTGGCCGGATGCAATTCCTTAATTATAGAAGACCTGCTTCCAAAGGGGGGTGGCACAGCGTGTTCAAAATCAAACTCTAATATCTGTCATCAAATCAATAACATTTGTGAGCTTGTTAGTTGTTGATGATACTGTAAAGCAGCTGGTGTGTAAAGTGCATTTACTCAACAACTGTACCTTATTGAGAACAAAAGGAAAAGTACATCCAGTCTCCTCCATCCTGCTCTATTGTGCAATTTACAAGATTCATGTTTATTTAACTAGTTAGTTTACAGAATAGGATTTCACACACAGAACATGTGATCAGTTTCTAAAAGACAACACACAGTACATCAACGATAAACCAAAAGAAACCACAGGTACAAGAGGAAAGTTAAATACTGAGTAAACTACCTTTATTTGTACTTAACTGTTTTCCTGCAGTGTAATAATAACTCATTATCTTTTGGCTAAACTTGCTTGTGTGACATTACCTCGCTGCTAACAGCTAATGTTAAAGCTAACCCTCATGGTAATGTTTGTATCGCGTTGTCATGGCGAGTTATCTTACATATTGCTTACACATTTATTACACCGGTTAGACACTGCTGTCAGCACATACATAAAAACTAACCACACTTACAATCAAATATAAGCAGGGGAGTGGCTAAAAGGCACAGAGAACAACAGCGGAGGGGCGCCACTGAAAACATCATGGCGCCACGTGGGGTGCTACGATCAGGACATTCGGACTTGTCACAACAGGAAAAGCTCAGGTGTAACTAATAAAAATAACAGCGGCTCCATTACATTTATGCGAGTTAGTTAGCTCTGCAGGTAAGCTAGCATGCATAGTGGACAGTTTTGACATGTGAAGCTGTAAGCAACATTGATGATGTATTTCTATTGTGCATGCTGGCTCAGATACGGGTTACTGGCACATCTAAGTTGAACACGTCCATTATTAAAAGCATTTGCTGCATCTGCACATGTTGCAAATACAATAGTCTGTACCAGAGTCGTAAAAACAGGCATGCCAAAATGGAATGAAGTCATTATTAGAGTTGTTAAAATGATTTCCCTTTATGCTTTATTATTTTTTTTTATATATACAGTCTTATTTGGTTTGAATGTGCAAGCAGGTCTTTGCTCAATGGAGCTTTTAAACCACTAATGTTATGAGGAGACAACTAGGTTATGACTTTAAAAATGTTATCAACTTTTTTGGATTCATAATTTCATAATTAAATGCTTCATTTGTACATGTGATAATAAGGGGTGGAATAAGAAGCACAGCTGAAACACTCTGTCTGTCTGCTCCCCCGCCCCCCTCCTTCCCTCTGACATGCTTTTCCACAGCATACCTGAACACCAAGGGTCTGTACTGGAAGCTCGCCTTGGGGGGCTGTGTTGGATAACTTGCTGGAGCCTGACAGGGTAAAAGGAGGCACAAGCAGCACAGAACAGGCAGCTCTGGCTGGAGGTGAGTGCTACATGACTCGTCTTGAGCTGTGTTGCGACCTCTTCCCCAAACTCCCTTAGCGGTCAAAGGTCAAACAGGGCAGCTGCACGCCACAGCAGCATGACGGCATATCCTTTCGCAATCAGCCCCCTGACAGTGAGAAATGAATAAAAATAGAACTGATTATACAATCAGGAATGAAGGGAACCAAATTAGCTCACGAGTTCTTATATAATTAAGCACTATCAGCTAAGCAGAGGTTCACTAAGTTAAGTGATGAATACATTCAAGCATCATTCAAGAATATGATGTCGACAATAAAGTTTTGCCAGTTTGTCCTCTTGGACATGTTAGTCAAAGATTTCCTGAAGCCATTGTTCCTGTATGTTGCACACACACTGCTCCCCCTTTTTTTTTCTCCAAAGTATGCTGTAGGTGTCTGCACTGATGAATCTAAAAAAAACTGTTGAACCGGTGAATTTTCCCTATCCTCCAGGCCACTGGTTACAAGTCATGGCTGTGAGGTATGAGCACCAACTTGCAGAAATGTGTAGCCTGCCTGACATACAGTAGGTAATCCATCACTGTGAGTATCGTCACTGTCACTGTGTTTTAACAGAGGAGGTAAAGTGAGGTACTCATTTCACATTTAAAGTGGTCTTTTTTCCTCTAATAACACATAGAACAATAGAAGAAAGTTACGTCTTTATTTTAAGTTCTGTCTTCGAGCACATATCCAGCACATTTAAACAAATAATAGGATCATCAGAGCTGAAGGTTAATGCATCTACTTCTTTAATGTAAGCCAGAGCTACCACCAGTTTAAAGGTATGTCTTTTAAACACATTGTTAGAAAACTCTGTTCTTCCCACTTTTCTAACATTGCACATTTATTGCATTCTGCAACAAGGACTGTATACTTATACTATATGCTATAATTCTGTTTTACAGTGGTATAATGCCCATGTTTTGCATGTACACACTTCTGCTAATAGAATCAGCTCAGCACAACCCAGCATTATATATCTGACCACTTGTATAAAGTCAGTTGTATAAAGTAGTGCTTTTGTGCTCTTCTTAATGTGGGCAGAATCTTTAAAAATAGCAGCTTTAGAGCCATATGGAGCAATGTGGTGAAAATGACTCCATGGATCAGCATGTAGGATACAATGTATGGGCTGGAACAGCTAACATGACTGGAGGGGTCATGTAAGGGTACAGGAACCAGGACCTTAAGGAGATAATGAAAACAAGCTTGATTCATAATTTCCTTTACAATCAAGAGCTAGATGTCAGTCAGACTTGCATCCAAACTCCACCACATCAAATGCCCTCAGGAGCACACACACCCTGTCATTTTGTAATATGAATAGTGACATACAGTGCCCTCCCACAATGCATCACTCAGCCAGTCTGTGAACCCAGCCTTACGGGCTTCCATTTAGACGCCACAGTATTTTAGTGCCGCCCCTGTGGATGAGAACTGCATACGGTTACAGGGCAGTTTTCAACAACTCAGTTACAGGGTGGGAAGGAGACACAGACATATGAAAAGGAGCTCTGTGAATGAGGCTTGACTTCCACTGCCCACAGAGCAAACCAGGAAATGGGAGAAAGAAGATTTTTAGTCAGTGTTGGCTAAGAAGAGCAAACCTCTGCTCTATATTAGTAACATTTGCTGCTAAGGGACTTTATGAGTGTCTCATGACTGCATTAAAACACAAATCAATGTATAAAAATATAACACATAATATGTTACATGCCACTAATTGTCACATTTATTGACACATTACAGATAAAGATAATCTACCCACGTTCTATGAACGCAGTCTATTAATGATGTATTGCCAAGGCTGTTTAGTACTCAATTTGTGTGTGTGTGTGTCTGAGGTTTCAGACTCATTGTCTCATTGTTTGTGTTGCAGCCATTATTAAATCAAATAAAGTTTCCTGCTTTTTCCTCCTCAAATGTCAGTGTATTGACTTCCATTCATATTCTGTGCTGCTGGTGTGAAAGCCCAAGCCCAGTTTCTGGTTTCTGGTTGAATCATAAATCCGCCTGTGCAGGAGTCATTGTAGACAGCTCCTCACTGTGGTCCTCGCTTACAAATGTTCTAAACCACCAATACACACACAAACACACATGTGCACACACACACACACACACACACGCACAGACACCAACCTACAGCTAGTTGAGGCCACCCACCCTTACTTCACAGTAGTCCCTCTGTCTTTCCATACAGCCGGGATGAGCCCCTGCTCTCTTCACCCTTGGTGCACTCAACAGCCCACCATCTGACTGCATAAGGTCATTTAGTCGTGACCTTTCCTAAACTTTGCTTCTGTGTCCAGCTATACTAATATAATTGGGGCGGCTGTGGCTCAGAGGTTGAGTGCGTCATCCATCAATAGGACGGTCGGCGGTTTGATTCCCAATTCCACTAAGTCAGTGTGTGTGTGTGAGTCTTCTCCAACTTAGATTCCTCCTGCGTGAATGGATGAATGAGGATGTAATGTAACGCGGTTTAAGTAGTTTAAATGGCTCAGATATTGTGTGTGTGTGAGTGAGGACGTCTAACCTTCGCCATACCACCTGTGATAAGGACGGTGCAACAGAGGGTGCGCAGCATATTTACAGAAGAATATGTCTGCTTTGAAGAGCGGCAGCCTCACATACCAAGGTCATGCAACTCTCCTAACTCTACATTTTCGTCCTGAGGGCTTAATGGAGATCCGCCTCGACCAGGTGGTGTGCACACACACACACACACAGCTCTACCTTCAGCTCTTCATGATTGGCTGAAAGCATTGCTGAGCAGTGGGTGATAAATTGTTCTATTAAGGGAGGGAAATTGGTGTAGCACTCAAACTGTCCATGAAGCCATCACGTAGAGTTATCGTGCTGTGCTCCACAGCAGTTTAGCAAACCTTCAAAAACCCTATCGACTCCACATAAACTAAGCTTTTATGTTATGGCTGAAAATTGCCATGTAAGAAATTCTTTGGTGTGGTTGTGTGAGGTTTATGATCACAAAGTGGAGAGAAGTTCTTTAAACGAGACTGAAGGGCCAAAAACAAATGTGGTTTACCGTGCCTGACAGAGAATGAATAAAACAGCGTCTATCAATTAATCTCAGAGAGGAACATCATTGCAGCCATGAAATAAGACTTTTATCAGCTGAAGCAATCGCTTGAGGTGCATCTCAGCTCCAAAGTGCTCAGACAGAAGGGCATTCCTGACTTTCTGAGACATATAAACGCCTTGTTGCATGTCTGGCGGTAAGATTCCTGCTTCCTTTCTCTCGTGCAGGGGCATCAGGCTGCTTCCGATTAGGAACACCTGTAGCCCAGGCCGGGCTGACTTCATTTCACTACGTAGACCTTTTTTTTTTCTCTGCACGGTTGAGATAGACCCATGGGTTTAAATCAGTGTGAGCAACAACTTGTAGAAGATTTTCTGATGCAAATCGCTGTAATCTTATAGCTCAATGGTTAAATCAAATATTTAGAGCACAGGACGGCTGTGGAGGCCCTCCGGTCTACATGATGAAGCGGACAAGACACTGAACCCAAACTGCTCCTGAAGATGTCCTTCTGGGGATGATTGTGTGTGAATGATTAGTTTCCTGATGGAAGATTGCAACCTTTCATAAATGTATGAATGATGTGTGAATGGGAATTGTAGTGTTAAAGCACTTGAGTGGTTAAAAAAAACTAGCAAGGTGCTATACAAGTACAGCCCATTTAGCATTTACAGCCATCACATTCCTACAGTGAGTTCCATTTGAAAGATGAGTCTGCCCCCAAATGTGCTCAATTCTAGTGATAAAGGGCACATTCACACATTCAACCTTGAGAATTTTGTCAAATACTAAAGAATATATAAGAGCGTAGCTAAACGTTTCGAACAGAATGAGGTTTAAATAAAATAGGCACTGAGTCGTTACCATCTCCATATACTTGGATGTCTTCTGCCTGCAATGTGACTTCTCAAAATGTAGGTAGCATTTAACCAGATGTTAATTGTGGTGTGCTACATGGTAGACCACATTGAAAATACATGGTTGTCACTGAGGTGGTTCTGTGTATGACAAGGAAGAGTCATTTTAGTGGCAAAAATATATCCCCATAACACCAAAAACCTTGGAATGGAAACCTTCCAAAACTAAAGTCCTGGCTTTCCGCAGATTACCTCAAATTACCCAAAATCGGGTTAGGGCTCCAGTTTAGGAGTTTCAGTCACATGATGACTTAACTTACCAATTGATGCAAGATTATAAAGTGTATTTATTCTTATGAAATGCTGTAGTAGCCAAAAATAATGTTAGTGAGGTGAGGGAACTTTTTCTTGCTTGTGTTAGACAGAGGACTGGAGTGAGTGTGGAGAAAGAGCTCTTTATACTCTCCTCTGCTCGGTGTGTAAACAGTCACAGACAGTGGCGGGTGGTTGGCTTGAGTGTGCCTGTGAAAAGTGCTTGTGTTTCGATACCATGTTAGGTAGAACTCATAATAAGTATAAAAAAAAACTATTCTCATTTGAATAATTATACGGTATCCATTACATATAAATATCACATTTTGAATCCAGGTCTCACAAAGATCTTGTGTTTTTTAATAAAAATGTCATTGGCTCAACTAGTTCAACTGTCAATTATTACTTCCTGACCTCTGATTATCATTCTCCCAGGTTCCCATGGTTGTTTCATTGGTTTTGAGTAGTTGTTGTGAGATGTTAAAGATATTCATTCCATCTCCTGCGCATCAACAACACAGCATACTGTCTTGATATCATGATTGTACTTCTCCAGATGTTCGATGAATATTTGGTTCATCTGACAGATTCATCTACTCAACCTCTTATTAGGAACATCTTGGAGATCTAAATATAGCATTCGTTCTAAAAAATTGAACAGTGGCGCATATTGTGTGGCTGCTTCTAGGCACCTGGTTTAATTCCTGACATGGCCAAATGTATATATAGACAACACGGACCAGTGCACTCGTAATTGTCAAAGTATTGAGGCATTAAGCCCCCGTTAATCTGTGTGAGGTTTTGCATTCCACAGTAAAAGCTGCTTTTCCTTGGTTTTCATTCATAAAGAAAACTACATGCAGCCTGATGATGGTGATGTTGTTAGAGAGCTACACAGAGCAGAGGGAGGAGGATGGAGCGGTCGCACGAGTGTTTGCAGGGGGTGGGGGGGTAAAGGATTCCAGGGTACCTCATGTAATGACTTTCTTAGAATCAGGGGTCAGTCAAGAGGACTGTCAGCTCCTTGTATCGCATGACTCACCCCAGTGAAGGCATGGACCCTGACCAGGTTCTGTCTATCAGCCATATCTCAACGGTTGTGCCTAAACCTAGCCAAACCTTAACCGTAGCAGTGCGAGATCAGAAAATGGTTTCATGTTTGAAATAGCAATATTGTCCCATCTATCCTGGTATCATATCAGAGAAACAGCTTCTAGGTGTGTGCTGTTTTTGTGGGGTATGGACCTATGACATATTTTGTCATTTAATGTGGAGGTATGGAAAAGTGTCGCATTGTCAATAGTCAATAGCAAATAGCTTGTATTTGCACATATTCTTGTTTTTTTCATGTAGATGCACAACAAGAGTTTGCCAATCATAATGACATGCTCCACCCGTCCAAATTTTGAGAGACACTGCTTCCCCCCGCTCAAAATAATGGCAGCAGCACAATACCAAAACGCTGGTGCAGTTCAAAACTCCTACTGCAGGATTTAAAGCACACAAGTAACTGTACAGAATGACTAATTGTAAATGCCACAGTAGTAAGTGCGTAGACTGCATAGCCAGAGAGATTATTCATCACTTGTCTGGTAGCAGTTAGTTGGCTTGGTTATCTGTTGGTTTTTGGGCCACCTCATTAGTGGAGACAATAACAATTTTGGACAAAGGCTGACTGTCATTATAGTCACAGCTGATAACAATTACATCCACATGCTGGCAGTAATCATGGGAGAATGTTTGAGACAGACTATATATGATACAAGATTTTATATCTTTTTAATAATTGTAATTCTTTAATGCTTGGAAATTATTACCAATCAAATGTTCAGACCTGTCTGATTGTCACAAAGTTGAAGTTCTGACACTTAAAATCTGAAATGAAATGAATAAGTTTGTGTGATGAGCCAAAATGTCTTGTGTCTTTGAATTATAACTGTGACTCACACAGCAATTTCTTATCAAATGTATCTATACATATAAATTAATATACATATAACTATCATTTTGAGCGCTACTATTTAGGCACCAACTGTTCTACAGTTTCAAGTAATCACTGCTGCTGCTGCTGCTCCTACTAAAAGTACTGCACTTACTTTATACACTCAGCTAACTCTGCAGTCCTCCATGCAAAAGCTTCCAACAGTGTATATTATTGTCTACTGTCGGTCACTATGCGCTCCTAATAGAGGAATTGTGATTTATATGGTGACAAGTTTACAGGCAGCGCTGCTCAAATGAAGAGGGAATGTGAGTTGCTCATCGTCCAGATTTTCCCCATTCGACAGGAAATCAAACCAGCAAACTTCAAATCATATGCACGCCTCACTATCCCCGAGGCTACCATCTGCTGCTGCCACCCCAGCATCTTTCATTCGAATCACTTACTGCCTCGCCATCGCTAATCTCTCCATTGGAGAGCACACCTGATGATACACACCTGTTTTATGAACTGGTAGGAAAGAGATAACAATAGAGCGAGACCTCCTCGAAACTAGAAAAGTCAAAAGCAATGCCGAGCATTTCTTCGTTCTTTAATTGGAGTATTCTTCTGTGAACCGTTTATGTGGGACGACTTGGACGAGAACCCACGGATAACACTAGAGCTCACTTTAGAGATGACTGCCCCTGCTCACTGAACCACGAGAGGACGAGATGTAGCATGAAACCTTCTTTGCCCAGACACCAATTCGTCCCAGAGAAATGTCTTTGCTTTCTGCCACTGGGCACCCAGGAGGAGCATCTGATACTGTTTGGCTGGAAGCAGGCTGAGTCTGGCTGACTGGGAAGGAAGAGCTGGCTGACAGACAGAACCTGGTCAGGATCCATGCCTTCACTGGGGTGAGCGATGCGATACAAGGAGCTGACAGTGCTCTGGACTGACCCCTGCTTCTAAGAAGGCCATTAGATGAGGTACCCTGGAATCCTTCATCCCCCTGCAATCACTCTTGAGGGTCGTCCAAAATGGTGCTTCGGTCAGCCGACCTTATTTTGTCTTGTTTCCGCCTATTCACACAGTCATTTGCAGAAAACTCTTTGAACAGGAAAACCACTGGGAACAAATGGAGTTATCTCACACTGTTAGCAGATGATCACATTTAATTTTTTTTTTTTTTTTTACAATTCTTAAAGGCACAGTGACCCATTATTCCATACTCTGACATATTTATTTTCCATTTAAATGAGAAAGAAATTCACAACTCGATATAAGTAACAAAGGAATAATTAGTTAGTGTTCAAAGAGAAAAGTTTTATACGTGACTGACTGTTAGAAGTTCAAAATATAAGGTACATACATATTATTTATGTCTCTCCAGTTCATAGTGCATGAGAAACACCATGAAATCTGTGAAACTCAACTAGGGGGATGAAAACAATTCTTTATATTTGATGTTTTGATGGCATGATGATCCAAAGTCTTCCACAGGTGTTAATCCAGGTAGAGATCTGGTACAAGAGGAAGCCATATTGGCATCATGTACATATTCTAGTGGATCTCTCATGCCATGAATAGGCGCATCTGCGTTCCTTATGAGTTATACAGATATATTCCTTTAATTTGTCACCCATGACACTGATCAAAATTCTCATTTCCTTGTTCCTTCTTATCTCTGTGCATTTTTATATCCAACACTTACATCCACCTGGATTATATCTGATCCAGTGTCAGCACAGGTATATGCGCACTAATTTCCTCCTACAAACCGAATCGTTATATTCATTTAATGTGACCACTTCACGTATTTAATGTGTAGTTCTGTATTTGTGTTATTGCCCATATTTAAACCTGTTGTTGAGGTTAAAATGTTTTTTTTTTTCTGAACTAAAGCGTGTTGTTAAGGAGGGCTCGTAGGAGAGAAAGTTTGGCTTTAACAGTTCCTGAACTCCTTTTGCTCCATAAAGACTCTATTTATGCAGCAGATAACAACAGTTATCTCAGGTAGTGTAAGATTAGTGGTCTGGGGATATTATAAGTATTTTAGAGAGAACATGCACGCACCATTCTGTCATTTCATCATTCCCGAGTCGTTATCTACTTTGTCACTGTTTGAGTTTTTCTCCTTTTTTCCTCAGACGCACTCGGAAGAGACTTGGGGGCGCATTACAAAGCTAATGGGTGGACCCGGAGGAGAATTTCCAGCCCCGTGATTTGCTAATCGGGGGCTGGTTCCCTTGTCATTTCCCTGTAATCGTGGCTCCGGTTTGTGGAGCTTGCCCAGCCCTCCCGTCCGTGGACGCACCAAGTGTACCGACTGCACTCTGTGCGTTTTGGTTAAAGCCCGACTACCTTCACTGTGAAGGCTGGGCACTGGGAAGGAGGATTGGGGGCCTCGGTGTGGCTGAGAGAGGAGGCTAAAACTCCTCACTTATGGCTTTTTTGTAGGACACTTTTCATCATCACTTGGGACTGTGGAAGGGACGTCATTAAAAATCACCTGAAGTCGCCCAAAAGTTTTATTCACTTGTGGGCGTCCGACCATGGAGATGCAAAGGTGGTCCACAAGGTGGAAAACGAAAAGGTGGCTTATGGATTCCACTGTAACCGCATTCATCACTTTAATCCTGGCTCTACAGGCTACCAGTGTCAGGGCAGGTAAGATTGTCAGGGACTTAACATCTTTAATGAACTTTATCTGGCTGAAAGGCAGCGGAACGGCGACCGGCTGGGAAAACTCGGTGGCTGATGATGGAGATTGGGGGATAAACAGATTTACCTGGACTCAGCGGCGTCAAGTTTGCTTCGTGGTCAAATTTAATTGATTCACCCCCGTTCTTCAACCAAAGTAGTTACATCCAGGCGAGATTAACCCATATACCTGTACGATTGAGCGCTGTAACCCACCAAACTAAACTCTCAGTGTGAGTAAAACTGTACCCTGCTCACAAGACGACCTACTGTGGTGAAGTTGACGGTGAAACTTTGTCCTAGAAGCAACTTAGACACTACGTGCTATCAGGGGATGACTGCCTAGGTGCACATTTCTGTTGGCCAAAACAATATATTTCTTAACACGCAGTTTGCCCCAGGCTACTTTTACGCATGAATGGAAAGCGTCCGCTGCGAAGATGAAACACCTCGCCTAATTAAATTCATCCGAAGCCGCTGGTATGTGCTTATAGAGATCAGGAAAAACAGAGCAGCGTTCCCTGCGTTTTAAGATTCACTTGGGCTGAAAGAAAGCTCTTTGTTTGAGCTGTGGTCCGCTGGGTGGATGTGGACACGGTTAGCAGGGTGGATTTCCTCAGCCAGATGACACTGGACATTTGTCAGGCTGGACTTTGGGAAACGTGGTCAGCTGATAAATATGTTGAACTGTACTGAAAAGCATCGATGCCACTCATTGACTTGACGTCTTATACTTCTTGTCATTTCTTGTCAAGGGAATGTTGTGGAATGCTGTAATTAGTTTTTTTTTTTTTTGTTGACCTGATTGTCAGCACCCTAATGAGAAGGCTACTCTTCATTAAAAGAATTCAGAGGGTGTAATCCCACCATGTAAAGAGGAGGATAGGCTATTCAGGATAGATGGTTGATGATACCACGGTTATGAGGCTTACAGTACGTACAGTTTTGCAGATGTAAGGATGGGTTTTTTTCGTGTGCAACATTTGTCCGGTGATAAATATGTTGTAGCGGAAAAGGCCTCAGTTGATCTCAGACCTGTCAGTGCAGAGTGCAAAGCCCCTCTGGGTCTGCAGGGGGGCCAAGTGGTCAGGCAGGTTCACCCTATCTCCACACTGGCCTGGTCCACACTGAAGCCCAAAAGCTGGCCTGTGCAACCCCCCTCCCAGTGCCCAGCGCTTCCCCTCAACTTTGCACTTAGATGTTTGGTCGTCTGCAGGACAAGGCTGTGTTGTGTAAGCGGTGGGAATGCTTCCCCTCTAAGTACTGAGCAGTTATTTGATGATGGTCCTTGTTGCACTTCCCTATGATTTCAGAGCCTTCAAAGAGCAGGCCTGCGTATGGGCCTAGCCTGCAGCCATAATGACCACAAGTCACAAGGTTCAGGATTACATAGGCCTCACACCTAGGCCCATAGACGGCACTGTAAAGATTTATTGTTGCATACAGATACAGGTAGTGATCTCCATAATGCTAATTTTCCAAGATGGAAATTCAGCTTTGTTCAAAATAAGGTGAAAATGTAGTTTACACTAAGGAAATATCACAACACTTTGACTTAAAGCAAGAAAAAAGAGTGTTATCACAGTTTTATTTTATACTGTACAAATCAATTTTTGTCACATTTTGGTCATTTTCTCACTTAACATTTCCTCCTTTTACTGTCATTTGTTTCCTGTCAGGATTACAACCCGGTAGTTCAGAAGACACTGGACCAGAGTGGTAGTTCAGATTGAAAATCTCACTGCTGCTGCCTCTTTTTTTTTTCAAATCTCAAGTATTCTGCTGCAGGCTCTGTGTTCCGGGGTCTCAGTCAGCTGAAGCTGTTTCTGCAGGGTGCCCTCACCATCTAGCAGTGTACAGACACGTTTTCTCAGCCCCCGGGGCGCAGGCTCAGATGTGCATTCCAGCAGACAAAGCTAGCATTTTCAGAGTCCTCTGCCCAATGTGCTCAACTGGGAACATCAGCTTATCAGCTTCTTGCTGGACTGGACCTTTGTCCTGCGTAGCTATCACACATTAATAGTCAGCTCCGGATCATTTGGGGACGAGCTTTTCTTCCTCCACACAAAGCTACAACTCAAAACTGTCAATTCTCAAATGGGGATGATCAGAGTAGCTTTCAGGAGATCTCTGCTTCTATTACATGTGTGGATTTTTGAAAAAAGGTTTAACACTACATGATAACTTGCTATGTTGTTCATATGGAGGCATACAGTCAAAGGAGCTAATGAGAGGAAAGGCAAGGGGGGGCGGGGGCGGTGGGGGGCGGGGTGGAGAGAAAAAAAAAATGCTTTGAAAAACTGGGTAGGTCTCAGTGAAGTTTCTTTGGTATGACACCAGCATAAAGCTGTCTTGTTTTAGCCGGCAGCATGGTGGAAGCTGAGGGAAAGAGAGAGGGAGAGTGGGGTGGTGTGTGTGTGTGTGTGGGGGGGGGAGGTGGGGGATATATAGAGAGAGACATTCTGGCTGAAGATATTATTAGAGTCTCAGGGAGCTGCAGGTGAAAAGGTCCTCCTCCGTTTACCAGCTAATTTCACATTTCTGTAAAGATGTAAGTGTGGAAAATGGCAGCAAGAGGATTTATTTATTTATGCTATCAGTTTGCTCCAGTCGTACATACTAAGTGATGAAGGATGAGCTGAGACTGAGATTTTTTTTGGCCTCTGTCCGAAGAATGGTGTCATGTGATCTCCTGAAACACACCGTTTAAATCCGTGTACCTGTGAACATGATGGAAGTAATATCAGATCAGTCGATCTGTGTCTTATGGTAATGTGTCATGCTTGTCCTCCCTTCCTCCGCACACTGCTGCAATCTGCATAATGACATTCAGACAAACCAATAACAGAAATAGAGGCTGTCTCGCCTGATCAGAGGGGTTGGCTAGAAGTTTCTCTCTTGTGCAAACTAAGGAAGGTCCATCCCTCCATGCCACCTGAGATCTGCTGGTAGCTACACGGGCTGTTTGCTCAGCCCCGAGGGCAAACTCACACCAGCTCATCAGATGCTCTATTTTAAAACCTGTGCACACTCATTTGGCCACCTTAACGGATTGGTCAGTATTGACATTTTCTCAGCACCTCTGTGCGAGGGTCGTAGCCTGGCCAAATTGTCACATCTGGAACATATGAGTCCCGGGGTTTGAACTGAAAGCAGCTCTGCAGGATGTAACAATGAGCTCCTCAGTTCACTCTCCAAAGTAAGTAGCTGGTTCATCCTCACAAGCTACAAGAAAGGCCAAGTTGTCCTTAGTAATGGCATTCCTACAGAGAAAACGTTTGCTGATTTTGACCTCAACCTCACTTTTTTCTTTTTGTGATGTTTTATAAATTTTGCTTATCTGTGTTTGCTCTATGTCCTCTGTTGGAATCAGAGTGAGTTGGACCCTGGTGGGTTGACATTGAAGATCCTCATTTATTCTAACTGAGCTCAATCATCCCACACCAATGATCCTTAGAGGAACATGTGATTTCTGCCATCACAGTCAGGATGCTTTTTGTGAAATGGCTTGTTGGAGCTCTGCAGATTTTTGTACTATGGATATGCATGGTTGCATGATGCATGATATGCATCTGGTCGATTGCAGGTGTTGTATATGGTCCTCGAACATAAGGCCATTTGAAACCTTTGATATTCTACATTTCTGTTGCTTGCCTTCCAGAAAAAATCCAATCCTTGAGTGAGACAGGCCCACAGCAATGAGAGATTTGTTGTCTAGGCCTGAATAGTGTGCTCAAATAACAGTGTTATCAGCACCGACTATCAGCACGTGATATTATACTAAACTATCTGTATCAGCAGTGCTCGCCGCACCTTCAGATTTAGTAGTAATAGATTCATGTTGCAGCGGGGACTTGTACCCAGACTGTGTGTTTCTCTGAGCAGAGTACAGCTCTCTAGCTGGAACGTTGACCAGAGAGGGTTGAGAGTGTCTTTTTTTTTTTTTTAAGATCCCCTGGTATCAAGAAGTTGAAGAAATTTCAGAGTGATCTGACCTCTACATGCCAACCAAAACAGTGGCTTTAGAGCTGTCAGGAAAGGCTTGCTGATGCTTTCTAGCACCTTGGCATGCTTATTTACCCCACAAAAGAGATGAATGTTATTACATTTAACAGTCTGCCATTATATTGCCTGTTTTAGTTTGATACTGTTATGCTCTTTGTAGTGAAGCGAGCACCCACTTTTATTTCAATTCATGGATTTTAAGCTTTTGTATGGGGCTTCATTCAGAGCACCCACTTACTTTACGTCCAGCGACCTCTTAAAGCAAAGTCTGGTTTATAACAATAGAACTGAATTGAATTGTCACATACGGATTGTATTGCTGGAGAGTAAGGCATGTAGATAACGTTCATGATATCATTTTGCATGAATTCTCCCTTTTATGGACCTCACTCAGCAAAACATCTCCTAGGTACGAATGGCTCATGTAAGAGAGACTCAATATACTGTGGCACTGTGGTCTCTGGCCTATCATGTTCACCAAGCTGATGTCTTACACTGAGAGGGTGTTTTGATGAAGAGGCATAATTATAATGCTTTCCCATGGGTCTCTGTGGGCACCATCGGGCCACCCAAGCTCCTTTTATATGAAGTGCATCGGATTGAAGAGAATGAAAAACCCAGAGAGCCTCTGGTGACCCTTATCAAGGTAAACCTATCCAGGTGTTACAGAACTAGATCTCTATTGGCACATTGTTCATTATGCTCTTTGGTTGGACTTGACGGAGACATTTCCTGTCAGAAGAGCCCGTAGAGCCACAGGAAGGCAACATTTTCTAACGGAACTATTCAGACGTGGTGTTTAGTGGGGAGTTTATATATTAGAGTATGTTGTGTCATTGATACTGTGACAGATGTGTCATTGTGCCATGTTGATGGCATTTGGAAACGGTGTTTGTATGGGATGATGATAATTAGGGCCTGTTGTTTTTTGCCTGAATCATTCCTGTGTTTATTTACCACACGCACGTTCCTTAAATTTGAAAAACCTACTATATAACAAACTGATGCTAAAAAGTTTGACATTATGCAAACAGTGACGTTCAGTATTTTTATCATCCATCATCCATGTGCCGAGGGTCTTTAACCAAACGTTGCCTACAGAAACCTATAATCTGACCTAACCCATGTTTTTTTTCTGCTCCCCTGATCAGCAGAGCCAGTGGACGTGCTAAAAGTATTAGAATTTCAAAATTACCCCGAAGGAGTGACGAAAACATCAGGATTTTGCACACACCGAAGAGCATCAAAGCCGGACTCAGCTTACAGAGTGTCCAAGCAGGTCCAGATCAGTGCCCCCACCACACAGTTGTTCCCTGGTAAGATAAACTTTCTAACTTTTAACTGACTTAACTTTGAAACCTCCTCATGTCATGTGTAAACCGGTTGTGTCTCAGTTCTGTGACTGCTCTGATTGTTATCATGTTGTTATCATTGTTAACATGCAAGATCTAAAACATTTGCAATTCTGTTCAAATAACTGATTTCTGTAGCTCTAGAGAAGTCTCATGATTTAGATACTGTGAGGCACAAATCACCTCCATTTCTATGAAGAGGCCGTTGGTCACATGATAATAGTGTTACACTATATTCATACATTAACTCTAACCCATTCACCTGTCTTTCCCAACCCCCCCTTTTTGGCCGGGCAGGAGGCGTTTTTCCTGAGGACTTCTCCATCCTGACCACAGTGCGCCCCAAGTCTGGCCTCCAGTCCTTCTTGCTGTCCATTTACAACGAGCAGAGAGTCCAGCAGCTGGGCGTGGAGGTGGGACGCTCGCCTGTCTTCCTGTACGAGGATCAGACAGGGAAGCCGGCCCCGGAGGACTACCCTCTGTTCCGCACTCTCAACCTTGCTGACGGAAAGTATGTTAAATCTCAAACACACACACTGCTGGACAGATACTCTACAACTGGCTCGTCTTATTTGATCATGTGCTTAATCAAAGCATTGTTGTCGTTGTTGTCTACAGTGGTGGGGTCTAGTTTATTGTAGTGGTAGTAGATATACTGTTCTGATATACTATACTGGATTAGATATACCCCCCCCCCATCCTCCCACCACTGACAGCCCATAAGCACCACCACACTTGCTACTGCATACAGTACATGCATTCACTCATTATTGAGGGATTTGCAGTTTTTTTCTGCTCTTTATGAAGTTATGATTGAGTAAAATCATAAAGTAAGTAAGTAAAATCTTGCTCATGTCATGTATAAAAACAATATGACCATGTGTTTCCTATGCTCAGATAGATCACTTCTTGTAATGACACTCATATCAGCTGTGTCTTGAGGCTGAGATATCGTAAATTCGTCAAAGGTATGCAAGAATTTACACAAATTATTTTTCCTGCTGTGTTGCTCTAAATAGATAAATCATTGTACAGCAAACTGTTAATCATAATATGATACAAGATATGCAAAAAATTGCTGCAACTTGACATCTAATATGTGTTTTACTTTGAGAAACTGTATGTTGTGTGATAGTGACTGCGACTGCAGATGAACAGTCTGAAGTGACTGGTGTGGAACGATGCATGTGACCCACGACCATGTTTGAAGTTGGATAACTGTTCCCAATAAGTAGTGTGACGTGCAGCCCAGGCCCCTCACTGTCTCTGGGGCTGAGGAAAGACGACAAGAGTCACTCTGCATGTTCGGCAACATCTGTTCAGTCTTTCGCAAAACTGTATTGTTATGCAGCCTTTTTAGGTGGGTACATGGAAGTCCTGTAGGTTCCTTAGTGGGTATACAGCATAGACTTGCATATCACATAGACTATACTACTGGTTGTCTATGGAAAAGCAGAATGTATTTTTCTATATTTTGACCACATTTCTCATGAATATACATGCATGCTTATTAGAGGTGGGATGATTTCAGTGGCATTTTAATCATCTTAATGCCGCTTTAATTTCCAAATCAACTCAAACATTCAAACGTTTTCTGCTTTCCACTGACTTGTTCTTCTTGATAAAAGCAAGAAAACAACCCAGATCTTCCTGTTGTTGCACCACAGGTGCTCATGACCGGATTATCCATCTCATCAGGGGTCCATGGGCACAGAGACAGGTCAGAGACAGGGAGACACTGGATTATTGGGGCACAGCAGGGACTGCTATGGGCAACCTGACCTCATCCATGAACTCACTGCCGCTGTTATTTTAGAGAGAGGAGGGGGGAGAGGAGAGGAAAGAGGCTGTCCTAAACTTCCTTTTTACCCCCCTGGATTACCTCACCCAACCAGAAACTGCACTCCTAACCTTTTAGCATAAACCTGATTATCTGCTCCCAGGTTCAGAAATCCCAGAATTCTCACTCAGAGCTTCAGCTTAGCCAATATGAGTCCATGTGCAGGGGCAAGGGGGGAATAAATAAACAGACAGGCTGCAGGGAAAATGCATCATTTGGAATAGTATTTCATATTGTCCTCCAGTGTTATTAACTTTTTTTCACTTGCTGAACATGCTATTTGGGGGTAGTTTGTTTTGTGAGCTTTGAAAGGAAGTCATAACCCGGTCAAAATATTTTCGTGACCCAGATTGGCTTAAAAAGAGATCAAGTGTGGACAGAGTTATCATGATAGAGGGAAGCTTGGTAAATCCCTCAAGAGTCTCATGTCAGCAATAACTGCTTTATGTGCATGCTGCAACAAAGCCAGCTTTGTGCTAGTCTTGTAGGGTTTCTATCCACTATGTAATTTTGTGACCCACTGTCTCAAGAACAACATTTTCTGTAGAGGATTTTGAACTCTTCTTGGTCTAGATACATTCCAGCTCCAGGCCATTGTCTAAAATGTTCAGTGAGTACAGCTTAGGCTGCGTACATTCTGCAGTCCCTGTGGATGTTTTGTCATTGTTATTAAGCCAAGCTTGAAAAGACAGGCACAATGACGATATTGATGAGGTGAAAAAGAGCATTATCCCTTTCCTAAAGGGAAGGGGAGGTGAATGGGAGGGTTTCTAGAGAGCTCTTACACTGAACGCTGTCGGTTTTATTTTATTCGAGCTTCTGCTGAAATAAGAGCTTTCATTTAAATGCTTAAACCTATTCATATCAACATTTGCTTCTGCTGCCACATAAAGTGACAAGCAATCCTTCCTCCCCTACTGCTAAGCTTAGAGAGCGTTGCATCAGCTCCATTTCCTGCCCTGCAATGAGTCTGTACAATCTAGATTTGCTCCATAATTGAACATTTTTCTTCTTCTGCTAAGATTTACCATACAGATATGCTATATCTGATTCATTTCTGTACATGTAATAAACACTCCTTATATTGCCATCTTGAGCTACAGTGGTGCCAGGTCTCATCTTCCACCTCAGAACAATGTTTTGACTGTGTGTCTCCTGCTCTGGCAAGGCAGGCCTTCCTGGATCCTGACACACACTTTCCACAATGTTCACCATGTCTGTCATGCCGAGTAACCCAGAAGGAGGATTAAGTTTGGAGTTTAATGAGTGTAATCCCGTGTTAAACAGGGCCAGAGTGTGGGGGCAAGAATGTGGTCCACTGCTGCCTGGTATGCAATAGTCCTAAAGTGCAGTGGCAAATGGTCCAGGGAGGTGTCAGACTCACGTGTGACCCCAGTTAACCCTTTGCATCTATGGGTGTTGTCGATCGAAATATACATAACTCTGAAGTTCATGTTTCTTAGAGTATTTGCCTCTGGAGTGAGTCACATCATACAGCAGAGCATTCTGGGTTTCTTTCTCCTCGAGGTCTGTTGTGATGCTTAAAAGATGGATTTTAATACTATTAATTCTAGTCCTCATGAGGTTTCCTTAGAATTGATCAAACTCTTCAAAAACTGCCCACAATCAGACATTATGTTATTTCCCTACTATATGCATACCGTAGTATTTTCTGTTATTCTGATTGATCTTAGCTTTTTATGTTTCTCATCTATCCTTGTTGTGTCATTGACCAGGTGGCACCGTGTGGCCATCAGCGTGGAGAAGAAGACAGTCACCATCATTGTAGACTGTAAGAAGAAGATCATCAAGCCTCTCCCCAGGAGTGACCACGCCTCCATCAGCACCAATGGCATTACCGTGTTCGGCACCAGGATCCTGGATGAGGAGATTTTCCAGGTAAAGTTTTCAGTGAGGTGAACATATCAATCGTGGCTGAGTTGCTTAAGCAGCATATTGGCGCCACAGCCAGGTCAGTATTGACCTACTGATCAGACAGCATGAACAAACCATCTATGACAAAAGCGTGCCCCCAAAAGTAGTGGTCTTCGCTGTGTGACAAGATTTCAAACACAGCTTGAAGTGCTTTGCTTCAAGGAGTTTTATTTTAAGTCCCGTTGAGGAAATCCAGGACTCCTTCGATGTCACCGGAGAGGAATGTGGAGATGATAGAAGCTAGAGAAGTTCTGGAGATCTTCTTTTCTTTTGATTTTATGAGGACGATCAGATAGATATCATACATATATCTGAGATATCTGAGACCTTTCATCCAGGCAGCGGCTGCTGTAATGTAGTTTGATGACAGGTGTTAGGCTTGTATTGTTTTTGATTTACTACTTGATAACATCACAACAATTGAGGATCATCAGCTTTACATCGCTCCAAAAAGTCCAAGCAGACATTAGCTGTAAATGAATGTTGATACAGTGTCTTTTAGGCTAACTGGGATGTTATTCCTCCTTACCTGGTGACAGCATTCAGATATGCTGTGAGATTCTGGCCATAGTTATGTCAAAGAGCATGGACATCATTTGTTAAAGCTTCTCTATAGGTTCTAATTAGGGACACATAGTGCTATGGGATCTTCACATGCAATAGGTTTACCAAAAAATAACTGGCCTTGTTGAAGAGTTCTCTTGGATCGACTTGAATAGATTTCTGACTTGATTAGATTGACGATAGTATTGCATTGATTGGGAGATATTAATTAGAGTTAGAGAGACATTAGAGTTTCTGAATCCCTGTTTATCTTGATTGTTTTTTGAAATGAATTAAACATATTAGTTGGAAGAAAAAAAAAAGGTTATCCCATCATGTAAGCACATGGCTCTAGAGAAGAAAGGCTGCTTCTTTTGCAACAGTTGTAAGCCTTGAGGTGCCAAAGACGTTTCCTGTTAAATACAAAAATCTAACCGCCAACGTCTGGAAACTTAAATGTCTGGTAGGTCTTCCGATGTGCAGAAAGTTTTACATTTTGGACGCAAGATTGTTTAAGAATTAAGTAGAACTGTGCCATTAGCATGAACACAGTATGGGCACAGTTCATCCAGAGGTGGAGGCAGTGGGGTCAGGCAGATGTAAATAATGACTGAATTGTCGTGACACTTGTGGTCTTTTCTGGTGGGAAGCAAAGGTCACTCTAAAGCTGTACGGGGGCTATGTTTGCTGGTGAGAGTGTGCTGGTTTGTTTATGGTCAGCGGGAATGACTTGTCATTATTCTGATGCCATGTTTGGATGATTGATGCTGCCACTCTGGTTTTAAGAGACATATTCTTTGGCATGCCTTGTCATCACCACGGAAACAGAGGGCCCTGCATATTTGAAGCCATTTACTGCGTGAACAATGATTCTTTTTTTTGCTCTCTGTTGCTAAAAAAAAAGAGTTGTTGTATCATCACAAGTCAGATGAAAGAGATGAACGGAATATGAATGATATTTAATAGAAAAGCATTGATTTTGCATTGTTTGAAAAAGATCCTGCCATAGTACTGTACACATGAGTTATATCGGTTTGATGATATGATGTTAAGATATTAATCAAAGAAATATTATTTAAGGTTATTTTAGCCTCTGCCAGTAGGAGGCTGAAAGAAAATGATCTCTTAATGATAATGCACTTCTAATTGACCTTCATTAGGCAAAATATAAAATCAGTCTGCTGTTGATATCTGATTGTAGACAGACTGAGATTACCGCACTCGTATCACTCAACAAAGAAGAGACGTTTTTTAGGTGCAAGTTGTCTAAGCAGATTTGCTTTCATATCTCCTGTCAGTTCTGATTAGATTTATGAGAGGGCACCAAAACCAGCATTTGTATGAAACAGTGTGTCCAGTCAGAGGTTGGCCAGTGGAAGGGGCTGAAAATAGGAGCCATAAGTCAGTTAACAGGGTCTTCTCTGTGTGGTTTTTGGAACAGGTCTCCTGTCTGTTCTCTGTCCCCTCTCTGCTCAGAGATCCACGGGGCCTGATGCATGCTGGGATGTACAGGGGATAGAAAATACCTTGGCATTCTGTATGCAAGTCGCTGATCATAATGAGAAAATAAATTCAATGGTAAAATCGGTTTTGCTAAAAGGTTTGGCGAGGAAATGCTTCACCCTAACGTAGTCTATGTCAAAGACTTATTTTAATTAGTAACAATATTTGATTTGATTACAATATGCAGTAATTTATGTGTAAGAAACCCATGGACAAGCTTAACTATCTTAGCTCTGACTATTTATTTATTTATTTATAGTTTTTGCTCCCTGTTAAAACCACTGGGTGTGAGTTTTTGGTTTCCAGGAGCAGATTTGATAGTAAAATCAATAATAATAAAACATTTTCTCCCTTATTCAAACTTATTAAAACATTTGTTTTCTCAAGCTGACCCGTATTTTTCATAAACGTCCATTCATGCCATACCTGCCCCAGGTTGGAGGCGACCGCTGTCGCAAAGGGATCTGGTTTAGATGAATGGGAGTCTTTCATTGCCCCGTCGGGCCTTCCTCATTTCCTCATCTCCTCCCCTCCCTGCATATTCTCCCCTGCTCACCACCTCCTCCTCCCTCTCCACCCTACCCACCTCGAGGCCTCCCTGCCGTGCCAAAGCTATGAGACTGTCTATTCATGCCTGGCTGACATTACCTGTCTTAATCGAGCATATACATACCAGCCTGCCTGTTCCCTCTGTTTCTGAGTGTGTGTGTGTGTGTGTGTGTGTGTGTGTGTGTGTGTCTTCCCTAAAGGACTAGACACATTTCTATGCCACACCATCAGTACTGCTAGAGGATGCATCTCGTCTAAAAATAACATACTGGTTTGTTTTGGATCCTTTTTAGAGAGCGTCCCTCTGACTGTGTCCAAACAGCTTGTAACAACCGCTGTTATAACTCTCGTAGCTGTTACATAGAAACTAAACTCCAAGTAAGATGGTTCAGGATCCGTGCTATGTTATCACACCAAACTAAATTAGCTTTACCTGTCTCTATCTTTTAATGTCATGTTTTGTCAAGCAGACCTCCAACTCTCTGGTGTGGAAACTTCTTCCTGCTTAGTTTCCTCCTCTCAGGGAAGCTGTACTGTTTTGACTGTGGGGAAGTGACTAATTGTTGTATGGGGCTGTCTAATTACAGTTAGTTATAGTTGGACCGTTGCCCTGAGCAAAGGTATGTCAAAGGACCAATGGTGATGACTACTTGTGTTTTGATTTGGCCGGTGATGCCCTGCGCGAACCCTGTAATTAAAACATGCAGTTGGATTTTAGTAGAGGAAACACAAAGGAGCCTCTGTCACAGCAAAACTAAACACTACTGTATACCGAGCATTCAAAACATAGAGGTTGTCCCCATGCAGCTCCTCTGTGGAAATCAAACCCTTTTACCGTGCACTGCTGTAACCTTTGACCCCTTCCATGTGTATTTATATCCCATGGCGCCTTGTGGTCAGGATGAGGTCAAGGTAGGTAGTGCTTAGAGACGATGATGCATGGCGTCATGAGCTCTGTACTGCCATCAAACACCATTATTTTCCTGTACTATGAGGTGTGTCTCAGCTGTGGCCAACACAGTGTAAAGAAGAAATTCAGCGCTAATTAAATGAAGGAAGAATTCAGTTCGCACATTTCAGATTTATTGGTGATCGTTTAACTCTGATACTCGTGATCGGACACCACAGAGTCGAAGCAGCTCTTTGGGTGGTCAGCCAGCTCTCCAGTCAAAAACTTTAGAAATATCTAACTTCGATCATAGTTTAAAATCGTAGTTTAAAATAGTTCCATCATACACACCCCGAAGTGTCTTCCTTTTATTTGACTTGTGTTTTTTTTTTCACATTGTCACTGTCATCATCCTCCGATCGCTAGAATTGTCACACACTTATATTTTAGCAATGACGCATCTGAATGCCTCATAAGCTCCACTTAAAGTGAACACCACCAAGAATATATTAATATAACAGCAGGTATAACAGGTAAAGGGCGCTCTGCAAAGTTTCATAAGTCTCAGCTGTTGCTCTTGACCCTGCTTCTCTCTTTTAGCCTCTCTCTTTTCTCTTTGGCCTTTGACACTGCAGTTATTAACACACAGCCTCAAGCTGCATGGGCCTGTTTCTGTGCCGCACTGTGCTGTGCTGTGCTGTGCTGTAGCCAGGAGGGGCATATTCTGGAGCTCTGGCTTTGCTCCAAGTTGCCAGGGGCTTTTATCTCAGCGGTGCACAATGGAAGACAGGCCCAGAGCCTCGGCATAACTCTCCCCAGGTGTTTCTCAGCAGAAAACATCTTTTACCATCCCAGCTGCTCTCCTAAATCCCTGCCAGTCTGTCTCTGGGTCCCGCATGGTGTTCCCCTCCTGAGTTGACATCAGCTTCTCACTTGCCTTGTCTTAGTTTTGTTGGATGACTCTTGTTCGGTTGGTGCTGATTTTTGGCTGCGATCTTATTCTCCACTAGAAAGACAGTTAAATGCACTGGTAAAGGAAGAAACGTGTCCATAGGACTGTTATTTCTACCAGAAAAGGATTCTAAATTATAGAAAAGGATTATAAATACTTATGGCAGGTGTAAAGATGATTATCTGATTCATTTATTATTGAGTGTGCCTGTCATGTTGCTCATGTCCTCCCATGAAACAGTCAAAAGTTTCCTACAATAGCTGTGCTGATCTGGTCTGGGGGTTGAACACCATGTCTCCACAGCCTATTTGTGTGCAGACGGGTGGCTCTCAGACACGGACTAATTAGAGCTGACTCTAGGCAGGGTTCAAGCATTCACTGTTGGTCTTAGGGTGACACATGAGGTAATACATGTCAGCTTGACTCAGGGCAATGCTTGATCTCTCTTTCTCTGTCAAGCCTTCCAAAACACACATACACACAGACACACACACCTCAACTGAAGCCTTTTTTGACTTGGCACCCAGGTTTTACTCCTGTCCCATGCCCACTTGGCTGGTCAGTTTTGTTTTTTCATGGTCAGTATTGTACACCTTTTCAGTGGCCAATAAAAAGGTTAATTGATGGGATATCTTTCAAGAGCGCCGCATTAATTCTTCCAACGAGGACACCGAGAATTTAAATTGCATGTTTACTCATATTGCCTGAAATTTTATTTTTGTTGTAGTCGCCAAAATTTTAAGATACCGCTTTAAAGATGTAACGTGTTAATTAACAAGCTTTTGGGGGGGGGCGCTAGTGGGTGCATTTTGTTACCTTTAGACAGAGCCGTTTCCCCCTGTTTCCAGCATTTATGCTAAGCTAAGCTAAGCAGCTCCTGGCTGTTAATGTTGTTTCATGTTTACCGTACAGACACAGAGCAGCGTTGATCGTATCTCAGCCAGAAAGTGAATAAGCACTTTGCTGTAACTTCTTTAATGGCCATGGCAGTTACTTTACAGACATTTTTCAGCTTGTGCATTTCAACAGAAAATGGATCTCAACCTGATGTTTCACACAGTAGAAGTGAGGTGATGCCCTAGTTACACTGAACTATTAAGGATTATAGCCATGCTGAATGTAACACCTGCAGTATAATGACTGGATATGGACAGAAGTGGTGTGACACTAAACCAGAAGGTTGGAAATAGGCATAACAGTAAGATAAGATCAGGTATTTGTCAATCTGAGCCATAACGCCTTGAAGTAGTAGCTGACTAAGCAAAGCAGAGTGGGTGCTTGCGTCCCGTTTTCAAGTTCGGTTTGCAGGTGCATCGCGTCCAACTTGTAATTGACCGACAATATATGCTTTTATTTAGACTTGCGCTCAACCAGTGAGATAAATCAAGGTAGCATTCCATCCACTCAGAGGCACCCAGGGAGAAATATCTGGACTGTCAAATTGAAGCTGTGCAACGAGATGTTGATGGATGGTTCAAGGAGCACTGCTCGTTTTCCCATGGGACAAGCCTTAGCACATGGATGTTTATACTATGGTGCATGTTAAGTATCCATAGATCTACTTTTAACACAGTGAGACGGACAGACACACACACACACACACACTCACACACACATTCTCTTGGCAAGTTGCAGCCTGCTTCGTTTCTCTCGTGTTTCTCTGCCAATCGTCTATTCAGCTCTTCAACGTATAGTGTCCCCCCCCCTGACATAAATGCATCAGGATTTTACCTCTGGGTTTAGGCATTTCTGTGTGCTCGCCTGCCAAACATCCTAACCAAAGGCGTGCTCCTTCAACCACCTCTCAAGAACCCCCCTCAGCTGTCTTTGCAATGTGTATAAAGGCTCAAAAAGCAGGGTTCAGGAACTCGGTTCAAGCAATTACAGACTCAAAAGAAGAATCCAGATGCTTTCGCCAATGTGTTCACTGTCTTGCAGTGAGCTGTGTGCTTTGGCTCTAGGACTGATAACAAGGCGAGACAGAGCTGGAATGGTGTCAAGCATTGTGGTGTCCCTTCCTAACCATAGAGAGAGCATAATGGTGTGAGTGACTTTCCCAAACCCTGTCTCAGATTTCCAAGGTTTTATTCTTTCCTGTGTGCAATTTTAATGGTTTTGCAAGAAAGCCATTGCATATTGTAGGCTCAGTAGTTTTTGTTTCCAAGTGACATTTTTAGAGCTGGCTTAATTTTAGCACAATCCCTTTTGACGCTCATTACACCAGACACCATCAGTAACCATGTGGTCTTGTGGGCTACTTCTTCAAAATAAAAGCTGTTGACAATTGGGTTTGATTCAGAGCTTGACTGATTTTGTGGACAGTAACGATATTGCTATTTGAGTGTGAAAGAAAAAAACTTGTTTTTTTGGATAATATTTTTGGGAAGGATTACAAAAAGGGTTGTTTGCTGTGGCATTAAAAAAAAAAATGTATGTTAAGTAAAGTACTGCAACAGGAGATATAACAGTAAATGCTGAAGACAAAAAACTCACTGGAAATTATATCCTCATATTGTGCACTAGCTCTTGCTGTTGCTCTTAATAGTAAGAATGAAGTCGCACATGGCCATGCCAGGTGTTGCTTGTGTCTTACTGATACACGGTTATTTGATTTCCTGAGGTAAACCTCGGCGCTGATGATAATAATTTTCCTAGTGTCTGAACTTTGTTTCCTCCCTGGACCACGTGAGTGTGGATTCTGAGTGTGGGGTGTGTGCCAAGCTGTTTAATCATACAGGGGTGGTGTGGGGGATTTACTCTGCCAGACTCTGTAAGTGTGTGGGACCTAAGAGATCACATGCCATTTAAAATGCACTTTTATGTCACTTTACCCAGTATGTGTGAATGTTTTTTTATTTGATTTCTTTCTGTATGAAGATAGTGGTCTAACTCCAGTTTGGTCTTCTGTTTTCTGCAGGGTGACATCCAGCAACTTCTGATTGTGGCTGATCCCAAAGCAGCATTTGACTACTGTGAACATTACAGCCCAGACTGTGACACTCCCCACAGCGAATCCCTGCAGGCCCAGGAGCCAGAGGAAGAGGTGAGCAAGACAGGGAGGGTGGGGGAGATTCATAATGAACCAATCAGACCAATTAGTTTTGCAAGAGGAGGAAGTGAAGTGCTTCACTTTTACAAAATAAAGCAACTGCAGTTTGCAAGTTTTATTTTAGTGACCTAATCTTTTCAAAAGGGATTTCATGTTATAGCTCTATTATATGGTTATTTATTAGATTTTTTAGTTCTTCTGTAGTGTCATGTGTCCATTTTGGCGAGCATTTGACCTTGTTTTGTTAACGTGTTTCACAGCAGACTTCAGTGTTTGGCTAAGCAGGATTTCCACTTTGGGAAAGACATATGGTCCTGGTGCACTGGTACATGTTTAAACAGCTCTCTAGAGACTTGACATGACTAAAGATACAACTGCACAGTTGAAATATGTATAAAATAGAATGTACAAGAGGAGAGTTATCAAGCAGTGGATCAAGTATTGCAAGCGCAGACTTAAATGAGTAGTGATCATTCAGGCTGCCTATGCCAGTACCGCCAAGACAATTACAGAGGCAAGCACATATATGTGAATAAATTCACGTTAATTCAAGTTAGACATTGTTCATTTACTTCTACTACCCACACTGTAATCACACAAAGCCGCTTGGAAATATATGCAATATATAAAAGCCTATTAACCCCAACTGTTTTCTTAATTCTGATTCCTGTGAGTTAGAGAAAACAAGTCCAAGCAGCAGCCAAGAGTGGAATATATATATATATATATATATATATATATGTAACCATTTTAACCACTCGCTCACTTAAATCTGCATCAGACTTAAGTGGAACATTGTAACACTCCTCTTACATTTGCTCATTAATCATTAAGGTGGTTATGAGGGGCACAGCGAAACAATCATGGACACAGACCAGCTATAGAACTGGAATTCGAAGCCTGAACCAAGTGCAAACTTAACCCAAGAGAACCATCTGTGTTTGGTTAATTTGAGAATTGGAAATACATACATTCTGCCATACTGCCAACATACCATACATTTTAATCAACTGATCATGGCATCACAGTCAGACCTCACTCCTAAGTGGCAGCACAAAGTGATGAACTTTTAGACTTTTAGAAGTCTGGGTCTTCCCCTGCACTTTATGAGAGCGTTATTATATTTATATAATTTCATTTTTTGCCTTCTTGATAAAGAACTGCTAGATAAGTAAAAGAGGCGTCACTTTCTTCAAATCAAACCTCTTTAATCCAGCTGAACTTAGAAGTCCTGAAGCGTATAATTTACATGCTCGCAGTGAGAAGGTTCCATTACGATATATCTTTGAAACGCAGCTGGTATTTTTGTCTCGGAGGGTTCTCTGTTGTTTTCCTTTGTTTTATGAGCTTTTAAACATCCCATCTGCTTACATGTTTGTGGGCCAAGACCCACATGGTTTTTATTTACACATTTGTTTACCACATTAAGACCGTTATCCAATTCAGTATCGCTTGGTTTCAATTATTTCAAGGTAATGAGGATTTTTTTAATTATCAGCGGACATGAAACATAATGTATTTATATATTCTAAATAATACGTTGGTGCTAGGTGTGTAATATAAATAATGCACTCGTGTTGTTCAACCTTTAACCGTTTGTCTGTGCAGTTGCAATGATTACTGTAAAAGCATTCCAGCAGATGGAGTACTAATTATTTTTTTTATTTCATCATCACCACAATTCTATATTCTAATATGTTATAAATAATTATATACAATTATTTGGCTGTTTGAACAAATAGCATGCTCAGGATGATATATGCCACGTGTATCATCCCATTGCTGAACGAGCACTCTGCCTCCTTGATGCTAATGCTAACACTACGACCTCTCTTCGTCCCACTCTCTCTCCTCTCTCTCTCTGTACCTTTCTAGTACACTACTGATGATTTATATTACCCTCAGTTCTATGATTACTCTGAGGGAGCCACAGACATCATTCCAACCGATGAGTATTCTGAACCACAGGTAAATGAAAAAAGGAAAAGAAAAAAGAAAAAAATATGTTTCCTATATTGTCTCTTTTTGTCAGTCATCCATCCCATCCCTCAGTTCGTCCTGTGTGTTGTCTGTGTGTCTCGGTGTTATGTGTATGTGCACACCAATAACTGGGAACAGTCAGCTTTATGATAATATTCTGATTAGAATTTTTCTCCAGAAGCATTGACCAAAAGTATTGGTAATAATAAGTAATAATGATTTAGGTGTCCTGACCTGGTTTTGCCTACTCTGATCATGACTTCACTATAAGGCAGCAGAGGTAGATTTGGGTTGTGCATGTAAACATACCCATTGTGTCAGTCCTCCTTGTGTCTGTTTTGTGAGGCTGCTGCCTTGTCTGACTGGGAAAATGCCACTTTCTTTTTTCCCCTGCATACAATATCAGCAACATTTCATGTTACATTTTGGAAACTGCAGCAAAGACAATTATTTCACTGTGGGTATGTTATCACTGCAGTAGCTCTGAAGAGTTGCTGAAAGGCAAAAAAAATCCTTCTTGTTTTGTTTTTGAATCTGTCCCAGATAGATACTTATGCACCATATGCCCCACAATTCTCTTGTGTGTCTACATGAAAGGCCCAGTCCTCGATTGTTGTACTGCACCCTTTCTGCCTAACAGTCACATAAGCTAAAGGTAACATTATCATGCTCGGCATTCTAACTGCAGCCCTTGTAGTTGGCATATGTGGTCACTATTTTAACCACCATGCACGTCAACTACTGTACATGGGCCACTACCGCAAAGTCTAGCACATGGGGTTAGTTGGGTCGGAAAAGACTCAACAGTACAACACTCGTGGATTGTGCCTTTTAAATCATTTCCACTTTTGAATGTTCCATGTTTGTCTTGGTGTTCTTTGTCGCCGCCACCTCTTCCAGAGAAAGAAACGTAGTGTCTCCATGAAAAAGAAGAGGAGCAGAAAGTCCCTCAGTAAAACTAAGGCCAAGCCCTTAAACTTCTTGGCTGCCAAAAAATCACCAGTTAAAAAGTTTGCCGCTAAGAAGAAGCGACAGATGCCTGGCTACCAGGCCACAGCGCCAGCACGACCCCGAGGCAATTTTAGGGTAAACGTTCACGTAAAGAAAAGACCAAATCCCATCAAGATCTTCCTGCCTTGAAAGGAAAATCTGTGATGGCAGACTTAGAGCTCCCTAACCTCTCCTGTGTAGAAGTAGCAGAGTCTGTAGCCAGCTTCAAAAGACCCCTAGCAAATAACCTCTGGTTTGGGCCTTTGTGTTAACCCTCGCTTTATATTTCTTTCCTTTTTTCAACATGACTCAGCCAAACATTGTAGAAGGAGATTACAATACAGACATTGACTACGGAACTGTAGATTCTCAGTCTCCTTTTGCCACAAGCGGACCCAACGAGGTAATTTTCATCTTCATTCTGATTTACTTTTAAAAACCAGTTTGGGGTGGTTTGGGAAATGTGAGCCAGGAAGACTTGACCCGAGGAAGTACCTGGTATGAACTGACGTATCTTTTTGACTTATTAAGATTTTGGTGTGTGGGAGAACTGATGGACAGGGGAGGTTACATTTTTAAAGCTACAAACCCTCTCGTTCCACTGCATGCACCGTGTGGATTTCAGGGCTCGTTGCATGCTTAGAAAATAATGCGGTGGACGTCGTGGAGGTTTTTTTGTAGTTTTATTTCATCTCGTACGTTTTTGGCTAAGGTTGCAGTTTTTGTTAGTTCTCAGCCAGTGAGCACATTAGACATATTTAGTTGAGACACCAAAAGTTACGCTTTTTTTTTTTTTTTAAATATGTGGCACATGGAAGTAAGTACGACGCAGTTTGGGTAATAGAAATGAGAACTATGTGCCATACTTACTGAACTGTATATTAATATCATGATTAGAAAATGATATTTGATATGTGGCCTTCCAAATACTTTTAGTGTAGTAACGTGTTGTTTTACCAAGAGACAAAAATCTAGATTTTTTTGATATTTAGAGAGAGCGCTGTTTGTTACCTCGGCCACTCTGGCACGCCTGCTGTTATAACCCACCCAAAGAGCGGAGAGTTGACAAGACTTGCAGCCTTATCCGGGATTAAAAGAAGCTGATTTTGGCAGAGCTTCTCTCAGCCTATGCTACTTACAGTAAATGATACTAGAGATTATCTGTTTAACAATGTATGCCCTGTCCATCACACCATCAGCTTTTGATCACTAGTTCTGCTAATTACCTCAAAAAGAACTATGATCAACGCGACTAAAATCTCCTCACGGCCAGCTATGAATGTGCATCGTCTCCCGCAGTGTTCGGATGTGTTCAGAAATGGATGTGATTCTACAGGCGTTCTTTTGAATGTATAATTTGGAAAAGATGGAGAACCGCCAATAACAACTGTGTAATTGCATCCATTTTGTTGCTCCCCAAAGCTAAATCCGGTGATCACAGTTTTGAAGAGGAAAAAGTGTGCCAAGTGGTTGTGGTTGTAGTGCTTGTGCCAGATACAGAGTGTACCAGGCTAAACCCACAGGTGGTTCAGAATATTCTATCATAATGGAGTTGTTGACAAGCAAATGTCAGCTTTGGATTTCGATGCACTCTGTATATCTGCACAGCCACTTCAATCTGATGATCGATTAGGTGTTTATGCAAATTGCTTCTAGTGTCATTTCAGACATCTATTCCAGCCTTTCTTTACTGCCTGTATCAGTATATTATATTACGGTTGTACGATGAGGAAGAAAAGAAGGCTGAGATAGCATCAAGTCTGGCTTGACGTGTATGGTTAACGAACTTTTGATCGTCACAGTTGATAATGATTTTATTCAGTCAGCATAGTAACACTTTATTTATTCCTTCGTACTATGATGTGATCGCTGCACTGCTGTGTTTCATAAATGTGCAGTGTAACAGAGCATAGAGTATTTGTAATGTAAGAATTTAGCATTTTTCTCAGATGTTTAATGTAATTAGTGACATGATTCAGTACTCAACAGTGTACTGTAGATTTTAGCTCATTGGTCAGGACATGTCCTCAGCTTAATAGCTGATGAATAGCTTAAAATTGTTATCCCTAGAATAAATAAGGTGTTACTGTTGCTGTTTTAATTGTGGATTCTGCATATCATGCTTAATTCATTTTCAGTCGGCTTTAATAACATATAAAAGTAGGCTATTTGCCTCAATTGCTTAACTAACATCCTTATTTCTCTGATTGCTCACCATTACTTCCCCCTTCTCGGCTTGGGTAACACCCGAAAGGCTGTGGAGGACGATGTTGCCGGTGCGTATGTCACCGAAGCCACTCCCATTGCTCCGGAGCCCACCAATGTCCCAGAAACAGTGGACAACCTGGACACTGGTGCAGAAGCATATGACTTTAAGGAGTATGACCTAAAGGAGTATGACTTGGGCGAGGTTGACAACAGGTTGTATGATTTTGGGGCATATGATGAGTATGGCACGGCTCCGTCCAAACCCACGGCAAACTACGATGATGAGGTGGGGCCCGGGGTTGCTGCGGAAACCGACGTTTCTGAGAGCGCCGTAAGTACCACACCCTGACCTGGTGACTGTGGGGTGTGAGCATGAAGGGCACGTGACAGGGACTCTGTGTGTCATGGACTCACTCACTTCCACTGCACGCTTTTCTAGTTGGTTGCTTGGCGATGTGTCATGTTGAGTGTGGCGTCTTGCTGCTCTCTCACCGGTGTGTGATTGGTGATTTATTGATTGACAGCTATGACGGGGACAATGCATGCATCTGTGTTTTCTTAAAAGGGTGAAACCGATTACTCCTTCATTTAGTAGATCTCATTCCGACATAGTGTGCCGTGTGTGCACAGGCACGGCAGTCGTTCACTCTGACACGGTCTTTTCTTCTTTCTCCCATTTTCACGTCCCTCCACACACAACCTTCAATCGGTGTGCGCTGACCCAACCTGCTCTACACCCATACATACCCAACAAGCCACACCGCCCCCCCTCCCCACACACTCATCTCTCAGCAGTCTCACCCCATCCTTCCCTCTCCTCCTTTAACGCTTTAACAAGCTGCCTGTCTGTGACATGTCCCTCCCTGTATGCACAGCAATTAACCCACCTCATAGGCAGCTGTCTGCACTGGGCACACACACACACACACACACACACACACACACACACACACAACTGCAATCAAGATGTTAGATATTGGATTCATTTGACTTTAGTACAAACTTTTGAAGGCTTCCACCAACCAACAGTCACAACTTGCCATCTAGTTAGTATGAATATCATCAGAATCAGAAGCAGAAATACTTTATTTATCCCGGAGGGAAATCTAAATATTTAACACACGTCCTTTTCTCCACTTTGTCTTTACGTTTGGCTATTTTGGCTCGATGCTGTTTAAATTTACCCACCGTCAGGACATCATCAAACACAGTTTTGTGTCTTTGTGCCTTTGGGTATTGTTACCATGCAAGGGCAAGGATTTTATTGGTCTGCTACGCCTTTTTAGTACCTCTCTACACACACCGCCCACCCACTACCCTGACAGACCCCTAATCCTTCCCATCTCATTCCCAGAACACGTAAAAACACACGATGCAGCTGAACTAAATCACGACCACTAATGAAATCATAGTTGTGTTCAGCTGTTTATTTAGATATAGTTAAACTGTTATTGTCTCTCTATATTTGTATGTTATGTTATATTATGAGGTTTGCAGGACGACAATAACCTGTTGGTATTAAGTTATGTTTTATTTTGTCTTCATATTTCCGCCGTTAGCCACACTGCACAATGGCAATGCAATGTCAGCATTGCTCCATTTCAAGCACATAGAGGTCCACTCTTGCTCATTATGACTAACATTTTGCCTGTTTTGTTCCCTAATGTCATCTCACTTGTGCGTTATTCTCGATTCGCTCCCTGCCTCTGACATAGCTACAGTAGTTGCAACTGAGTATATATTAATTGATTGAGTAAAATTTGTTCAAGCACTAACACACATTCTTTTCTTTTAGCTCAGCTGCCTCCTCAGTCATCATTGCTATTCATTCACCTGCGGACTATAGCTGCTGTGTGAAGAATGTCACCTCTGTGCTTGCTTTGTAACTTGCAGATTGCCGGAGCTGCAGGAGCCTTCGGCCAGAAGGGAGAAAAAGGCGAGCCAGCTGTCATTGAACCTGTAAGGTCTAAAAAGTCAATGCTGATGTACTCAAGTGAAAAGATTATGTGAATTTAGTTCAAATTATTCCGTTGTTTTCTCTCACTTGTAACATCAATTGCAAATTATCTAAAACCATGTGAAATTAAGTCAGCTCCTGAGTTGCAATTTTACTGTTTTCCTTGTTTATAAAGCAACTGGTTAAACACTGTTTGTATTTTGAAGGGCATGCTGATTGAAGGACCCCCAGGACCCCCTGGGCCAGCTGTGAGTATATTGTTAAAAAAAGAAATGAGTCAGTGGCTTGCACCTGAGCATGATTATACACAACTGTTTAATGAGCTTGGCTGCTGGTGGTCTGCTGACATAGCTTTGTCTCTTTAGGGCCTTCCAGGTCCCTCAGGCCTACAAGGACCCCCAGGCACTGCTGGAGATCCCGGTGACAGGGTGAGTTCTCATTTATGTCCCCAAACCACCCACATTCTCTGTAAATATAATGTAGGTTACAGTGCTTATGACGGATTGGAGGGCTTTATTCCGTATGATGGCGCAGGGATGTCTCAGAGCTCTGACCACATTTTGGCCATTTTATGAAATCAGGTAAAAGAAGCATGGAAGAAGAGGAATAGAATTATACATATAGTAGTTCTCTATGTTCACAGTATGACCACATATGAACTTTTCCAAAGGTTACTTCATAGCCATGCCATGCCATGGAAGTTGGACAGGAAGTAAGAGACCAGCGAAAAGCATACACCAACCCATTGGTCAGCTGACCTGTTACACCAAGAATCAAGCCAACGAGCATCTGGAAGAGCATTGCCTTGGCACCACCTTGCCTAAATTGATTATAACTCTAGTGCTTAACTATAAGACAATCTGAAAAAATGCAGACATAAATGTATTTTTACTTCTGAAGTCAGTTTGGTTATATAGTTATATTTCCCTGCTGTATAGAACCATTTTAGTGTTTTTTTTCACCATGACCAGATAAAATGTGTCTTTGACTGGCAGGAATAAATCAGGGTGTAAAGTAGTACACAGCAGTAACCTTAACAACAACATTTATGCCTCATGGGATGTAGTGAAATTGAACTAACCATGGAGTAGATGCCAGTTTTTACAAAGCCAAGCTTTTATAAACCCTCTTGAGTACAATAATGCACTTCAGGGTTTGGAGTCAGTGGAGGAAACCTTCATTTGTTTTGTGTTGTGACATGCTTGAGCCCATTATTTTCACTATTGACTATTCTTGCTGCTCATGCATTATGGCCTACTTTTTAGCACTGTCCAAATAGAGTCAGAACCTAACAGGTGCGACATGTGAGTGAGTTTAACAGGCCAGTTATTATGGTCAAACTCTCGAAGATTAGAAAATGAGGAATGCTATTTGCCCCAGGTTTCCCTTAGTAAGAGGGATCCATATTCAACACTTTGCTCTGTAGAGTCTTTGTGTCACACAGACATGCAACACATTCACACACACACAAATAGGCGCACCAGAATTCATGGAAAAGGATGTTGGTTTTGGACTGTAGACAGCAGCGTGGTTTACAGATGGACAGGCCCAGTCTATGTGTGCTGGAGGAGGAGGAGCACATGTTAATCAAAGTAACAAACAGCACACCTCCAGCTTTTACTGCTCCATCTGTGTGTCGGCTCGTTTGTGGTGTGTGTGTTTTAATGTGAAAGAGTCCCAATCAAAACAACTCAGGGTTGGGTCATTTTTAAAGTCAACCGAGATGTAAATGTTATTACCTGAAAACAACTATATGTGCATGTGTAGAATAGACATTATTAATTCACTTATTTAGACACGATAACATACACATGACATACAAACAAGCAGCTGTGTGAATTTCAGTTTTTATTGGTCAAATCACTCCATCATCCTTTTTAATTTTAAATTTTTTTTCTTGCCCATGTTACAGGTAATCCTGTAAAGTAGATAGTTTTATTAATTTGGTGATTTCTCTTTCGTATTTTAGGGCCCTCCTGGTCGTGCTGGTCTACCTGGTGCTGATGGTTTGGCAGGGCCCCCTGGTACCATGCTGATGCTGCCAGTAAGTGCTCAGAATAACACAGCAGAAGTACATACCAGCCACCTTTTGTCATAACCAGGCTAATTTGTGGGGTATTGAACAGTGATGACAAAAAGAATGAGCAACGTTTTTAATGCCTGTGTGTGTGTGTGTGTGTGTGTGTGTGTGTGTGTCTGTTTTCAACAGTTCCGTTTTGGTGGGGATGGTGAGAAGGGTCCAGTGGTGTCGGCCCAAGAAGCCCAAGCCCAGGCCATCCTCTCACAGGCCAGAGTAAGTAGATCAGGACATTAAAGAAGCCACTGGGAAGCCAAAAGGCTCAGACAAACCCCCCCACCCCACCCCACCCCCCACACCCAGCCAACTCCCTACACACAGCTGTAGGGGGAAAGGAGGGGAAGGATGAAGGAGACAGTATTTTGGTGGGGTGGGGAGGGGAGGGGAGGCAGGAACACTGCATTTCGTTGGCCTTGCAATGCTAAAAGGAGACATGCCGAGCAACAGCATAAAAAGGCTCCTTTGAACAGATGGACAGACAGAAGAGAGTGTTAAAAATACTTTAGGGGCTCTCGGCCTGCGTGTGGGCTCGACCAACAGGTGTAGAAAATGTCTTTGTGAATATGTGGGAGAGGAGGTGGCAAGTTAGAGGAAAAGAGAAAATCTGGTATTTAGGAGTCCTGTCATGTAGTTTGGGAGCAGAATGAGCAAGTCAGAAGAAATTTCAAATTAAGAATGTCATGGAAACCCACGGCGATCACAGCTACGCACTGGATGGATTTTTCAGTATTCTCAATTTAACCTGCCACAACTGGGAAAATGAAACATAAAAGTAATTGTGAAAGCATAAAAAGTATTGTTCTTGTAAATGTAACCAATCACAATATATAATCACAATATGTAATATGATTGGTCATTCATGTACTGCCTCTTTTATAAGATGATGGACGCCTCCAAATAACAGTACAACAATGACAACATTTAATAACAGACCTGCACTTACTAGACAGTACTCATAAAACTGATCCACGATGAAAAGAAAAGAAAAAGATCACAGACTCAGTTCAGCGTATAACATGTAATATGTACAAACAAGGTGTAATGTGAACAACTGAAGCATAACGTCGGACAAAGCGATAGAAACGTTCAAAACACAGATCCATAATGTTCTATATCCACTATGTGGATTTATATCCTCACAAAGGATACACAGTTCATTTTGGGATTTTATTCTGAATGGAATTTGACCTTGTTCTTGTCCGTGTGTCTGCCCTGCAGCTGGCTATGAGGGGACCTCCAGGGCCAATGGGTTTGACGGGGCGATCGGGGCCAGTGGTGAGTCTCTCTTTTTTTTTTTTCTTTGTTTTTGTGTTTGGCTGTTTGTACGAATTTGACTCTCTACTTTTCTGGCAACATGGCGTTTCAAACACCTGTTTGTTATTCAAAGCCATCTTGTGCACATGTGATAAATCAAGTTGCCATATGCACACGACAACAATATTTTGACACTTAAAGTTACAGTTACTCAGAGCTTGACGGTGTCTGCTTTTCAGTATCGGTAGATTTATTATGCCAGGAATATCAGAAAACATCCTCTTGTAACAACTATGTTGTTAAAGTGTTTATGGGACAAATGTATTGGAAGAGAATCAGTAGAAACCAACATACATGTTTTCAAATGTTGTTGTACCAGCGCGTGGTGGCTCAGTCGCCACACTGCCTGTCTGCTAGGTGCTCCCGGCTGCCAAGAATATTTCATTCTGTTGTTCACACGCCCCCACCACCACCCCCACCCTTTCTCTTGGGCTTGTTGGTACACGATCCACTATTTATCTGCAGGAAAAGGCCCTACAACAAACACTAAGCATTAAATGCTGTTAAATCTGCTCTTCTCACGCTAAGAGCCAATGATAATTATCAGAAATGATGCGGCAATAAGTAGATACAAAGAAAAGAGTGAGTGAGATGAGGAATTTGTGATATTGTCTGTTGCACATCTCCAAAATGTTTCATTTCTTGATGTTTGAAAACCAGTTTTACAGGCATTAGTCTAGTTGTGATTCTGTAACTTCCCAAATCACCAGCTTTGAATCCATACTCGTCTGCAGACAGATTACAGTATACGCTATGCCCCAAATCTCTGCCTAGACCAACAATTAAGCGTTGCATTTTTAGACTTAAGTATATGCCAAAATGTACCCAATTGTGTTAATGTGCCTGCATGTATTTTAATGTCAGGCTGCAGATGTTTTGAGCGATCAGGATAATTTCACATACCTTTTTATGATGCTACTGATCATTGATATGCTAAAAACAAACCCAAATGAACAGCAACGTTTTTGCCCTATGCGCATAATCCATCATTACAGAAGAATAGTCGTGTTAGAGTTGTCTTTGACTGTCTTCACTTGAGTTCCCAGGTAGTTTAGCATCTGCAGTAGAAGGAATGTGTGGATCCTATTGTCTTCAGATGAGCATACAAAGAGAATGGCCATATTAAGCTAAACACCGCCATCTGCTGTTTACTTTACACTATTTTCTAACCCCACCGTCTTGTAGCGAACTGTTTGAATGAAAAGTCTTCATGTTTGATTTGTTTTCTCTCTCCTCAGGGTCTTCCTGGTTCTACCGGACTGAAAGGTGAAAGTGGATCCCATGGTCCTCAGGTGAGTAAGAAGTGATGATGTGAATAATGTGTATGACTGTCCCTCAGCGCTGACTGAAGGCCACATCACAGGTCATGAGTCCTATTGGTCACCAAGTGGTCCTCATGTGTCCGTACAGGGTCCCCGTGGAGTCCAAGGGCCTTCAGGACAATCTGGCAAATCTGGCAAGAGGGTGAGTGAACTCATTGACCTGGTCCGGTCTCACTCTGCCGTGTGTGTGCTCACATGCCTTTGTATTTGTTGTTGTGTGGTTGTTTGTACTTGTGGTCTCTTCTCAAATGCTGAGAGGCTTATTCCCAGTCCAACAAACAATTGCTTCATATGTGCTTAAATGCCTGCACTGCCTGGAATCCTCGGATCATTGGTCGGCCAGTTAATCTGTCTGAAAATGCCAAAATGAGAACTGGCCGTGGATGTGGGGCACAATTAGTGTCACGGTGCAATTACTTTGCCGGGCCAAACCTTTTGACCTAATTGGTTACTAATAAACATAAACCAGTCATAGGCAAATTAGTAATACAAGCTTGATTCACAGGTCAATTGTGAGCCATTAGCTGATTTTGATATCAGAAAGTGTGATAAAGAATTGCTTATGTGAGTGTTAATATGTAAATTACTCATTTACTTCTCTTGGATCCCCCTCTCTTTTACTTCAGACAGTTGAAAAAAAAAACAATAACGGAGCCAAACGGAGGAGGCAAAGTGTTGTATAAAGATGACTGCATCAGAACAGTGTTGTGATATTTTTTCCAGTAGCTCTTCTCTACTGTTGTAAACAGCTTTTTAGACGATCGTCAGTCCCCCGTAGTTCCATCTAGATTGCCTAATTGTTTTTCTTTGTCTTGTCTTTGTATATCGTTGTTTGATATTTTGTCAACCAGTCACTTGTGTTTCAGCATTATTTTTACTCTCCCTCTTGGTCTTTCAGTATCGACTGCTTCAAGCTGCATAATCAGCTGATTAAAAAATGTTAAAAGATATTTTGTTTTTCTTTTACCCGGCAAGACTTTGCAAAATCCGACAAGACACCTGAAGAGTAGCTGTTGCTCTGGTGACAGCTAATAGAGATGCAAATACATGAACAAACAAATAAACTTGCAGGCAGGGAAGACAGCTGCTGCATTAAACTGTCACTATTTGACAACGGAGTCCAAAATAAAGGGCACTGAATGCAGCAGATCTCTAGAGCTTTACAGTAATATACAAAACATGGAGAAAAGTCCTAATTATTAGTGATTACTACTATATATAAGTTATCTATATGTGTAATTGTTTTTCTGCTGTTGTTCCTAAGGGCCGCGCTGGAGCCGATGGGGCCCGAGGAATGCCTGGAGAGCCAGGCTCCAAGGTATCGCATGCCACCACACGACCTTCCATGTTTATAGGTCTAACTAGCAAATGAGAAATGAGCATATTGTTTCTCTGTGAGCATACTGTAGCCCATGCGGTCTGGTGACACCCTCTGCTGTGTGTTTGCACAGGGTGACAGAGGCTTTGATGGACTCCCTGGACTGCCTGGTGAGAAAGGACACAGGGTGAGTGCAGTACGGCCGCCGGCACGAGTTCAGTTTGTCAAAATCATGCGTCAAAATATATCATTTTTGATGTTCTCAAAAACAGCTCATTAGTTCATTTTTGTTGCAGATTTTACTGTGAGCTTCGTCCGTTGAGAGCAATAACGAATCAGACTTTGAAGGAATCCTCAGAAACAACAGAGCATTGTTTTGCCTGAGAAACGGCTCCTGTAGATGTTTTGAAGCTTACGAACAAAATGCAGTTTTCTTCATGTGACAAGTCACAAAACTGGCATTAAAACAAAATCCCTTAGTTATTGGGGATTTGTCTTCTTAGATTACTATGATTTACTGAAAGGTCTAGTGTCTTTTAGATGGCAAAAGTTTTAAATCTAATGAAATATATTTGGCTGCAGTCACCGGACAAGTTTGGAATTTCAATATCTGTGTAAGATCACGTTGAGTAACATGTTTAAATTTCAGTGTGATGAGTGAATAGCTGTAATGCCATGAGGGGAACGGTTGAAGTTGTAATTTGTTTCATTTCACTGATGTAACTGTGTTAATATGACTGAAATGGAAACGTGCTGTTAGTGTTGCATGAGGCCAGGTAGCCATATTTGGTGTATTCAGGGTTTGTAGAGTGAACCACGACTCATAAATCAGATATAGAATGGGAATCTGTGATATCTTTTCAAGAAGGTGTCAAAAAGGTTTTAAATATAATACTTTTCAAAATAAGAGCAACATATAAGGCAAAATGATACAGAATCTGTCCAGGATGAAAATAGATTTCTAGAAAATCTTTAAGTATCAAATAACAAACCTAAAGTTGAAACTTTAAGATCTAGTTAGTTCAGAAAATTATAAATGACCTCACATCTGTCTGTCTGTCTGTCTACCTGTCTGTCTCTCCCCTCCTCCCCTCTCTCTTGTTTTCTTTCTCTCTCTGTCTCAGGGTGAGCTCGGGCCAATGGGACCCCCAGGTTCCCCTGGAGAGGACGGACAGAGAGTAAGTGCTTCCTCTTTCAAGTAACACCCTTAATAACTTTTAAGAATATTGCGCTCAATTGAGGTGAAGCACCGACATATTCAGTTCCATCAGCTGTGGCCCACCAGCTGTGCCCTCAGGCAGCAGCAGCTGGGTGGAGACTATGAACTGTGGAGGAGGAGGTTTTGTGTTTAACCTTTCCTCCCCCTTAAACTACCTACCCTACGCCATTCCCCCACCTCCACCCCCAGGCGGTTGCTACATTCAACAGTCTTTGGCTAGGTTGAGAGTAAGCCCAGGCTGAAACAGGCTTTTGAAAGTTTATAGGTGGTGACAGATCGGGTTAGATGTTTCGATACAAAACGGCAGCGTTTGTTTCAGATTTTATTTGTTGAAATTAGAGAGCATGAAACAGTGAACGTTGAAGACCAGCACAATAAACTTTTGTCTCTCTCTCTTCCCTCAGGGCGAGGATGGAGAGATCGGGCCCAGAGGATTAGCTGGCGAGAGCGTAAGGCTTATCTGCTGTTGGTTTTGTTTCATCAGCCTACCCCAAACATATGGGATCCCAACATGTCGCAACAAGATCCTCTATAAGCTTGTTTTCAAGTGGTCTGTGATGTGTGATCTCTCTTTGACAGAAAGGATCCACCAGAGATCTGCTGGTGCCCAAATGAAAATAGTCACTGTATTGAGCTTAGAATAAAAGTCACTGCTTCTCGTTCCTCCTAGGGTCCTAGAGGTTTGCTGGGACCTCGTGGTCCTCCAGGACCCCCTGGATCTCCTGTACGTACCATCACTGTCACCATCCTTTCCTCTGATATCGCTTCATGCAATAGACACGATGTGCACTTACATCTTCTCCGACTTCTCTTAGGGTGTTGCTGGAGTTGACGGGCCTCCAGGTCCCAAAGGAAACATGGTATGAATACAGCTGTCTTTCAGTAAAGCGACTAAATGTTGAAGTGTCACTTCCTAAGTCTCAGGAGTGTCCTCAGCTGTGCGTGGCTGTTTCCGTAAGTTTGTCTAGGTGAGGCTGTTAAAAACCCCTCTGGGATGCACAGCTGGGAGGACAAAGGTCATCCTTATGCCTCAGAGGACCTGAGAGGGAGAGTAGTCTCTTAACAAGCAGCGTAAATGGTGCTGTTGCCTTTTTTCAAGATAAGTACCGCATAAGTTTAGAACAGCTGCAGAATAAAAAGCTGATTTAAGGTCCTAAAAGCACCCCCAATCTTTAAATTGCATTACAGTATGCTCATTTTATATTCTGTTGCATTACAGTTCGGTATCAGAAAACACCACCGAGCACCTTTTTACATTATGTATAAAAAATCCTTCTTACATATTATTTCTAATCCAAGTCATCGAATCATCTTTCTTCTACAAATTTTGAGTCCAGTTGGCACTGGAGCCATCTAAAATACAACCATAGCCCAGGGGATGTACGCTGTTGATAGGCAGAAGGTTGGACGGAACCCACCTGATTGCTGGCACTGACACTGATGTGTGTCCCTCAGTGTTTAGGGCAGAGTGTTTCCTGTCTAGTTTTGACAGCCTCTTTTTTTTTTTTTTTTTTTTTTTTCCAGGGACCACAAGGAGAACCAGGCCCACCCGGGCAGCAGGGAATCCCCGGAACACAGGTGAACCAATCAATCATACACCCATGACACCAGTGACAAAAGCAGAGTGCAGTGTACATTCACAAGTGTGAGTGGCCACAGACACTTTGCTGTAGTCTTCGCTGCTGTGTGCATCTCCCACCTCACAGTCCACACGCTCAGGAGAGCAGATTTACTTTGGATTCCCTTTTGACAGCTTGGGAGCTCAGAAATGCATTAAATAGATGAATTAAATACACAGTTGAGCAGCTTCAATCCGACAGCATGATGTGATGCTGTTTGTCTTTCCAGGTGTAAAAAGACAATGTTGTGCTCAGTTAAATTTTGAGGCACCAAACCAGAAGTTGATCTGTCAAAACAGATGATCATCTTCATTTAGGCTTTTTGAATTTGCCCCACCTCTTTTCTGCCCACCATATTTTTCTCAGAATTTTTTCAGGGGGTTCTCTTAGGAAGGGGAATGTTTCAGGGTTGATCCATTTGAAAGCATCTTATTTTTGTTGGTGGAATTCCTGCAAAGTTGCCACACCTGTTGGAGCAAGTTTCACTGCCTCAAATTACCTTGCAACAAACACACACACACACACACACACACACACACACGCTCACACATATACACAAACACATTGGCACATGTCAGGTAACCAAATAGAAACGCATATATGGGAACACATGCACAAATATTTAAGTGTGTGCAGTCCCACAAGCATGCTGGATGCTAATATGCCTACTGCCCCCCCCCTTCAGTACACACACACACACACACACACACACACAAGCTGGATAAACTGAAGAGTTTGTTGGAGCTGTAAATAGTTGAGCTACTGAAGGAATGTTAAGCTTGTGTGTGTGCGCGTGTGTGTGTGTGTGTGTGTGTGTTTGAGCATGCTTGTTGTTGCTATAGCAACAGACTCTCATTTCTATCTTTGTGTTTCTGTCTCCTAGGGTCTTCCTGGTCCTCAAGGCCCCATCGGTCCACCTGGTGAAAAAGTACGTAACCTTTTTTTGTTGTTCTTCTGTGAAAATGTGTTTTAAAATAGATGCACAATTAAGTTCAGATAAAATATAAACCTAAGTCATTGTTTTCAGTTTAAGGAAGCAAGGTCAACTGCAAATGAAAAAATTACTGATTAGCTAAAGATGATCAGTAACAAAATTATACAGCAGCTAACTACTAGTATGAAAATCAGGTTTAGGATGGAAACATGTTTGATATAATGTAACTTTTCAATCAACCTTATTTTTGCCTTTTCTCATTTGGTACTGTAGGTCCCCAAAAAGTCTAAACAGTTTTTTTTCCCACTATTTAATGACATATTTCTTCACTACATGTCCCATGATACAAACCAGGGTTTGTAAGTCAAATCAATTTTATTCAAAAAACCCCAAATCACTAATGAATTATTCTACCAAACACAGCCGGCCGTTGTGTCTTTCAACACTGAGTTTCCTGCCTTGTAGCTCAAACTGCGCAGAAAGAAATTGAAATAGTCTCGTTTAATAAAAGAAAAACTGCTCTCTTAAATCCAACCCCAGGTAACAAAGTAAAGGTCATAAAATGTCCCACGTTCAGCGGTTTGGAACCTGCAGATACTCTGAATGCGCTCTGTAGCCGAGGTAATAGAGAATTCTGAAACTAGTTTTTAACCTCTAACCTTGGACCGTGTTTGTCTTTTTCTTGTCTTCGCACAGGGACCTGGAGGAAGGTCGGGGTTGCCTGGATTACCTGGAGCTGACGGGCCTCCTGTGCGTGCTCTTATCACCTACATACGTACATACAGTATATCAATATAACACACGTAAACAGAAATATGACACGAGTTTACCCCTGAACCTTAGATACCAGTGTTTCTGAAAACATTTTTTCATTGAAGACATATGCACTAAAGCATGCATTAATGACATATCACATGCTGTATGACCCTCAGCCGTACAGAATATGGTATGAAACCAGTTTACATTCTGGCCACAAGGTCTTTTCTCAGAACACGTGTGTGCAATCCATGATTCCTGACACGGATCTGACCTGTTTATGAACCTCTTATACGACATGATGACCTGTGATATCCTCATTAAACTGTTACACTGCAAGGAATGCAGGTCAGGTCATACATGACATTTTAAATAGCTGCATTTTCAGTCCGTGTAAGTTATCACTAGCCATTATAAAGGGAATAGCCATGTTTATACATAGAAATTACATAATTTATAATGATTTAGAGCTTTAATATCATCCACGATGCCACAATATAACTAAATATCACCAGAACTTGACTTGCATCACTACCAGCATGCATTGCACTCTGCAAGAAAAGTTTGCACAGGCTGGATACTGTGTATTTGTGAGTGTACGACACAACACCAAGCCTTTTTGTGAAATACTGCGCATCCGTGGCTCAGAAATCTCTTGAGACATTTTTCATCAGCACAAATATGATAATACGCCTTTGAGTTTAGTTATTGTAGCCCTGTAGTCGTCCATGTCATTCCTCCCTCTCTGGCCTTGCTAGGAGAAGTGTGTAAGTTCAAGAGGCAGGCAGCCCTTAATTGCCCTCAGGCCCCAGAGCCTGGTGATTTACAGCCTTCTGCCTCAGCCTCACACCTCAAATTGGAAGGGCCAGGTGTTCCCAGCTAAAGGCTGCCATACTGTGTGTGTATGGGCGTGTATTGAGACGTTTGTAGGGTCATGTCTGCCCCATCACCACCAGTGGCCACAACACCCGTGGCTATTAGTCTGCTGAGAAAGTTCTTCTTTTTTTTTTTTTTTTACTTTTTTTTGCTTTACTGAAAAGCCACTACAGAGCAGACAGTGACGCAAACAGTGAAACAGCCCTTTTCTCATATTCACAGATTTGAACATGTACCGTTTTGCCGTACAATATTTACAGCGCACACACACACCTTTTCACCACACAGATCGTGGTGGGAATGCCAGTTCTCGTACACACTCGTTGTTTGTAAAAAACATGTCAACATCATAAACTGTTGCATCAACAACATTGTCACAGCCACTTTTGTGACTTCCTATTTTACAGGGTCATCCTGGTAAGGAGGGTCCACCTGGAGAGAAAGGAGCCCAGGTAGGTGTATTTAACAATGTCTCAGTGCCAGAGGGAAAATGTTAACATGAAATAAATAAATGATAACTCAGTTTAAATGCACTTCAAAGATTAGCCTTGGGCATGGAGGCAGAAAAGGACAACAGGATGACTTTAGGTGTCTGTCTGCCTTAATGAATCAAAGTACTTTTATCATTTATTTATAAATGCTCACATTACATAACACATTCAGTCTCATTATTCAGAAGCATTACCATGTTTCTCTTACTTTCACTTAACCTACTGGGGGGTAAACTCGACTATGTAGCTTGACAACAACGCTGTGGTAAGTTGTTGCAATGAATAACGGAACTTTAAATTTTGTCAGCTGAAAAAATATGTTTACGGGTCTGTTATCTGGTATTTTCGTACGCATTGGGATCAAGAAACAAGCTTCTGTCACGTAATATTTAATAGTGCTGTTACATTTCTGAGCATTTTCTTTATGTGTGTGGATAAAATATTTACCAAATGGGATCGAAGGCTTTGTAGTGGAGAGCGCAGCTGATTTGAGACAAAGTATTTTCATTAGTTTATGTTTCTGAAAATATAATTAGGGACTTCTGAACTGAAAAAAACAACACATCATTCTGCATTCATGAGCTAATGGAGACGTGTAGCGGCACATTCATCTGTGAACACCTCCACCTTCCATCTCATCTTCCACTGTATCCATCACTGTAAAGCGTTTACTGTAGTAACCATTCACTATTTCCTTCTCTGCAGGGTCCATCAGGTCCACAGGGTCCTATCGGTTATCCCGGCCCACGTGGTGTCAAGGTACCATTTCAGTTAATTGTGAACATTTGATTGACTGATCGCATTTATTCCTCACCTATTAAGATCATCCTCCCTTTTATTCAAGCGTGTATACTCGTATTGGCTTGTATTCTCTTGTGTTTGCAATACTTAAGTAATCTCTCTCCCGTCCAAAGGGTGCTGATGGTGTCCGTGGTCTCAAGGGGTCAAAGGGAGAGAAGGTATAAACTTCTTAAAAAGCTCAATTGTTTCCACATGATTTCTCAGTTTAGCACTCAGGTTGTTTGCCGCTGAAGTTAGAGAAAGATTAAAGTAAATATTCTGGTCCATGACGACACTGGAGACAATTTATTTCAAATGCTTTATTAATGCAGCAGATTTTTTTTTTTTTTTTCGGATTTGTGAAATGTTTTTTTCTCAACCTAAAATATTTCATTATAAAAAGATATTTATATTTTGTTATGAGTGCTGTTAAACTGATTTAACAGACTAAAATCAGGCTGAATTCTACGGGTTTCTTTCTGTCAAAGACAAACTGACATGATGTCACAGTCCAAACTTTACTTTGTGATAAAGGTGAAGACGACAAAGTTGGGATCAGCCTGATAATATATTCACGTCACAGATATTCTGTCTGTATCTGAGGCTGCTCACCTGCCCTCCCAACTTTGTTTTGGCTCTTTTGAGCCTGAGTGGACGGCTGCTGCAGTCTGACAGTACCATGCAGAGGTCAGTCAATAGCCATCTTCAGTGGGGACGGACTTTGTCTGAGTGACCCTCAATCAGTTGTTGAATGTAAAGCCGTCGTGTTCAAGGCTTTTGGTTTCAAAGAGCACTGCAATCCATCTCAAACACTTTTGAAGTGTTCAACTGTCTGTGTCGCCATGTAGAATTTAAAACGAAGCTGCTTTTTAATATGCATGACATTTATTTAAGATCGATACAGTTATGCTGCTGTAGGAAATCTATTATCTGACTGAGAGGTGTTGTTCGCTCTACAATGACAGCTATTCATATCACTTTTTTTATTGAATTATTTATAGCAAGAGATTCAAAAGCCAAACCTTGAGGAGAAAGGGTTTGTTATGAATAAAGGATGCGCTTTACCTCAGGTGTGTGTGTGTGTGTGCGTGCGTGCGTGTGTGTGGTCTTTCGTGATGCGAATTGTTGGCAACAGACATGCTCAGTGCTGCATAATGCATCAGATAGAAGTTGAAAACATGGACAGGTGACAGACTGGAGAGAGTGTCAAAGAAAAGAGAGCGAATAGTGTCCTTCAGCACCCATTTGATGATGTTGATCTGAGGCTAGCAATTTTGGTTCTTAAAATTCAGAAAATCCACATCTTGGTTTCATTGCAAATCTGCTTTTGGTGTATTTTGAAAACTGCTAAACAAAATTGTTATACTTGAGCTAAAAGTTTTCAAACAGTTTACAAATCTGAAATCAGTTGGTGTCGGTGAAAGTGGAGCGTTATGTAAATGCAGCACAGCTCGCCTGGAGTTCCTCGCATGTGCTGTTGCGCTGTGCAGCCAGCAGATGGCAGCACCAATCCTGTGAGCCGCAGACTGATGAACATGAGCAGCCGAATATTTAACAGATGTTCAATAAATGCAAAATGTCAGGAGACTTAAAAGAAACCCCAGAGAAATGATGAAATAGTTTCACAGTCGGAAATGAAAAATGCCTTGAACAACAAAATAATGGAATAAATATAATGAAAGAACTAAACAATTCCTGGCAATTACAATAGCTTAAGCATTTTGTGTCTCATTCTAGGGTGAGGATGGTTTCCCAGGTTTCAAGGGAGACATGGGAATCAAAGGAGACCGGGTGAGGAGCATTTCTGAAAGAACACCTGTCATATAAATACTTTCCTACACGTCTCGTCTGATCTTTATGTACATGGAGGCAACTACTGCACAACATCGTGATATCTGTCTATATATGGGTGTGTTTTAGGGAGAGATTGGCATGCTCGGGTCCCGTGGAGACGATGGTCCTGAGGGTCCCAAAGGCCGAGCTGGCCCCAATGGAGAGTCGGGTCCCATTGGTCCTGCAGGAGAAAAGGTACGAGGGCTGACGGATGTTTGTTTGTACAAGAATCATATCTAGCCATGTTTTCATCTCAGTCACTGTTTTTCCGACCTCGCTGTGTGTTAAACCACTCGTGCTGTTGATGTTTCTTAGGGTAAACTCGGTGTTCCAGGATTGCCAGGTTATCCAGGAAGACAGGGTCCCAAGGTAAAGGAACGACACTCTCACTGCAGCTGTGGATGTTTGTTTTTTTTTTGTCACTGAATCTGCACTTGTCTGATCTGTTATCACAACTGTTGTGAGCATCTGAGCACACTGACATAACTCAAGAGACAAAAACGTCCGCGGTGGACGGTGGAGGGATGATTTCATGTATTTACCATATGAATAAGAATGATTAGAACACTCAGCTGGTGAAAGCTGAAGCATTTTGGCAGAACCAGTACGGCGTGACAGTCAAAGCAAAGTGTTACCTGCTAGAGGAGGGCTAGTGCCGAGCATTTTTACTTGTTTTACACCCTGCATTCACACAGAAAGAGTGCTAGTTCTGGGAATGACTCATGCCTAATATTATTTTTAAAGGCTGCACCAAGAATTCTGGTACAAGACACCATTTACAGACAACCATATGCAGCCATATTACAAAATGGAAAGGATAAACAACAGCCGAAGGAGAATTTCACATCCTGGCCACCCAAAAATCTTTTTAATCTAATTAAATCATAAATCATGCATTGAACTGTGTTAAAGTCATTAGTTATTACTTAAAAACCCTTTATTAAGGATATCTTATTTGAACATCAGTCACTGTCAAAAAATGTTCACACGATAATGATGGCGCAATTGTTGTAAACAAATAGAATCCAACCATTTTTTCTTGTGTTTCTTAAAATTAAGATCCAAACAGTATCTCTATCTGCCCTTTCCCGTCCCTCAAACTCCATAAACTTTATGATTGTGCTGGAAGAACAGGGCTGTTGGATGTGGTTTAGAGGCTTTATTGATTTTGAAAGACATGCATCAGCTCCCTTTTGGTTTCTTTTCAAATGTGGCAAAAGTCACTCTATGAAATTGATAAGCATAATTTACTAGAAAATAAAATGAGCTGTATGACATGGACGCTATTACATGCGCAGTACTTATTTTCTACAGAATACACCAGAATGGATGTAGAATATACCACTCTACATGTGTCTGATCATCCTGTGGATCTCTCTAAGTGTCTGATGAACTGAGCTGATGAGAGGTGCCGTCAGCTTGGCTTCTGATAAATACAGGATGAGCCCTCATTATCACGCATGTCCTGACCCTCCCAGCCTCTCCCTTGGTTCTCTCATCCACCCCCCCAATGATCTCTTCCTCTCCTGTTGACAGGGCTCGAGCGGTTTCCCCGGCTTCCCTGGAGCCAACGGCGAAAAAGGAGCCAGGGTAAGGAAACACACACACACACACACACACACACACACACACACACACACACCGTGCCTGCTTGTGTATGAAAATCACCACGCCATCATATTCCAGCAGGAAAGAAAATTGATTCCTGTTATGAAGGCATCTGTGTAGCGACTTGGCACAAAAAAAAAAAACAGCAACTAAATCAATGTTGGGAAGAGAACAAAAGATGTGGAAACAATTGTTCTTTCACCGAGCCCCTCTCCCCATTTCTGGGCCCGAATAAAAAATAAGTTGCACACGCACAGTTTTGAGCAGTGCTGAGACAGATTTGAAGGTACAAGTTTTACATCCAACAGTTGTCTAGAAAATAACCAGAATGTTCCCACATTATGTTGATTCACCTTAAAACTTGAAGCATTCATGATAGAATAATTACACAATTAGAACAATTATCCTAAATGTATAAAGTGATAGAAAGAACCATTTCCTTTGTTAAATACATCAGGATCATTTAATGGACACTTTGAAGTACATTATCTCCCTAATGCAAGGCTACCTGCCAAAATGAAACACTTTGTACATTTTTTCATAAAATTTTGTCCAGCGTTGACTCAAAGCCAGGAAGCTGTTTCCAGCTATTGTAGAAATATGTTCACTGCATTTGTTGGCAGCCTGTTTCTGCTGCTTCAGACAGCCAACCAGTGCAAATAATGTTTTTTTGCTGCCATCCAAAAAGTGCATAATGTACCTGTAAACACACAACTCCACAACTTCTGTTATCACTGAGATATAACCTCTTTTTAACAAAGGTATTAGGGGTTCACAGCTCACATATTCTCTTTAAGATTTCATCGGTAGACCAGTGCAATTAAATGTGTCTCAGATAAGGAAAATGTTGAAAATGTGATTCATTTAACAGAAGTAAGGGGATGGAATCTGCTGGGATTCATTTTTTTACCAAGACACAAGTGTTTACTGTAGCTGTTTGGCTGTGTAGACGTGACATTTGCCCTTTTTCTGTAGGACCGAAGTCAGAAGCGGATTAATGTAAAGTAATGACACACAGGAAGTGTGTGTGTGTTGTGTGTTTCCTAAACTGTTCTGACTTTGATTATCTAACAGGGCATTGCAGGGAAACCTGGTCCAAGAGGGCAACGAGGTCCAACGGTATGAATTTTTAACTTTATAAAACTAATTAAATAGTGGCAACTTATCTCGTATCCACCTGAATTATATGTGTTATAGCAGTTATAGGATTTAACATCATTAAATTTGACTGCTGTACATGGTGTTACTAGGCTTTCTGTTTGACTCTTGAGTTTTTTATCTCCTTCTGTAGGGTCCTCGTGGGGCTCGGGGAGCCAGAGGTCCAACAGGAAAACCAGGCCCCAAGGTACACCAATTACTATAATCACAACAAAACACAGCTCTCATTCTGATTCTAGGCTTTTTACCTGGTAGTTTTCTATCAGGCGGTGGAGCATTGTATTTAAAATAAACTAAAAATGTTACAGTAGATTTCTGAACAATGCTGCCACCTATTACTGCTCCTGCTGTGGCCCATGCCAAATATACATAGTGCAAAATCATACCTTAATACTAACCCAGGATGATTGTTGTTATGTGTTGCAGGGCACATCAGGCAATGACGGTCCTCCAGGCCCACCTGGTGAGAGAGTAAGTCCATAACGCACGCCGTCTGGGATGCTTCTCATGCATGTGGATACAAACAAGGGATATGTCTTTGTAGCAGTTTGTCAATATCGTCTTTGCATTGGATTTGTGCTGAGGCCATTCTGTGCCATCAATGCGAGAGTCAGTCACTGTTAAGCTTCTAATCTCTGGTCCGACCCCCCAGCGGCCTAAGCATATTGATGAAATAAAACAACAAACAATGAAACAAGCGGAAAAAAAAACCTAGAACAGCATATGATATGCTTTAGTTCTCATTATGAGTTCTGACTGGCCACTCAAGAAACTGTGTTTTATTACGGAAACAGTTTCTCCAGGGAGACGAGAGGATCTAATTTGAAAAGATAAAGAAATAATAGATTCCCTCACAGTCTTTGACGCTGTGCTTTTGATCGAATGTGTGTTTAAATTTTCCTTTTAATCAACATCACAGTGATCCTTTGTTCTATGAAGTCTCTCTTGCCCCAAACCAAGTTCACAGTTTTATTGTTCCGGAGCAAGTTAGACAACACACTGTACACATCCTGCATGTATGTAGAGCAGCTGCTGTCGTTTGGAGCTTTGCTTTAATGCTACTTTACGCTCCTGTTCCTGCCTCCATCTAACAGACAGCAGCAGCTCTTTGACGTTGGTTCTCAGCATTGCAATAAAGTAAAATTCTCCTTTGTAGTACATGTAAAGTGATGCTCCAAAAAAAGAAAAGTAAAATGTCAAAAACTAGATTTATAGGAATTTCCAAGCACTGGGTTAGTCCTAGGTGTTTAACTCAGTGGCGACATTAACAATCTCTGCAGCTGTTTCACAATACAAGCCTTCCAGCAGTGTCACGTTATTTAATACCTCTCAAGAGATTAGATTAGTTTGATTTCCAGCGGTGTTTCAATGCTATTTGATTTTGCCGTGTAACAAAGAAAATGGGAAACACTGACTGAAAGTCCAAAGAAGACATGAAGCAAGACAGACTTTCACTGTGAAACAGCAAGGGCTTAATTGTCATTAGCATTTGCCTACAAAAAAAAAAAAAAAAAAAAAACACTAGAAAGGCAGAAACTGAGTTTATTTCAAACTCTGACAAAGCATGATGGAGGGAGGTTCATCAGAAAACAGCCTCCCTCCTGTTAGGTGAAAGTGAAAACAAGAATGTAATAGTGTAACCTTGTTGTCGACATGCGCTACACAGCCAGTGTATTCGTCATTGTGCCTCGTTAAAACAGTCATGTTCTGTCCACTAGTTTTACTAAGATTCATCCGTGCCCCTAAATCTAGACTACGATTTGAAATAGTTAAAACAGAACATTAAATGTTCACTCAGACAATGTGCTCTCATTGTACACCCCTGTTCTGCAAAAGTTCAATCATATTCTTAGTTTTCTTAGTTTTGGATTTGGACATCAAGTATAAATGAAGTCAGTAATCTCCACTGTATGAGTTTGTATGTGGTTAACATTCCTGCCCTCACACTTCCCATTTGCAGTTTCTCAGAACGCTCCATCGCATATTGAAGCACATGTTGACAGGCAGCTCTTTACAGTTGAACTAGACGATTCAATGTGGGTGGAGTGCAACTTTCAGCCGGACAAACGGTCATGTCATGCACTGCGAAGTCCACGATTTTGAATAGTTTTGAATATTTCGAAAGCCAAACGAAAATGAGATATCATAATCAGCACCGAAACTGGGGCAAGGAAGGCGAAAGTAGACGGATCATTACGATTCAGAGATAGACTTGAATTATCAAGTCAGCTTTGAGGCGCGTTTATATTGGAATGCAAAAGAATCAATCAATTTGTATCGGATATTTTCTATGCGAGTTAAATTTAGTCTCCCTGAAAGCCAAGCCCTCTTGTTCTTATACTGTAAAGACCTCTTTTTCTGCACATTTCACCTTCTCACCACGTCCGGTTGCTTCGTTTTTTTTCCTCAAATTTGCTAAAGTGTGCGTGTGTCTCATTTTCACCTTGAGTTAATATTTCAGCTGCTCAGAAACTGTCAGTAAACATACCAATCAAATATATTGTACATGCAGCTCAGCTTTGGGGTAAACAGAGAAACCAGAAATTCTCCCTTTAGAGAAACACTTTTCCTACATTACATTACGACCTGAGATGAAGACACTAAATTATCACTGAAAAAGTCTGAGAACCTTATAATTCCACAGTCGCTGCTTCTCTCTGTGGCTGAATAATGGAGGGGAACATGGTGCTCACCATAATGACCTGGTGATCAACGGCTCATCGGATAGCAATAATTTTAGAGCAATTAGATTTATTTGTGTTGAACAGCTTAAATGTATTTTCTCTAGCTGTTCTGGAAACAGTCATATATCCACATGATATCTTACCACTTTGTAGATTTGTTATTATTATGTTTTATAATGCAATAAGCCATCTCATAACTTAATTTTTTTTATGAATTTTGCATCAACCAATCTGTTTGTTTGTCTACTCCAGGGGCCTCAAGGACCTCAGGGACCAGTGGGCTTCCCCGGGCCAAAAGGTCCCCCTGTAAGTATTTCACCTTCACTGGCACTATAAGCAGCTTGATGTTCTGGAAAGCAAGACTATACGGTTTGCTGCTAGTTCTTGATGTTCAGTGTCTTACTTCACTCCTGCGCTCACTACTACCCTCTCCCTTTCTTCCTCCCACTGTCTCGATGGCAAATTAGCCTAGTTTGCAAACATTATAAGTCACAATTGATTCAATTTGAGGAGTTCATGGGGTGCAGTAATACACAGCAATATCCCTAATTCTGTGCAGGGATCATTAGTCTAACTGTTATTGAAGCAGAACCCATTTTCTCACTATCCAGTCGAGGCAAAAGACAAGCGGTAATTTCCACCTATTGATTCAGGTTAGATTCACAGCTGGCTCTTAGCCCTCAGTCAGTAGTGCTCCTTTCAATAAAAATATAGAACCTTGTTTTTTCAGCTCCGTAACCGTTACCAGTCTCAAAATCAGATTTGTACAGAATATTGTGCCATCAAAGTATTTGCACAGTACTGCAAAAATAAAATGTCGCAGCTTAGATGAATAAACTTTCCAGGACGAGGTCCATTTCCATCATTCACCTCAGACATGAAAGTCATGATGATGAATTTACTTCAAGTTACCTAATGAGTGTGTCTTTTGATTTCTACCTAACAGGGACCACCTGGTAAAGATGGGCTGCCCGGACACCCTGGTCAGCGCGGAGAGACGGTGAGTCCTAAAGATGCAACAACCTGTTTGAGCTTTCAGTCACATTTGTGGCTTCTGTTTAGTCTCAGCGTGTAACTTCCTGATGAGTCTAGAAACTTAAGACCTCACATTGAGGAAACTCAAGATAATTTCATTTTTCATACTTGGATAGACTTGTCATATTGCCACTGCAAGAGCACACACACACACACACCAGTGTGCCACCTCATCACTTTTTCAGTTTTAGAAACGTTTAATCAGAAGTCTCCTCCCGGTGCTCCGTCTGGTCTTGCTATAATCCCACAAAAAATTGTTTTGTTGCGTTTCTGGCTGGTAGTTTAGGCCATTTAAGTTAAAGTTGCCACAGAGAGCTTTTTAGCCCTCATTCTTCAAATTGCCTCTCGACTGCAGGACAGATCTGGTCAGTGAACTGCACTTCAATTCTTCCTGCTCCACATCTTATCTCTATTGCTCTTGTATGCAGGGGATTACAATCAGTGAATCAACATCTCAGCGTGATGCCATTGGGGCAGACATGTCTCTTAAAACAAAACTCTAAAGACAAAACCATTGTCTATCTGCTCGTCCCCATTGACACACACACACACACGCTGCACACACACACACGCTGCATTCTGTCTGAGTAAATCCAGATGGCTCAGACTTCTATCTCAAAGAGACTGACACCAGGGAGCGGGGGTACCACTATTTTCTGTTGCAGCTTCTCTCTTGTTATTACTTTGGCAAGTTTGCAAATATCCAGTAGAAGGATGTCGATCTTAGTTGGTGCAGCTGCAGCAAGATGTGCTTGTGTAGCATTGCCCACTCTGAGTTAATAACAACTGATGTATAACTAAACTAGCTGAAATGAAATGTGTTGCAGCAGCATGGAACGATGGTTTGCATGTTTGTTTGTTTTTTTAATTCAGTACCGAGCTTAATGCCAGGTTGGTGTACTAAGTCTGTACGGACGGTGGATTGATGCAAACATGCTGTATCCCGTGAGACATGAGATTTATCTGACAGTAAAATAAAACAAAAGCAAAGTTTGATTCGATCACATCTAGTTGCAATCCCTTGCTCTCAACTTCAATTCGTCCATACTTGGTATGCATCAGTGCAACTTGGTTTGACGAGGCTCAGAGGGCAATAAATTCTACTAAAAGCTTGACAGATCATCGCCTCTGTCATTAAAGCTTCCCTTTTCCGCCTGCCTCTCTCCTATAGATAACGTAATACACCAGTGCTTCCCTGCCTTTGCTGCTATTCAAGCGACAACGATAGAGTCTTCATTAAGGTGTTTATGGCTGTAGATTTATGCGCTGATGAACAGGCTGCACAAGCATCCAGTACGAGAATAGATCACAGCAATAAAGATGCTCATAGGTGCCCTGCCCCAGCAACACAAGTTGCATCCGAGGAAGTGGAAATAAAGATTTGAATCGGTGTGTCTGAGCCAGGGCCGATGCTCTAACAGCATGGCCTCAGGGTTTCCATTGAATAATACATCACCATAAATCACAACACATAGTGATCAATAGGCCTGGAGTCATATGTCAGCCAGGATCAGCTTTCTAACCGCTTGGATTCAAAACTTTGTTGGGTTGTATGATGATAAGTTACAAATGATGGGAGTAATAAATGCACTACCTCAGTGGGATTTGGTTTCGTATGGAGTGACTGAGGGATTCTGAGATCAAATGAAAATCAGTAGGAAAAGTCAGTCAAAACGGAAAGTGAGCATGACACTGTGTTCTTGGAGTTTAATATGTTTGCTCAATGCTAATCACTCCCTGGCACTGATCAAGTTTTACTTTGTTACTCATGACAGTCTGTCCTATAACATCACAGCATTAAGCAACTCAGATAAAGGTGGCAGATACAGCATGTCTTCAAAGGGCTAGAAAATCCATGTTAGGTATACGAGTCCTTCTTCATATTCACACTCCTGCTGTATAGATTAACTTAATAGCTGACGTTTAAACTTCACATGGGTTTAATATTTAGGGAATATAGGGTGCTTGGAAGACGACTCAAGTCCAATGCAGATTGGATTGTCCTCTTCTGGAAGACAGAGGTGTATCTGATGTGTGCTTTGAATATTGAACTTCTATCTTCTTTGGCTTGTTGTTTAAGTCCAGGGGAATACTGCTATGAGCACTGTAAACACGAACCTATGAAACAACTTTACTACAACTAATTGGTCTGTGATACAGACCCACTGGATTCTTTGTGCCAAAATAAAGGTCTCTTAGCTGTGGTTCGGTGCATCAACTCAAAATTAAAGAGGTCTTTCCTGTTAGATGCTCAGTATTTCTTAACCAGCCGCATGTTTGCTTTTAGTGCTTTCAGTGGACTTGCTATAACTTGTTAACAACTGCCTGTAATTTAATATGAATAGTTTAGCTTAGAGCTGCAGAGGTTTTGGTACATCATTTTTCCCATAATAATATTAATATGAAAAATACTTGCTTAATGAAAATTCATGCATGCCAAAAAAGGCAACAAGTTAACTTTGGGAAAACAACCCTCCTCAGTTAGTTAATCATTCAGAAACAGCTCATTTGCTTCACTGGGATGTGGTTTGGTCAGATTTGACAGTGAGCGAGCATCATAAGCAAACAAACCCACAACCATTATCACATTATTAATCAAATATTACTGAACTCTGATTGGTGTATGGCCGTTTGTAACTGATCCCTCCTTCACCTTGGACCACTGAGAGGGTGAGGACCAAAACAGAAACAAACACAGAATCTCTCATTTGAAACAACAACAACTACAACTGCGCTACGTACAAGAGTCCATCACTCTCAGTAATAAAAAGCTGGTATATGTTGTCAGGGCCTTCCAAAATTAGCAAAATGCCCATTCATTCATTCATTCATTCCTTCATTCATTCATTCATTCATTCATTCATTCATTCAGCTCAAGTGCTGGTTAATCTTGATTTGTATTGCTCACTGTAATGTGAAATTATAAAATTTCATCACATAAGACTGAAACGACTTTAATTTTTCCTACAGTCATTTACTAGCCAGTGTTGTGATTGCTTAGATTCTATCCTTGATTGTGAATAGAACCTGAAAACCCCTCTTACATCAAGAAAATACCTAGAGAAAACCCAAATCCTTGCCTATCAGCCCAAACAAATGCAAGTGGAATCACTTTGGTTTCTTTACTTGGGTTTGTTAGATAAGCCCTGTGCTTCTGTTGTCATTATAAACCATATAAATAAGGCTTTGTAATCTGTTTTTCAGGGTTTCCAAGGAAAAACTGGTCCACCAGGCCCAGGAGGTGTTGTCGGGCCCCAGGTAAGAAATGCATTATTGAAGAATACACTAATTATTAAAGAACACATTTCCATATGTGATATCTTGAGGCCATCACAGTTTCCCTCAGTTAATGCTTATTATTTGTAAAAAGCAAATACAGCAGTAGTGAGTTAACTATTTGATTAGATTTCTGTGATCATAATATAAGATTATTAATGCATGGAGATGTAAAGCGCGCAGTGGGATTTTTATAACTGTGTTCATCGCGGTTCACCATTTTAACTTCAAATAATATCCAACTGTGTGATGGCATCTTAGGGACCAACTGGAGAGACCGGTCCTGTTGGTGAGAGAGGTCACCCTGGACCCCCTGGCCCACCCGGAGAGCAGGGTCTACCAGGTGCTGCTGGCAAGGAGGGAGCGAAGGTATGTGTCAAGTGTTTCAGTATTTAACTAAAATGGAAGGATTCTCTGTCTGTCTGTAGTTTTTCTCAACAACCCAAGGAAGTGCAGCGCTAAGTGTGAGCCACAGTAAAAAAAAAAATTGCATTTCTACCACCAGAAGTACACACTGTATAAAGTATTGACATTGACCCAGATTAACTGTTACACTGCCGAACAGCATGCTGGGTACAGCTGTCTGTGTGTCGCTCACTAGAGTACATTCAAGAACATGAGAAAATTTCAAGCATCAGGATCAGTTGTGCCACAGGCACTCCTAACAATCATTCTTCTCAATTAAATGATAATTTTATATGGGAGCACAACATGCTAGAAACGGCCACATGCCCCCCCCCCCCTCTCTTCTATGGTGGGTTACAAATATACACAGTAATTTCTTCAAGTGAATTGGCTCAGCTTTTCTCTCAGGCTGTACTAGATTTGTGCCGGTTACACTGATGAAAAGAAGCCAGAGATGCTGATATAGAGATCAACAGTATAGAGGTGGATTGCAAATTGAACTTATGCAGTCGCAATTACCGTACATAATTTGATTTTGCAGATTGCGCCAGCTGCATTCTCAACCAGATATATTTCTGGAGGGCATGCAAAGCTCAATTGACTACTGGATTGCTTAAATAAAACTGCGAGAAAGCCAAAATAAATCTATAGCAATAAATTCAGTCAGAAACACACCCCAGTAACCATCACTCTCTGTGCCATACAAAGACTCTGGCAAGTGACTGCTGAAGATACAGTGGCTGAGATTTGGGAAGCGTGTGGCTACATTCCCTCTCTTACTCTGCCTGGCCAACAATTGAGTGCCCATTAGAAGTAGACAGTAGCCATTTCGTAGAAGTATGGGCTGCTCCAGACCAATGCTCTGACTCCCTGGACCACTCAGCATCCCCATCCTCTCCCTCAAACCCCTGTGTTTTCTGCTTTCATTTTCTCCCTGTCTTTTTCAAGCAGACAGTTTAATCAAGTCCGCCAACTAACTCCAAGCTCTCCGCCACTCGCAGCCCCACTTTTCATCCCACTCTGCACAGGCCTGTGCATCAGTATGCCAGGGACACTTTGTGGAGGTCTTGGCAGCAGAGCCCAAATCCTCTTATACCTCTCAAACCCACTCTTCTGTCCCTCCCTGTTTGCAGATAAAGTCATCCTGTCAATGCAAAAGAAAAGAGAACAAATCCAGGTGTAACTTTTTCTGAAGTCAAATGTCTGTTTTTCGACATTTGTTTGTTTTTGATTTTGGTGCACAAAATTAACCAGGAAGTAAATGAAGGTGACCTGTAATTACTGGCACTATTCCTGTCTTCCTGTAGACAGAATACTAAGGAACTCACCATTTAGCTCAGTAACTGAGGTGAGGAGTGCGGAAGGAGGAGTGCACGCAATCACTTGCAAATGCTGAAGTTTTGCTTCCACCAGTTATTGTCCTTCCTTGTAGCAAACACTTTGTCTGCTCATTCAGTCAAATAAGATCTGTCCACATACTTTTTGGTTTCATGTAGAACTGATTTTAGCCTTTAGCTTTTAGCCTTTAAGCAGTCAATCGTTTGTTATTTGCATTACATAACTTTTTCAAACATCATTTAAATTGCATTGAGTTCAGTAGACTGAAATCTTTGTGCTGTACATCGTGGCTGATAATGTGAAAACATCCCACGCTGGTTTTGATTAGAGTTGAGGTTTATGTATTGACTGCGTGGTGACAGTGCTAATGAATCCGCAGAAAACATACAAGCTTCAAACTAATTGCTTCTAATGGACCATTAAGATGGATGTCGGCTGCAAAAGAAGTACACAGCTGCTGATGAGATGCACAGTCCATTAATATGTGCTATAGTTGCCTGTCATATACATTTCAATATGTATTCTCTTTTTCTTTTAGGAATTTGCTCTTGCTTAGCTGCGAGTGTGTTGTACTTTGTTTTAACACATAAATGCTGAAACGTATTGCATGCGCACATTTCTCCAGTATCTTAAAGTGGGGTGGCCATTTCTTAAGCTCTTATTTACAAGGTTCTACCTGGTAGCAAGTGCAACTGTCAAATGCAAGATTTAGCTGCCGTGTGCTTTGCATCTCCAAACCGATGCGAACGCCATGCCAACATCAATTCAAGTATTAAAGTTACATCAGAAGTTGCGTATATGGATAACTCAATTCAACTATAAGTATCAGTTGAAATTATTTACGTTATTTTTCTATGTAAAGTAATTGTATGTAAGTTTAGCAGTGACATATTTGAAACAACACGTGCAGATGTGAGTGACCAGCAGATTAGATAGTTGTCTGTCACCTGGACACCGTTCTTACACCTAATTGGATGAATGCATCACTTGCTGGGCTGTTATTAATCTTTCCTTCTAATTTTCAAACTGGAAAAACACAACAGTTGTTCTAGAAAGACTGTCAGATTCCTTGTACAGTATATCAGTATAATATAATATCTGATGCTGCTCATGTGGGGATTCTTGAATCCTTAATTTTGAATTCCTGAATTGTTGGGTCTCTCTCTTAATTAAAGAGTTTGGTCTAGACCTGCTCTTTATGGAAAGCGTCTTGAGATAACGCTGTTATGAACTGGCGCGATATAAATAAAGGTTGATTGATAACCATAATCAATACATTTTTGGTGAGCAATAGACCATGCAGCACGATGGCTGTTCATCGGGTTTGGAAATGTAAGAGCCGGAACATATCTGGTCAGACTGAACTGATAATGCTGTACTGATGCAACATATTATGAACCACACTAATTCTAACACAAATGTGCGATTGTGTCTGTAGGGAGACCCTGGACCACAGGGATCCCCTGGGAAAGACGGTCCCCCAGGCCTCCGAGGCTTCCCTGGAGAAAGAGGTCTACCCGGTGCCACGGTAAGGGCTTCACACCACCTGCGCCAATTCATCATAGCTTCCCTTTGCATGTGCTTGCTAGTGGAAAGTGACAGAACATTGCCACGTAACGAATGAACCATAGCTCTATCAAGAGCCGTTCACTTCATTAGAGACACCAACCCTGGAATTCACTCCCAGCAATCAATCCAGGGCAGAGGAAATCCAAAGCGACATCTTACAAATGAACAGGCGTGCCTCGGCATCACTCTGCCAGCACTGACACTACTGTTTTAACTGCCGCAATGCATCATGGGCTTCTCTTATAGAAGTGGGGAATTGTTGGTTAGAGATCCATTTGTAAGATCTTCCCCCAGTTTAACCAAGGACTTGAATTGTTTTTCATCGGTCCATTGCAGCATTTTTGGGGGGCAGCAAAGTTATTTGTCTTTGTATGCATTATTTACTCAATAAATTATTAAATGGGAAATGTTGGCAATTAGGCTATAGTGACTGGCAATGGATATACTGTGGGGAAAGGAAATGTTTTGCTGCCTGCATCTTCAAGGTCAGTCAGACTCTGCAGGCCAGCAGCACCGCTGATTGTTTTCTGCCATTGTAATTTACTCCAGCACACAGCCAGAGCCAGCAGAGACTCATTACCCATACTGCCGTGTGCTCTTTTGCAGCCCACTAGGGAGCTGCACACATACACACGTTTTGGCATTGACACATATACAAGAAAGCACACCTGCATACAACATATTACACACCGCCTTGCATTCACAAAACAAAACTCTCAAGCCCGCATATGCAGAACGAATATTGCATATACGCACATGCACACACAGAGCCATGCACACTATCCATATACCTGCAAAATAATCCTGCTGCTCTCTAGCTACAGTGTCTGCAAGAGAACAGTTATGAATTGAATGTTGATCTTTTTTATATGTGCTATAAATTACTGCGTTAACTATTATGAATGCTCCGCATTCAATTCACGCTGCCGGTGTACCGGGATGAAAATGTCAATAGCAATGATAGTTCTTGCAGCAGTGCATTGAGGTTAAATGCAGTCAGAGCACCTTTCTCGTGGTGAAGTCACAATTCAGTAAACAAGAGCAGACAGTCCTGTCTGGATTGGCATCTGATGGTGGAGGTGTTGAAGTTAGGTTGATTTAAAGCTTTGCAGGATTTAACAGCTATGTCAAGGAAGTCTTCATGTATTTTTTTTCTTCTTTTCTTCAGGGCCCAGCAGGTCTGAAGGGAGGAGAGGGACCCCAAGGTCCGCCTGGTCCTGTTGTAAGTATACTGTTACCTGAGATTAAAGTGGCTTTTGGAAGTTCACTTCACTTTCTTTCCTCTCTGTATTGGATTTTTAGGACATTTTATATTTGACTTGTGTTATTGATTAGTGCTGAGGCTTGCACAGTATATTTCGTGTTTTAGTGAGGCCTACATATGTCATACACCAGAGGGCAGTTTACATCATTCGAACAGGAAAAGCGTTAGAAATGGCTAACTGCAAGGCCATCTTTATACTTGCTTTTCTTTTGACATCCCCACCAGGGAAGCAGGATGTTTTAGGCAACCCTCTCAAACCAATGAGCGAAAGTTAACATTTATTTATTTGTTTTAACTTTTATTGCCCCAGGTAAGGTTTGGCTCTTTTTTCAGCTAAGCACTGCTAGACATTCATGAATTCATACATACTCACATATTCTAGGGATGAACATTGTGCAAATCCACTCGATCAGATAGATTAAGTGCTTTGCTGGAGGACACCATGACTATAGCAAGAGAAAGAGGAGATCCTAGGCTTCATCAAAGCAGGAATTGGAAGTGATGAAGATAATTAAGAACTGCATGAATTGGACAGTCACAGTTACATTAGAGGTAGACCTCTAGAAAATCAAGTACATGTGTAATATATATATAAACTCATTAAGCCATTATGGTCACGTCATACGTGTTATACTCATTAATTTTCCAATGAAAACATCATCAAATTTCATCTCGTATCACTGCACACAGCGATTTGTCACAGGAGTGATCATGCGCTAGGGTAGCTGGGTATCAAGACTGTTTGCTCCATTGCCTCTTGGCACACAGAGACAGACCCAAACAAACACACACACACACACACACACACACACACAACCAAACCACACAGCCAGGAGAGCATCCATATGGTGAGTCACAGTGTTTAGTCATCCTGGGCGTTGCTCCCTGCACATCCCTCGTCTGTCCCAAAGGTCGCATCCCGGCACTTTCTGCTCTGCTGTGTTCTTCTTACAGCTTCTTTGTAAAGCTCCGTGGTAAGGCTAGCACAATGTGATGGGCTGCCGCTAATTTACACCCAGTTATGTATCTATATCAACAACATATAGTGAAATTCTTTTGTCCCTAGCCCCAGAGCAAATCTAACAAACAGATGAATAAAGTAGAACAGATCCAAAAAGAAGCATAGAAAATGAATACAAAGAGATAAAGTACAATAAGAATGCATGAAATCAGTATGAATTAAAGATTAAAAGGTGAAACAGTGGATATTTTTAAGTGTTAAATGCAGCAGTTAATGAAAGCTAATGAGACAAAATAGCCACTAATGATTTCCAGAGAAATAAAGTAATATAACCACTGCATGATAATCTTTGCATTATAAGGGGTAGTGATGTCACCAGCATGACAGATAGACGAATTATGAATTATGGATTATACATTATGTGCTAAAGTGTTCTTTACATTGACTGGTTCAGGACCTGAATGGCTTGATGGAATAAACTCCGCTTTCAGGCAGTGGTAATGCTTTGTCACCATGGTAACACATCTTACGTGTTTTTATTTCCCTCCAGGATTTTCATTCCTAATAAGATCGAAAAGTTTCCAACATTCATCCTGGGATACATTCATCATGTCCTTTTAGATCACAGACAATAGACAACACAGCTTTTGCCTGAGGAAAATTAATCTATTAGGATAATTCATTAAATAAACTAAAATTTACCTGCATGTTTCATATAGGTTTGGTCACAGAACAATCTCTGTCATATAAGAGGTGACAAAAAACGTGGTAAAGCCATGTATTCCTGGGTAGGTGAAGTTTATGTGCATGCAGGTACACAGTCAGTTAATTCAGTGCAGCAGAGTGTCAGTCACCATCATGTTTTATGGATTTAGGTGAACTTTGAGTTCCTGTATCTGAGTACTGATACATAGCAGCAGCGTCTTTCATTCAGAAATGAATTTTCAGCAGCAGCAGACGCTCTGAGCTTAGAGAGTCACCAAGACATTAGCTCCCTGACAGCAGATAATGCTGGCTGCTTTCAAGGAGCAGCACTGCTTTATTAGAACTTAAAGGCCAGCTTTTACTGTGGGCTGCTTCTGCTGGTTTTTTCGGTTCTCTTCTTGAAATAGGTTTGCGTATTTAGGTGTGTATGTGTGTGTTGAACTGCGCTGGGTCTTCCTTTGTAGATGTCTTAACGGAAATGATTTTTGTTGGGCATGCTTACATTATATTCACGGTAGGATGACAAAACATATGAAATATATGTTCTTCTCTTTTTTTATTTTTCACTCACTTTCATTCACCTCTCTCACACTCACAGGGTTCTCCCGGGGAGAGAGGTCCTGCTGGTGCAGCTGGTCCAATTGGCCTGTCTGGTAGACCTGGCCCTCAGGGTCCCCCAGGTCCTGCTGGAGAGAAGGGAGCTCCCGTAAGTGTTGTTTTTTTCTTTCCCATAGTGGCTGACTCAAAAACTCTGTTCGCTCTCTTTGTTTCTTTTCCTCACTTCGACCTTCAGTTCTCCCGTTTCTAGTTTTCAAAACAGAATGAAAAACAAATGTCTTTGCTCCACTAGGGTGAGAAAGGGCCTCAAGGTCCTGCTGGTCGTGACGGTGTCCAGGGTCCTGTTGGTCTGCCCGGGCCTGCTGGACCTCAAGGTCCACCCGGAGAAGATGGTGACAAGGTCAGTCAGCAACACGCACCACCACCCATCCCCATCCTGTTGGCCCGGTTACAGCTCCTCCTCCACTCCTAAACTGGCATACGTTTTGGGACTAACCCAGATTGCCAATCAGTCTTCGTTCCCATGTTCACACTCGAGCCATCTGCATCAAAAATATGTTTCCTCACTGTTGCTTATCCATCTTCTCAGCTAAGTGTGCCAGCAAACTCAATTAGATGAGATGTACAAGTGAAATACTGTTGCTTGTTCCATCTCCTGGATTCATTATGGTTAAGGTTACTATCAGCCATTCTACTGAGCTGCCAAGCATATGTCACTGGAGAGGTTGGAATGAATTCAAAAATGTATCTGCACATGTTCATCCGTACATAAGGTTAATGTCAAGGTTGTAGCTGCAGAGAATCGGTGTTTGTGTCAGGCTGTAGGTTTTCACTGATTCTTACACCGTTAACATTTAGAGAGGAAGCTAAGCTGAGACGATTGACTGCTTGTGTGTGTATTTCTCTTTCTCAGGGAGAGGTCGGAGAGCCCGGTCAGAAAGGAAGCAAAGCGGACAAGGGAGAACAGGTGCGTTATGGGAATCAAAGCCCATATATTCCTCTATATCTATAATACATGTGTGCGTTTATGGGATGTGTTCGTAACAACTTCTTCCTGTTTGTGTTCAGGGTCCTCCTGGCCCAGCTGGTCTCCAAGGTCCTATTGGTGCTCCAGGTCCTGCTGTAAGTACAACTGTCTTGAAAAGCACGGATGAAACGTACCTAATGGACATGTGAATGTGTTATTTCTTTTACATCACAAACCAAACACAAAGACAGAGAGGATGATGGGTACCCGACATGCAGCTAGACACACCTATGTCCTGAATAGTAGACAATACAGATTACTTAGAGTTGTAATCTTCTCTTAATCTGCTTAATTTTCAATTTGTCCTGACCTGGCTTTCTGCCTTCATCTGAGTTATATCAGCAAGCAATACACACATTGACACATTGTATAGAGGTATGAGCATGTATGTTTTTTCTCAGGGAGCTGATGGAGAGCCTGGTCCCCGAGGTCAGCAGGGTATGTTTGGACAGAAGGGAGATGAGGGTGCCAGAGGTTTCCCAGGACCCCCTGGTCCCATTGGTCTGCAGGTTAGTAACATTTGCACACGTGCACATGTGCAAACACATGCTACAAATACATACAACGTAATCCTATACAACGAGCCATGATTATTAACATTTAAAGGTCACCTTGTATACATGCATTCCTGCATTTCTTTTGCAGTAGCACTACATGGTTACTTATTTTCCTCAATAGTATGGGCAGTATTGTGACCCTTGTCAATGGACACTGGGTAAATAGTTAATTTACTGTAGCAAACTATTAGAATATTTTCAGATAAGCATTAAAGGCATATTGTGTCAAGAAGTATGTACAGTGAGGCAGCACCATGTATGTGCCCCAAAATGAATGACAGGTGGTCTACTCACATCACACTCACATTACAGACCAACTGTCCATCCCATCCCGGTGACTCTGACTTGCTTCTAATGTGTCATTTGGTCAGTTGATATAATTTCCTCTACTGAGGTCTTGTGGCTGTCACATTGGATTAGGAGAAACTCTCCATTGTGGTACAAAGTCTTCAATGAGCCACCGTCTCGGCTTCATAAAGATAATGTTAAGGCATTTCCTGTTGAACCACATATGGCGGCAGAGATTGGCTCGGCGGGTGAGAAAATACCTGAAATAGCAAATAGCAGAATCCTTACGCCAGGACATCACATCATGATCATTTTACTATTATGCTTTATATTGTTGTTCATATTCCGTGTGGTCCTGTTGACATGCTGTGCATTTGGTTTGTGCGTGACATGTATCATATGTGTAAGTAACATTGTTTAATCTTGCTTGTCCGAAGCTTTTAGGACCATTTAATGAACGGCTTTGAACTGTCTACTCTCCAGTAGTCACATGTCGCTGGGAAAAGAAGGGCTCATGTAGCATGCACAGTGGGTGGGAAGATGAAATAATAAGAGTTTAATACAGAGGACTACAACGAACTGAATATAAGATAATTGGTAATTCATTTGATGTATTTATCTTTAGACCTACTGAGTAGGTACAGTGTATAACCAGTCGTCTGTATGTATGCTATCTTTTAAGTCTCATGTAGTTTGTTGCTATGGACTAAAAGTGAGCACTTTCATTTACACAACCATTCACATCACACTATGATGCAATGCAAAGGCAGACACACAAGCTCACACTTACTTTTGCAGAGGCCTGTGCTTTAAGTGGGTCTGCAGGGTGTAATGTGTGGTGACCAGGCTCTGACCTGCAATGATTACACCATCCTTCCTCCATCACCTCAGAGACGAACACGACTTGTCAGTGTGTATAACGCTTAAGAAAAACACATTACCATCAGCGCTGCAGTTTGCTTTTTGATATAACGCGTTTTATGTTATTCATGGGTGTTTGGTAAAGTAAACTCTACCCATCCAAGCATATAGTTTAAGCCAGGCTGGAAGTATTAGGGTCATTTAGATGCAAAAAATGCACAAGCACATGCTTGGTGATGTTTTGTCTCTCTGTGATAATGAGCTAACGAGGTAGGACCTTCCGTTAGTAGTGGCCTGTTTTATTAGTTATCAGCTTCTTAACCCTGTAACGCCAAGTGTATCATATTTGATACAAGACTTTTTGAGACCTCTACATCATCGGTGTGACATTTTTTTTCCCCGAAAAACCTGATGTATACAATCAGACACATGCAGTGCACGGATAATCCACCAGGGATCAGTAATCCATGCACCAGAGGGCCTTTAATTGAGACATCCAATATATATATATGCAAATTGATATATATATATATATATATATTTTGTCAGAAGGTTCAATAAACACTCAAATTTCAAATTAAAAAAATTTGAATTTTCTGGCAATTATTTGATGGTTCAGGCTTCACAGGGTTAAGTTAAACATGTAAAGAGTTTACTGCAGAGATCAGGGTCATTGTCTTGATGAAATTACATAGACTATTGCTCATTGTTCCAAGGTACTATCCTATCTCTGCAGGATTGAATTCAATGGACTTTTAATTGGGAGTAATTCACTTCACATCACAATTCCATTAATTGCATGGACTGACCTGCTTCAGTAGTCAGTTCCTCATCGAGCACATTTACCACGCTGCATAATTAGAAGCACCGCTAATGATTTCAGACTAAAGGAGACCTTTACACAGATGAGATTTCTCAGCACAGCCGGAATCAGCATGCAACTATACACGCTTTTTTTTTTTTTTTTATATCACCCACGGAAAATACTTGCAAACAGGGATGTGAACACACATACACCAACTTACAACAGTCAGCAAACTGTCTTTTTTCCCGGCGCTGGGAGTATTTGAGGTTGGTCTAAGCACATGTAGAGAAAGTAATTCTTTGATCTCCCGCCTTGCAACCTTACACTGATGACAAACTGCCTCCGAATCACGAACAGACACGCGCAGGAGGCAGAACGGGGTACGGCAATTTAATCACAGCAATTACCGGTAGAAATGTCAGGGATCAAACGCACATATGAGGTCCTGACCACGCAGCTCATTTAACATGCGTGAGTGAGCTGGATCTACGTCTGCACCTTTTGAGCGAAGAAGAACAAGTCACTGACTAGAAAAAGAGAAAGCAACCAGAAGAGGAGTTTTGCTTTACTCGTTTGCAGAGCTAGGAACAGAACTCTAGAATAAAATCACCTTACCTTCTTCTGAGTATTTATTAGGAAACATAAGGCCCTGTTATGCTCACAACCTTCACTGAGTGCTCCACAACCGACAACTATTTCAGACAATTTGGCTAAATTAGGTGCGTTAATACATGGAATATTTGAATTCTTTAATCCATTTTTCCCTACCATGTCTCATACTTCATTGAAAGAGCTGTTGAAATATTTGTTTTAAAGATTGAAATGTGCTCCTTTTAATTCTGTTGATAAAATATATAATATAATCTAATTCTGATATATTCAGTTTGTCTGCACAAGATTAAGTGTTTTTAAGGTCTCTGCTTTCGTCTCATAGTAGACTTGCTCTTCACCTTGCTCAGTCTATTCATTGAATATTTATTTGAATAGATAATAGGGCTGGACTGCAATTAGAACATAGATTCAAGTGATTAATTCATGCATGCTCTGACCCACTGATATATTTAACATCTTAGTGCATCACTACAATATATTCCAGCAGTCAAATTAAATTGAATGAAACTAGATTGAATCAAATGAAATCTCCAGCAGTAACAGCTGCTGTGAATACAGCCCAAACAACTTAAATCATTAAGAACACCATTCTTTATTCGTGCAACTTCACCTTGTGTTTGAGCCATGGCTATTTTCTTTTTTCATAATATAATTGCTTATTCATTTTTTTTCTTCCGCAGGGGCTTCCTGGACCTCCTGGTGAAAAGGGAGAGAATGGTGATGTTGGCCCCATGGTAAGAGGCACATCTGATTCTTTTATACTCTTATACTAGTGTAATACACTACAATACAACTGTATTTCTTTTCTGCAGGGCCCCCCTGGTCCCCCCGGTCCCAGAGGTCCTCAAGGTCCTAGTGGAGCTGATGTACGTATATCTAATCGACGTAACACAAAATAACCTGCATGTATTATAAAGGATCCATGTTAGATGGTGACGCAAAGTTAACTACATCTTCAATGGCTTCAAGCTTGATGACTCATCTCTCTCTTTCTTTCCTGCTGCAGGGTCCACAAGGCCCTCCAGGTGGAGTGGGCCCCATGGGATCCGTGGGTGAGAAGGTAAGAGTCTGAACACGGCACCTCAGGGTGTTCTGCCTGCCTAGTGTGATGTTGGCCACTTGGATTGAAATATTGCTGACCCACCCATCTGCCCCTCTTTGTTACCCCCTGCAGTCTATTCATTTCATATACTCAGGCTTTTTTTTGTCTGAGTTAGGGCTTTGACACTATTAATGTCTATTTTACAACGCGTCCAACAAGATTCGTCCATTTTAATGCCATTTGGCAGAGGGCTGCTCTATAAATGCTTAATGCTGTACCACGGCTGTTAAAATGACTCTGGAATATGAAACATGAAGGGCTACCAACACTTTAAGAGGGCACTTGGAATACAGTAACTTTTGGCACCCTTATATCAACTACAATTATAGACTTACTAGAGTCAAACATGAATAACATCATTAAGGGTTGGTTTTGTAAGAACTATGGTGTTAGAGCGTGACTTGTTTTGAAATGTGCATCTGAATTTGAGTGCCCTCCATGTGTGAGGATGAAGGTTTATCTGTGCAGACACTGACATTTGTCTAACCACAGGGTGAACAAGGTGAGGCTGGAAACCCTGGATCACCTGGAGAGCCTGGAACTGGGGTGAGTGAGCTATGTTTTTGGTTTATTTGTCAAGCTACAAAATGTGTTAGAGGAATGTCTTACATTTATACGTGTCTATGTGTGTATGTGCCACCATGTGTGTGTTTTCTATGTACAGTATGTCTTGCGTATCAACACACATTTCATATATTAGATTCACAGTCTTAAACATACCATCCAGGATTAGCGTGAATATTTGTAGGGCTCAACTTGAAAACATTATAAACTTTGATGTACACACTTCTAATTCTACTCAAACGTATTTTCTCTACAGCAAGGTAGGGAACAGTATCAGCATTATGAGAAACACATATTTGTAGGTTATCCCTTAAACAGTTGCTTAATTGATAGCTTCAGGCAAATATAGAGCAAAATCCAATTTAACAAGAAGCATTTTTCTTCAGCGTGACACTGTGTTCATCAGACTGAAAGTAATTGCTCCTCACATTTAGGCTGGTAGTTCATCTCAGCATGGATCTTCTGCTCTGCTCCACACGTCCACATGGCTTGCCAAGTCTCTGCCCAGAATCTTACAGCGTTATTACCAAGAGGATACGCCTGGTGCCTCTGTCCTAAAGAACAATGATTGTAGCCACCGTTTGTTGGCGTCCAAACACCAGACACCCGTTTTGCTGAGTACAGCTGTGATTTAGCCTGTTTTGAAAGTTACAGTGCAGGACTTAAGAAGCCTTGAAGTTCTCTTCAATACCATTAATTTTGATTGTTCTAGTTATATTATAGTGCTTGTCACACTGAATGTCAGATTGCATGGTGCTTTACCATATCATCTGCTTGCCTTTGTTATTATCATTAGCTAAGAGATTTATGACAATTTGATTCACTTTATTTATTTTCTAAACTTTTGCCAAACACCCATCATTGATGGCTCTATTAGCTCTGCTGCCTCATTTATCAGTTCTGAGGTATAACAGCAGCTTGAAAGGATTCTTCATCAAACTAGTAGTGTCATTGACATTTCCAGAGTGAGTCCCCATCATAAGCACAGCCCAAACCAATGCCTTCGTCGTCGAATTATTAAATTCATTACTGATGGCGTTGGAACAATAATAACTCATAATACTTTAGTAAATAGACATCATTATACATAAGTTATTAGTAACAGGAATAAACTGTAACGAGTTGATTGTAATTTTTAATTCCATTTCTATTTTACTTTATTTTGTAAGGCACAATGCACAATATTTAACACAATCACATTATGATTACATTAATCACATATTTTTATCCTATTCTTTATATAGTTAAAAACTCATCCTCATCCATCATCCATTTGGATTATTAGACATAATAATGACAAATTAAACAGATGGAACACATGAAACATGCACAGCATTTAACCACAAACATGGTAAATAACAATAAATGATAAAAACACTATGAAGATGAAGATATTACCAAACTGTAAAAAGAGCTTACTAACATCAAATAAAATGCATTAACAGTGCAATTCATATGCTGCTCATAGCCAAAGGTTTGGCATGGTTTTAAAACTGCACAGAAGATGAAACTACAGGTCTTTTTTTGTCATCTTGTAAAGCGTTCCACTGAATGGAACAGAAAGAGCTGACTGCCCAAATGCACTGCTGCAAACAGGACAATCTCTTATTCAAATCATCAGCACATTTGCCACCAAATCACAATTCAGACTCTGCTGAATTCCTTCACGCCGCAAAGCAAAAGTGCTTTATCATACAAAACAGGAAGAGTGCACCCTTATATCAGCACAAACAGAACTACAGACGCTGGAGGTTTCAGCGTCTCTTTCAGTGACAGATGATGGGACTAAAGGGTATTAAAGGAACACATGAAAGATGTGAAAATCACCTCCTAAATCCAGTTTTTATTCCTATCAGGGAATATGATTTTTCTCCAAAACATGATCTTAATTTGATCTGGAAGAGGTTGCTTTGTCACAGGACACAGAGGAACAGTAACATCACAGCTTCCTCCCCATTCAGTTCAATGTAGACCCCTTAAAAAAAAATACTGCCCCTGTGGTACTGATGTCGTGAACACCCTCCACCCATACCACTATAGGGACCTAAAGGTGAGAGAGGAGAGAAAGGAGAGGCTGGCCCCCCTGGAGCTGCTGGACCTGCTGGTGCCAAAGGACCCCCTGGAGATGATGGTCCAAAGGGCAACCCTGTAAGTTCACCAAATACTCTGCAAAGAGTGTCTCCTGCAATCATACTAACAGGCTCAAATGTACTGCTTTAAAGGAAATGTCTCCCACCAGCCTTGGGGAGGCAGTTTTATCCTAGATCATATTCAAGAGCTAAAAAGCCTTTTTATTGAGGGAGATTATATTTTATGCCTCCATGTTAATGGAATGCAGTGAGGCCTTTTTTCATGGATTTGCAACATCATCATTAACTCCATCAAATTGCTTTCAATAGCTGTAACCAGGTACATCGGGATGAAATCACTGTCTAAATTACTAAGCATGTCCTTAATACCTGTATCCAGGGAAATTATGTCTCGGCAGCAGCGCCTCATGTGTCTTTTGCTACACTGATGCATCTCATTTCTCTCCCTTAAAGGGTCCTGTTGGATTCCCTGGAGACCCTGGCCCTCCTGGAGAGCCAGGTGTTGCCGTAAGTGTGAAATCATTAAGCAATATTTCCATAAGCAAATGAATTAAGCAGTATGGTAGTTGTAGTATAGGATAGATATTTTCAGTGGCAAACATTATCTAACCAGCACATCTGTCTGTTATAGGGCACTGACGGAGAAGCGGGAGAGAAGGGAGAGGATGGTGAATCTGGTCAGCCGGTAAGTTGTTGTCATTTCATAGTAGTTACTTATTATCATAGCATGCATATGATATAATCCAATTGTCTTAACAAATAGCTAGTTTGTCACTGTGTACAAATGAGTATGAATATGTGTTGTTTCTGTTTATTTATATGATAGAAGTCCACTACATGTTTGCCTTCAGTAAAAACTGTTAGTTATAATAATAATATAATATATAGTTAGTAAATAATTTACATGCCAGCATTTTAATTCATGATATTTATTCCATACTTTTGGGTGAGGGGTAGCTGGACCTATCTGCTTTGCAGATTCATTAAGTGTATATAAAAGCCAAACACTGATGTGCTGGCCCTCTGTAAAAATGCAACAAATGACAACTCTTATTAATATTAATGAATGTAAATGAGCCTTTATCACTGCCAACGAAAAACACAGACAGTGTTTTATTTACTCCGCGAATGTTGCATGCTTGAATTCTTCTTTATGAACTCTGACTGCAAGCTGAAATGCTACAGTGGAAAATAGTGTTCAGAAGTTGTTAGAATATTGTGAACTTTGTATTGTTTGAGAGGAGAACATATACATGTCCCTGTTCATTTACATGTAATTGTGCACTCAACATATTGAACAGCAGAATAACTCTGCCTTCACTCTTCAGTAGTCTGAAATGTTTATTAATGCAAATGTTTAAAAATGGTTTGATTGCTTGCAATTAACTCAGAGATAATTGGATGAAAGTATCTCGGGGAGCTTGGTATTCTCTATCAGCACCTCATCCAACTTTGTGTTTGGCTTAACTCTTGTGGACTGTCCTGGGTTTGAATATTCCCTAAATGTCAATATACTCTTTGTGTTATTGTCCTTTTGGCAGACATAACGAGAGACTTAGTGAAGCATGCTGTGCTCTCATCAAAATATCAGCACTGACTCTTTTGTTAGTACAGTTTTTATTGCCATTTGATAGTATCCCACATCTTCTGTTTCCTTGCTTGTTTTCAGGGACCTCCAGGTCCATCAGGAGAAGCTGGCCCACCTGGACCACCTGGCAAAAGAGTAAGTCTGTGGCCGTTAAAGCTAAAATGATTACACTGTTTTTATTTGCGTGCGCATCACTGGTGAGCTTCCGGCAATAACCTAAGATAGACCAGTGCGATGGTCCCTGTTGTTGGCATTTCATCATTGCAAGAGTGAGTTGTTTTGATATGAAATATCTTGCTGACGGAAGCTTTGTCTTTGGCTTTGTTTAAAACTATGGCTCAACGGGCCCGTGTGAAATGTCTTTTTTTATTTCTATTTCGAAATAGATGAAGGGAGTGTGTATCTGCTGGCAGTGATGTAGTAGCCATCTGGCATATCGGGACAAATCCTAGTGGGCTGCCACATCTGTGGGCCGGTGAACCGTCAAAAAAAAATCCCTAAAGTTTTTGCTGGCTCTGCTTGTCTCTTTACCGGCCCTCTCGGTGTGCCACCATGCGGGGTGAGATATAGCGGACTTCACCCAGGAAACCCACTCCCTGACCGTCACCCTTATCCCAGTGCATAAGTCCTGGGCTGAACTTCCCCTCCAAGGGATGAATAAAGTATCTATCAATCTGAATTTCTTTCCCAGTACACCCCTGTCTGCCGGCATTTCACTCTGGCTCCACAGCCAACAGATCTGTATTCCACCTCACTTCACAACAACTCCTCCTCAACAACTCAATCTTGGCAGTAAAGCAGGAGAGATTCATTTTCATTAAAGACAGAGTGGGGAAAACAAAGTAGGAGATTTAAGGGGTCAAGGCGTTGTGCTCTCTGCTGAGAAATCTGCTTCAAAGCATATTGAGAAATGAGTGGCAAAATGTGAATATCATAAATCTTTTTTTTTTTTTTTTCTTAACAAGAAATTGAAAAGCCTTCCAAAATATAGCTGGCAAAAAGGAGACTTGTTTCCAAATTCATTTTTGTCCTTGTGGCAGTGGGAAGAAAGTGAGAGAGATATAGCAAGTCTGACACATTATCGATCCCCGACTGCTTGACTGACAACTTGAGCAAAACAAAGGCATAACATGGACGTGGTAATGTTGTTAAGAGGTTATGAGAGAAGAAGGGTTGGCTTCCGGAGTGCCCACCATAAAAGTCGACCTTTAGTCGGTCACATACAAACTGGGTCTCTACTTCAAGGAAACTTCTCAAGGTTACAAACCAGAGTTAATTAAAAAAAAAAAAAAAAAGATTTTTCCACATTAAAAGTTAATGTTTCTATGATTTTCACTCTGTCCAATAAGGAGATCCCCCTCGTGCACCCTACAGTATGAGGTTGAGATATCTGAGTCTAAAATATCAAAGCCAGTAAAGCTGCTTCTTGAATGCACACATCCTAGATGGGACATTAACATATTTCCAATATGATGTGAAGCTCAAAGTCCACATTAAAATGAGGAGCCATTCTTCTGAATTTGAAAGAAAAGTCACAATCTCAAGTGACTGACTGCATTTCAAAGAAAGACTCCCAGGGAAATGTGAAAAACGGTGGGAAAAAAAACATGTCATGCATTTTTAAACCAGGTTTGATTGCTTTTCTAATGTGCCCAATGAAATTTACATTCTGAGTATTTAGCATGGTATCAGCATATGCTGCACCCAAATGGCCCAGGGATTATGGTAAGGAAAAGAGCTATTTTATCACGCACAGGTCTTTAATGACTTAGAAAAAAAAAGCGGGGGGACCTGAGATGATCCCTACTACTCTCTGGCTGGTTGCTCCTTTGAATACATAATTGCACAACACGACTTGTTTAGGATCTGTTGGCCTTTTTGTGTCTCCTCAGCATTTTGCCTACGGAAATTTGTATCAATTCTTAAATCTCTCTCTAAGCATGACCTCTTATTCTGACTAAGTCAGTTTAGTTTAGTGTCTCATACCGCTGATGTTTAAGAGACGTCAAGGCAACCTTGACTAGAAGACCACACTTACATTTTGAATCTAGCCGCTGTATATCGTACTACGACTGAAATGGCTCTTTCTGCTGATCAAGAGCCTGCCTCTTTACCACCAGTAAGAGGTAGACATCAGGAGAAGATGAAAGTTCTAAGACAGGAGGCAAGCTCACATTAATAGGCTCTCAGTCAATAGCACTCAGGCTTCAGTCGGCCAGATGAGAGTGGAATTTGGGATTGAGAGCATTTTGAAGAGGGATGACTGGAGGTGCAGTTGAAAGAGAAGCTGTGTGTGTTCTCTGTGTGTAGTTTGTACACGTATGTTTTTGTGGGAAGGCAAAGAAGTGGCCAAGTCACTCAAATAGATCTTGACATAACTGAAGTAGTGCACGTTCAAGGGCATTGGATTATCGTCCCTGTTGGAAGACAGAACCCACCAAGTATTTATTAGCCCAGACAATTGTTCAATATGAAATCTAATCCGTGCGGCTGGGGAGACGACCTGACAGAATCTCTCGCGGTGATGATCCCTCCTCGTTAAAGACGTTAGCATTTAATACGACATACTGTACATGAGGCGATGTGTGTTGTACGTACTTAAAAAAAAAATAAATGAATCAACCTACAAACTGAGACGTAACTGAGTTATTGTCGATGACGGATGTGTTGGTCAGCCTCTGAAACAATGTGAAAAGTCACCGGCGAACGTGCTCTTGTGCTGTTGTGTTGAACAGTGCGTGTTGAAATGCTAAAGCAATGTCCTGTCATCCTCCTCAGGGGCCTCCGGGGGCTGCTGGTGCAGAGGGCAGGCAAGGAGAGAAGGGCGCTAAGGTAACAAAATCAATTCATCCTTCGCACAATAGAGCCACCTCAGCAAGTCCTTCTGCTGTTGTTGTCCCCCCCCACTGTATCCACATTGTTCCCTCTCTTAAATTAAAAGCAGAAAACATACAAATTATTTAATTTCCACTGTAGATTAGATGCAAATTTATTGAAGCAGCCTGTGTGAGTAAAACTAAGATTCACTTATTTCTTGCATTGTACTGTGGCTTATTTTCACAGCCGACAAACAGAGTAAACCCTGTTTATGTTTAGCCCACAGGTATTCAGAGTTATCATGCTTTTCTCTGTTTTTAGTGTGAATCATGGCCCAAATGAAGTCCTCTGAGGTGGCACTTGTTTTACACCAATCTCCTGCTTTCATCAGTATCTAAATGTGTATATATGATCTGCTCCTTTGTGAATAGGCAGAATCAATTACCATCAGCTGCCGCACGCTGAATATAAATCAGATTTACTACAAAAAGATACATCTCTTCTCAGCTAATCCACAGATTACATCAGAGTGGATGTATAACTTCTTTCTGTTACACTGTACTACTGTACTGTGTTTCATATCATTAGTACTATGAACTGTCTATATACTACTGCGTTTTTTTTTAAATATTAGCATTCAAAGATGATCACCATTAAAGACACACATCATACACTACTCACAAAAAGTTAGGGATATTCGGCTTTCAGATGAAATTTCAGGATGAACCTAAAATGCATTCTAACCTTTCCAGGTGAACTTAATGTGACCTTCTCTAAACCTTTGAATGCACATGTCCAGCTGTTCAGTGTCTCAGTACTTTTTGCACCAGTTGCTGTTCTCTAACAAGAAGCTTCACAGCAACATTCACAACAGGTTTGATCCATGAATCCACCAATACATTTCCTGCTTCAGTTAGAATTGGTATTTAAACAGTCCTCCTCATCAAGCTGTTCACATTCTGACATCATGAGACCAAGACGACACCTAACAGTTGATCAGCAGCACCTCAACACTGGAGGCTTCAAACAGGAAGTCCTCAGACGGAGGTGTCCACTGAGCTTAGAGGGTCACAGAGTGTCATCAGGAGGTTGGAACAGTGATACAGAGACTGGAAGAGTCACAGAAAGGAGAGGAGTGGACGTCCTTTGGCCACATCCCAATTTATTGAGACACTGAACATTTTTTGTTGTGGTTTACCTACCACTGTTGTTAGATTTTCTTTCAATAAATTGTTTAAGATGAATAAAATTACCATTGCATGCTTCTACTTAAATGCCCTACTTTCATGATATAATATCACTGTAGCATTCACTTTTTACATTTTCCATATATTTCACCTGAAAGTCGAATATCCCTAACTTTTTGTGAGTAGTGTAAGTTTCATCATAGTCTTAAAAGTGGAACTTGACCTCGAATGTCTGCCTGTAAAAAGAGCTGAATCTACAGCAGGACTCTGTAAAGTAGTTCTAACCATGTTGCAGTAAGCCTGTAACCTGTAAACACCTCGCAGCTCTGTCTAGTCTCGGTGCATATTGATGTATTTCAGATTACAGTTAGCCAGCTGTGGCACACTTTGATCCGGACGCCGCGCTAATTTTGTCGTGAACTTGAAAATGAAAACGCAGCAGGATGTAGCACCGTCTATTGTTGCTCCTGTTCCGAACAGGAACACTTTGGCTCATTTGATAACTCGGGCTGTTGTTTACTCGTCCCCATTTATCTACACGCTGCATACTGTTTCAGCATAATTTAAAGCTAAAAGCAGCCCGCAGGTGAATTCTGATGAAAATACTCAGTGACTCCAAAGAAAACTTAACAAGATATCATATGTTGCTGCAGATTGTAGATGTTGTTGCTCATATAGAATTTCTTTAAAAAAAAAACAGGCATCTTAAGTAGATTTGTTAATTTTATTTTAATCTAACTTATGTTTTGTTCTTTATTTGATGGTGGTAATGACTTACTCAATTTTCCCCATCCACTTACAGTAATCTTATAATCCTAAAATGGGCTATAGTTTTTATGCTGTCATGACATATGCGTATCCTCATACAGGGTGAAGCAGGTTCTGAGGGTCCAGCAGGTAAAACAGGACCAGTTGGACCCCAGGGACCTCCAGGAAAGCCCGGCCCAGAGGGTCTGCGTGGAATCCCTGGCCCCGTTGTAAGTCTAAGCTACACTGACGATCTTTCCCTGTGATACATTACATTTACATTAAACTCCACTCTCAAGCAGACATGCATGCTTTAACACACCCACAGTAAGCACACATAAAACAGTACTGCTAAGACACGATGATAGACTTCATGGAATAATCAATACATCCATTTGGCTTATACTTAAGTTTCGCTTGTTTATTCCAGCACACTTTTTTCCCTGTTTGGGCTATTAATCATTGTGCTGAGCACAGAAAATCAATGGCAGGCCAGAGAAAATACAGCACACTATAATGCTCACTACAATTGAATGGCTTTTCACAGGGGGAACAAGGGCTGCCCGGTGCCCCAGGACAAGATGGTCCACCTGGTCCCATGGTTAGTATGCAAACTATCTCCCTCTGTCTTCCTCTCTCTCACTGTTTATTCACCCTGCTACAGACGGAGTTATTGGGAGATGTATTTTTCACTTTTGACAGCCAGGCAAGAAGCTTCCCCTTGCTTAGGGTTATGGCAAATAAGTTAAGGTTACAGCTAATTTAATGAAAACCTGTGCAGATACGCAGATGAGGCTGCTCTTAAACATCTCATTTGTTTCTGTGGATTCTATGTGGCTTGATTTTCCTGCTGCTTCTTTTGTTCTCTTTCATGTTGCTCCGTCCTATTGCCTCATTATGTTTTCCATTTTGTCTGTAGCACAAGTTTTCTTCACAATGTCTCTTAGCCATATTTTCTCTGTGAAATTGATTTTTAACTTGTGTTGTTATTCAGGGTCCTCCCGGTCTTCCTGGCCTCAAAGGTGACCCCGGTTCTAAAGGTGAAAAGGTGAGTGTGGCCCCTTTTCCCGGTGTCTGACTGAAAGCTGATTTCATTTCCCGTGTTCCAAACAGGCTGAAGGAGGCATCTAAAAATAGTGAAGAGAGCCTTAGGACAGGGATGCTGGTTCAGACTTCAGTCAAGGCTGCTCTCCGCTTCCACAGAGATCCACCGCTTTGCTATTGATCAAAACCAAAACATCTCGTAGAATCACAAAACAGTGTTAATACCAGTGTAAGCTTATGTTAACACTCGGGAAACAAAATTAGTTTTTGCCGTAGCTGCTGCAAGACAAAAACTCATACAGGACTGAAGCATCTGCAGCGGAATGTGATGTATCACTCTAATCTGTCGAATCTCCCTCTTCGCTGCCACTGTCAAATTTGCTGGTGAAATATAACTGCAAAGGATATTCAGACAGCACACATTACTCTATCTAATTTGCCTCCCACACACTGACATGATGGCTTGAGAGAGAGCAGTTTAAAAGCACACAATAGAGGCACCGTGATGTGTGTTGTGTGGTGTGTGTTGCGTGTGGCGTGTGCTTTGAATGCTGTCAAATCAATGAGCCTAGTTAGAGCTCGCCTATTTCAAAGTCATCTTCGAGTTGTGAATTGGGTTTTTTTTTTTTGGTTTTTATCTGTTGCAGGAGAGACAGTTTAATTATAATTCCTGAGGATTTGTATTTAAATGAAACTTCACTCCGCAGAGCCTCACAGGAATAAAGCCGTTAAAGTTTTGTCCTTGTCAAACATGTATGCAGTGGCTTCGAAGTTTGAGTACACAAAGGGCCATTTATCTTTGATTTTTCTTTGTGTAAGCACGTTTGTTTCCGTCCCGCAGGGTCACCCGGGTTTGATTGGGCTGATTGGACCACCTGGTGAGCAAGGAGAGAAGGGAGACCGAGGTTTGCCCGGACCCCAAGGTTCTCCCGGTGGCAAGGGCGACGGTGTAAGTAATTGATGACTCCATTCCCATGCTGGACCTCTGCGCCATTTGTCCTCCTCCTCTTGCCATTTTTCAGCCCCTTTGCCCCTCCACTGTGGCCACGGGTCTTGGCACAGTCACTGTTGCTGTTGACTAAAACCCACTGAAAAAGGCGTTGCAGTGTAGCTGAGCCCAGCACTGCAATGCAGATCTCTTCATTTACCCTATCCACAGTTTCTGTTGGTTCTAGCTTTTGACATGTTGGACTACTCATCTTGTATGAACATAGCTTTGAGCCATCTTCTTTAAACTTTTTGAACTCTCCTTTTGGTCTCCCGTTCATTGTTTGTGGAGAGCAGTGGTCTGAGTGGATAGAAATTCATTTATGATTTGTAGTTTTCCATTATATTAGCAGCTTTATTTATTAGCTTTATGTTTTTCATTGTTCCCTGTTTTGCATTGAGCATCCAGAACCCTGTGAACTGTGCACTACAGACTTGTTTCCACTTCCACAGTTTCTGCGTATCTGATGCCTACTGGTAATAAAAATATACTTATTCTGGATTGAGAAAAACACAAATAGCTTCCCTCTGAACCGCAGCATCAAAGCTAAAATATTTTTCTTCATCCACCCTCCATTTGAACAGGAAGTAGTACTGAAAGAAGGTTGAAGCTCGGCTGCAATAAAGGACTGATGACAGCCTTCATCCATTTTTAAATAAACATTGCAGAATGGCTGAATATGCTATTCTGTCCTGCTGTGGCCCTCGGCCTGCCCTGGTTTAGTGATTTAAGGTGATGGGTTGGATTAAGTATCGGGAGATTAAGCCTAATGAAATCGTAATGACCCATTCTGTCAGAGCACAAGGGCTTCAAAAAAGTTTGCTCTTATTTTACCGGTTCCATTTTAGGTCCTGAAAATAAGCCTCATATTGTTTGGCATTATTTCCTGACAAAATTGAGCTCTAAGATTGTGACTCGCTGGGCTGATAGAGATGGCATCCCACAAGTGCAGTGTTTTCTGGTCTTCTCTTGGTGAAATGAAACTTTATCTCAGTTAATAAAAATCTCCACGATTCCACGTGAAAGCTTCCTACCGTCATGTATCTGTTTCGGCTCATATACTAAGTATTCATTCCATGTGCCTGGCCCTGTGCCATTATATTCTAGCTTTTTCATTTCACTCATTATTCAAGCCTCACAATAATACTTTTATCTCCAATGTTTCTTTAATATATATCTGACTTCTGCTTTCATCTCGTCTTATTACAGGGTATCACTGGAGGTGCCGGTCCTCTCGGTCCCCCAGGTCCACCTGGTCTGCCTGTAAGTCTTTTACTGATTACTGTCATTCATTTCGATTCAACACTGAAGATAGAATGACTTTGCCAAATTGCTGTGCTCACGTCCTGTCTCATGCAGGGTCCTCAAGGTCCCAAGGGAGCCAAGGGTTCATCTGTGAGTACACTCAGTGTTTTTAAAGGGATATTGTCACCATGCGAGTATTAGATTTCGCTTGGATAACTTCTTTCTATTCCTGTTTTTTTCCAGGGACCTGCAGGTGCAAAAGGAGATACTGGCTCAATTGGTCCTCCTGGTCCTCCTGTGAGTATTAAAACAGCACACAGCACTGTAGCATTGTACAAAGGTCAGTCTTCTTGTACAAAATCTAAAACAGTTTTTGACACCACACCCTACAGGGCCCACCAGGTGAAGTCATCCAGCCGCTGCCCATCCAGTCACCCAAGAAGACTAAGCGCTCCAGTGACATGCAGTCAGATGCAGCCTCTACCATCATGGACTACGGCGAGGGCATGGAGGACATCTTCGGCTCGCTCAACAACCTCAAACAGGACATTGAACGCATGAAATACCCCATGGGCACACAAAACAACCCTGCCAGAACATGCAAAGACCTGCAGCTCTGCCACCCAGAGTTCCCTGATGGTAAGCTAAATCAAACCAGTAGTGCTCATCGTCAAAGTAAAGAAGTGCTACATGAGATTCCTCTCATCAGTGTAAATTACAAAGTCAGGCAGCCGTGGAGAAGAGCTTCATAACCCCTGTAATTGAGACACAAGAGATTCTCCCATTTTTCTCAAATGTTGTTGGTCAACATTTGTTTGTTTAAGAACACAGCCTGGAGAAAACTGGGCTCATCAGTGTTAAAACTTTTCTTTTGGTCTGTCTATGTTGGTAAGTATGTGTTTACTGTTTGCAGTTCAGTTACATAAGTTTGCATAATGCCTGTGCCTCAGTCTTCCCAGCACCGTTGGGGGCTATCAGCATGCAAAGGGGAGCAAAAGAGTAATAAAAAATAGTCATTAACAGCAGCGAGGAATGGTTTAGATTCATCTTTACTCATTTTACTTCAGTTGTGGAAAAGCACATGTTGTCAGAAATTACACCTCACTCAAAGCATAATGATACCATTTTATCTAGCAGATTAGAAACCATGAAAATGAGTTTCACTTTGGATCAAGGAATCTACTGCACTCAATTTTGAAAAAAAAGAAGCTTTAAGCCATTTTCTTGGACATGAGTAGAACAGGATGTTTGAGTGTGCTTGGTTCTCTTTAGGCGAATACTGGATTGATCCAAACCAAGGCTGCTCCGGGGATTCCTTCAAAGTCTACTGTAACTTCACTGCCGGGGGCGAAACCTGCATCTATCCAGATAAGAAGTCTAATGGAGTAAGTGATTTTGGATTTACATCCACGAGATTCATAACTGCCTGTTTCTAATCGTCATTTCTCATCGCGGCAAACCAACACATCCACAAACAGAGCAGCACTTGGCTGAAGCTGTCAAAGGAAGACATCTGATTTGCTTCGGGGCTAAGCTCGTGCAGATTTGATATTCGCTTTTGTGCAGACAACACAAAAACTACCAAAAGGGAAATACTATACAATGATTTGACCCCATGAAGTTTGTGAAAACAATATTTCAAAGATATTAAAATAACAGGCTTGTCTTCTGCTACCAGATGATAAACTTTGATGCTGCTGTGCTTTTTATAACAAGCTTGCTTCATGTTCACTGCATGACTCCTAACTGCTATTAATATGCTCTGTCTGGTTTTGTTTTCCACAGGTCAGAATATCTTCCTGGCCCAAAGAAGTCCCTGGGTCATGGTTCAGTGAATTTAAGCGTGGTAAAATAGTAAGTCTGCAGTGCTTCACTAAATGGATTGCTCCATCTCCCCTATTGTTCCTGCACTCTCTTAAAATATGTACCTTTGCAGACATTCTGCAAAAAGGCAAGCAGCTGCTAATAGACTCAAATAGCAGCACCACCCATGAAATTGTGAGTCAGTGACCCAAAGTTGCTTCCCATAAAGAAGTCCCACACTACCTAATGGTTTGAGTGTGACCATATTTCACGAGAGAGAAAGAGAGAGCCGAGAGAAGTCAAAGGGCAAAGATTATACTTTCATCATGAACAATTGCTTTTAGTTAAAATGATCTCATCCTTTTGAAGTAGTGCCTCATTTTCTGCTATTGTCAGAACATTACAATTCTTAGGCCACTCCATATAAAGAAGAGAGCATCAATAAAACATTAAAGAGGATTCAAGCAGAATGCCTCAGAATTTAGCATTCCAGCATCGCTCTACCCTTGAACAGTTCATCTCAGTAAACATCAGCTACTATTTCTTGTAGTCTGAAATGAAAGGAACAAGTTTGTCCTGCCTCATCAAACCGGTGTCATGCTGATGTATTTCCACAGACGCAGACTTTAAAAGACTGACTGTGACAGAATACAGGTTAGAGGGATCAGAAGTACAGTACCTCTCCTGGTAATGTACTGAGGGCTCTTTTAATGCACACTATCAGACAAGGTTCACTCCAAGGTAATGTTCACGTCAGGGTGATGTGTGTTCTGAAGAGCTATTGTTCCACCAGAGAGAAGCTTTGTAAGAGAGCCAAAAGCCTCCTAAATTTGACATTTATTAAACTGACTCTCAGAATATATGGTTAGATTTGTTGACAAGCAAACAAAAACCATTACACTGTCTTACACAAAGACAAAGTACTCTACATGTTGTGTCTTCTTCACAGCAGAAGCTTTAATGAATATCTTTGGTTTTGCAGCAAGGTGATTCCATATTTCGAACGATGAAGAGTCCAGAATCAATAATTATATAACGTCAGCTATTAATGAAAGCACCATAAGACTAATTGATTGAACTGATTGAAATGTAGAAGTCACTGTGCAGCAGTGTCTCCTCTGGCTAGCTGTGAAACGGCGCTCTTCTGGGTCTGGGATGTTTGAACCCATCTAAGCAGAAGACAGTCTGGCCTGACTGGCTCAGCTGTTATCATGTTGTTGAACAGAAGGCTTTTAGATGATGTAACATGTCGCCTGGTGCCCATATTTGAAGTCCTCAGAGGTTGATTTGGATGAATGCACTGTGGTTCCATTTAGTAATGCTAAAACAAAAGTAATAGCGACAAAGCAACTGGTGTTAATGTTGCCACGCAGCTGGAGCCACTAGCTCTGTAAAAAGCTGTTGTGGATTAGATTGGCCAAAGAGAGCAGTGATAACTGTATAACAACTGGAAAAGCCGTTTAATTGTCACAGGTATTTTACTTTAGCCGGTTGTAATATTCTAAGTGCTCTGTTTCTAAATGACTTCAGCATTATATTGGCCAATATGGTCATAGTCTTATACCTCATTAAACTGTACACAGAACAAAGGAAATGTCTCCGACCAGCTGCCTGTTCTCATAGAAGTACAATTTTAATCTTTTAAATGCCTTCAGCATTAATAAACTGCAGAATTATTTACAAAATCGTATTTTAGTTCACCTTGGCACCCAAAACTTTTCAGAATGTAGTTCACACTTCTTCAGTTATTCATGTGTACTCTGCCAAGTGTCTCCATTTGGCTTTATGTGTCAGTAATGCGGCCAAATGTTCACGTAAACACAAAGCTGATTATCGATCTGTCTGTTGGAGATCCAACACGTGTCGTCTATCATCTTTATCTATTTATCAAAACGTGTTAAACAAGCTGTGGTTATTTCACAGTTGCAATGTTGATGATTGCATCTAATTGCTTTTTCATACTCTATGACTAGTTTTTTTTTTTTTACATATTTCTGTCATATCTTCTTTCTTATATTTCCTGTTTTTTGTACTGTAATGTGAAAATACACACTCTGACCTTTGACCTCTCTCTCTCTCTCTCTCTCTCTCTCTCTGTTTGCCTACCAACAGCTTTCCTATGTTGACGCAGAGGGAAACTCAATAAACATGGTGCAGATGACCTTCCTCAGACTACTGACAGCCTCGGCCAGGCAAAACTTCACCTACAGCTGCCACCAGTCTGTGGCGTGGCACGACGCCTCCAGCGACAGCTACGACAAGGCGCTGCGCTTCCTGGGCGCCAACGATGAGGAGATGTCGTATGACAATAACCCTTACATCAAGGCCCTCTCAGACGGATGTGCGGTAAGCCCTGTCCATAGATGCTGTTTGTCAAAAACACTCATCAAGGGGTGATTTTCCAGCAAAAATGAAATTTGATTTCTGACACATTTACTCCTGTTGGGTTTCAAGTAGACGTTGAAGAACTGTCAAGCTTTGAATGGTTGTAATCAGTTTCTCATCCATTTGGAGCTTCCTGAAGAGAACTGTTACTCCTTAAATCACGTTAGGAGTGAAACAAGGAAGAGTGGAAAGCTCTCAACTCTTCTCAGACAGTCAGTTTTTCTAGTAGCTGAGGTCTGAGGGAAATGGATGGAATAATGATCAGCATGAACACACAGTAGAAGGAGCGTGTATTTCTCTGGGATTTGCTTGTCTAACCGGCTGTCCTGTGTCTCTGTGTTCCCGTCTTTCTTGTTGCAGACGAGGAAGGGCTATGGAAAGACTGTGATGGAGATTAATACTCCGAAAATCGATCAGGTTCCAATCATCGATGTCATGTTGACTGACTTTGGGGACCCTAACCAGAAGTTTGGGTTTGAAGTCGGGCCCGTCTGCTTCCTTGGCTAAATACAAACAAAAAGAAAATAAAGGACTCGATGGGGCCAGCAAAGAAAGTCAAGTTGAGACGTTTTGGGTACCACCAAACCCCATTTCTAGCCCCCCACCCTTTTCTATGCCACATGCAAGTTTTGAATAAAAGATGGTGTAGCAAACATGTCTTTCCATGTATGTACGTGTAACCCAGGAAAATACTTGTTGCCCTTGTAGGGCTCGAACCACATGACTTAACCACGTTATGGAGCAAAGGTGAAGGACATTTGAACGCGTGGCAGAGGAGGGTGAATCGGAGGAAACCAAGAGAGGGGGTCAGGCGACATGAGGGGACACAGACCTCCTCTCTGGATTCTCCAGGTGCTGTATAAAAACGACTACAATGGTGCTTGTTCAAAAAACACAAAAAGTATAAAGAGGTGCTAAGAAAGAAGGTGTATTTTGATAATTATAAAAAAAAAAAAAACTGTAATTATTATTTTGTACAATACTGTTATTTCTGAATCCACTTTCAAAACTTGCATGTGTATCAGATTCTGCTTCCGGCTCTTTAATTTCAATGTTGGTTTAAAGATATACAGTGTAAGTTAAAGACATCATTCAATCAAATAAATTTATAATTCTGGTATTTTTTTTTTTGTTGAACACTTAGTGTGTACCTGTCATGAAGCAAATAAAATGAGCATTCAAACAATTCTCTATTGCTAAATTAGACTGTATGCCCTTTGTATATATTGACAGTCCAAAGCTTGAGGTTATTTGCTGTTCTGCCCTTGTGACCGTAGGTGAAACACCTGAAAGTATCACACCAGCACGTACACGGCAACATCTCCCACTAATGTTGTGATCCTGTGCTAGTAGGAAGCAATCATGGCATTCATTTTTCCTTTATTTAATTCTATTTGTTGTTTTTTTTTTTTTCTGTTTTGTTTTCTGACAGGCTTTTTATTTTGGTTGTATACCTCAAACTTTCTTGATAACCTGTAAGATGCAAGGATGTTATGCCCTGTATATACCTTGGTTAAGCAATTAAGTTTATATATTTTGGGTGGGGATTTTTTAAAGAGAGAAATACATTAACTGTTAGACATCCACTGTTCAAATCCTTCTGTGAATGCAATGAGAAGCCCTTTAGGTGACCCATTTTTGTAACTAAAATGAGAATATGTTTTAATGTGCTTTTTATAGTTCATTTAAATATTAAAAACTGGATTCTAAACAACAGTGAACTGAATGTCTCTATGGTTTGTGTAAGATGACTCTGGAGTAGATCTACCTACTGTACATTTCAAATGCTTTAAATCAAGGATATGTTAATTAGACTAAGACTCTGGGCTGGTGCAATTCCATCTCTCTTGAAACCAATAAAGTACCATCTTACAATATTTTCCTTTCATTCTGAGTACATGAATGAAAACGTGATTTAAATGTCTCCCTTTGTTTCTCCCAGGAAGAATGGAAAAGGTACCTGCTTATTTAAATGCTTCTGTGTTGGCTGCTTATTTCTATAAGCTTCTGAGAAGGATTACCTTTGGACCTAAGCTACATTCACTGTGTAAGTGTTCGCCTATTCAAGAAGCACATACAGCCAATTAACTCCTGCAGATATTCAGATATAGTGAAACATCAATACACAAAAGAGGCAAATACAGTACAGAGAGATTTTTGCACAGTAATATTAGTATATGTGTTACACAGCCTCGTGTTATGGCAAATGTGAATCATTTTCTACGACAAAAACCTTTCGATTTCAGTTTAGGCTATAGAGCTTTGTGGCTTTCTGCTTTATAATCTTGGAATTACCTGAAAGTGTTTTGATTGTTTCCATAAAGAAGACACGAGTGACTTCAAAGTGAGGAAAATGTAGAACTGTGTATTGAAGACATCAATCAATCCTCTCATCTCGCTCTCAGCAGGAAAGAGAATACCCAAAATGTCAAACTACTATTCCAAGTTTTCATCTCTGCCCCTTTATCTTAAATATTCAGTTGAATTTATCCTGAAAGTGTCAAAATATTTCTAATTATGACTCTCGCTGCAATCCCTCACCCCTTCTTGCCATGAAAAATAGGGAAAACAAAAGGCCTAATTAGTATTCAGTCCTCCTGAGCCTCCTTGAAACAAACATTAGCGATGGCCTGTGTCACTTCAAAGGATTGACCACCACTAAACCTTTTATTTTCTACTCTAGGAGTGCAAAAGAAATCCACATAATAACAAGTGACAAGTCTGTGCTGAGCAGCAAAAAGAAATGGACTTTGTATTCTCTTTTTATCTTTCTTTCTTTGGAGTGGGGGTCTTTTGTAGAGAAGCGACCAAAGAGAATACTCGTGTGGACCCGCACAGACAAGGAAAACAATCAAGAAATGCTCCCCATGGCGTCAGAGGAGAATTCAGCTCCTCTCTCATGTTACTTTCAACTTGCTTTTGAGTCCTTTAACAAATACTGTGTTTGTCTCAGGAGATTACTTGCATCCTTAATGGGTCTTTTTACATATTCAAGCCACTCAGTTCATTTAAATGAAGCAATCAAACGTCTTTGAGTTGTTGTGGAAGATCATAGTAATAATCTTTTACATTATCATAAATAAGTGTCACTTTTGCTGTTCTTGGTCACTGTTTGACAAAACGCAATAGTGACTCAAAGTATATCCACTTTGTTGCTGTTGTAAACACTGTGTGGTTGGACCTTCACAATAAAACCCCCTGGCTCACAGGTAGTGACTTATTTTTTAACCATTCTGGAATAAATAAAGAAGAAAAGTAATTCATGATATTATTCAGAATTATTCAAACAAACAGCATGTTCATAGTTAAGGACATCATTCCCTTAGACTATTTGAACCTAAGACACACTCCCAGTTACCCCCACATAGATGAAAGAAAAACTTTTTGTGGCTGTCCAAATTGCACCTCAGTTCCTCTGGATCTGAGGATGTGGAGAGATTACTGAGCAGCCGAGAGATCACACAGGGAACCGACGGTTGCAGTGGGCTTTAATTGTGGCTGAGACAAGAGAGCAGTAATCCTCTATTTGGAGCCACCGAGGAACAATCGAAGTCACCTCACATCTCTATGACGTTTTACAGAGAGATTAAAGGTGATTTTCCAGATGCACAGATGAGGATGGTGATCAATGACCAGTTTGACTATGTTTAAGTGACTTAGACGTACACAGGTTCACATGTTTAATGTGACAAAGGCAGTCTGTACAGTAAATACAGTGAAATAAAGTTTCCTATGTAGAAAACATAGAAACATGACGTAGAGTCAAATGCCAGCTCATTAAGACTATTTATAAGCAGTGCATTGAGCTAAATGGCAACATCAACATGCTAACATGCTCACAATGGCAATGCTAACATGCTGATCAAGTATAATGTGTAACAGTTTGGTATGCAAAGATTTGCTTAGAGCGACACACACACACACAGTACAGCTGCTGTTGATGGAAATGTCATTAGTTTTGCAGGTATGTGCTCAAAGCAAAAACATTGAAATAATAATTCTGACCTGATAGAGGTGTGCAAAGTGATCATAATTCATCCTGCGGGATATTTCATGGCAGCCTGTCTAATACGGTTGCACCTAAAACCATTCAACCCCCATTGCAAATTAGGTGTTTTGGCAAAATGTACAAATTTTCAGCTGTGTTCAATGTGTTCAACCAAGATGATGGGCCGATCAACACTGCCGAAACTATAGCCACGGCATTAGCTGGATAAAAAAAATACTATTGAGAAAAACAAAGAAGATGCTCTCCTATGTAGAATACCTGTATTATTTAATACAGATGTTTAGGTTTGTGTCAGTGTTTTATGAGGTTTGGGCCCTTTCACTCCATGCAGCTCGCTTTTTGGGTTAGACAGACAGAGAGAGACAACAATTTCACATCTCTTTGTTGAGCTTGTGTGGGTGCTTTTGATGGTAAAAACAGGTTAATAATTCACATTCTGCAGCAAGTTTTTCTTGGCTTTTTAAGGTTTTTCAGGTCGAATATTTATAGCCACTGTGGTGTATTATGTTGGCAGTGATGAGATCACTATCTGATGAAAAATCACCTTCCTACCAACTACAGAGTGAGTCAGACTGTATCTTTCCGTGATATTATTACCATTTCAGTATTCTAATGTCACCTTTTCATGAGGTAATTTAGGCTAGTTGTAATTAGTGATAAACAGAGATTGAAAATGTCAGCAGCGAATACACACAGCCTGAAGTGCTTAATGTCGGGGGTTGATGGCTTACTGAGTCACACCAGGAAAGTATATTGGAAAATTAATTAAATGTTTTGTATTACACAATTATCATAATTTTGTTTTCAATTAGAACAAGACTAATGTTCTTCATGACGTTCCAGAAATAAATGCAATTTAGTCAAAAGGGCTTTAATTGAATTCATACTGAAGACGTTGTCAGGGGTACTACAGTCTCAATAGTGGGCTCAGATCGACCAGCTGCAGCAGTGGCTCCTCTAGTTCAAATGAGGTAAAGCGGCTGAGTGGACGCTTTCCAGCAGTAAAGCAAACTGTGTTCACAAGTGGCAATCAGGACCAATGGTAAACTGGCGTGCTGCTGACGAGGGCTTGTCTGAGAACGCCTTGAATATGTCGGATTTTTGACACAAAACAATGACTTTTATTGTATTGATCCAACTCTAGCCCCTCCAATGGACCCCTTATATATAAACATTCCTCGATCCCATCTCCAAAATAATTAAAATATAAAAATGATACAATCCCCTTCCAAAACGCACTGATGCACAACGTGTCTTTTCCACGTAGCAAATTTCAAATTATCCATATACTGTATATACTTCCAAGATTGATTCCTCTTCACTGCAGAAGATATACAGTAGGGAGCATCGCTAAATGACAGATGGGTTATCGCCACATGTACAGCTCATTTTTACTATCCCTCTATGACTCACCAACCCAAAGCCGGGCATTAAACATGCAGGCGGAACGCTCCGTCAGCACAAATACGGATTGAGTGGCAATCACTTTAAAGCACGATCCTGGCTCTCAGCTCCACACAGGCATCAGACATGAACCTGGGAAATCTGCTCAATACACTGACTGTCTGGGACACCCAAGGGAATGATCTTACTTCTTCACTCCAACCGTTCTCTCTCCATCACACCCATTCTTAGTAAACTATTGGATCGAACACGCTCTAAGCTTTTTTTTTGATTTGGCTAATTGGTAACCCCGGTGGCCTGATGTTACTATATTCTCAACAGAAGAGATGAAGGGGCTGATCAGCTACAGTAGGGAGCCAGAGAGCTGAAATTACTTTCATAACAACTGACAATTACATGAGTATATGTCAGTGCCACGTCTGCTGTGGGGTTGCTCAGGCTCTGTCAAGGCTTTCAGTTCAGCCCAGAGGCTCTAATCAGGAGACTGAAAAGCAGATCTTCTGGCAGAACTACATCCCGTAGTTTATTTATACATCCTTCTAAAAAAAAAACAACAACTTTACAAATGATCCCATATGAATTCTAAAATAGATAGGTAGATGTCAAACACTGTTATTGTCACCTTAACATTCTCATTGCACTCCTGGGGGCATCTGCAGCAAAACGGTGGATAAAAGTCTGACAGGCACAAAGGTATTTTGGATTTTCTAGGATTTAAGTGGATGTATAAGTTTCCTGTAACAATTTCCCTCTCAGTAAGTCAGCCACCTGATACGTAATAAGGCAAGATTTTGCTTGCGAATGGAAAAAAACATCTTTAACTTGAAACATCACGAAGGTTCAGCTAAACACAAATGAAGCGTTATCCACGAGGAAGTGAGGAAGATGAATTCAATTTAACTTTATATCAGTGGATATCAAGAAAAACTAGTCTGACAGTCTCCATCTAGCATCTCTAAAAACATTAAACTATGAAATGTGGAAGTTGTCTGCCTTCTGCATTTTGGAGTGTCTGCTAACATTTACCTCCAGTAAAACCACAGCTTTAAGCAAACAAGATGTGACGTGTTGATTTGTGAGCTTTATATGTGCTAAAAGCTGGACTGTGTGGACCTGCGGAGGCAGACTAGTTGTTTTATACCCGTGTCAGGTCTTTATGCTAAACTAAGCTAACTGACTCCTTACTGTCGCTTCAAATTATACATTAAGACATGAGAGTGGTGTCGACGTTCTCATCTAAAAGAAATATTTGCCTAAATGTTGCAGAAAGGCCTGCTTATCATTACACTTCAATCCCAGTGTCTGCAGTGGTAATCATGTGATATATAGCGACTGTCAGGAAAGAAGCACGCAAGAGTTGTTTGAATCCACTGTGGCAGAGTGGACTCCAGGCATCACTCACTCTCAGAGCCTTTTTGGAGAAGAACCTCAGACTGCTATTAATGATTCAGTAGACAAAATGACACTCCTGTGGTAGCCCTGAACCAGTGCCTAGTGAATACAGTCTTGCTCTGTGTTTGTCTTTCAAAACCCTCAAGTGGACTTCAAGGCCATATATATATAAAAGAGGAGATAAAGAAGCGGAGCGAGTGATCAGAGAGGCACACCAAGTGATTGTGAACCAGCCCTAAGGCACATGCCAAGGCTCCCCTCGTTAGAAAACCTGAGAGACTGTCAACAGCAGATCCACTGGGACCCCTAACAAAGCTCGCCCCATGCAACGCTTCAAAGACAAGCTCTCATTTGAATAAGTTCAGATCTGCCCTCTTCTCCTCCCTCCCACCCTCTGCACAAGGTGTTGTAGCGTGCATGGCGATGAATCCCGAACAGGACAACAGGCTCTCTGACCTCTCTACCAATAAATTCTAGTGCATATCCCAGGAGCTAGTGAGCCAGCGCGCTCTTAAATAGCAGGTAAGGGACAAGCGTGAAGATTGTGTTTACCAGCCAAGGACAAGGGAGGCAAATCTCGCAGGGCGAGGGAAGACACCGCAGAATAGATCTTGGCAGCAGCTGCTAAAACATTTAACAGGTAGGCTAGACTGTTCAAAAGGCTTTTCTTTACTTGAAAGGGTGAGAGTAGATCTCAGGAAAATGAAAGTAGAGGAAGAGGATGTGGAGGCAACGGGAAGAGAGGATAGGTCTTTGTGTTCATATTTAATTAACAATGTTGGAACAAGAATTAAGTGAGACAAATCTGACTATGGAGAATAGCTGCACCACACCAAAACAACACCTTGAAGTAATTCCTTTAATAATTTAACAATACTGCATTGGTTAAACTGGCACCTGCTTTGCGTGGGTGTATTACTGAATAAGCAAAACATCGTGAGTGAAGGTTGTTATGGACTTTGAAGCAGACCTTGCCTGTCTCTGTGTGAGTGGCTGCATAATTGATTCGGTGAATAATTAATTCTGTCAAAATGCTGGGTTTAGTTCGTTGGCTGTATAATGTGTATAATGCGTGCATGTGTGTAATAGTCCAATATTCATTTTCCTTTTTTTTTTCTCTTTTTTGTTGCTCCACAGTTTTTGAATCACACTGTTAAACAGGATAAAGCCACGATTCACTTAGTAAATACTTTATGAGGAGTGATACTCTGTGTCAACACGGTAATTTAGTCTGACATTTTATCACCAGCTTTAGGTACTACAAGGACTTTCCTTGGATTTTTTTTTTTTTTTTGAGACTAAGGTGGACAAGGCTGTGCATGACGTGCGTGGCAAACAGTTTGTGTGCTCCTTTAGAGTGCTGTCATGGGTGCAGGTCTTGTTCCAGCTATGGGAAATTTTAAGTATCAAACACTCGATTTCAATCTTTATTTATGTGAGGAAAAACACTAAGTTCAGGCGTCAGGATGTCAATTCAAAATATAATGTAATGTAATGCAGTAAAGGTACATTCTGTATTGCTCTCAAGTAGGTATGCTCCACTAGGTCAGCTTCCCTCATTCAATGTTCTCCCAGCTGAGTCTAACACTGTGTTGGGATGATTTTGCTCCTCTGTCTCCCGCTGTATCTTTTGTTTGGGGCTTTAACCTCTTTAAATGTGCATGTAGCACCTATTCAAGTCAACGATAAATGAATTAATTAATGAATAAATCCCTGGACTTTAATAGCTCATATGTTTTTCAGCAAGTATGGAGTTGAGGCGACCACTGAGCCTCTACCATCGTAACATTGTGATTTAAAAGCTGCTGCTGCTGCTGCTGCTGCTGCACTCGGCCAAACGCTGCCCCTGCTTTACACACTCATACTGCACTACTGACATTATCTGTTTCAAATGGGATGACTTTTTTTTTTGGGACGTCCTACAGTGCTTATGATTAAACTAATGTATCCACTCAATTTTTACTTGCAATGAAGTATTCTTACAGTGTCGGCTAGTACTGGTACTCTAGCTTTAGTAAAAAAAAGAAAGTAAAAGTAATAAAATATCTGAACATTTCTTCCCACGACTGGATGGTTGACAATAATGGGCAGCCATGAGAATCTAAGAGGAATATATCCCATCCCCCATTTCCCACTAAAAGGATGCTCCTCTGTTGTCACAGTTATGAGAAATTTGTTTCCTCTGAGACAAGTCAGGAGGAATGTTGTATACAAGGTCACACCTATCGACCTGCTTTTGATGGATTCGATATTTAGCCGACATTGCTTCTACAGCCTTACTCACATCACTGCCATTTGAAGTCTTGTCACACTCAGGGAGAGCAAATATTCTACATGAAAGATTGGCATTTTCATTTGGAAATTAACTACATACCATTCCTTTTCCTTTTTTTTTTCTCTCTTCACTGACGTTTGGTTGATCTGCAGAACAGGTGACCTTAACATCAAATTCTGAAATAATAACATACTCGGTTCTTCTTCACCATCAGTTGATGGCTCTAAATTGCCCGTAGGTATGTGTGTGTGTGTGAGCATGAATGGTTGTCTGTCTCTACGTGTCGGCCCTGTGATTGAGAGGTGACCAGTCCAGGGTGTAACTCCGCCTCTCGCCCACGTCCCTTAAGATATAGATAATGGATGGACGGATGGATGTAATCTAATCTATTCTCTTCATTCAGGCTCACTCCTTCACATAACAAGTGATCTATTCAGGACAAACAGAAGAGAAAACACTCAGCCCTGAGTTTTGATTCATTCATTTTTCTGTTCCTTCGAGTGCTTGGTGACATTTTATATCCGTAAGTTCAAAAGTGAAAGCATGATGCTTCTTCACACATTGTGAATGTCATTTAACAGCCTCATGACTTCAAACCATGTTGATTAAAGGCGGTAGTAAAGAAAGGCAGAGCCCTCCACCTCTGACTGTAACTGTATTTATGGATAATAAATTCCATTAAATGAAGACTGCAGACAGGAGCAGAGAATATTTCTGCTTTTAACTTTGAAAAACAAGGGAGATTTTTTCCCATTGAGATAGGAAATTAAAACTCTCAGAGACGACGGGGACCTGAAAGCTTCATCTGCAGAGAGATGAATGGACTATTATTGAGCATTTGACCATGAGCCAGCTGGGCTGACATTTTAATGACGCATTTCTGGGGTCACTTTACATCTGTGTGGCTTGCTCAGAGAAGGATTCACAGCACTTCTCTCCTCAGTGTTTTTGAGAGGATGAACTGACCCCCACCTTAATCACACATGCGCACACACACACACACTCAAACAGAATATGTGTGCCCGAAGCCTTGTGATAATGAAGGGACAGCAGGTGATGCACGGCACAGGCACAAAGATAATGAAACGATCGCAGATGATTAGATATGCGCTTGATGGCTGAATGATATTTTTTGCTATAACATTGAAGCTAAAGCGGCATGTCCAGGCAAAAAGTCAACATCCACATCAGCTGTTGAACCCTGCAGAGGACACAGCACTAAAGAAACTGTCTGCTTCTTCTTTCCCAGTGTAGAACTGGTTAAACCTGGTGTAGAGATATTTATCTTACAAAACGCTGTACTATGAAATGCCCCTGGCCTTCGAAATAATATTAGGTTACTGTTGCATTCGGGATTTGTGCACGTTAATGTTTGCAGCATATGTTAGAGGCAACAAGCACACCGTTTAATCTGTTCTTCACACATTTGCTCTTGCATGTTTGGCTTTTGAGCGAGTTAAAAGACACCATCCAAACTCAGTGTACAGCCCCGCGTACACCAGTTTGCATGCGGAGAATTCCAAGGCTTGAAAGGCTTGTCGTGCCGAGAACAGTTGGCACGCTGATCCGTGGGGTAATAGCATGAATACAACATGAACTCATGAGTACTTTTTCTGTTTTACTTCACTTCATTTTCTATTTTATGTTTTATGGTCTAATTGCTCTTTCAGGGGCGTTTCCCCTTTGACAAGAGTATGGAAACGTGGAGAGCATCGAAAACTGAGAAGGTAGACCTATTAGCTCAGATATTTACTGGGTGCCAACTCCGAATAACACAAAGTTAGAACGTTCAATCGCTGTTGCAGCTGCTGTGCAAATTAAAGTCTCAAAATCCATAACTTGTTTTCCTTCAAACCACAATACAACAGAGACAGGACAATTTAGCATTTAGAGTTTTCATTAACATGAAGAGTAGCTGTTGATTACATTTTAATGCTCACCTTGTTGACCTTATTCGCAACAGTTACACCCCTAATATCTAATATATGAAGATGAAGGCATGAAGACAGTATCAATGACTCCACAAATATCACTAACAGCCTTAAAAAAAAAAAAAACATCTAGCCTTGAATAACCTTAGGCTTTGAAATTTGATCAGCATGTGATAAACAATACATTCTAGAGTAATTTTGAGATGAAATGTTGTGATTTACTCTGCTGATGTAGCCTCTATCTATCTATCTATCTATCTATCTATTTCCCCTTCGGTTAATGATTTCCCCTGTTTTCCCAGAATGACTTTCAAACCATTCCCACTGAATAGGCCTCAACTTGTTGCATCCTGCTTTTGATTAAAAGTGTGGGTGGGGAGCGCAGGAGGGCTTGTGCACAGTAGATGCGAGTTTCTGTGGCTGAGAAGCAATTATAACCCTTACTGCCTTTACTGGATGTCTGAGAACGCTCAGGGTTACAGTTTGCATGGGAGGTTAGAAGTGGACGCCCAGTACGCATTAGTGTTAAACTGATGTATAGGGCCAAAAAGGTACCATTAACTTCTGCTTCTCAGTGAGCGTCATTGAAGGATAAAGGTAGCTCAAGTGCAAAAAAATATTTGTAATTTCAAAAAACATGAACTCTTGCTGAACCTGATAATGCAGAAGCAGCATGATTCAGCCATGGTTCAGCATGGACGAGCTGACATTTCCTCAAGTCTTCTCATGCAAGTCATGCAAGCAGGTGGTGAGAGTACTTGTCCATGCACCTCTGCAGGGTAAAAGCATCCGTCAAACAGAGGGACAAAACAGTATCATGGAGAGATAAGTGACCTGAGGAGAGGATGTGCCGGCCAAGAGAGAAGACTGTACAAACAAAAGTCTGCAAGCATTCATTCCTTTAAGAATCCTACAGCACCACCATCCCAATCAGTGGGGAAATCAGCAGAATAATTCACCCCTGTCTTCATCAGTTGGCAGTGTGTTCATCTGTAGGGCATGACATTAGGCTAAAGAGTCCCGGTTGGCATGAAAGACGGCACAGTAGAGTCTCACACTCAGACAGGAGTCTACACCAATATTTTGTAAAGTGTTATACAGCTTTTAGTGTTTGTCAGCAGTGTTCCTTGTTCTTTTTTTTTTTCTCTTTACTTTTCCAAACAGGCTGTGCTTCGCTCCCTGAAACAAAGTCACACTGTTGATTCAGCTCTTCGGTGTTTTGGAGCCTGCAGTTGGAGGTGAGGATGAATTGTATGGATATCGAGCTAATACCACCTCTGCAGAGACAAATTCATCCTGGAAGAGCCCATCATGCCCAGTGGCTCTCCTGTCTATGTGTCTATGTCATTTAATAGGTGGTATATCACACACTATAATGAAGTTGGGAGCACATATCTTAAGCAGGACATGTTTAATAATCTACAGTATTTGTCTACAATTATAACTTCTCCTACGACAACATATTTCTTATGATTACACCTGTGTTTGACCATATTGTCCTTCATTATCTATTTATTCAGCACCCCCACTAATGGGTGTCCACAAGTGGGGTTGCAATTGTTAAGAAATTAATTGCTAAACAATTCTATCTGCTTAGAATTACATGAGACTGAACTGTAGTAATTCATTAACTGCCTGATACAGTATAAAACATTGACTCTAACTAAACTGTACATTATCACATATTTTGCATACTTAGTGCACTGCATATCTTTCCACATGCATAGTTCTTCCTCTGTGACAGCAATTTATTTGTATTGCTGTACAGATCTTTATTTATAGGAAATCCAGAGGGAGAATCCTGTGTTTCCTCCAAGACAAACACAGAAGTTCATTACAGTAGCTTAAAGTAGAAAGGAGAAAGGCTTGTTTGGATTTCAGTTAATTGCTCCAACCCTACAGCTAAATTAACATAATCTTGTAAATGCAAGATGCAAAGGAAGAATACATTAAACTCTGTAGTCAGATCACAATTTGGCCAGCACATTCCTAGATATCAAATATGACTAATACGCATCGGCATATTTTACTGTGGAGGCTAATAAAGAGATCTATATTTGGTTTGAATAAAGGAGTCATACTCCAGAGGCAATTATATGAGAGTTAATTGGTGCACTGTACATTGTAATTAGCTGTGCACACTGGGATCAATGTGTTGCTGTTGTAAGTTCTTGAGCCTAACCCCTATGAAGAAGCAACACCATGTCAAAGAGGCTATTTTATATTCTAAAGTGATCCGAAATGATAATAATACTCTTATTTATCCAAAGGAAAGTCAGTGAAATACACAGTGAGGAGGTTTCAAACTACACTATGCCAAAAACATTTTTTTTTTACATAAAATGTGATGTGGCAAAAATCCTTTAAATCATCAACATCCATCTTTGCATATAGATGAAAAGGACAGTGCAGAGAAAGGAGGTGGTGCTCTATCAGTGTTTTCAAAAAGTTAGAAATTTCTCCTTGTGAATTATTTATTTGCATAGTGGAATTAAAAGGTTAATTCATTTTGTGCAACGAGAATGTAAAAATGGAACTCAAGCATAAGTCTCTGAACACTTTGTTCTGTTTTATTGTCAGTTCTAAAACTGGCGTGCTCATATTGTTAATGTGCAGGATATTACTTTTAATGGCAGGTAAACCTGTGAGTTTTCATAGTAAACCAAAACAATTCAGTTTTGCTAACCAAAACACATTTTCTCCTGAAACACCTTTTGACAATTCTACATCTTGACAGCACAGACGTCAACAATAAAATGAGCGCCTTAACATCAGCACGCACAATACCAAGACCCAGAAAGTGATGCAGCTGAATATAAAGCAGTCCTCTGGGAAGGAGGCATATTGTGTTTATCCTTAAAGAACATGCACACCCAAGATTCAGGTTGGTAGATGTGTCTTGTACCTTTGGACAACAAGCCTAATCAGCCAGCTGCGGCATTTCTTGTCCGTATATATGGAGTCTAGCAAAATCACATTGACAACCTTCAGCCTGTGCACGTCTAATTAGCCAGAAGTGGAAGCACCCGTGTAGTTTTGCGGGACTGTCAAGGTCTTACAAACATACCTACCTCATTTTGCGAAACCATTTTGTTCAATATTCTAAAATGTTTTTAGACGTGCTTGCAGACTTTTACTCCCTCTTCCTTTTAATAGTGCTTTACAACCTTTTACAGCAGATTGTTGCCACCAGCTGTTGATACCCATTACTGACGTCAGCAGTCCTCACAAATGTGCAGCACACCTGTTCAAAGTGTACAAGTAAATCTTGGCACAAAAGAATAAAAAAATAATGTAGGGAAACGCCCGTCAAAAAAACAGCACTACACAACCACGCAATGTAAAAAACCCACAGGTTACCATTAACAAGCACTTAGGATTTACGATATATTGTGCTATTTTGTAACATACAAATGGTGGAGGTGTTTGTGCTCTGCCAAGGCTGTCAGTGAATGACAGCAGAGCAGAGGTCCACTCAAACAACCAAGTGCTTTTCAGACCCACCAACTCTGTAGAATGACAAAGGACCCCTCACATTGAATGTGCTGTTTCTTCCCCTCTATTTTTTCTGTACCACCAAATACCACTTGATGTTGCCGAGCACCTAATGCCAGAAAATAGCGAGGGGGAGAGAATGAAAAGGGAATAACACAGCAGAGGGAACGACAGAGGAAGGATGGTGCAGCAATAGCACACGAGGTTTTTTTTAGATGAGCAGAGCAAAAGGGCAGGAAGGCAATTCTTGAACAAAATGCTAAGGAGACAGAGAAAGGAGGAAAGGGGAAGTGGAGTAAGCAGTAATGGAACAATTTTAATAAAAAATGGATTTTGGTCTGTCAGTGGTGTCAAGCTCTGACATGAAAAACATTTAAAAAATGCACATCTTTTTCCAGGAGCTATGGATGTCTTATACTAGCAGAAGATGAGAGGGGCTCAGAGAGCGAAACTGTGTCTGTGTAATCACCCAACTACTATAATAATCAATATATTTCTTACTAAAACAATTAGATATGCTATAACAAAACAGGCAACATTATTTACGTGTATTAACAGTGTGTGTGTGTGTGTGTGTAGTATGCCGAGTCCCAGTGGTCAATTGTGCATTTTGTGGTTTTCTGCAGGGGTGATGGTTCATTTCTGTCTTGATGCATCTCCGTGCCAGTGCTTGATGTTGTCTTATGACCTGAGTGCCATTCAGATGTGATGACTGCGGATGTAAAATGGGTCTCCGTGCATCACTTTTATCGCTTTGTTCTGAATCATCTGTAGGTGTCAGAGATGGTGTGGGTGTTTGAAGAGTGTCAGATGTTGCACAGATAGACTTTCATCCGAGATTCATCCGTGGTTTGCTTTCTGTTCCATGATTACAATCTGTAGTAAATTAACTTGGAATGTAACTCAGAGGAAAATTGCCTCTTACCCTTTGTGCTCTAAGTGCAAAAGTGATCCTTTTAAAGCAGTCATTTAACCAGGGTGTGCTTGTTGCCTCCTGGGATGTTGCCATGCTTCATGTCACAGCAGAGGGGCACTTGGGCCACTTAAGTGCAAACCTTAAATTAAACCACCTCAAAGTTCAAGTGCTCCCCAGATGCTTCTTTGCTTCAAATACCCCTCTGGTTTGCACAAATGTTGCTCAGGTGCCTATAGCGAGAGGCCCTTCTTCATCTGTAGGGGCATCCTGAAGGGACTCTTCATTCACGCTTCATTTTTGAGGAACATGTTTTTCCTACATGTGCGTGTGTGTTTGTATACAATAATATCCAACCTATACTCACTCACTGAGGGACTATTTCACCACACATATACCCCCCCCCCAAAACCCAAATTAGGCCCCTTTGTCCTTTTTGCCCGTGACATTTGCACCACTTTTTTTAAGTCTTTAGTATCATACTTTACTGAACACTTTTTCGGTGCCTGGGTGGGTTTTCTTTTGGCACTGGTGGACGTCTTCAAATGGTCTGTCTGCGTTGGCTCATTGCTTTCATGCCACTATCTGTATGATAATGAATAAGGCCGGCTGTGTAAGGAGATGGCACTGATCATTAAGACTGCCTGATCTGAGGTGGATGAATGATACTAAGTTGTACAGTATCCAAGGTGTTTACAAAAGAGTCCCTGAGGAATTTATCAGGTGGTTCCTGATCAATTTTTCTATGGAATTTGGTCCATGCTTGCTGTTGGTGTCTTAATCATAGCTGGATTGAACTCGGTGGTTTGACTGTACCTGGGCTTTGGTGGAATGCTGCAGTTAATGTTCCTTCTCTGGTTTTGTTGAGGATTTGGCGCGGCATAGTCACATTGCTTATTGTTCAGGTTCTTGGCTGGTGGGTGGCTTCTTTCTGTATTTGTCACAGTCTGTATTTGTCTGTTGCATGTGTTTATTGAGATTCACCACATTTGAGAGAAGAACAAGATATAAACGGGACATTTCAATAGTGAGCGTTAAATCTCACACATTTTACGTGTCAACACAATGAAAGTCTGAATATTTCTTCTCAACTGTGACTTTTCAGACAATCTTACTTTGATTGCTGTAATTGTAATTGCTCATGCGTCCACTCAGCTGTGTGTGTTCTTACCAGCTATGAACTCAAAAGATGATGATTACAACAAAGAAAAAGTCCTCCATTCTCAGCCAATGGTACGAGGACATCTATAATTTGGGCCAAAGCCACTGGAAGACAACACTGTGGTTAATATTAATAAATCTTACTTACCAAAACTCTGACTGACCACCTCACAGCATAATCCTACCCCCAAGACGGCTCATTAGATGACCTCTGGCCAAATGAATGCAAATGAACATGCACATGCCACCTTCTTTCACACACATGCTTATCCCTCAGTGACGCATTAACCTTTAACCACCAGCTCGCTTCTGATAATCTGGTAAATACGCAGACAGATGTACAAATATTCTAACATGTGTGCACAGAATCTGGTGCTGCGTACACACCTCTGTCTAAATAATTCATACATTACTCATCTCAGTTCTCTCATATTGTACAGAGAGTCTTCGATTAAAAAAAAGAAAGAAACTGGTAGCTCTCAAGAACACCAGAAAAGATACAGATGAAAAGAAAAGAGGGACTAAAAGTCTGAGCCATTTCAAGCAGTTAAAAGGGCTGATGAAATAGACGCTTTTAAATTTGCAAACCAAATAGCACTGACTATTAAATGGCCTCTAATGGAGTGACGAGTGACACAGATTTATATAGTGGGTACGGAAAGTATTCAGACCCCTTCACTTTTTCCACATTTTGGTATGTTACAGCCTTATTCCAAAATGGATTAAATTCTTTTTTTTCCTCATCAATCTACACACAATACCCCATAATGACAAAGTGAAAAAAGTTTTTTAGAAATTTTTGCAAATGTATTAAAAATAAAAAACTGAAATATCACATGTACATAAGTATTCACACCCTTTGCTATGACACTCAAAACTGAGCTCAGGTGCATCCTGTTTCCACTGATCGTCCTTGAGATGTTTCTACAACTTGACTGGAGTCCACCTGTGGTAAATTCAATTGATTGGACTTGATTTGGAAAGGCACACACCTGTCTATATAAGGTCCCACAGCATGACAGTGCATGTCAGAGCAGAAACCAAGCCATGAAGTCAAAGTCAAGGCACAGATCTGGGGAAGGGTACAGAAAAATTTCTGCAGCATTGAAGGCCCCGAAGAGCACAGTGGCCTCCATCATTCGTAAACGGAAGAAGTTCAGAACCACCAGGACTCTTCCTAGAGCTGGCTGCCTGTCCAAACTGAGCAATTGGGGGAGAAGGGCCTTGGTCAGGGAGGTGACCAAGAACCTGATGGTCACTCTGACAGAGCTCCAGCGTTACTCTGAGGAAATGGGAGAACCTTCCAGAAGGACAACCATCTCTGCAGCACTCCACCAATCAGGCCTTTATGGTAGAGTGGCCAGACGGAAGCCTCTCCTCAGTAAAAGACACATGACAGTCCGCTTGGAGTTTGCCAAAAGGCACCTAAACGACTCTCAGACCATGAGAAACAAGATTCTCTGGTCTGATGAAACCAAGATAGAACTATTTGGCCTGAATGCCAAGCGTCACGTCTGGCACCAGGCAAACCAGGCACCGCTCATCACCTGGCAAATACCATCCCTACGGTGAAGCATGGTGGTGGCAGCATCATGCTGTGGGGATGTTTTTCAGTGGCAGGAACTGGGAGACTAGTCAGGATAGAGGGAAAGATGAATGCAGCAAAGTACAGAGACATCCTGGATGAAAACCTGCTCCAGAGCGCTCAGGATCTCAGACTGGGGTGACGGTTCACCTTCCAACAGGACAACGACCCAAAGCACACAGCCAAGATAACGAAGGAGTGGCTTCGGGACAAGTCTGTGAATGTCCTTGAGTGGCCCAGCCAGAGCCCAGACTTGAACCCCATTGAACATCTCTGGAAAGACCTGAAAATAGCTGTGCAGCGACGCTCCCCATCTAACCTGACAGAGCTTGAGAGGATCTGCAGAGAAGAATGGGGAAAAATACCCCAAATGCAGGTGTGCCAAGCTTGTAGCATCATACCCAAGAAGACTTGAGGCTGTAATCGCTGCCAGAAGTGCCTCAACAAAGTACTGAATAAAAGGTGTGAATATTTATGTACATAAGATATTTCAGTTTTTTATTTTTAATACATTTGCAAAAATTTCTAAAAAACTTTTTTCACTTTGTCATTATGGGGTATTGTGTGTAGATTTATGAGGAAAATAAAGAATTGAATCCATTTTGGAATAAGACTAACATAACAAAATGTTTGTAAAGCACTATGATGTGATATTGGGCTATACAAATAAATTGAACTGAATAAATTGAATTGAAAAGGTGAAGGGGTCTGAATACTTTCCGTACCCACTGTATATGACAAACAGCAGAACCGCAGTTCACAAACACAATCTTGTGAAAGAATATAGAAATAAGCCCACTGGTCTCCACCTGTAATAGGGTTTGTTTAATTTTAATTACTCCAACTTAACCATTGAACTAGCTCTATTAAAACCTGCTCCATTAAGACTCCATTACAGTGGTGTGAATAAGCATTGCATCACTCGTGGATTGTTTTGCCTTTTCTTAATCTACTTTATTCCTTTTATCACCTCAGCCAAAAACTAGAGGTCTCACTCGTTTAATTAACATGCACACAACGATGTAAGCCCATTTCCTTTTCAGTGTCAAAGTTTCCCCTTCAAACAGAGGGGGCTGAGGATGGATCTGTGGAGCTCATTGGTAAGCAGTGCTTAAAGTGGTGTACTGAAAAGCAGTTTCAGTCCCTGTTGCTTTAAACTATGACAGGAGATTTTTTTTTCAGCTAGGGAGGGAACACTGTGTTGCAGTCTAAACACAGCATGCCCCCTAAAACAGCAGACTATTCAAAACATACCAGATAAATTGTGTGGAATCAGAGTCAAAATATCAGACCTGAAACTGTGAGTCGGGGGTAAAATGAGTAAAGGAAATGCAAAAACGCAGAAAATTAAAGAGAGAAATTTAAGTGTTGAGAAATAGTATTCCCCACCATGCATGTAAAGTGAGTGGATCTGACAGTTACCCATGGAGAGGGCTTTCATGAGTTACGAAGGTTTAAAGTTTCACATTCTCACAAATTACGGTAAAAGAAAGCTTGGTTACTGTTTAAGTCTGCTATTCCCACACTGACTTTGGGTGTTTGTAGAAGCAACTACTCCTGCAGCTTACATGTAAGTATGGCGTCTTGGACTCAGTCCTCCTTGCTCTTTTTATCCTGTTAAGCACACAAGCTAAACACATGTAAGTAAATAAATGAATAAATACAAATATATGTTGAGGTGTGTGAGCTTGTTCTATGATAACTGATGCTAACTAAACGCCTTTAACACTTGCCTGTGTTACTGTCGCATGGAATGAAGACAAGCGGTGCAATTCAGCGTACCATACTGCCCTCAACTTGTTCCATTATTCAACTTGTACAGTGAAAATAAATTGAACAAAGAAGTCAGGAGCTGTAACCAGAGTCAGCTTGCCTTCAAAATAAAACTTGTGTTTTAAAATGTGTTGACTTTAGCCATTTAATTCTTTCCATGATTCATGTGCCTTAGGTCACAGCCCATAGGAAAGTACATTATCTACACATAAGTCATCAAGGTCTTAAAGTTAACTTATATTTTTTTCATCCCTTATAGACTCTCAGTTTCCTTGTTCAGTTTTTATTGTACAAATTGGATTATGGAGCAACATGACAGCACGTTAAATTGTATTGCACGTTTTCATTCAGTGCAACAATAACACAGACAAGGTATTAACAGCACTTACTTAGCATCAGCTATCGAAGAACAAGCTCACACGCCTCAGCATGTCTTTGCATCAGCACATGTGGGACAATGAAATTAGGTAATACCCCCCTTAACTGGCATTTTTCATTTTACAACACGAACAGCAGCAGATTTTACTTCAAGCGCGGACCATAAATGTCTGCATATAATTTAACACTAATCCTTTCTAGTGTATTTAAGAATAAAAATCTGAACTCCATGGTGATCATCAAATTAATTAGGATTCAACCTCTGAAGATACATTTCTGTACCTGATTTTATAGCAATCATCCAATAGTTTTTAAGAAAAAAAGCCAAACAGGTCTTGCTGATGGTGCTAGAGCAAAACTAAGGGCATCACCACAGTAAGTATGCATTTATCCTCTGAGAACCATGACTGTTTAAAACAAATTTCATGGTAATCATTCTAATAGCTGTTGAATCTTACTCTCTCGTGCATACAGCTACATGAGATGTCGCGTATGTAATAGTTGTCGACATGCTCATGAGTGTTATCAGAGAGGTAGGATCCTAGTGTCTAAGTCCATTACTTTAATCCGTGTGTATTTTGAGTGATCCCAAGGACCCCTTAAGCAAAGACTCAGCATAGTCATTAGCATCTGCGAGCAAGAACAAAACACACATAAAGCTAAAGTGACCTTTCACTGAGAGTACTTTGCATTTCAAAACAAGTGTCACTGAATACACTGACCAGAAAGGGACAGATGCATCGCTGCTGTAATGAAAGCACACGACTGATTCACAGCTTTGACATTTTGTTATATTGTCTGGTTAAGCAAATGTACAAAAACATTAAAGAGAGAAATGAGACAGTTACAAGGTGAAGAGATGACGCCAATACAGCTAAACTGAGGAGAAACTACACAAAGATGTGGGCTGTGTGGAGAGTGGACCGTGTGGACGCCAGACGAGAGCCTCCACAACAAAATGTCACATAGATGATGACCAGATTATCAGGACTTCAGCCGACTACGATCGCCAGCACTGACTCTCTTGGCATCACACTGCTGCTTTTCTAGAGGCAGCGTCGTCACACTACCCTGCACTAACATCTCACCGCCCCACTGCTGCTCCACCGGTGAATAGTTTCATGAATATCTCAGGCATGAGATATTCATGAAACTATATGAAGGTGGCCACGGACGTCTGCAGAACCCATCCATCGACCTTGTAAATAAAAAAAAAAAACTCTGAATGAGAGTCATAAAGAACGAGGCCCCCTGGATTGCCTCCTTCTCCTCGTGAAAAAAAATGTGAGGAACTGCAGCCTTTTGTCTGTGATGGGTTTTTGTCGATGCTAAGCCTGCTTCACATCTACTTTATTTTCCTGATGACCTTGAGGGTTAGTGTTAGTGCATTGTAGACAAGCATGAAGTGGGGAAAACACTTCTAAAATTGTTAAAGGCGCAGCTACATCACATGCACCTACTCCGAGTCTCAGCCAGCACAATGCTCATTGCAGCATAATGGACATTTTTAAGTTTGTTAACTATGTATTAACCATTTCCTCATGGACACACGTTAAAAAAATGGGCAAACAGTATTTGTGTTGATGGAGTGTTCACCCATTGGTCCCATACACTACAAGGCTGTTGTTTTTTTCTCAGTGTCGCTGTTGCTGTTTGAGTGGAAACTTAATGTATAACAGGCACATGAGCCAGTTTCCACACACTGGGCTGTAGCAGAATCTTGGTTGTGCATGGTGATGTTAAGAGCAGTGGGCAATAAAATCAGCCAGAGCAACGCACATTTTTTTTATTATTTCTTCTTTTTCTCTTAAGAGACAAATGGACAAAGTCTGAAGGTGAAAATGAAGGTCATGAAAATCCTGTCACATAGATAGATAGATAGATAGATAGATGGATAGATAGATGAACCCCTAAACCCATCAGGTGATGTCACATCCTTGGTGCGCCTCCCCTGCAGTCTGCTCCGGCTGAAACATTTGAATATTTCCACCTCGCTCCAAACTTTTTTCCTCGGCGCAGCCCTCAGTCGGAGCACCGGGGAGCGGTGGGTGTGATGCCGGTGAACGCGCGGCCGCTGTTCCGCCGTCGGGGCGCTCTCTCTGCGGCTGGACAACAGTAGAAAAGCGCTGAGGTGAACAACAGTGCAGGAGCTCCATGTTAAAGGACTGCACCTTGGAGAAAAGTGGCTGCCCGGAGCCCGTAAGCATGCGGGTCCTGTTGAGCGTGCTGTACCCGGTCCTCTCCCTCACCATCTTCGGATTATATCCCTCTATGGTGAGTTTCTTATTTCACATCATCCTCTGATCACCTCCTGCCGTCTCTTTCATATCTGTTGCCATCACCAGTGCTCTTTTTTTGGCGTACTTGGGTTTTAGGACGCACGGCTTACAGTTTCTGGTAAACCCGATGCGTGCCAGCGTCTCTTATTCAGGCTATCACGCCAAACTTAACTCAAAAGTCCTGCGATTTAATGTCGTCATATTTACCATCTGTAGCATGAACCGGGTTAGACAAGATTTTAGGAGCTTCACAAATCCACAGGAAGCACTACACACTTCGGTGCGGGTTACTTGCACCAAGCTGCTCTTATTTCTAAGATAATCATTTCTAAACTACGAGTATTTCATACGCCTGCAGCCCTCCTCCACGGAGATGGGGTGGAACAAGTATAAATCAGTTAGTAAAAGTTATGACTTTTTGAAAATGCAGTGTTGGATATCAGATCGTATGTATGACGAATTTACCAAAAGACCCTATTTATTCGTGTGTGTACCTGAGTGCTGTAGTAGGAAACATGTTTATTCCGGTAAACGAGAAACTGCCATATTTTTGATGCAGATTTGCGCACCATATTTCTAAGGTAAAAATGCGAAGCTTTGTATCCCTCAAGCAGAACATGAACCAGCATCTTATCCCCCCCCCTCCCCAGTATCACTGCGTTATTTGTGCAGCCTCATTATCTAAGCTGAAACACAATTTCTTTGGTGACTAACCAGCTTTTTTTTTTTTTTTTTTTTTGCCCACTTGTGGATTTTTCTTCTCTTTGTAAGTTAAATGGGTTTTTAATGCAATTGTGAGAGAGAGTGCATTAGGACACAAGCATTTCAGCACAGGCTATTGATTGGCTTTTTTGTCTAACGCACGGTGATGCTATGATTACACTTGAGCTGTATATATAGCTAATAGCTCAGCAGGAGTGTGGTCATGTCCCACTGACATAATCTGTTCATCCCCCACCCAGAGCTGTCTCTTTTCTGTCTTCATTTAGTGCCGTGCTCCTGTTTCTGTCAGTGTCCGGTTTATCTTCACCTGAAGCAAATCTGAGGGAAATGGAATTGCACCGGCAGTGTAGAGAATGATGGAATAACCATGACTAAAGCTGACAACTCAAAGTCCCCTATGATTAATGGATAAATCAATGTGCTGCTCAGGGCTCAGGGTCTGCTGGTGGTGAGGGGGTAGAGCTGTCCACTCTCTGGTGCTGGAACTCCACTACATGAGCTCCCGGGCAATGCAGCAACCCACAGAAAAGGAGAGAACGTTGTTCATCATTTCACATGCACTTCTCTAAACCTTTTGAGCAGAGCGTAATGGTGCTGATGAGAGCACACTCGGTGGCAGATGCTGTGCTTTATTCACAGGGTTGAGATCCTTGATCCTCTCCTAATCCTGAAACAACAGGGTGATTAATCAATTAGTCCATAGACAGAGGATGAATTGATGGCAGTTGTGTTAATCGCATCATCCTTGATGTAATTTATCAAGTAGAAATACTAAATGTCTCCTCATCACTGTACATCTCTCTCAAATCCGAGGACGTGCTGCTTTTTTGTATCATATTATTTCAAATGCCTTTGTTTCTTGACTGCTGATTTTACAGAAACCTTTAGTTTAGTTAATTTGAACACCTTTTCAATTCAATGAAAAAGTCATTTATAGATAAACCAAAAATGAGCTCTGGTCCACAGGTTCTCATTATTGCATTAACAAAGAGCCCTGGATATCGACTGCGAGTCACTTCTTTATATTTTAGAAATATGTCTCTGCTGTGTTACCTCTGATGACTATCATTCAGTACAGTGTCTATCTTTCATTTGCTTGCGATAATATCAGTGAATCCACCTGCCACAGAGGAATATGAGATATTGCTGAAGAAAAAGCAGAATGCAAATTACCAGCACGGCCCCAAAGACCTCTCTGCTTCAGTGTTTAAAAATGATCTGGAAAGGACCAGGCAAGCCTTTTATGGTATTACAGTAAGCTGGAAATTAATAAGCTGTCACTCTTATTAAGCTGTCAGACCTTGTACACAGGGCTTTATTCATTTTAGTATGGGGTGGCAGCGTCTGCCTCTTGGCATTAGTTCACGTGTTAGAGCTGCCTTTAGTTTTTTTTTTTCCCTACATGTTCAGGTTAGCAACTTTAAAATGACAGATGTATTGTGGATAAACTGGCTAAAGCTAGGGCTAATGGTATGGATGCCTTCGTGGTGTGGCATTCAGACACACAGCAGATCCCGACGGAGCCTTTGTGAGGAAAATGAAATATTTGCATGGTGTAGTTTTCCCTTATGGTCTGTGCCAGCCGGGTAATTACACAGTGGCTGCTAACGGCACTGTGTTACTCTCATCATGATCAAAATGATGACTGGAATTTGTGTTTTATGATAAAACATTATATCCTGCACCTGGAGGACATATCGATTGGAGGAGATAGAGAGACTTAATAGACTCCAGGAGTCTGACGTCAGCCAGAATTCAATGGCCCACTTAAAATTCAATAGACACATCTTTCCTTAGTCATTGCATCTAATTGCTGTGATTTTACCTAAAAATCCACTTTCAGACTTCGGTTGAATCACATTGATTTTATGTAACTTATATTTCATGTTTTTTAAACACAGTCTTTTTTCATAACTCGATTTTATGATGTGGTCATGCCAGTATTAAACAGGCTACAGGTTATTTGCAGCACAGAGCCTACAGTGATGAGTCCTGTATGCTCACTCATATTTGTAAGAGAATGCTGTTGGTTTTTTTAAAAGATGAAATGAGCAGTAGACGGAGGTTCTTCCAGTATTTCTGCTCTGCTAAAACTACCAATTTGTTGCCAGGACAAATAGTGCCATGCTGCTCCCTGAGATATGTAGTAATACTGGTCAACCACAGATGCAAACAATTGTGCCATTTCAGCAGTGCAACTTAAAGAGTATAAAAATGATCTTTTTTAAGGGTAATGCAGGATTTAATATGTTTTACAAGACATAAGGGCAGAAATTCAGAGGAGAAAGTGGCATCATCTGACGTAACATAAGCGAGTTGGTGTGTGGCATTTCACCATTCATCATCGTGGTCCATAGTTTTCCCAGCAGGCGCAGGAGAGCTGCTAGCTTTGTGCATGGCTGCGTTTAGTGCAGGTGAGGAAACGGGACTTCGATGCTTCATCCGTGAACCAACCCTCACCACCAAAATTAGCTTCAGATCCGTTCACTTCTACTGTGTAAATCTAACCTCTCTCCCTTATGTTACGTTACTTCCAGTTTGGCTTTTTCACATGTGGAGGTAAAATTCTCTCACAAAAATGATTCCAGGAGTCACTGTAGGGAATATATGAGTTTTTTTTTTTCCCTTTCATTTTCCTACACATTGTTCGGATGGGGTCTCTAACCTGCAAGTTGCTCTTTAAATCCCTCTTAATGTGCTTGCACTGTGGTGGATTGACAAGCAATTTATGTGCATGGCTGCGTTGAACAAAACAAGAGTAATTGTGCTTAATGTGGATGTTTATAGGTGGTTTCTCTTGGGGATTTAGTTATACCAACAGTGGGATGGAGCTTTGTGTAGGCTCTTGCCCTCCATGTTAGCCACTGTGAGTAGGTGGCAGGCGAGTATACACACACCCACACGCAGTCACACTCTAATGGAAGTGCCAATTTTGCCAATTTACTGAGTCACAGTTTTCAGGCTCAGCTTCTGCTGAAAGGTTTCAGGTTTTGATCATATGTGATCAAGGTTTTGCTCAAACACATGATTTGAAATATGATCACAGCTGCAAAGCTCGGGGAAATCCTGCAGAGAAAATGTTACATCTTCTCACTGATAGGACGTCCTGTTGATCATTAATCATGAACCAGTCATGAAACACACACAGGCATTCTTTGAAGTTATTTTAAATTGTGGAGCTGGAGGGGTCGTCTACCAGGAGCTGATGCCGATTCTTGCAGGTTTGAAATCCTTTTTCAGCTTTCATTTGCATTTACATGCATGACACACTCAGGCTTGGTAGGAGAATTTGTCTGGCACAGATGCGATATTAAAAGATGAGAGATGCTCTGGGGACACACCCACACATGCACACAACCAAAACAATGCTGGAGGTTTCATATCTCACATCACCGTTTCCACTGGAGGCCAAATTAAAGATGACACCCTCTAACTATATATGTGTCAACACAAACAAAGCAAACAGCTAGCCACACGACAGCCAGCCAAGTCATTAGTTGTGACGCTGCATGTTTCAGGTTTGGGGGGAGGGGGGGTTTCAGAGCTGATGGACTGGAAATAGAGAAAGTAAGCCAGCTGATGATGGATGTGAACGGTTTATACCAGCAGCAGGGTAAATATATGGCGTATATGTGCTCGGACTTAGAGATATGTTAGACAGTTTGAGCCTGTGTGAGGTTATAATGAGTTTCCTGTCACTTTCTTTGGATCTGTGGTTTTGGATGTGTCTGTTGTTAGGAATGTGGGGCAGGCACATTTTGTGAATAAGTCAGCTGAGCGTATGTTTGTCAGGGAAGCGAATTCAGCCTGTTGATTAGTATTTAGATGTAAGAATTACTGACAGTGACAGATAACCACCACCTCCTCTGAACAATTTTTTTTTGACCTTGCAATGTGCTATTTTGTCCCTTTCTGGCTTCTATCCCATAATATTCATTCCAGAAAGAGATATATCAACAGAAGTAGTGTGAATGTGTATTATACTGCTCAAAATCGCTGTGTTTTTGAATATGATGAGTAAGACTTGCTCTTGTTTTTAGCTCATTTTCACTCATCTGGGTGAATGCATCTCACAGTTAATAATAGTCTAAGCATAATTATGGGAGTTGAGACATGATGTTAAAACTACCAGGGGCATAGTTGCGGCCCTCTCCCTCTGTTCCCCTTATGATTACTCTAATTACAGCCCAAGCGGTCTGCATATCAGACACATATCACTGGATGATAGCTGAAAGCCTGGACTTGAGAGGAATGGAAGACATTTGTGGTCTCAATAAATTTATACTGTATTCAATCAACCAGAGAGTTGGTTATGAGCTATGCTTGTTAATTTCTTACTACCGAAGATAAAATGTACTATAACTTATTAAGTAGCTTTAAAGCGGGAGACACACTTAGGCTGGTGTTGAAGTCCTGGAGCAGATTTTAGTTTGAGTTTGATATGGGCTACCTAAGACTACAGTACACTACACTATTTAACACAAATGCATTGTTTTAGACACTAGCAATGTATCTGATTTATATGCTAGTGTATAGTAAGGTTTGTTGGTTTTTTGTGTGTGTAGAAATAAAGAAACATCAATGTTTTTGTATTGCAGTGTACAGCTCAGTAGTCCTCCTACTTTAAGCATTAGATGAACCAGTGTAAGACTTTCTTTATTGACCCTTGTATCATTCTATCCCGTTTGGCCGCTTAGTTGACATACTTGTGTGTTTTTGTGTTTTAAACAGTATGTGTTCATTTTTTAGATTACAAGCAGTCACGTTATGTTGTTAAATACATGGGTAACAGTGTGTACCTATGTAAACTTCCCCAAATCCAGCAGTAACATGGACAACCTAAACTCTGCAAACAAGCTTTTTTTTTAACATAACTTACCCCACAAACAAATGTAGTCACTTAATGATGTGCTCCTTGGCTTTGGAAGTTAACACCCAGGTACTATTTTAGGTCCAAAAATAGTAAGTCGGTCATTCTAACAATTGAATACATATATATATATATATATATATATATATATATATATATATATATATATATATATATATATATATATATACACAATACATTGGAGCAGATAAACAGGCCATTTTATCCATTCCTAACATGTTTACTCTTGTGTCTTATGTTTTTGCCAAGGCGTAAAAAAGAAAAGAAAAATGTAAAGCGTCATGCTTACCACAGCCCTGTGCACACCACATAAACATATGGAGAAATCCATACATTGCTTGGCTATGATTGTCATTCACCGTCATAGTGGGAGGGGTTTATTGAATGGACAATTGTAGATTTCCATTGCAGCAACTGTGCAATAGAGATCAACAGGCCTGTTTCACAGCAGACATTCTGACTTGTCATAAGAGGAAAAGCACAGATGTTACTATTAACATTTACGATGGCTCTGTCTCAGTAAGTCGTGACAATAAACCAGCATGCACAATACCAGTACACAGAAACTAAAGCAGCTAAATGGAATCCCTCATTCATTTCATTATTTACACCTGCTTTCCCTACTGTCACAAGTCAAAACGACCTCTGTGAAAAAGGCCTACAGCAATATGATATATTAATTGTAAAAATCAGTTTTGGTGCCAGTCGTCAGTTGTGCAAGAAGAAATGTGACCAATTTCTGCTTCAGCAGTAACCAGCTGAGTACTACAAATTTACAGCACATACCTAGATTTCCAGTTTTTATTCGAATCAACAAGTTTAGACGAGTTGCTAAAAGGCATTCTAAGAAACAGAAAATGACTAACTGAAGTAAAAATATAGGAAGGAAATTTCAGGAAAGCAATTACTGCAAATAAATTGCAGTACAACTTCAAAGAACCTCCTAGGATGCACCAAACATACTGATGTGGTGGTATCTAAGAGTTTAAAACGTAAAAGTGTTCTCATGATATTAGTTTTACCCAAGTAGATCCTATAATTGCAATTATTTTGCAATGTGAGCACACATACATCCTTAAGTCATGCATAGTCTTATATTTTTGGAGCATCCCTCTGCTTTTTACATCGGAATGGAGGCTGAAGTGAGGAGTCTTTTTCAAGCAGCTTCAACATCCCAACATACTGACACTTATGCGGAGCATAATTAGGAGGAGAAAATTCAAAGGTTGCTAAAGAGCAAGAAATAATCAGGTGAGCTTACTGTGCCGCAACACTTTGCAAAAAAGTCTGCAGATTCTGTGACATTAATATGGCAGAAATGTCCTTTTCTGTTGAGTTTCTCATGCAGTACTAATGAGCATGCTCTTACTTTACAAACACTTATACTGAGGAGCTGCCAGGCCCAGAAATGTGCATGTTGATGACACGTATTTGATTATGGGCATCAATTAAAGACGGGTTCTTATCCTGGCAGACTGCTCCACAAGAATTACCAATGTAATAAGTAAAAATTCCAATTACACCGCCTCGGGTAAAACTTATTCCAAGGGAGTAATGTTAAGATGAGGGTGCTTAAAATGTTCTGAACTAGATCCATCTTATCATCCTATGTTTTAGTTTTGGCTACACTGGTTTACTCCAGTAAAATTCTGGTGCTTCTCTACTGAAAATAAACAGAAGTACCAAGAAGCCCATCATAGTTTGAGTCATCCTCGGCCTGCCTTTATCATAGCGAGATATAACTCCATGTTAGAGCACTGTCACTGCTGCTTAGTATTCCACTTGTGTTTGCATGTGCCATTCAGCGGGGCCTGGAGCTGTCCACTGGCTTTACACCACCGATAATGTTTGATGACTGTTTCATTATCATCCTCCGCGGTGCTTATGACTGGCATGTCGTCTTGTTCAGTCAGAAAATTCATTGAAACACACCCTAGAGAAGAAGCAGGTGAGAAGGGTGTGAACAAGATAATGCTGTAGCTCATTCAGAGACTGTCTGGGGCAAAATGTGTCGAGCTCCTGCAGAATTATCTATTCAATCTTCACCTCGCTGGGGTCAAAGAAGGCAAGAAGGTGACACGCCTCTAGGAAATTAATCTCCCTACCCGTCTTTCATCACAGTCACACCGCAGAGAAAAGATGGCTTTCTCCTTTGCTGTGTCTTTCCTCCATCCCTCTCTCCCTCCATAGAACGCAGAATCTCTTTGTCAGTATCTCAGCGGAACCTTTTTTGCTCTCAGGATTATAGCTGCCAGGAATGCTGCTGCCGTGTTTAGGGGTGTTACCATTTGTTATTGCTGTTTGATGTCTGCATCAGTGTGGTTACAGAGCTGGCTGCACATGCAAGTTCATCTTTCCCTGCCATTAGAGCTCAAATGTTAACTCATTTAAGCAGTCTGATCATCATTTACAGCACTGACATGCGCACTTCACTTCACTGGCCTCCAATACTCTGGTGGGTTTTTCTTTGGACAGGTTGATAAATGACTGGAGAGATAGCATCTGTTTAGGTCTCTGTCTCGTGGCAGGCAGGATGGCAGCATTATTGTGATTTGAGATTTAGCTTTATTAGCATCACTGGCATCTCAATTTGTTTCTGTATTTACCAACAGGGCCTTTTCTTTTACATTTTAATGTCACACAATGCTAATTTTAATCTGCTCATCCAAATTTAAAAAGTCCTAACAAATTTAGCTGGTCTGATAACTGCGGTAAATGATGTAACCAATACAGTAAAAAATGAGACATTATCACAATGAAAACGGCTTAATTGATCGACCTTATACCTGCGTTCTCCTCCCATGACATAGAACTACGAAGGTAAGGCAGTAACCGTCATATGCTGTAGTCCCACTTTCATATGTTACACTAGTTAGAATTAGACTGCTAGTGTCCATTCGGTGCCTCTCTGCTTCTCAAGCTGGGAGGCTGCTGTTGAGGGAGTCGGTTACCTCTCACGCTATTTATCTAGGCTGTATTTAGAACAAATTGATTTCCGCCTCTGCCACTGACTTTGCTTTTAATTTTTGCGGACCACCTTCTCACCTGAGGTATCTCCCAGGGGTGTTTCCTCGCATTGCCAGACTCATACTGCAGCAGCATAGAAAATGGAATCAGCCATCATGAGACTGGCAAAAGAAATTACATCAAGAGACCAAGGCTATACTCAGCAGGATGGAGATTCGTTTAAAGTGCAGACAGTCAGCTGCAGTATACGGACTTGCTGTGAATCTCGGCAGTGGCTGAACAGATCCGCTTAGCACTGAAGACAGTCATTCCTCTGCTAGGGTGTGAAGAGTTTAGCATGCAGGTCGTGCAAAGAGCGGAAAAATATATCTTATATCAACTTCTAAGTGTTATGATTTTACAGAAACATTATTCAGGTGTAAGAAAGACTACTGATGTAGCAAATATAATGAGGAATATAAAGCATGTCATTTAGAATATCCAAGGTTAATTGGAACTGAATAATGTGCATGAAAACGTAGAGCAGGAAACAACACATCCAAATATTTTCACAGTGCTGTCAGAAGTGTAAATTATCAGTAAATTACTCACGGACACGAGTGAGTGCACAGGAAGTGCTTTGGATCTGATGACAGTAACTCTCCATGACATCATTTACTAACTCAATCTTAACAATATTACTGATATTAACTCATCCATTCGCTTTCAGTCCCTTACCCAACCCCCTACCTGCAATTACACAGAAAGGTTGATGAGGACAAAGTTAATGGCAAGTGTGAAGCAGCAAAAGCAAAGTACATGTTGATGACAGAAGAGCAAACAAAAAATTCAATTAGGCTTGTAATGAGTAGGATACCTGTCTGCTGTGAAGAGTACGAATCACATCTTCCACACGGCAGACTTCATTACCATAATTGTTTACGCTTTGTAGGTGCACTGTTGACTTTCCATGTTTTTACTGAGTGATCCATGATTTGGAAAGTCAAGTCTACCTTTGTACAGCACGCCAGCTGTGAGTTAACAATAGTCCAGCTGAATACAGACAAGTGACTAATACTAGTAGTAACATGTATGTATGTATGTAACACTCACACACACACACACACAGTAAAAAATGTACTTACTGATAATGTCACTCTCATTTTGTAAAATATGCAGCATATTTTTACACTGTTCAGTTTCCTACAGGTTTTGCAGATGATTCTACAAGCAAATTTGAGTAGTAAAGAAACATGGGGCTCTATGTGTGCACTGCCCAGTGCGTCGGGCGTGTGCCAAACATACGTGGCCAAGGTCGCGCTTGGATATGAAGTGATCTCAGAAAGACTACATTATCACAAATTACAGGTGGCTGCGTGAGATCCTGTCCAATCACATCCACCACTTTCATCCAATCTATACACAGAGCGCTCCCCGTCAGGATTCACCTACAGTTTGAGAATCCCGTGAAGAGTTTTTCTCAGAGGAAGCTGATTGTCACCCAAGATAAGCAAGAGTTTCAAATATGAATACAGCCTCTCAAATATCCTGCCAAGATGACTCTTTTAAAGTCGAATTCACGTTTTTGGACGTGTTGATGATCCTACTGTTATCATGTTTTCTGTGCTTAATAAACAGCGCACAATTTTATGTAGCAAAATGATCAGTACAAAAACCATGTGCAGTTCAATACCTCTGTAGCGCCATTAATAAAATATATATAGAATATCATTTTTAATGCAGCCTTTTCGTGTTATTTCTGTTTTTTATTCAGCTATTGTTTTTTATTTATCTCTTATCTACTGGCTTCACCAGACATTTGATTTTATGTGAACTGATGATGAACTGGTTCATCTACTGATGTCATTAGTAGCCTACATCAACAATTTGGCAAAACAGCAGTAAATCCAGCTTGTATTGCATCCAGTAATAAGCAACATTGCAATGTGATAAATATATTTACATTTAGGCTAAATGAAAAAAATTAATGCAAATGCTGGTGACAATGAGATCAAATCTCAGGAAGACAATCAACGGTGGGTTTTGGAAAGGTGATTTGCATGGGTCACGGTGTGCAGTTTAGTTTTGAAACTGCAGCAATATGGCAACGTTCTCTCACTCGTGGGGTCTCCTTTACGTTCCACCTACAAACAGCTGAGCTGTGTGCGACACCTAGTGCTAAAATTCAGTTCAGTGTGATATCGAACCACATTTTTATATATCAGCCCAACCCTAGCTGGTGCAATGCATTTCGCCAACACCGTCTTAGAATCCAAAGAGTCTACACCCATGCTGGTGGTTCTGTGAGGCTGTATTTGGGCACAGCTTAATGTTGGCATGCAACCAACAGACGTCATTAGATACATCGTCAGGGAAATATAATGCTCTGTGCAAAAGTCGGTGCCAATTAACTAAAGTAAATGCTTGGATTGGAAAACTTTGACCTGCTGTTGCCACTACATGACTAGTATGGGAATCATTAGGATTCATTGTCTAGGCACCATTGATATCTGTACCAAATTTAACAGCAATCCATTCCAGTTGTTGAGAAAAATGTCATGGGGGTACTAGAAAAAAGTAATTTGGGGACTGCGAATGTCTGTACAATATTTCATAGCAATCCATTGAGTTGTAGAGATATTCTAGTCTGGACCAAAGTGGTTAAATGATGGACCAGCTGACATCCGCAGAGCCGTGGTGCTAGCTTGGCTATAAAAGCTTTCTTTCAATGCGACTACAACTAGTCATAGCAGAGACAGCTTTAGAGGAATATACTCACCAATAAATGCTACAACAGGCATTTGAGAAATGTCGGTTTTATGGACCTAATAAAAACAGCCTCCTTTTAGCAATATAAGGCTAAGTCGAGCACTTCATGTAAACTAGTCCTGCAATAAACACAACAGACACAGAACAATAAATTGTAGTTGGCCGCAAGATAATAACGTGTAACACTGAGCATTAAATGATACTTACATTCTGTTTCCATCATCTAGTTATTCTGGTGGGTCAGATGACAGATACAGTCATAATATACAGTACTGTAAATGTCACTCTTGGCTTAACTGAGGCATGAAAAGATTGGGCCTAATTCACAGTTAAATCAGGCTGCCTCATAAAAGTCCAACATTAATAGGAACTGGAAGTGTGACTGACCTTGTGTGCAGCAATAAAAGTTATAAAGTCATGATCATACATTATTAGTGGCTCCTGAACTGACTCAAAATCTTTGAATGAGTGTGTTACGTTAGATCATTCAATAATAGAGGGCTGTTTTTCAAATAACAGGTCAATGTTAGGAACCCTGCGGGATACTGAATGAATGAGCATGACCACAACATGAGCAATTGTACAATTTTTGTAGGTCATAGAGTCCTTATGCGTTAAGCTCCGCACTAAGATGTTAAAGTATCAGTCAATTTTACGTTCAAGTGTAAAAACTGAGCTAAGATTGTTCTTGTTATAAAGTTCCATAATGTTTAATAAAGAGTGCAGGAAGAAATCTACTCAGTGTTGTCTAGGAGACAGAAAGAGGTCAGAGTAAACCAGATAAACGTGGAGAAAACAATTTCAGCTGCAATATATGATATGGCATATATAATCTGTCCTAGGTAGATTTAGTAGCACGGTGTGTTTGTTGCATTGTTGCACCTTTGTCTGCAGATTATTTTAAACAAGAAGCTTCTCAAAGCCTGAGAAATTGAGATTTAAAGTCCACAGCCTAATTCAATGTAGATAGCAACTCTTGATTGGCATAATAAAAGCGACGTGTCTTTGTTTATTGCTGAGATTACATTTTGAATTGCACTGAGCTGTATTGTATAAGTCTTGGTTTTATTGTGCATTGACATTTACTAGATAATATGCCAGTATCTTGTCTGGCTTTTTGCACTCAGCCAGAGAGTGGGAGGCTGTGGAGCTTTGCACAGCTTCTTTTTCCCCCAGTGAAAGTACCATTAAAGAGAGGGGATATGATTGCAAGTCCAAAAGTCATAAACAAAACAAACACACAAGTAAGGTGTTTAGATATTTAAATGAAGTGATTCAATGGCCGTAAAGTAAAGGGGTAGTCACAAGATCAGATGCTGATTTGGTGTGTGCCGGTTTTTTATATTCATGTGAAACATGAAAACACGAGGCCTCTGCACCACACGATTCCTTTTTTGATAAAGCATGGAGGAATGATACGTTCTGTTGCTTTGACTGTAAGCATACTGAACGCTGGCACAAAATATTGTCTGTTGGCAGTGTCACTGCAACAATATTGATGACTACTATATATCAGCCTTTAAAAGGCCATTAATCAAACCAAAGTGTCAAAGAAAGACTGGGCGATCAAGAATAAGAACTAGAGGAGAAGCGTGAATGTGTCTCATCAACTGGTTAAGTGTTTGTGTGTATTATACATACTGTAGGTAAGCACTCGTGCGTGTGTGTTTGTGTGATGCCTACACAGAGAGCAGAACTGGATTGCAGGGGGAGAGCTTTGAGCCGCTGGATGCTGTTTTGTGAGGATGATTAATGACCAGACTTTTGTGCGCAGCTCTGTGAAACCATTGTAGCCTTGGAGTCTGATCATCTTCTATCTAGCATAGTGAGGGATAGAAAACAATGAGAAATTAGTCCTCGCCTCATCAACAATAGAGCTCCGTGAGTGAAATACAATGTTATTAAATGGCACAAGGTAAAACATGTTGTTCCTTGTGTACAGTATGATGCAGTCATAGTTTGGTCTCAACAAATAAGTTATGTCATACAGTACTTGAATAGAACGTCTCTTTTGCATGTATGTCTGTGCAGTCATGCATTAGTAAGTGATTTTTAATCAATAGGTAAATATCAGTTAGATAAACTGTACTGCCATCTATCAACCTAACCATAGTTTTTGTTTTTCTTCTGCTTCTACTTTCTCGTCATTTTCTCCTAAGTACACATTGGCACTCTTCCTTTTTATGCTTCACCTCATCTCATCATTTTTTGCATGCTGTCTCTGCATTTCTCGGTAGTCATATACTGTCTGCATACTTACGCTTCTACCTGTCTCTTTCCCTCTAATTGACAGTCAAGTCCTCTTTCTAGTTCTTTGTCAGCATTGTCCTCTTTTCTGTGTTTTCAGCTACTGTTTACCTAACCACCTCTTCAACTCCCCTGTTTCTTCATAACCCCCGCCACCATCCAGATTTATCACCTTTTCTTTAGATTTGTCCCTCGGATTATGGTAGATGACAAGGTTTCCCAGCAGAGTCCTTGGTGGCAAAGTACATGAATATTTATATGAATACAAATGCATCTTCAGGCTCGTTTGACTCTTTTTGCTTGATTGAAGTGTCAGCTAACTCTCTCTCTTGCCAGAGAATGCATGGCCACAAGTCTTATGAATAATTGAGAAAAAAGTGCTTGAAGTTACTAATGTTGCTCAAAGTTCATTTCTTTAGTTTTCAAACTTCTACAAACGCAATGCAAGATGGCATTGGACTACAGGGTTATGATAGCACTGGATAACAACATTGGATATTCAGTGTCATTGTGGATAACCCTCAATATGGAGTTATCTAAACATTATGCATATCAGGAAAATAACTTCAACAAGAATTTGAAAACAAGCCAGTCGAAAAATAGCATATTGTCCTAAGTCACAAATGAACAAAAACGTACATTTTGATTGCTGACAAGTGGGCATGCTATAAATAATCTATTCCTACCCATGCTGTTATGAAAAAGTATGCACTCCACACAGGGTAATTGACCACTTGCTAATAGCTTAGCAACCATAACTAGGCACAGCAGGCCTGTCAAGCTGTGGATTTCTCCACATGATGAAGCAGTATGCAAGCGCTGTATTAAGGGGTGATACTGCTCATAAAAAGATTGGATGGTGATGTTTTTATTGTTTTTCCAAAGCCAAAACCGAAGAGCAAAAGTGGGAGGAATTGATTAAACTGTCTGGTCTAATGTGTGTTGCAAATGGGTGTCATGTCAAAGGATCCGGCATGGTTTCCCTACAAGATACATTTCTGTGCTTTTACAATACAAGCACAACAGCTATTGCCCGTTGTAAATCTGCAAGCTGAGGGCCAGTCAGCCTCCTTCAAAATGTATTCATATGTGCTTGGGAGAATCCTAGAAGGAGAAAACTAAGCACATATTGTTACGAATAAAATTGTGCATTATCGATCACAATCCAGATGACCACATGTATGTGATAAGGGGATTATTTTATGAATAAATAACAACAGAATGCATATTTGGTTTTATTTTGTTACTAATAATTAAGTTAATTATCAATTTAATTATATGTTCTATGTGCGTGTAGAATAAAGGGGCTACAACTTGCACTTCATTGTGCAAACGTGTGTTGCAAAATGAAAAATAAATATTCTTGATGCCTTGATAACCCTCATGTGTATATGTAATTATTTGTACTTGCAGACTATTGGCCCAAAGGAGGGCTGGCAGGTGTACAGCTCAGCCCAGGATGCTGATGGCCGCTGTATCTGCACAGTGGTGGCACCAGAACAGAGCCTGTGCTCCAGAGATGCCAAAAGCAGACAACTACGCCAGCTCCTAGAGAAGGTAAGTGCATGTAGAGGGGGATATTTAGCCATTACACGCACACACACTCTCCGGATGGGAAGATGGGAATAATTAAGGAACAAAACATGTTTTATTGTTCTTTCGAGTAGTGTAATACTCCTAACACCAGATGTTTTATCATGTGCATTTATCACAGGTATGCTGCCGGTAGGCTCTGCTATGGTTGCTCTTTTTCAGCAATAGCCTGTTACACTTTCAGGCTCACACACGGGCTCACCTGGGAAAACCCATCAAAGTGCCTTTCAATTAGTTGCAGTGAAAGGAAGGAAGAAGAGAACTGAAGGCATCTTGCACTTGCTGACTATACTATACTGTACTATACTATACTATACTATGCTACTAAATGCATTACGTGATTTTATTGTGGCTTGTTCTATTTTAGGTGCAGAACATGTCTCAGTCTATTGAGGTGCTGAACCTGCGAACTCAGAGAGATTTCCAATATGTCATGAAGATGGAGAACCAGATGAAGGGCCTAAGGACTAAATTCAGACAGATAGAGGATGACAGGAAATCCATCATGGCCAGGAACTTCCAGGTATTCTGCAGCCCCATTTAATCATAACCCAGTTTAATGAAATGCTCAATTGAACTTTCTTTTATATGTGATATATATATATTTTTTTTTACATAACTTAAAGACCCCACATTTTGCTCATTTTCTACTTGTAATTGGAGTTCCTACCAAAGCAGGTTTACTTGGTTTAATGTTCAAAAACAGATTCTTTTTCTCATACCAGTCATAGTCCTGTAGTTTTTTTCCGCTTCTGCCTGCATCTGCTTTTTGTCTTTTCTGTTTTAGAAGAACAGAACGTGCTTTGATTTCACTTTTAACATCTTTGTGAGAGTCGTTGTTAGTGAGGAATAAACAATGTCTGACAGCGAGATGGATTCTGGAGGTTTTCACAAGCCCCCAAGAAGTGCGGCAGGCTTCAAAGCCATTTTACATAATGGCCAAATCATGTAATTACAACAATCCGTAACATGATGCCATCGGGCCCAAAGAGACTTTTTTCCATAGACTTACATTATGAAAGACGTCTAGAAATCAGGCTAGGCAGACCTGAGACCCAACAATGAGGAGGACCTGGGTACTTTAATGCGTGGGAAGTTGAATTTTTTTTTTACTGCCACTGAGCAACTTTTGACAGGAATGAACGGAGCCCCATCTCCAATGCTGTATGCAGCTGTCTTTATACATCAATGGGTTTTCATTGAGCAGGGACAGTCAGCCTGCTGAGGGGATGTGGGAGGTCACATGATCAATAGATCCCCTCATGACATCATTAAGGGAGTCAAATCTAACCGCCGTGTTTTGACACACGTTTACTGAAAGATGGAGCGGGAGAAACTTTTCTTTGTGTTTGCAGGTCTCTGAGCAAACCAAGGACACACAGTTATTAAATTTTAGCATTTTTGCAAAGGTTTTGCTTTATTTCAAAGAGAAGAGGTGCAGAAAGACTGTGGAAACATTCAGGCAAAAGTAACATGTAGTGACATTTTGTTCACAAAACACTGTGTTAGTGATAGTTCCTCAAGACCGAGGACTGGAGAAAAACTGGAAAGCCTCTGTTGTTTGAGGCTTAATGAAATAGTTTGACAATTGCTATGTTTTTGAGAGAATCGACGTCAGTCTTAGGTCTGTATATGAAGTTAGCTTCACATATACTGCACTGACATGACAGTGGTGGCAATCTCCTAATATGACAAATTTTTCCAAAATGTTGAGCAACAGCCGAGTGTTGTACCATCACTGTGGATGTGCCATGTGCCTTTGACGGCCACATTCGACTGCTACATAGATGTCATCACCTTTATTTGGAGCGGATTGTCGAAAAAAAGTCAGCATATGAAGTTTTTTCGGTCTGCAGATCTTTTCTGTGCACATGATAAAAAACACAATAAATCCACTTCAAAATAGTCAGAAGATCCCTCCCAGAAAGGTGGTTTTGCTGCTGCACCGAACAGCTGGTTTGGGAGTAGGAATATCTCTGGTGTGATCCGTGAGAAGACAGTGGAGGAGTTGAAAAAAGAACTATGTGGCTCAACCACTCGCATTGGCAAGAACGTCGGACAATCTGAATGTCACATGGAAATAATCATTAATAGGAAGTTAATAGGAGTTAACAGGAATAGACATACGTTTTAGGAAACTGCCCCCTTTTTAGTTGGCTTGGTAAATAGCTTGGTTGATAAATATATGGTCACTTACAAGCTGAAATGGTTTGAAAATGAAGGGACGGATGAATGAATGAACAGTCCACTGATTTATGGTTAATTAACAGTTCCATTAGATGTTTCATACAGCACATACTGCATAATCGTGATCAATAATCCCAGTCACTCTCTCTCTCTGTCACTTGAGACCACATATGCTAATGTGTTAGCATGAAGAACTGACGCAACAAGGGACAGATGTAATTCCTAATCACCACCAGCATGTAGGCGTGTTTGATGCATGTAACAGTACAGCATGTACTCGGGCAGGGCTCGCTCCTCTGTCAAGCAAACTGTAGCTTTTATTTGTCCCTGACCATCACACTCATCAACATTATTCCACCTTTCTCTGCTTTCCATTTTATGTTGCTGTCACTTCTGCAGGAGCTCAAGGACAAGATGGACGAGCTGAAGCCGTTGATCCCTGTGCTGGAGCAGTACAAGATGGATGCTGCACTCATCTCTCAGTTCAAGGAGGAGATCAGGAACCTGTCGGCGGTGCTGACAGGCATCCAGGAGGAGCTCGGGGCCTATGACTATGATGAGCTCTATCAGCGAGTGCTGCGACTGGACAGCAGGCTCCGCAGCTGTATGGGCAAACTTAGTAAGTATCGAACACTGTATGTGCAAGTGCGCAGTGTTTTTTACTGCCTCATTAGAGATTGCCCTGGCAATGGCACTAGATGAATAAATAGCTCTAGCACAAGTGGGCTTACATTAGTATTTGCATGATGTCATGAATTGTCACAGCTACTGTATATCACTGTCATGGCCAGAGTCTTTTGTCTTCATAGTTTACTGTTGTTTTGCTGCTGAAAATTACCACAGAGGAAACGTAGATAGAAAATACAGTATTCTCTAGTCTGACTTCCTTGTGTTTTTTGAGTATAAGACCCCAAACAAGTGTGGTCGATGTTCATTAAAAAGCTCTTTTGTACAGGAGTTTACTTTTGGAATCCTACTTTCAGTTGCTTTTCTTTGTTGTTTCACCCTTACACACCACACCAAAATCTGTTTCCTTTAAAAAAATGTGTTGAATGGCAATGTGTTTACACCTCGATTCTGTGCCAGTGAAGAAAAGAAGCAATTTGTTTTTGTTCTTGTGAACTGTTTGGTGTAGTGACAGCCTTTAGTTCTTCAAACAGTGAAATGTTCCAAAATCCCAAGAAGGCCATAACGTACAGTCCTTAATTGTCTCATTATGGACATACAGTAACATCTAAAACAACAGCAGCCACCAAAGCCACCACCACAGGACAGTAGTCAGGCTATTCTGTAGTCAGCTGAGCATTTATTAAATGCATTTCCCATACATCATCTTCTTTACAGCTAAATAAAACCACGCATCGAGGACAAATATAATATCTTGTATTTTAGGATTTTTATGAATGCTGAAGAAAGGAAGCAATTGTATGTCAGATGCACTGCTGCTGTGCTCCATGTTCACTTTATGCTAATTAAAGACTGACTGTCCTTTGCCAATTCTGCTCAAAACTAATTTTCTGTGGTTTACCAAAATAATCAGGTCGTCCAGTTTTTGATGATACATGAGATCTGTATATATACACACAGTCTTTAGTTGCACTAAAAGAAAAATATGGGCTAGGCATGAAAAGCTGAGTTGCCTTTAGCAACAAACAGCAGATGCACCGTTATGCTTCATGTTAAATAAAGCAGCTCGCTGCCAGTGCTATCTTAGTATGCACAGAGGGCACACTCTCTGGTGGCACAGGCATGAAATTGGCTTGAGAAATCTAGTTTGAGACAAAAACCACCACAGCACATCTTATCGCTGCATTTCTTTATTAACAGCGTGTGGGAAATTAATGAAAATCACTGGACCTGTTACAATAAAGACATCTGGAACCCGGTTTGGGGCATGGTTGACTGATCCCCTAGCATCCACCAGAATCAACAGGGTGAGTTATGAAAGAAGGGGAGAGCTCTCCAAAGGCTGTGCAGTGTGTACAGTACAATATCTGTGTTGTGTGTTCAGAGTATCACTACTGCTGAAGAAAGGACTTTTTTGATTTTAGCTATGTTAATGTAGAGTGTTTTTTTTTTTTATATAGGATCATATATACTATTTAAATGTGAAGTCAGAGATAGTTTATTTTTAATGGTTGACATGTTTATCAGGCTATCAGAGGTCATCTATTTCTCATGAACTCATTCTCTTCATCCTCTCTGATGTAGGTTTGGTATATGGACAGTTACACCAACAGCAAGATTGTGCGTGAGTACAAGTCAATGGACGACTTCGTAGCAGGAGTGGTCTCCAGAACCTACAGCCTTCCATTTAAATGGGAGGGAACAAACCACATTGTTTACAATGGATCACTTTTCTACAACAAGTACCAGAGCAACATCATTGTCAAGTACAGCTTCGAGACGGGCAGTGTGCTGGCCCAGCGCGCTTTGGAGTTCGCTGGCTTCCACAACATGTACCCATATACATGGGGGGGCTACTCCGACATCGATGTCATGACTGATGAACTGGGAATGTGGGTTGTTTACGCAACTAATCAAAATGCTGGAAACGTCGTCATCTCCCAGATCGACCCCGACACCCTGCAGGTCCTGAAGACTTGGAACACAGAATACTCCAAGAGGAATGCAGGTGAATCATTTATGATCTGCGGGACACTCTATATAACTAACTCTCACCTGTCTGGAGCAAAGGTTTACTATGCTTACTCTACGAAGACTTCAACTTACGAGTACATAGACATTCCTTTCCATAACCAGTACTTTCATATCTCCATGCTTGACTACAACGCCAGAGAGAGAGCGCTGTACGCCTGGAACAACGGACACCAGGTAATATTTAATGTCACCCTCTTCCATGTCATAAAAACTGATGACGACTCTTAAACATGATACTTTTCCAACCAAACCTAAAGCACTATCATTTGTGATACAAGGACCTCCTAATTAACCATATTTTCTTTTGTCAAAAATGAAACTTTATGGTTACTTTTCTTGCCACTACTTGAACTTTTTTTATTTGTGGCTCTGGAGTCTTGGCTAAATTAAGCATGGACACCAATGACTTGATACCTTACTGGAAAACATGTTATACATTTTTTACACTTTTCCTTTGCTGCTGATCAGACTGGTATGCCTTATTTGCTATGTGTTGGGTCTGCCAGCCGAAGACTTTTAATAGCTTTTGCATGGATGTCCACATTTTGTCTCTAGTGATTTCCTGTAATATAGCTGTGTTTTTGTTGCAAAGCTGTTATGCTTACAGTGTTTGCATTTCAGTCTATTTAAAAGTATATTTAAAAGTATTTAAACCTTAAAGGCAAGTTCTCCTGCGTATTTGCTACCATGTTAAGTAAGCTATCTGATTATAAAATATTGTATCCATTAATTTAAAGATGGGCCTGTAAAAAATTGCTGTCATGTATGTCTCTGTGGAAGAAGAACATTTGTATTTTTTATAAAACAAAACCGTAGAAGAATATCTGTGCATTTTCATTCAAATTAAAATATTGTACATTTCATTAAAATGGTTCTGGCTGTTTAAATGTCTGCCATGATCTGATGGGGTAACAATCAGCTCTTTGGGGACCAGTCTGTGATTTCCTATTCCAATCATGGTTCCACCAATAGAATTTTAGTCTTTTTGTGTTCTTGCTAGACCGAATCCATTGCACTGCCCGGGAACACAGTCTAGAGTTGGTGGTATGCCCTTTTCAAATAGCTCTCTGTGATATAAATTATGCGGGAACACAACCTGTCGCACCTTAAATGGGATAATGTGATCACCTCTGCCTTCTACTAGGCCGAAGAAGTGGCCTCCCATAGCAGTAACACACTAAATTGGCTTAGTGTCAGCAAAAGTGTCAGAGACATGTTGCAGTGTCCGGGGCAGCACCAACAATCAAGCTGAACTAAATGTGTGGGTGAAACAACACTGCGCACAATTATTGTTGCTGCTGTAACATAAGAATTTCCCCCTATGGGGGATCTAATAAAGAAAAGTCTAAAGTCTAAAGATACAACCTAAACTGAAAATCTCTCAGCAACGGTGCAGTTTCTATCAAAGAAGAACTGACTTGACTCTATGGCTTTTAGATTCACCAGGTTGTGCCCCAAAAGTTTAAACAGAATGCGCCTTTCTTTTTACTATGGAAGTACTGAAAAAGCCTCTGAGCTTTTTATCAATCATTTATTGTCCAAAAACCGCAGAAGGAAAAACACCAGTAGTATACCACTGATTCTTGCAGATGCCAGTTCAGTGAAAGGAATAATCGGAAGTCATGCCAACAATTCACGCCGAGAAAAACGTGGATACACATAATGAAAGCCCCCTTTTTATTTATTTGATTTATTAAAATAAGTGCAAAATACAAATAGATATTGATGATGATAGCGATGACAGTATCTTTCAGGAAGGGATTTTCTTGTACTCAAAATGAGGCTTTCTGATAGCGCGAGAGTCATCCTTTGACATTTCAATCAGCATGAAGTGGCAATAAACTGCTGAGATGATTCACGGTGTGCACTATAATTTCCGTCTCCTTGCCATCGTGTGTCTATCTTCAATAACAAAGAGATGTTTGCTTTCCGGTACCTGTTGGTGAGTTCTGCACATGTCACGGTGTGTTTTATCTGTTTTGTGGTTGAGCAGAGTCACGCTCCCATGCGTATATACTGCAACACACCTGAGGCGAAACACATTTGCATACGCACTCATAAATAAACAGAGACACGCGGTTGGAGGCTGGATGTAATCTGCAATCTCATCAGCCTCCATCAGCAATCACAACTGCAGCATTAGTGATTGGCCTCTGACACAACCTACAGTGGCCTTCAGTTTGAATGAAGCAGAAAGTCAGATTTTCACAATAAAAACAGCAAGTTAACAAATTAGAGAAGAGATTCAGTACAATGTGTTGAGAACAGAGGTAATGGATCACCATGACGGTGCTTGCAATAAAAGAACAGCTTTGTAATTATCTTTTTCGGCTTCGCAGTGAAGCTTTTATCAGCCTCTGTACCTGAAATGTGAGACACTAGAGTGTCATGAATCTTTTGGGGTAGAAAGTAAAGGCGTATATGTGACTTACTATAAATATCTCTGAGTCTGTGGGTTTGATATCATCTCCCTATGTGATTGGGTTTTTAACAGCCCTCACTGCTGTCCTCCCTCAGTCATTAGTCCCCTACCTAGGGATCAAGGACTGTCACTCAGTAAAAATACACGCATCCCCACTGTATCCCAAACTGCACTGCTGACAACAACAATAAAAAAAATGGCCCTTGCAGACAGCTTGATTAGCATTGATCTTCCTACTCTTCCTCCCTGCTGTTTGGATGGTGTATTCATAGAGCTAGGCGAATCAGATCAAAGTCTGCATGTTTGACCACACACATCTTTATCTGTGTCGAGCGTCTGTCACAGGATAGATAGCACAGGCTGGACACACTCCAGTGGTTGCTATATCAGACCTACAGTATATCGGAACAGACCTGCATTGGCCTCAGGCTGTTGGACTTACGTGTGATGTTTTTCTGATAGGGCTCATTTGGATTCTTTTTGGCTCAAAACTTGAAAAATGCACAAAGAAGCAGTGCCAAGTGGGAAACGCAAAGACACAAAGGTGGAAAAATCTGCTAAAGTCCAAACCTTAGATCATAAATCTAGAAGACCATATATCATAGGATGAAATGCAAACATGGGTGAGTCTAAGTGTGCTCAGCATTGACTCTTGGAACTAACAAACTGGTGTTACAATTGACTGCTGGTCGTACCAGAAGTGGGACCATCTATGATATAAATGAATCAAAAACTATAGGTGATTTTTTTAGGTCAGTGATTACATGAATACAGTCATGATTAAAGTTCCGCCTCTGAACTGATGAGCACCATCAACATTTGGGTAATCACAGACACTTAAGTTGTACAATTTGCTTGCATGTTTGTTAATATGCTAGAGTGCTACTCTGAAATGCAATATTCAGTGGCAATCTTGTACGAGTCCAATTTAGTCGCCCTTTTTTAAAAGCTCCGACATGACACTGCATTAGAAATTCCCATCAAATTAGAGTGTGGAGAGGATTTACAAATAGCACTTCTCATTACAAATACCTGCCACAAATGCCTCGTATTCACACACAACACACATGCTGCACGTGTGAAATAAAATGTACATAGTACATTAGTCTCATTTGTCACACATTCTCTGTAAATCTCCTTCAGCATGCTACACAGCCACATCCCTCATAGTCATCTGAAGGATTTGTTTCTAATCGAACACAATCTGTACCATAACAGTCCTTCTGGTGTATTTTAGCAGAGGATCAATTGGGATTTTTCTACAGTTCCCTTTCATTGATCCAGAGGTGGCTTTGCACAGCTACTGCCCACTGTTCCATTTCAGCTAAATTAATGGAAGTTCCCAAGAAAAGTTATTTTGTTCACATGTTGTAATGACAAGGTGGTATCTGTCAATAATCCTACTGAGCTCATAAATGATTTCAAATTCAGCTCATCTTGGACCAGAGCCACAAACCAGAGAACTCTGATACTGCTCAAGTTGTGCTCATCTTTCAGCAATACTGCTTTCTGTGTCATCTGCCCAGATCTGATTGCTCAGGACCTAATGCTATAAGAAGACAGGAAGCAAAAGTAAGTGTGTGTGACAGTGAGATGGTCATTTCCTTGAAGTCAAGGAAAGGATGCAGGAAACACCTGCCAGAATTAGTTTATGCTCACGTAACAAAACGTTACTTCTATCTCAGCTGACACATCAACAGAGGTTGTTTTTTTTGATAAATTGTAATTGTATTATTAAATCCCACCCTCAGTTCCCCAAAGCCCTAATGTAATATACTCTTTATGAGAGACATTCACAACCATTTCAGCAAAGTGAGAGTTTAGGTGCCACTCTAGGGTTCAAGTCAAATGCTAATTTTTGCTCTCTTTCACTTTCTCACTCTCTCTCTGTCTCTCTATTGTGTGAGTTTCTTCACAATGAAACAAGGCTGGAAGGATTACGCCCAGTGTAATGTAGTAGATAATTATCATGTCACTTGAGTAAAGGTTGGGCAGACTGTCACTAGGTGACAGACAATATTCTTGCATCGTTAGTTCTCGCATATTCTTGCATAAGTTCCTGCATTGTTAGTTTATTGCAGCATAGAGCAAGCTTCTATTATAAGGGGAAAATATATTTCATTCTAACAAAACGCAGTTCGACAGTTTAGCATACATACTTCGTCACAGAGAATAAGGCACCAGAACTGACCCAACCTTAGTAGGAAGTCCCAGGGCTGAAGAGGAGCTACTGGATGTTTTTGACTTTGTAGCAAGTTGAACTGCTTTTGACCAAATCTATTTATCAATGCTGGCCACTAAAAGTAGTTTACTTCCAGCATTCGTACTGTAACTCTGTCTTGAATGATGTGTCTGCAAGTTAGGGTTATAACCAGCAGGTTGAACGTTGACAATGATGTCCATGACCACAGAAAGCTCATTGCTGATCATTGCGGGTGTCCTCTTTCACCAGTGCACCTAAAGCAGAATATGCCCATGGTGCTTGACTTCAGCTCTGTAACAGGAAGTGGCAATCTGGATAAGCCATCTGCGTTGCAATGAGAGTCTGTCCGGTGATACTTAATGTCGTACAAATATCTGAACAGCAGCAAAACCCGCAAGATCGTCAGGAGAGGTCAGTGGTCAGTTAGGAGGGTAAACTTCCTTTTATAAAAGCACTAATCGAATTTCAATTGGCTTTTCCTTACTATCCAGCAGTACACAAGAGAAGAGATGAACAGATGAGCTGAAGCTGAAGTGATGAGTTGAAGTGAAGTAGGGACATCCTGAGGTAGTCAGCACATCTTTTGCCTTTTGGAAAGCCTCCTGGGTAGCTGGCTGTCCACTTCCATGTTTTATCTTGTCTTAGAGGTCTGTGCAGCAGATGTAGCAGCTATGCTACGTTGGGAATGAAGCAACAATAGTTTGACAGTCCTAAGATGGACTGACATTCTGGGGGTGGAGAAGTTATTTTGGTGCAGTGTGTAGCCCCCTTAGGATCAGTCAGACTGTGCACAGGGTTAAGTGTTACCTTCAAGTCTCCACAGGTGGTGGTTCCTGCATCCTTTTTGAGTACCGGAAGGATGTGCGTTACCTACTCACTGATGGCCACAGGCTCCAGAACACCATTCTTGATCAGAGCATCCAGGTCAGATTCCACCTTAGGTCTGATAGCATGTGGCATTGATCTAGCTTTCATGTGCACAGCCTTGCTACCGGGTTTGACATGCAGTTTGACTGTAACATTTTTCATGCTGCCTAATTCCTCACGGAAAACATCGTTGTGTTTTTCCATTATATCCTGCAGGTGAGAAAACCGTGTGAGAGCTCCCTTAAAACCCGCAAGCCAAGCTGGATTTTCTCTTGCCTTACAAGCCCACTTTAGCAGGACAATTTCACCTGGTAACATAAACTGGAAGCCTTGCAGTTGGGCTGTTGTCACATCTGTCATCCTGTAAACCTGTGTCTGAAGGGTGTAGTGCAAGGTGCCTCTTGAATTTCCTGCAGATTTTCTGTGATACCAGAGATGCCTCCGACCCAGTATTTATCTGCATTTTTTTACCAAACATCCCTCAGACTTGGATGTAGCCCAATAGCCTCCTGAGCTCTCATCCACATTCATTGTCTGCACAACATTTACTACAGGCAGTTCGTCCTCTGAAGAATCACTATTTCTCGTATTACCATGTCTTTTTTGTGTTTTACAAAATCTCTTTTTTTGTCTTTGAGCTGTAGTCTGTGCTCCTTTTATTCCTGCATGCCTGCTCTGCATGGCCTTTTTTCTGCAGTTATGACATTCCATATCTTTGCAGATTCAAGGTGTCCACATTCACCGCAGAGAAAAAATGTGCTCTGTGCATTTGGTTTACCACTGCTGTGTGTGAGCATTCTCCCTGTGGCATGTAGCTGCTGGCCGTCTTTTGATGCCATTTCCATTGTTACTCTAATATGAATGGATATTTCAAGAGTCAAGTAGTTTTCTGTGAGTTATTTCTTCCATGCTGCTTCATTCCATAATACACAAACAAGTCCGGCTCTCAATGAGTGTGCAGATAAGTTCCCACAAACATGATGACAGACTCACCTTCCTCATGGTTGTTTCTTTGAAACTGGAATCTTTCTGTGATCAGGAGAGGCTTGGGTGACAAACAGAAAAAAAGTTGTTTCTCTGACCTGGATAACGTGTCGGTTTGGACATTTATTTTTGGTGTTGTTGGTTAAAAAAAACATAATAACCTGTCAGCATGTTGTAATTAAAATGCTCTGAGAGACAACCAGACTTCTGCACTTCCTCTTGGCTGTTGTCAGGCTTTAGAAAAGCTTCCCTATTGGCTGTCCTATAAATGCAGATTTGTATGTTTCCCTTCAGATGCCAGTGAAAGCCTGATTTGATGGTGGTGGGCTTGTGTAAACAAAGTTGCTAGTTGAGCCTCCTGTTGATGTTAGCCAAGAATGTGGCTAAATCAAGCTCATATTTATTGCCGCTAACTTCAGTTTCTGTTCTATTTTCATGTTTTGCAGAGGATTGTCAGGTCAAGTACATAGGATTACCATGAAACCAGGCGATGAGTGACTATGTTGAATGTTGCTAATAGTTAAGCCTTCTGCTAAGAGTGGCCAAAGGCTGATTTGAATTTCAGTTCATGTCTACGTAGCCAACGCTCACTAACATTAGAGCATGAATCACAGTACCATCTCAAAGGGCTTTACAAGTCCACATGTCAGAGTCTGAGGACCGAGTGGGGAGAGGCGAGAGCTGTGTTTTGTCAGATTCTGTTTCTTTTTTCCTTTTTTCCAGACAATCGCCCCCCGCAGGTTTAACTGTTGATTCTGCAATTGCAGCATGTTTCAAAGAAGCATTGCTAACAACAAAAGAGAACAGATACATAATCTGTTTTGTTTTTTGTTTTTGTATGAATCCTTGTGCCATGGTAATGTTTGCATTATTCTGTTTATTCCGTTACTCTGCACGGATATATGTGAATAAGACATGAGGATGTATGTTGCATAAGCTTAGCTTTGATTCAAGATCTTATTCAGAATCCTATGTTTGTGTAAATATCCTCACAGAGAGCATTTATCAAAACCCCCCAATGATCTAATGATCTAAGTCCTGTGGGAATGATGCATCAAAGTTTATGTTGGCCTTGAATGTACAGCCACAAGGTTGCAAGAGATTGATGTGGTTGACTCTTATTTTATTATCTTCTGTTCTGAGGATTAAATAAACATAGTTGTTTTGAACTAGCAGTAGCCCAGTTTAGGTGAATGCTATTCATCTTTCAGGCACATTTGGTTCTGGGTGCCAAGTGCAATTTTAAAAAGTTCAGCGAATAAAATAAAAAAAGAACTAAAGAAATAATTATTACTTGTTTCAGTTTTAAAACATATTTTAAGTACAAAATGTGCATCATCAACTAACTTCCGACCCTGTTGCGGTACACAGCTGAGGAAACAAAGCAACACGCGTGCTTTTACCTTTCATCATTTTCCTCCCTCTGTTTTGAGAAGAGACGCCGTATCCATGTGTGATTCAGCCTCACTGAACTAAACAAAAGTAAGTGAAACCTTCTAACAGCATCAAGGTTACATTTCCTTTTTATGTTGCAGAGTCCAGGCCCTTGTGCTGATTTCCATATAAATCATAGACAAGCTTTGTTATTTGGCTTTTGTGGTTGGCCTATGCAGCAGTATCTGTATTTTCCCATGTTCCTTGAGGGTTGAACTCATACATCTTGAACGAAGTGATGCTCTGCACTGATGGGGAGATGCAAACATTTGTCTATATAGAAAACTATGAGACTGTGGAAATTACTTGAATTAATGCTTTCTCCTGGAAGGAGTTTGATCACTGTCATAGACATTGATTTTTATTACGGCTCTGAAAATGTCTTCCATTTTTGTTAAAGTTACTGAAGTGGTGTAAACAATTTATTGAGTTTTGCCAGATGAAAGGCAAGTAAGGGGACGGAGCAAAATGTTAAACATATAAAAGATACTGCCACTTTGACATAGAAATACATGTCAGATAAAGCAGCTGGGTGGCTTGGTGTAAATGCAAGAGAGAAAGCTGACCATTCTGAATACCATTTCAGTGTCAGTGTCATTATACAGTGAGTGCTGGTGGTCTATATATTTCATTAAAGTTAAAACTGCTTTGGATCCACTCACCTGCTGAGAGAGCCTGTCCCTCAGTTCACATCAATAAACCCTCAGAACAGCCCAGCATGGGCGAGCGTGTTTACCTGCCTCCTTATCGCTACTGCCGACAGAAAACAAGAGTTTCTGCTCATCTGACATGAATAAACATGACAAGTACAAGTACAACAAGTGCAGTTGCATCACACAACAGAAAACAAAGGCTTGTGTTAAACGGACAGGGTGGACAATTAACAGGAATAGCCTCATATTAGCTCTGGTTACAGGCTGGTTTTGGCAGCAGGAGTAAATGTTGGAGTTACATACTGTATTTTCCTTTAAGGACACTGAGTATGTTTGACATGTCAGTTCATATCACTTAGCACAGACGATATCAGCACCAGCACATTTTTAAGTAACATGACTCCAACACTGGTTGCTGACATGATGTCGACTCTGCACACACTTGGAGTCATGCCTGCACAGTAAGGTTCAATCATCCAGCTGAAGTAACAATAAGCAAAATACTTTTACTACAGTTAACCACAATAACATCATCAATCAGGGAAGTGCAAACTGGAACCAGTCTTATCCACCATAAATAAGACATAAGAGAAATGAGACAGATTTTATTTCCCTAAATTAAACTCAAATGAAGGCGATGCTGGGGTGTGGATAATTCTTCACTAGGAGGCCACAAATCCAAATTTAGGAGCAACAACCCTTCCCCTATGAGAGCTATTGCTTCACCCTACAGTGAGCAAGATATTTAACTGCTGCTGAACAGGGTGATGGATCATACTAAATTGATTAATGTTTTAAATGTGTTGCTATCAATTATGAAGTGGATTCTTCAAACTACAATTGTAAGCTTTCTCATAATTGATTCCTCAAGGCAACTCCAGATATTTCAACTTCTTTGCATCACTTCAACCTCTGTTCTTCGATCTTTCTGTTCTTCGTGTTTCCCCTTTTGAACACAGATTTACAAATATGAATCCGTCCGAAGTAATAATACGAATTTCCCTTGTTGTCATGCGGCGTTGCCACTCTAATCTAGAAACCACATCACGAATGCTGTTTTGTTAGCTGCTGTGACCTCACCTGTTGTTGCCCCGATCAGGTGATGAATGTCTTTCATATCCAGGTGGGTGGCACAGCAAGATATACTGCAGGTGATAGGATGTACATCACACCAGAGCCAAAGGAGGGAAATTAATTAACAAAACCATCCATGGATACAAATCACAGTAACTACATGCAGCATCACACCCGCTCACAAGAACGGGGAGATTTATCGAAGCTTTTTTCATTTGCTTTAATAAAAGAATGTGTTTCATTTATGTGAAACATGTCTCACTTGAAGAACAGCAAAGCTTTGTAGTTTTTCGCTGATTGCCTGCTTCTGCTGTTCCTTTCTGTTTTAGCATGATATTGTTAGTTTAACAGTGTGAATCAAAGTAATTGGTATAGACTGAAGAGTGAATCATTTAATACACAAAGCCATCTGAGTGGCTCTGTGTAAAACCTGAAGAGCTGGGAGGTTTGCTCAATCATTTAGGGCCCAGCTTAAAGAAATTTGAAAGAAGACAGCGCCTAATGAGATGTATCTGGGGATTCAACGGTCACTGTATTATTTTCCTACAATTCAATCCTATAAAAAATGAGCGGCTGTCATTGCCAACATTGATTTATTCCCACAGGTGTGCATTAGTTTCTGAGCTAGTGCTTTTTCATGGCAACCTGCCAGAGATTAACTACAGCACATCAATATGCTTCGTATAGAGATATCCTCATCGGATTTCTTCTTACTTTGCTGTCTCAGCTAGGGCTCTGCTTTTGTTACGTTCATTTCTATTGGATTTATGGAGGAGTAATCCTGCAGTCAATGTCACTGACACTTACTGTAGCTTAACTTTGTCTGTCACAGAGTTGGAACTGTAGAGCCTCTTCCAGGTGGAATTACAAGGGAACACGAGTGATAAGTCTATTGGAAGATTTCAAGCTCTTCCATTATTCAGAGGCGTGGATTTACGGTGTGTATGTGATGTGATGTGTGTGTGTGTGTGTGTGTTTGTTCTGTGAGCACAGGGGTGGCAGGGGTTAGTAATAGTTCAGTCATTAGACATTCACAGATTAATTTTGGCAAAAGGTCTAGGGAATCGACTTTAACCCACAGATCAAATCAGCACTTATGAGCTGTGTGTCAAGAGCCTTTTAAAATGCTTTTGAAAAATACAGTACACCTTGAAAAATAAAATAGGAACAGAACATTGAATCATTGACATAAAAAATAAATGAATGCAGGGTAACAGTAATAGCCGAGGATGTAAATACCTTTGGTCATTAGTTACATTGTGAAAGACGACAGAATTATCCCTCCATGAAGACACTGGTGATGGTGTGTGTCTGAAAGTTTCCAAACTCTTCAGCTCTGCTTATTCTGCATATATAGTAGGCTTCATAGCAATGGCCCATCATCTTGCAGGATCTACGTCTCCTTAAGGACTTTCTTCACCTGAATGGTTCCCAAGGTGTACAGCTGTAGAGCGGTTCAATTAGAAAGTGACTGCTCCAAAGCTTTAACGCCAGCCCGTCTTCATTTTCACAGACAAGATGCACTTTCGAGGTCAGCAAACGCTGCCGTATGATTGACACCCAAATCATGTGCAAATGAAATGAAACCCAAAGGAATATCTGCAGATGGGACTCAGGTTGTTGGACCACCTTCAAGGACATATGATAACAACATTGGGACTGAAATTAACACCGCTGTTGAGGTGGAAAAACTAACCTACACAGTTGCTCAATTGGGGATTAGAAATAACAAATAGCTCAATAATCATTACAGTTACGCTAATTGAAATTTCTCCTCCTACCCTGAAGAAACTAATCCTATCTGACTAGGGCCCAGTCTCACAGCTTCTAGTCTGGTTGAATGCAGTAGCCCTAATTATTTTGAGGACATGTATAAAAATATAGTCTTTCCATGAAAGACTGAGCTGTGTAATTACTGTATACCTAAATTACACATAGGTGTTTCATGGCATGGTAAAGCCTTACACTAAGACAATACCTTTTTACCCCTCAACTACACGGTAATTACAGTGGGAATTATGTGAATGAGGGGCTGCATTATTTATAGCCTAGGTTTACATTTTCATAACAATGAGTCATACCTCAGTGCTATGTGCACTACAAAAGTAGTAGGCATTACCATAGCTGCTTCTCAAAAATGCTGGTTAAAACATAGTTGGTAACGTTATTCTTTATACTGCATGTTGTCCAATAAACCTCCTTAAAGGTTTTGAGTGAAGACATCCTTTTAGGCTATTAATTGTTTGTGATCTGATGATATGCAACATGAAAGCTCCTCACTGGTCCTCTGACATCAGGTTTGAGCCTCTGATGGATCTTACAATAGACACCAAAGCTTGATCATCTGTATTTTATAAACATACACATGGCACATTCCATAGCAAAAGCTATAAAACTATAGCCTAATGTTTTGTTCCATAGCAACAATAGAAATGTACACTATTTTAATAGCGCTCTATTTAAAAGAAAAAAAAATCTTTGAACAATGCAAGTATTTTACATGGGAGGTACATGTGTATTGTAACCCAAAACTTTCCAGATGGTTTTCTTTTAAGATTTTTGTATCATGTTTTGTAGCCATTTGTCTGTAGGCCTAATGATCAGAAAATGATCAGGACAGTTTGGACCAGATTCAAGACAGCGTGAGTAAAATATAGTTCAAACCAAGAGCAGCATTTCAAAAATGTTTTTTTTCCCATGAGTGATGACTCATGACTATGACTATGCTGTCAGTATACTGATGACTAAAGTAGTTATATTTCTTAACTATGCCTTTTTCATATTGTAGCACTGATTGGCTCCAGCTCCACAACCGTCCACGGATAAGTGTCACAGGAAATGGATGGCTGGATGAGTGGATATTGTTTCACTGACAAACATCATATCTTGCTTTCAAGATGTGATTTGCAATGTTGCACAGGCTTCAGCAAAGTCTTATGCACAAGAGTGTAATTAAGTAGAACCGCAGTGCTGTGATTTTAGTTTTGCTTTGCAAGTATAAATTATGAAAATCACTTTGCATTGAAAAACTATTTGAATGTAGCAAGGATAAGGATAATGATGCAAAATCACAAAATCAAATTAACCTCAACAATGTTTATAAAATTAATTAAAAATGTAAATGTAAATTCCATTTTAATGATCAATGAAATGAAAAAAGTAGATAAAAGATAGGAAGAAAATCAGATGCCATCCAATAATCTTCTTCTGGCTACAGGACTGGTTCATCAGAAAAATAATTTTGACTGTTTATGAAATAGCAGAGAGGTGAATTCTCCAGGAGTGTGGCAGTGACAGTCCTCTGCATCCTAGAGGGATAATAAGAGAGAGACAGAGCAGTTTGAAACCTGAAGGTATCAATTCAGACAGATTATTAATTGAAGTGATACAATAGTTTTATTAATTAACATTAAACAGACAAGACGGCTAAAATAGGCACAGTTCAGTAACTTAGACTTACATCCCAAAAGATTGCGTGCAGGTAAGAAAATGTTATTTTGGAGCTTGTACAAATAAATTCATAGTTATGGATAAAATAGTTTCTTATTATCACATGTAGTAATTAAATGTGCTGGTATTTGTGATGGTTAGTCCAATAAACTGAGACATGCACTCAAAAGATATTTGCAGTATGCAATTCAGCCAGGACACGGTACAAAACCACAGCGCTAAATAGGCTTGGCGAATAGTCTACTTTGTTCAAATAAATAGCTGTCATTTCTGTGGTGGATTTCTCTACAAAACCATCAGGTGCTCATGTTTCCATGGTTTGTTTTTCATCGATACTTTACATGATGCAATTTCCCACACTGATGCAATTTAGCCATCTGATTACATAGTATGGCACCGCAGAAGAGCAGGGGATGAGTTCAGCAACCCCGTGGCTGGTCTTTATCACACTTGTAATAACAAAGAGGAGAGTAATTCCGTTGATAATGAAATCTGACTCAATATATTCCCACTTCTACTTGTCATTCTGTGCACGCTCTGCTCAGTGTGTCACTTTTTGGAGTAAATTAATCATTCCAGCTGTTATTTACATCCAGTGTGTCCACAGTTGTATCACCCAAATTATTGCCATAAATCTCACTCATTCTGAAGACTCTCCATTTTGGATATGTGATGGACCATGAGTTCAACCACATCAAAACTTTGAGTCTAGAAATGTTTCCCATTTTCCTCTTGTTTTCAATGATAAAAGTCAAACTGTGTTGATACAAGACTTTTCAAGAGTTTAATGAGCCCTTCCTATACACTAAATATACCCGATGATTAAACATGCAACTAAACAAGCATACTGAAACACTATAAATGCAAATTTGGGCGGCTGAACTGCAAATACTGTTGCATTTGCATCTAAAAAAAGCCATCTCCTGACTTGTTTCTTTCTTAATTGGAAAGGAGGTCTCACATTGTTTCCCTCAAATTGACAGAAACCAAAAGGTACAAATGGAGAAAATAAACCATCTTCTCATACACTTCTACTGTTCTCACGCACTTCTCGTGATACTTGTCGCTTACACGTGTTTTTTTGTTTTAGTTGCTATAGTACACTGTACCAGACCAGGGCAGGTAGTCCACGTTCCATCTTCAGCGTGTATCCTTTTGAATAGATCTTATTTTACAACCCTATGATATATTTTCAGGAGTTGATTTGCATACATTCAATTTATGACTCTAATCTATATGTAATTAGCACCACATTTACTGAGGCTGAAGCCAACGTCACAGTCAGTGACTGGGACTACCCTCTAGCCTCTGGGAGAACTCAAACGATGCAGATTAGTGCTGGGATTTGTCTGAGATCAGCAGTGTCAGAGACGAAATAATAATGTAGTGATGCTGCATAGAGATACTCATTAATGAAGTAATTAGATTCCAAAACATTTTCAAATGCCACCTGAGAAAACTTATTTCTGTGATGTGTTTATAGAGACATTTGTAAAATTAGAGTCAGAGTCAATAAGCAACCAAGCAAGTATAAACGAGGAAATGAAAAACAGAATTGCATGATAGCGCACAGATAAAAATATAGATCAAAAAATACACAAGCCATGCACGCATCTCTGTGAGGTTGTAATTAGGGGCAGTTCTGCTTAGCTGAGGTAAATGCTAACACCATCATAAGAACATGGTCATAATGGCAAAGCTAACAGGTTGATATTTAGTAATCAGCTAATTAAAATGTTGGCCTGGTGGTGGTGCATGGGATCACTAAAGTTATTACAGTTCATCCAGAAGTGGATGTGAATGTCAGTACCACATTTCAGGGTAATTCATCCAGCAGTTGGAGACATTGAAGACTTTACCAGAAATGTCAACGTCATGGTGGCCTCAAAGTCAGCAATCAAGAGGAACAGCTATGTGCTAGTTTAGATGTTGACATATTTCACCTGACGAGGGAAACTTTAACCTGCAGGCGAGGAAAGTCCAAAGTCATTAGGATTCATCCTCCGGGGACCAAGAACGTCTATAGAAAATTCTATTGCATTTCAATCAGCAGTTGTTGAGATATCTCATTGTGAACCAAAGTGGTGGACTGACATTTGTATCATTAGAGCCACACTAGCAGTGTGCAATTACAGTCCTGTTTTCCTGTGAATTTAAACATGTTGGAGTCTGCACTTTGTTAATTGCCTGGTTGAAATCAATTGTGAACTATGCACAGTGACCTCAAGACCAGCAATATTACCTAATAAGTTGATTGATTACATTTCCCCACTAAGTGCCAGGCAGGCTTGAGTGCTGCTGCTGTGCATCTAATTCAGATCAGGCCAATTTGGAAAAAGGGCTTTAAACTTCTCATGCAAGGCTGTAACTTCACTCTCTCTCTCTCTCTCTCGGTATTGAGAGATGCAGTTTGTATCCTTTGCTAATTATTTGAAGAACCTACAGTATATCACAGAATTTTCAAATGCATTGACTACCAGCAAACATCTGTCAATCACCTGAGAAACCCAGTGATGCAACTTTTCTCCACTCCTCTATGCAAGGACACACTCCATCTTCTAGTGTCCTCTGTGTCCAACAAAAGCACTTGTCCGCAGTTTCCATTTGAACAAGTTGAACAAAAGTGTATCTAAACGCTTTGAGCTGCTCTTGTATATCTCACCAACCACCTCTGATAAAAACCAGTGTTGAGCAATCAGTACACTTGAAGTAAAGAGTGAATCCTTTTGAACTCTATGAACTCATGACCCAGAGGCTGGTGATAACAATTAGAGTGGAGAGCCCCAGACAACACTAAAAAAAAAAATGACGACGAGATCATCAAAAAGCGATGATACTGTCAGTGGAAGACGTTGAAAGAAGATTCTCTCAATAGTTGAAGGGCAGATACTAGATGAATGAATCCTACTATATCCTAGGTAACAGCAATGTGGGCCTCATATTGTTGTTACCTTACATCTCTTAGAGGAGTATATATTGAATACAGTTTCATCAAATGCACTGAAATGAAGCTGGGCAAGTATTTATACAGGGTCTGTGGCAGAAAACTAACTGCGAATGCCATTGAAAATCCATAATCACAAAAAATGAAGTATTTTTTTCCTCATAATACGGTTCAATGCTCTTAATTGCCATGGGATGGCAAAACTATGATAAAAATTAGGAAAACGATTTCATAGCTAACTGCCAGGCTTTAAAGGTACATGAGACAAATGGTAAACAGACTTGTACAGCACCTCTCTAGTCTTTTTTTTTTTTTTTACTCAGAGCTACACACTACACTACATTCATACACTGAGGGCAGAGTCTTCCATCGGATAACTAATCATTCACACATCCTCACAGACCTAAAGACACTTCAACATGTGGACTGGAGGAGCCGGGGGATTGATCCACCGATCTTCTGACCCACTCGACTCACTGAGCAATAGCCACCTCTATTAAGGGGTATGATATTTCACGTTAGCTGTCAATGCTAACATCATTGACAAATCTATTGCATTTCCTATGACTGCATCTGTAATGTTCACTTGCTATTAGCAGTAACTGAAATGCTAAGGCTTTAGCTTAAACTAGAAGAGTGAACCGTAAGCAGTGAGGTTTACAAATCTGAATTGTAATCCAGCACAGGGATGACTGATTCCACCACCAACAATAAAGGTAAAACTGCTGATAGCATGATACGTAGAGTCATATGATATGATGTGGAAATATGATTTTACTTTTAAAGTTTGAATCAAAGAAGCAACTTTACAAGCACTAATTAAATCCCATCATTGTAGGTGTATGTTTTGGTCCTGGGACATTCCTCTCATCTACATTCTGGGTTTCAAAGCACAAACTTAAATAATGTGCCCCTTCGGTGCTGCATTCGCTTTCCAGCCTGCAGTCTTCAGCCTGCTCCTCCCACTTGCAGAGATAGGCAAACTTCCTAAATTCATTTGTTATGTTCCCAAGTCCAAACTATGACTGCAAATTTGTTTTAAGCGAGCCTTCCTCCAAACTCACAAATTCATTGACCTCTGGTGTAATAGCTTTGACTGCATTAAATGTTGTGACGACCAGGCTCATAGCATAGCAGCAGAACTGCTGGAAGGTCTGTTCTTCCATGAAAATGCAAGACTTAGCTTTTGTGCTGAGGATGTGGTAAAACAAATCTGATACAGTGTTAATATGTGAGATAGGTGGTTCGAAATATAGATTGTCTAAAATTGCAATACACTGTAAATGGGAAGCTCGACACTATTTTGTATTTTTGTATTCATAGCATTTGTAACTTATTTTGAATAAATATACTGCTTGCATGCCACGTCTGAAATGTCGATTTTATGCATTGATCCTGCAGCTAGTGTACATATCAACATGTGCTAGTTCCTAACACATTCATGTCTGGATATTGTATAGTTGTATACAATAACCTGCTATGAGGTGTATAATTCATTGCAGCATAAAAAATAGAATAAGGTTGGAAACTCCTGCGGTTTCAGAGAGCTAATTTGCATTCATGTGTGGTACAGCAACAAGCCATGGTTTACCAAAGAGCTCAGGCAAGGGAGACACATTGAGGGAGCTCACAAGGCAGAAAATACAGAGGAATACAGAGCAGCAAAGAACCAGCTCAACAAGGAAATAAGAATACGAGGACATGTTGGACAGGAGAGGCACTTCCCCACCTGAGTCAGGCAACAGGCGCTACCTGCAGGCTTAGCTATTGCACAGGCAAGTAGTACAGTTTTGTATTCCTAATACAACTTCCATACCTTGTATGACTACCCATACTCTGCGTTACACAGTGGCACCAAACCAACCATTTCTGGGGCAATTTGGCAGTCAGAAATAATTAATAAATATCATAGATGATTAATAATTATATTGATTCATGGGAGTGTTAAGTCCACCTCAGTTGGGGCACCACCTTGCTGTCCTGGTTGCAGGCTGGAGGAATCCAGCTGCTCCTTTGTTCCTTGCTAGTTAGCAACTTGGTGCTTGGTTGCAGGTGTACTCCTGTTGCTCAGGTCAGACTTCAGGTCATATCTGCTGGCGCTCAGAAACTTGGTTCAGGCATGGCTTTGTGTCGCTGCCATGAAAAATGTGGTCTGCTTGGTAAAGGCCACACTGAGGCTGGAGCTGGACCTTCGGGGCCCCAGGTGAGACACAGTGCACGGCTTGAGTTGAGGCTTAAAACAGAGCAGGACCCTCAGGGGTCCAGAGAAGAAATGTGAGGGAGCAACAAATGAACAACTACAAGAAAAAGGGAAATAGTATAAGTACCAATGACGTCTCTTCTTCTACACATTGATGCAAATCCTATTTCATGTAGCTTTATGTCTTCTTTTTCCTGTGGGAATGTCTAGTCTGTCTCACAGAAAAACATGTTTTTTTTCCACCTGGACGACCCTGCAGCGTGAGTCAATCCCCTAATCATATTCACTTCGGCCCTCACCTGATGGGAACTCATCAGCTAAGCCCTGCCCTCCTCAAACACAATGCAACAATGATTGACTACCACTGATATTGTAAAAGCAACTGAGGTATAACAATAAAAATAAACAAACAAATTCTTTGAAAATTGTGACTTTTGTGTTAACATCACACTACAGTGCAACGTGGAGACTCACAGGATGTAGCAATTTTTCACTTTTAGGGAAGGAAGGAATTTACTCTGTATTATCTGCAGATGTAGACAGGCTTGCATCAAAAATAACTAGTTTCCCGTACCTCTAAAAGTAATGTACTCCATGACCCTGCATTCTGACTATTTTGTGATCAAGACAAACAGTTATGGAATGAAACAAGAGGGTCAACAGAGGAAACCGATATCCTTCAATGGAAAATGAGACACTGTAAGACGCAGAGAAGATAACACATTTACTGTGGGGCTGTGGTTCTAGAAGAAAGATTACCAACAGTGGGGAAATTTAACCGCTATTCGACAGGGACAACTTAGCCATATGGGAGATTCTGACATCTGTTTTTTACAATCCTACTGTGGGCATTCACGCTGTTCTGTTCTGTGTTGAAGGACATAGTCAAAATGTGAAATAGAATAGATGCTGTACAAGACTGATTGGAATCATACTTACACATTACATGGAATTTCAGGGACAGCTGTATGTGACAGCAGCATGCTGATGTGCATAGTACTGTAATTATCATTGTGCCTTTAAGTTCTCAGGTACACTCAATTTATAGGCAGATGCTGTTTGCACCCAGGTGTCAGTAGTCACCAAAACTATTTGCAGGTGTATGTTGGAACGAAGATATTTTGTGTTTGATGTACACTGTCTTTTATATTTGTATTGTATTTAGTATTTCAACGCAAACCATGATCTTTTCCTAAACCAAACAAAGTAGTTTTGGTGGCTAAACGTAACCAGGTAGTTATGGTACATAAACCTAACCAATCTGGGACTATTTATAATGATTATATATATATATATTATATTGTTCTTTCTACTGTGTGACCGGAGCTGGTAAATATAGCTGAATAGCACCCATCTGCTTATTTTAATGGCTTTGTGAAGAAGTGGTATAACTTAGAGACAAAATGATTGTGCACTACCAGAAACATCAAATGGTAGCCACTACTACAGTGTAGCAGTTGCCTGTAGGCCTGCTGTATTGAATGTGTGGATTTATTCCAATAAAGAGACATTGTCTTCTCTACCTTTCGATAAAAAGGTGCCTCACCTCTGAAAAAGCCCAACAGGGTCCACTGCTGTCGCCCACTTTTCTTAACCGCCACTTCTGTCCCCATCTCATTTCCTCTCCCTTGCTGCATTGCCACAAATCAATCCAGTTGTGAAGATGCTGGGTCAGAGGAAAGAAACTCGCAGAATAATTCACCCAGTACTACACAGGCATTGTACCCCACAGCTAGCTTTAGCATTCAAATAAAAATCTGTATTAAATACTGTCAACATGCATCAGTGGACTTTAAATCCACCTACCACAGAGAGGTGGGCCTGGCAGCCTTTGGCTGAAAGGAAAAATTCCCCCTCTTAGTCTCTTGCACTGGGATATATCACCTATCTGGGATCTCCAAAGTATTCCAGAACTTATTTCATGATGTAGTTTACTTTCTCAGTATAGAAACATTTTTACTCAACCTGTCTGGTCTACTTTTATTTCAGCTCCTGATTTTCTATATTCTCTCAAATTCCTTTTTGGCTCTTTGTGATAAGACACTGATGGCAAGTTTTTGTTTGTATTGAGAAAAAGTGAAAGTGAAGAGAGAAAAATGCCACCGTATCCATTTGTTCAAATTACAAAAAAAAGCTTGCAAGGAGTATTTTGTGTTTCACATGCTGCCAATAGATCCACAAGGAAGCAGTTCTTGGTCGCACAGTATATTCGTAGACATTAAATATCCCCAATTTCATCCAAGTGGAAAAAAAAACATGACATTTATTCAGACATTCTGATGCACAACAAGCACTGAGAGGTGAGGGAATGTCATTTTTTTCCATTAAAGCACAAGTCCCTGTAGAAGTCTCTGTGTCAGCCTGCACTTTAGTTTACTCTGTGTTAAGAGAAAAAGCCTTGTCTGGAAAAACTGCTTCTTGCACAATATTTTATGTGATTTATTCAATTGCAGAATGTTTACTATAATGTTTACTATGCTGGCCATCTTAGTTTGTTGAATTAGTCTGCGAACATTTGCTAAATAGCACTTAATACAGTTGAGGCTGTATGAATGTCCAAATACCAAAGTACTAGATAGATTAAAGTTTTGATGTGATCATGGCATTGGATGAAAAGCGATCACCACACTTAATACAATTCATCCTGACAGGGACATGAATATTTGTACCAAAATTAATAGCAATCCATCCATTATGTGGTTGAGACATTTCATTCAAAAGCACAAATATTAATCTCGTGGAGTTTATATTGTTATGGTTCCATTGAATAGATGGAGATATTTCACAGGATAAGTGAAAACTTTGACTCGGTGGTGCTTAAGGAAAACGTTTTGGGATTCATTATTTAGATCCAATTGTTGATGAGACATTTTACTCAAAACCCACAAATGTCAACCTCATGGTGGCTCCACAGATAAAGCCATAATATCACAAGTAAGATCTCTGGGGTACATGAAATGTACAAAATCCTATGGCAATATTCAGTACTATTTCAGTCTGGATCAAAGTGGTGGACTAACTGTCTTTACAGTACAGTGCCTACTTTTAAACAGCATAGCAGGCCCATCCAACTAGTGGCCTTTGCCTTTATTCTATAACCAGCAAGACACTGCCTACAAATTAAGCTGGCATGTGTGATTAAGATGTTGCAATATATTGAATAAGGCGTTGCAATATAGTGAAATATTGATATGTTAAAAATACATGCATGAAGTCTAACAGGAACAGGAAGTCTAATTGTATGGGAGACTATGAGAAAATTACCTTACTTCTCACTTGATTTTTACCTCAGTAAACACTTTCCTAATGAGTTTTTGGTCTCAATTGCTAGTTTCAAGTCTTCTACAACACAGCATGATGTTCATTTTGTAAATGGTGGCCACATTTAGGGTAAAATGGATCATAAATGCTTTAGGGTGGGACTACCTTGTTACTAACCAGAGCCTTCTCTAAATGTAATGTCACTTCTTGCTCCAAAACCAAAATGGAATGCCTGCACACTCGCTCCACAGATGTTTTTATTACGAATTTGAGTTTACTTCCAAGGAGGATCCAAAGGTGACTCTTTGAAAAGTGTCTGACACGTTTTGATCTTACTTCCAAATAGATGTTGGTAATAAAAACATTTCTGTGGCATTGAGCAAGCGTGCAGGTGTTCCCTCTTGTTCACTGATGCTGTCTACTGCTAAGCTTGCACCTACAGGATGTGCATATAACCGCTATGCTTCAACTCTAAAACCAAAATGGCAATAGGCAAAATGCCATGCTCAACGCTTCAAAAGGCAGTCCACAAACCAATGGATAACATCATGGTGGCTACAACCACTTCTTATACACAATCAATGCGCTCAAAGCTAAAGAGACGCAAACTTTATTGTGAAAATCGCCAATTCCAGGGCAAATGGACTTACAAGCATTTATTTTCTTTGCCAGTCGCAACAAGTAATGAATGGTTGAGTTTATTTTGCAACAAATGCATTGCTGTGATGAAAGAATGCAACATGAAGAAGCACTACAATTTAAATTCATGGCTCGTTTTCTGCCATCTTTTCCTGAGGGCTCAGAGGAACAGAGAAGGAGAGCGCAGGGAACTGAGTTGAGTTTACAGAGTTGGAAACCGTTAGAGATTGCATGCTTGCTGTCATTGGTTGAAGAAAATGTTAAGCAAAGCATCATTTCATCCATTAAAAAAAGGGCCTCCTTGGACTATGACAGGTCTCATATAATACTATATCTATAAGCATTCTACTGTGAGAGTTATTTGTAGCCATTGACTGTTTGAGTGTTTTGTGTGCTCCATGAACCTTCAGTGATTTTCCTGTTTGGTTCATTTGCTATTGAAGTGGAATAGCTAGGTAGCACATTTTGTCTACACCACAATGCACAGGAGGGTTCTTTATGTGTACTCTTTAGGCATTTCAGTATTGTGTAAGTGTCCTCCAATGTGCCAATAGTCAGGACTGATTAACCAGGTATACATACCCATTGTGTTTGGTCAGTAGAAGTGTTTCTGACTATGATGTGAAAATTTGAGTGGGTTTATCAGCCCTTTGACGATTGCAATGCTTGATTGATGTTTGATCATTTAACATCGCAATGAAATGAATGAAATGACTGCTGTGACCTATTTGATAATCGGCGGCTTGTGAAACCTCACACCCACTGTAGATACCCGAGTGGGGTGAGATACAGCGGTGAGGTTTTTAATAAATGTCTCAAAAAGACTAATAGGCTCAGACTTCTAGATATTTATGTTTTTGTATTGTATTATATTATATTGGTCTTACAGTTAAGACACATTTTTGTATGCCTTGTAATCAGGAGGGAGGACATGCTGCTGTTGAAATGTGCCATTCATCTTCAAGTTAAGCCTCGCCTGAAAACCAAGGTTGATGAGATCTAGTAAAATATCCATACTCTGAAAGACCCTGCTTTATCAGCCACAGATAACTTATTCCATTCATCTCTAAAATAAAACCATGCTATTTTTCCATGCCGTGCTATTCCCACACTATTCATTTTGCAGCCTTGTGGGTAGACAGACTGTCCCGTAGCCTGAAGGTTCACTTTTAATCTTGCAACAATCGATGTCAATCGACAAGCATGTGTCCTGAGCAAGTACCCCTAAGCAAGCAACTGACCCCTCATCTGATCACTCATTGTAGGTCGCCATGGGTACGAGTGTTGGCTAAAGTTTAAGTGTACAGCGGTCCTTAAAGATATATTATAAAATTTATTTCATATTTTAAAATATAAAACAGCAAATCCAGTTAGACACCTTTGACAGTTAGACAGTCATTAAATAAAGTCTTCCACCACCTTACATCCAGCCTACACAAGAGCTTTATTTTCATTGTATACTCCTTGCATTAACCACAATACCATTTTCATATTGACTTTCAAGAGTGCGGTGAAAGAGTTTTACCTGCAGGCAGAGTGAACAAAGCCGAGATCTTAATTAACACATGTAAAGGGCAGTGACAATAAACAAATGAGCCCACACACACACACACACCACTCCAGGCCATTTATCAAGAAATTATACAAGTAAACCTTGCATTATCTCTTTATCTTCACCCTCTTTCCCCCATCTGCTCAGTCTGGTCTTCTCTCTCTACCCATTAGTCTCTTCATCCATTGTGTAAGCATACATTTTAGAATGCATGGGGAAGGAAAATACAATGTGGTTTAGATTTATGGTACATATTGAACACTTAAAAGGAAAGATCGCTCCACTACACTGGTGACTGAGTGCAAGACACAAGGAAGGGTGTGGGCACTGGGTTAAATCAAACAGCCAATTGAGTCAGCATGAGCGTTATCTGAAAGTGACAGACGCTTCACTCAGTGGGAATCCACTTCTTCCTGACCATTATGAAGCACGATGAGGAAGCAAGACTTCTCTCCATAAGATAATCTATATGCTGTGGATTGAAATGGGCTGCAGTGACATTTTTAAGGGTCAACCATAAAAGACAAGAAACATCTGAGATGGAGGAAAATCATTATTCTCCCTGTTTATGACTCCTTATCATGCTCCGACAGCCCAGGCTCGGAAAAAGAAAGAAACATGTGCAGAGGAGGGGAGGGAAGAATATCCTTGTGTTTTTATGCATGTCAGGTGTTGAGGCTGCGACTCAAATTTCATCTCATCATTCCCCCGGCGTAAATTACACACTCAAGTTAAAAACGTAGATGCTGCCAGAACAGGAAAATAAATCTGATAGCAATGATGAATATGGCTAGAAGAACATGAATCACACCATAGACACGATGTCAAATATTTGAGTGCCATTAGTAAATCAGCTCAATGTCTTGCTTAAGAAATTATTCAAATCAAATGCTGAAAAATGTGTATAATGAACATCAAGGTTTATGAATGTTCAGTCATGGAACACCTCACCTTTAATTTAAGACACGTCAACATAGATATGTAGATTTATTTATCAAAGGCCCCAGGAGTAGCTAGATCACACAGTCATGGTTTTCAAAGAGCCAGCCTCCTCTTTCCCAAGCTAATAAATCACCCATACCATGCTCATGCCCATCCACATTATATGCTACGAGGGAGCATGAAAAAAATACATGTAAGAAAGAGCTTTTTCTATCGTTCTTTTCTGAGGCAGGCTTGGCTTTGCCTTTGGGCTACACTTTGTCTTTGCCTCCTGTTTTTTTTCCTACTTCTGACAATCCTCAGGGGTTGGTGTGCATGAAAGAGTAAGGAACTGATTGAACTTATAGCACACTGCTATGCTTACAGTCTCTCTGACAGACACTCACATACAACAGCTGTGCAAAAACAGCAGGCTAGTTCTGTTTGCAATAAAATATGAAAAAGGATAGAGTTATAATGGCACGTCACAACAGAGTGCTCTCTCATTATGGGTTCAGACTGCAGTATTCCCTTCCCTCCATTGGCGACAATTCCAAGCAGAATGGCAGGTCGTGGCGGTATATGCAAGCCATTTCTCACCTTTGTCATTAGCTGCCCATCGTAGAGCAGGAATTAATGCTTAAAAACACCAGGGAAGAGTGTTCATTTGTTGATCCCACGATAGCAGCAGCTCTGCTTGGTGACTGTTTGAAAATTCATGTGAAATGATAGTTCAGCCACAGGTTCCTCGCACTGCTGGATAACAATCACTTTTGGGATGCACACAGATCATTTAGCCCCAGGCTAGGTCACCTCCATCCTATATACATAAAGCTTTAATCTGACTTGACTGGGAGAACAATAGCCTTCAGGTCACCTTTACTGTCAGACTCTCTTTATTGCTGAAATAATGTTCAGAGGAGTTCGGTTTGATGACACATCAAAGCTAAAAAAAAAAGTTTAAATAATTTAAGCATTTCATAATCATATTTAAAACTTGAGAGCAGACCTAAAAATCCATCCTGAAACATGACCTGTTCAGTGGTTTCAAGAATGTATGACACGTGGTTCTTACATTTTTAACATCCCCTACAGGTCTGCCATCATCTAAAGCAAAAATCTTTGATTGAGTGAGCTTTACAAAAAAAAACTGAGCACAGGCTCATGCTCGCAATGTGCAACAAATTTGGAGATTACAAGTCACATCACTGAGTTGAATTCGTTCTCATTAACAGGATGATTTGAAACCACTGACCAAGACATCTGTCTTTCGAAGCCTAGCCTTTCACGTACACTGTTTTTATGTCGGATAAATGACTTTCAGCAGCCTTGATGGCTGCAGCGGTTTCGTCCATATTTGTCTGGATTCTGTCCATGGCACAGTTCCTTCCCAACCTTGATCTCACCTGCAAACGCTTAGATTGCCTTGTTTGTGTTTCATTCATGAGAGGCAACGACAGACCATGTAAGTGTGATGTGGGCAGCAATTCAGTCTGGGGACAGATGTGTTGTTGTTTTTGAACAAGAACAGAAAGGTTGCACAGGTTATACATTATCCAGTAGTTTAAAGCTGCAGTAGCTGTTTTTTTTTGCCACATGGGTGGTGCTGAAACAAGCTGTGAAGACAACATTATTGACATTATTATCACAACTGATGGCACACAGCTACCTACACGTTCAGTTAAATCCTATATTCATCCTTCTGTTCCTTTGTATTTAGACATTGCTAAGTGATTCATTTGTTCACCCACTAGTTGCTAACCTTGCCTGCTTTTTGATGCTGAGCAGGTAGCATTCAGTGAGTTTTTAGAGCATTTTGCTGAAAATAGCTGCCTGCTGTGATGGAAAAACAGCATACGAGAGAGAACAAACAATAAAACTGCAGTAGTAAAGTGCAACAGTAAAGGGCTGGAAAATGAGAACAATTAGCTCTAAAGAGCTGAAGGACCGTCAGAAATGGTTGCTAATTCCAGCTGGTTTCTAGACTATGAGCGACTTCACACAAGTGATGATGCAGTTTTTTATTAATATAAAATACAGCCACTTTAAGGATCACATTTATTATTGATGAAATGCAGCAAAGGTCTTAGCATGAAATATTAACTTAAGATAACTGTTCGGGCACTGATGCCTTCACTGAAAGTTGCTTTTTCACCAGTCTGAAGGGTTTAGTATTCATAACCATATCCTGACCAGAAGACGAGTGTCAAACACTTTGACAGTCTGTAAAGTACAAGAACCTAGCATGATGAACTCACATCCCACAGAGGTATCATTGTCCTTTCATCTGCTAGAAAGAAATCTACAACGTGCCTCTGCTGTGAGCCAGAAGCTTGCTGGATAAACCATGGATGAGTCTATGTGTGTGTGGACATTTTTTGAATCATGGCTAGGGACAACAGCATTGAATCAATCCCCCCAGGCATGGAACAGCCCCAGGCTGTTATAAGGAGAGCTCTTACTGTCAGACCCAGAGGAGTAACAGTGCTGACAACGGCACTCAAGTGACTTGAATCAGATGCCCAGATTAGCCTTTAAACTGGTGTGTGTGTGTGTGTGACTAGCTTTAACTAAAATGTTGAGATGCAGTGGGAAGAGCTAACAATTAGCATGCTATTAGTGTTGTCTCATTTAGCATCACTTTAAGTTCTTATGAGCTCAGAAGAGCTCATAAAGCACTAGCTGTCAGCACCCCCAAGCATTTTTTTCCCAGCTACATTGCAGTAAGCATACTTCAAGCAAGATTTATGGATTGTATGGAAGATATAATAGTACTTTAATTGCATGTTGACTTTTTTGGAAAAGTGTGATGAAATCCAAAGTAATCTTGAGAGCAGTCTTATGCATGTTCATAAAGTGTGGTGGATAGTTCATCTGCTGGCTTTTTTTTTTTCAATCAAAAGTATTTTTGAAGTTTATAATGAGGGCACTAGGGAAAAGATTTTAATGCAGCAATAGAGATCAAATGGGAAACAGAAGAAAAACAGCAAAGATCTCAGCATCGTATGCAGGCCCAGTTATACAACGGTGAGAGTTGAAAAAGCAGTAAATAAATAGCTAAATAAGTAAATACATACAGCGGGTAAAATAAGTATTGAACACGTCACCGTTTCTCTCAGTAAATATATTTCTAAAAGGTGCTATTGACATGAAAGTTTTACCAGATGTTCGTAACAACCCATGCAAAGAAATCAAACCATAGATGTCCATAAATTAAGTTGTGTAATAATGTGAAATGACACAGGGAAAAAGTATTGAACACGCTTACTGAAATTTATTTAATACTTCGTACAAAAGCCTTTGTTGGTAATGACAGCTTCAAGGTGCCTCCTGTATGGAGAAACTAGTCGCATGAATTGCATTGGTGTGATTTTGGCCCATTCTTCCACACAAACAAACAGTCTTCAAATCTTGAAGGTTCCGTGGGCCTCTTCTATGAACTCTGATCTTTAGTTCTTTCCATAGATTTTCAATTGGATTCAAGTCAGGTGATTGGCTGGGCCATTCTAGCAGCTTTATTTTCTATGAAACCAACTGAGAGTTTCCTTGGCTTCCCTGTGTGTTTGGGATCATTGTCTTGCTGAAATGTCCATCCTCGTTTCATCTTCATCATCCTGTCAGATGGCAGCAGATTGTTTTTATCAAGAATATCTCTGAACATTTTTCCATTCATCCTTCCTTCAATTATATGACATTTGCCAGTACCGTATGCTGATAAACAGCCCCACACCATGATGTTCCCAACTCCAAACTTCACTGTTGGTGTGGTGTTTTTTGGGTGATATGCAGTGCCATTTGTCCTCCAAACATGACATTCAAAGAGATAAATTTTGGTCTCATCTGACCAGACTATACTATCCCAGTATTTCACAGGTTTGTCCAAATCACAGCCCCAACAGTGCTCTCTAAAACATTCAGAAGATTAAAAACCTTCTGTAACCAATGCCATCAGTATGTTTTGCAATAATAAGGTTGCAGTAAGGTTGCGAAGGTCTTGAGAGAGCTCTTTGCTTTTATCCATCATGAGATGTTTCTTGTGGGACACCTTGGTAATGAGACAACTTTTTATAGGCCATCAGTTGGGACTGAACCAGCTGATATTAATTTGCACTGACAAAGGGCAGGATTGCTTTCTAATTACTGATTGTTCTCAGCTGGTGTCTTGGCTTTCCATGCCTTTTTGCACCTCCCTTCATGTGTTCAATACTTTTTCCCTGTGTCATTTCACATTATTACACATAACTTAATTTATGGACATCTATGGTTTGATTTCTTTGCATGTGTGGATTGCATAGGTTGTTACCGACATCTGATGAAAATTTCATGTCAGTAGGACCTTTAGAAATATATTTACTGAGAAAAATGGTAACATGTTCAATACTTATTTTACCCGCAGTAAATAAATAGATAAATAAATAAATAAATAAGCTTTATTGCTTATGTGACCTTGCAACGCACTGTCACCCAAATCCTAACTTATCTAAGTTGCCCACCCTCCATTGTCCTTAAAATGAATTAATTGTTTGGTGGGTAAAAGAGAGAAGATGAAAACTTTGTTTCACAAAACACTCATGATCTCAATAACACAATAAAAGGAAAGGATTTTTTACAAAGCCTGAAAAATTGGCATTTTAACAATGCAATTTTACAATTTTACAATGAAAACATTTTAATAAGAAGGAACATCGTGAGTTAGAAAAATAAGCTCAAGAATTTGAATCATCCCACGATACCGCTAAGAGAGAGGTAGCTATCATTATCTAAATCATATCCCATTTAAGGTTGAAAAAAGTAAAATAGAACTTATGCTGGTAACAAAGGCAAGGGGAACAATCAGCATGGGAGGAGATTTTAGTATGGTTATGAATATAAAAGATACTAAAAGCAAAGCATAAATCGGTGCAGTGTTAAGGAAGGTACAGATCCACAAGGAAAGAAACATATACTGTATATTACTATGAAGCACGACAGACTAGAGTGCCTTTGACTAGATTATTTTATCATCGTTGAAGATGACATGAGAAGAGTCTGGGAGATCATGCTCCAATAACATTACCTAGGTTTGGAAACAGAAAAGGGAAAGCATTATGGAGATAAAATAATTCAAATGCTTGAAGATAATTGATTCATCACAAATATTTGTGTTATGCATGAAACCTTTGGCTTAAAGAAAAATCAAACTATAACTACAATAATTACTGGAGGAGAAAGACATAAATCAGCACTTTATGCGGATGATGTGATGGTGTTCCTAACAAATATCAATAAACCATTACCATAGCTAATGAATGAAAGAGGAAACTATAGCTCCCTTTCTGGTTACAAACTGAATACTCATAAAACAGAGGCAATGACAATTGGAGAGTCAAATGAATGTGCTATCAAAAGTTTTTATTTTACAACTGCATTATCATATTTATTCAACTTGTGATTAATTACCTATCTAAGCAAATTGGGTTTTTTTGCATTTTGAAATGAACTGCAACTAAAGACTGCCTGGCAGGTAGGAAAAATCAATCTAGAAAACCTGGGGTGTGCTTTGGAAAATGGTTGAGCAAGTATATGCAATTTGTAGGTAAGTGGCCAAAATGTGCAAAACCACTGGTGCAGTCTTTTAAATCCAACAGGCTGACCCATTATTAGTGGTAACAATACTACCACAGTATAAAAATTTGTTGACGTTTCTATTTAAGTTTTGGTCAGCAGTGCGCATTTATTGCCTCGGGATATGATGCACATTGTGAATAAAAAATAAATAAATAAAAACAAACCACAAGTGGGGCTGGACAGTGCTAACCCAGTAGTGGATTCCTAACCAACAGACAGTGTCTCAGATCGGACAACCACACCGTCTAAACCCTCATCCTGAACACTGGCATCCCACAGGGCTGTGTGCTGAGTCCTCTCTTCACCTAGTACTGCACACCAGTTTGGAGATGACACGGATGATAACAATGATGAGTCGTCCTACAATGAGGAGGTTCTGCACCCTGTAGGGTGGTGCAGCGACAACAAATGGCACTTTTTTACTGCTTTTTGCACTTCTAGCTAGATGCTAAACTGCATTTTGTATGCATATCAGTACTCCTGTGCATTGGCAATAACGTTGAATCTAACCACCTTCATAATGTCAAGACATAAACTTTTAGAAATCAATATAGCAATATATAGAAAGCTTCGGATGGTGATGGTTCTTCCTTCAGTCTATGGAGAGAGGACTCACCTTAATCCAGGTCTAGGGGCTCTAATCGCCTCCAGCCTGATCAGACCAATTCCAATTTTGAACAATTCCAAGACGGGGGATACACAATTCAGGGGATATCACATCACACTGGATGTGCTTTTCACATTTCAACAAAGGGATTAGAAAAATGAGCTCCTCAAAGGAGCTTATAGAAAAGCAATATCTTGTTACTGTGAAGACATGCTCATATACATGAGTCTCTGAACACACATACAGTAAGCATAAGCATAGTCTATCCAGTGCTCACATCCCTTCTTTTCCTTCAGATATCCTCAAATGTCAAAGGAACAATCTGTGAATTATTCCTTCAGCATGCCAAAATAAACATGGCCTAAAAACATTGATTTGATGCAGTGTGCACTGTTTTAAAAGTTCATATTTCAGCACATGTGATCATGAGAACATTACAAACAAAGAGGACATCTACAGTAAGTAACTGTGGCCGCCCTCATACCTGTGTTAACCTGACTGACTACAAGACAAATGGATCACTCTGGTCCTATTGTACGTCTGTAAGCCATGTCCTGTCATTCAAAGTCAAACTCAAAGGAAACAAATGTTGTAATCTTTATCCCTTGAGTCTAAAGCCAAAAGCATTTCTTCCATTTGTCAGGCTCTCCAAGTCTCTCATTGGCTGTAAATATGGATGTATAGCACCATTTTCAGATTAACCAGGAATGTAATGAAATGGTTTGAATTGTTGTGTTAAAAATTTATGTTGGAATAAATCTAGTGTGTATTTACAATTACAGTTTGTTTAATGAAATTTAGAGGTGCTTGAAGTGGAAATAGGTGTAACAGTCCTGTTTTTGTTTTTATCACACTTCTAATTCAAGAATATTAATGTGTTAGCGTGAGTGTTATTCGGTAAGCTGTTATAATTATGAACACTTGAAGGTAATGTTGATTTGTGCTTTTTAATAAACCCATCAAAAAAACATGAATAACCATAAACACCCCTAAAAAGAAAATCAGTTTGAAAATAACATTCATTTCCTAATCCACACTCAAACCAATAAACTAAACTGTAAACTAATAAATGCCTACACCCATAGAAAAAGTAAGGCCAGGAATGTTATAATAACCCACCTCAGCAAACCAGTTAAGGTAAAAAAAAAAAAAAGCAGGAGAAGCAGGTGGAGCACATATTCTTGGTATCCAGTCTTTTGCGATGCTAAATTAAACTAAACGGCTGCAAGCTGTAACTTCATATTTAGTGTACAGATAAGAGAGTGTCATTCTTGTCATCTAACTTTCAGCAAGGAAATAAATAATTTCCCAAAATGTCAAACTATTCTTTTAAAAACTATTACGTGGATTTAGTAGCTCCTTCCATTAAAAAGCTGTTGTTTATCTGCCAAGTATTGGCCTAAGTTTTGGAAGTTGGAGCTTCCCACAGCACCATAACAAAAGTGAGCTGCACACACAGAGCATCCTGCAGCGGATGCTTGATAAACATCGTTATAAAAGATGCATGAGTGAAGAGGAGGAAAAGATTCACAATTCTGTAGCCAAGAGCTCAGACGGAGAGGGAGGTGAAGCACTGAAAAGTGAATAAAAGATTTACCTCAGTACAGTAAAATTGCTACAGTAAATACAAGTTCATCACAGCAGCAGGCAAGTCGTACCTGAATGCAGACCAACATTGTGAGGTCACAGAGGGAGCCACATGTTCAGAAATCATCTGTAATTTCCCCTGGATTCACACAGGCGGCAGGTTCTTGACAATGTATGACAACGTGACGCTCTGTGTGTGATGTGGTGTTTCTGTTCGCTCTAGGATCACGCCACAAATCACACTGGGGCGTTTTTAAGATAATAATCATAATAATCATAATCATCATCACCATCATCATTATTGTTCTGAATAAAAGAACATTTGCACCAACCAACTTATTTCGTCCTTCATTTTTTTTTTTTTTTTTTTTATCCCAGTCGCTGGCAATATTTCAGACAGGCTTTGTTTGAATAGAGAATGTGGACAAAATAATCTTCCGCTACCATGAGGCAATAAAAAAACCTCTGAAGGGGAAAAAAAAAAAAAAAAAAGAAACGTGAAGGATATAATTTTGAATTTTCACCAACTTCAACATTTTCTGTTTTCAGTTCAGCCAGTTTTTCCTCCTATCGCTCATTTGTTTTTTTTTTTCACTCCCCACTTTTATCTCCTCTGCGCACAATTATCGATTTTTATCTGTAATTTGTCTTTTTCTTCAAATACTTTGTCCTTGTCCGGTCTCTTATCCCGTCAGCGTCATTGTGTCTCTCCTTTAATAGAATTCCGAAGTTATCCATTAAGGTGCTCTAGTTTTCCTGGTTCTTATCTGATGTCTCTAGCCTCTCTGCCTTTCTTTCTGCTTCCATGGGTGGCTTGTCACTTTCTCTCAGCTATCAGTTACCATTCTCTTCGCCTGACATAATGCATGGTTTTCAGTTTCTGCTTTCCATGTGCGTGTGCATATCCTGTGGCAGTGGCTTTCAGTTTCCCATGTCGATCTTAGCTGTTCCAGTTTCCTGCTTCTCTGAGTCTGACCTTTGCAACACACTGCTGGTTACTACCTAGAAGGTCATTTCTATAGAAGGTCATTTCTATTTCCTCATTTTGACTTGAGGGTCACAGTTTAACACCTAGACTTTCTCCCAGGTAGCTGTTAGTTAACAAGACAGTCAGAGGGGTACAACATCTCATTGCCTCCTAACATGCACAGTAAGCCTGCAGGTCAAGGTCTCGATTTCATCCCAGCCACCAAGGATTCTGAAACATTTTGTAGGATTCCTCTTCTGTTCACAGTGGCAAAATGCCTTGCTGACTGAAAAAAATATGAGAAAAATACAGAACATGTTTGTAATTTGAGAAGTGAGTGCACTCTTATCATTATTTACATTTTTTAAATTTCGTTCTTCTTTCATTTTCACTTCAGCTCTTTAAACAAGTGGATTTTTTAGAGTGTCTACAGTTTACAGTGCTTAACCGGTCATCATTCCAAGCATGTCGATATCCTGAGCCATCGATTCATTCATCTATTTTAGTCTAATCCACTTACCCTCAACAGAATGATGGTAAGACTGCCTGTCCCTGCTCTAATTGGGAGAGGCAGGGTAAAAGCACTGAGTGAACGGTAGTACATCACAGGCATCACAGGCAAATATAGACGGACAACTCTTACCTTTATATGGGCCAATCAGAAACTCACCTAGCCTGCATGTCTTTGGACTGGAGCACCTGAAGGAAACCCACACAGACACAGGACACATGCAAAACCCCAGGAGGATGTGACCGTTCTGTAGCATAAACAGGCATCTGTGGTTGTTCTGACTGTAAGAGAGGTAAAGATAAATACATTGATTGGTATGTAGGATCAAGCAATAATGTTAACGTTTGGATTGCTGTGGCAGGTACGATGTTACATACACAGCATTTTGATATTTTTCCATGAAGCCAAAGACACTATAATAGTCGAATAAAGCTGCATTTTCTCTCAGTAATTTCAATTACTGATCCATGTTATAACTGAAAAAAATCTTTAATGGTGACAATGTACAGGTGACCTGAAACCTCATTCGGCTAAACCAGCGTTGGTTCAAGGGAGAACAGAGTGAAATGTAGCTGTCACTATCACAGCTATCACTGCAGGATTGATGGGTTTATTATTATTCGCTTGGATCTTTTCTGAGCTGCACATAAAGAATATGACTAAAGCCCCATTGTATCACCTCACCACAGGGTCAGAGCTATTGTTTTTCCCCATCAGTAGACTCAACTAGTGTAACGAGAGCAACATCAGCAGCTGCCTTGCTGCTACTCTATAGGCCTTCATCATTTTGCCAGTGGTGGTTATTCAAAAATAATTTCCCTAAATGTAATATTTGATGGGAAAATCATCATTATTTCAGTTATGTTTAACCTTTTATAGTCTCACTCATCCCAAATGCCTGGTAGTTGTCTTTGCTTATAAACTTATATAAGGGCACAGACCACAAACCAGTCAGGCAAGCTTGCAGGTTAAAATTACACCAGGAATTTTTGAAAATGTGTATGTGGTAATAGTTCAGCATGAGAAATGTGTGCATGATGAGCTTTGTCATTTACTTTTTGCGTTTGACAATTGAGCTTTTTAGCTCCAGCAGTGAAATGCTTCACACCGCCAACGCCTCACTTGTAGCACAGTGTAGCATCATTGTTGAGCAGTTGAAAATGCTTTCTAAAATGTTAAAATTCCAGAGTGTAGAGGCTTTTTCTCATCCCAAAGCAGGCCACAAAGTGGGTACTGAAAGTCAGAATTCACTGCACTCAGCCTGGTAATCATTGAGTCGTTGCTATCGATCGACAACTCTATCAAACCCATACAGATATATTATGGTCACCTCTATTGGAATTGGACTTTTGAAGGATACATTTGTGAAGAAGTGGAGATAATGCTGCTTCAGCTACTGTTGGTCATGAAGTGCTGATACAGTACTGGAAAAGAAAACAACATTTACCATAATGTAAGTGCTTGATTTTTTGTCTCTCCCCTCCTTCTCCCTACTCTTTAAATATTATGCACTTATGCAGGATAATATGGTCGGATTGTATTTAAAGCACTTATTGTTCAAAACAAGTAAATGCCAGATAAATAAGTACAGGATTATTCCACCAAAAATACGTTCTTGGCAGCATGGCAAGAGCTTTGAAATTACACGGTGCTGGGAAATACGACTGCCCCACTTTATTTCAGGTCCATAATTTCCTAAAAACTTTGAATAAGGTCTATAATGTATTTTAGCTAAAGATTGATTTTATACACTGTTAATCTCCAAAGGAAGGTGCAAATGCCCAAATAAAAATGCAGAAAATAATCCAACTAAGCTAATGAATAATGTATAAAGAATTCAAACAATAAAAAATGGTGAGATGTTTTTGCGGTTAGGGATTGACTCACAACCTCTAGAAGTATTTCTAAAATCCTAGTGACTGCAAGGAAAGAATCAGTAAATTGAGATCTTTCTTTTCAAATCCAAATATGAGGATTCTGGGACACAAAGAGAAACAGAGGCTGTTGGGTGCTTTGTCCCTGATCTTTCAGCACATGACAAATTAACAACCACACACAGAAGACGTGCACTGACGATAGCTGTGGTTCAGTGGAGTGTGTGGTACACTAATCAACTGATTGGCAGTTAGATTCCTGGCTCCTCCAGTTCACATGTCAAAGTGGCAGGTTGGCACTACTGTCCGTTTACCATTATAGGAAAAATATGGGAAGAGTCCAATAACAAAGAAAAGGGCTGAGAGGCATTACTCAAACTTATTTCTGATTGTTGCCTGTGTTAAGCTCAACCCTTTTGTTGAAGCTATTTTTTCTGCTAAAAAAAACGACCCAACAAAACCAACAGCCAACAAAAAAAAAAATTCTGTAAAAGAGTCTTGAGACCTTTGTGTTAATATGCTGCAGTGTCAAAAATTCAAGTTTAATGAACTAGAAAATACACTATAAAGCAACACTTTGTGGCTAAGGTTGTGTGTATACACAGCAAAGACACACAGGCCAAAGTCACACAGCTAAAAGATAAATCAGAGAGCACCACGTCACCACGTGATCCTAAAGAAATCATATGCAAGAGGACAAAGATGGACTTTCTGACAAGATTTGAGGATACCAGTGGTGGGGTCCAAGCGGGCGGTTGTTTCCACATTCTGTGGTCTGCAATAAAACTTTGATAATGGCTACCACTGCAACTGACTTCCTTACCATCTGTCTGGACAATGAAGATGACATTATGTGAATAAAACTAATGAAAACAATGATGTGTGAGGTTGCACTGACACATCGTAATATGTTGACTGATTACTTGGGATCCCTTGCGCAGCAGTGGTAATATCTTTTCCCTGTAGCACTGACAAGGTAACAAAAAGCAGCGCTGACATCCCTCCTTATGAGAGCCTCATATCTGCAGTTAATGTGCTGAAACATTTACTTGTTGTGATGCAGACTTCACCGTTGTTAGCAGCAGACATTATTGTTGCAGCCTCTGTTGTTTACTCATGGCAAACTCCTACTGTAGTTGAGGCCAAATGATGATTATGTGCATATCATAGTGTAACATTTTATTTTGTTTATGAGATGGAGTAAAAATGGAATCAGAAAGAGACAAAACTCTGTTGAATCAGTGCTGCATTAAAAGTTTTGTTATTATTGTCAGGTGAGTATTGGCTGTAACAGTTGCAAAATATGACACATTTCATTTATATCGACCTTTTTCTCTACAGCTTCTCTCTGCGTTATCATTCAATCAGGTCAGATTAGCCCAGAATCTCGGTACTTATGTTTTCTGCCAATTTTTGCTAATAAGGGATTGATTTGGTCTGAATTAGATGGTGTTAGATCAGGTTATTTCAATAATGTTCATCAACGATGTGTTTTGCAGCCCGAACAAAAATCAATCAATCTGTGGTGAATGACTTATTGGGCAGACAGGGGTCTACTATTTTCCCTGCAAATGGATTTTGATTAAAGTCAGTTTTAGTTCACAGAATAGTCATTACGTGTTCATTATTTACTATATATACTAAATATATACACCATATAGTCTGCTTGATGCCTGGTTCATAGCAGCCATGAAATTCTTCTCAAGTAATAATCAATTCTCACAGCATTAAAGTCTTATCCAGTTCAGTTTCACCTGCTGCCGAATGGACAGTTCATTCACAGTTCACTTTACTCCATCGAAGCATTAAGAAGAACAACAGAGAGGCAGAATAGCCTCCCTTGTGAGCTAGATACCTCAACACAAACCAGAATCTGTGAGAGATGATCAAACAGAAATATATGAAAGACAGCAATTTAAGAATTCAAGAGAGTCCTAGTTTATCAAATAACTGTAGAGCCTAGTGTCAGGTCACTATCTCCCCCTACTGGAGAAACCCCATTTTTACTGGAGAGCACGATCCAATAATGTGCAGTAGACCATATTGGACTACATAGTCTCTATAGTATAAATTAGTTTTTAGATTGCAATTTGCCGCTGGCACATTTTAGTGTGAAGAGGTTGACCAGTGTAATTGTTGGAAAATAAAATTAATAAATTAATGACTTTAAGTGTGTTCCAGTTTTAATGCAAAGCAGGCTGTTACACATCAGGCGTGCCACCTGACAGGCTCATTTATATTCCAGTCCAAGCCTCTGTAACCCTTCAAGCACTGGCATAAGAGGCTCACATGGTGACCAGGTGGAAGAAATGCTGCAGGGCCCTCAACCTTTCAAAACCAAAATGGGTGGAGTGCTATTTAGTTAAGAAATGGGCTGCTGATTTTTACCAATAGTGTTTCCTGGGAACTATAAGACTATAACCAACATAGTGAGACTGTTTGAATTTCATTTCAGTTCAACATCAATGCTCAGACAAATCTCAAATCAAAACAAATCTGTGTATTTTCTTCATTTTCTCCAGCATCATAACACCGACTCCACTCAAGTTCAGAGGCTCACAGATGTGCACAGGGCCACAACCTCAGATCTCTGCAGGAAATAGAAAGAGACATCCTTCCATCCACCGTCACACCCCCACTCCCACCCTGCAGTGTACCAATTGCATTTAGCTATAGCCTCCAGTCCCTTTCCGTCTAAACTCCACATCACCACACCAGACTGTGGTTTGCTCATTTAGAGGACCGACAATGACTGGAAGTTAAAAAGCCCCCAAACCACAATGAGCTGGCATCCTCAGGGGTTAGAGGGTGATGCAGACTGATGGGAAAGTCAATGAAGACCCTCTGGACCAGCACGAAACATGCCCTGACTGCGATGTAGTCTTAGGAGTTTTGATCATAGAAGGCAACTGCTATAACCAAGCGTTAAACCACTAAGAAAGATTATGACTGGGTTCCACAAACTTTTTTCCTGAAATGACCTCCTCATTTTCATTATTTTAGCAATGTTGATCCTTCCCACTATACAACTATAAAGATATAGAATAAAGACAACAAAAGTATTTAAGATCACACCAGGCTTTTAATTGAATTGCATACATTACAGGTACAAATAGCTAAGAATTGCCTCAAAAAATCACCCAAGAGTCAATTCACTTGTGATTTGGTCACCATTTCAGAGGTGGAAGCTTAAATGTGTGGTTTAAGTAAAGCTGCTGAAAGTTGGAGGTAGTAGATAATAATCAGAGGCACTGGCCATACTGACCAGCAGAGGACAGTGTCATCCTATATGGAGGAAACCTGCAGGGACCTTTGAGGGTTGGGCAAGGTTCATACTCTGGGAAACCCAAATGTGCTCAGCAAATGTTATGACAGAGTCAGTGCCATGTGTCCACGTAAAATTTCTTGGCCTGATTGTGTTGCTGGAGGTAAGATTAGGGCTCAACGAAAACATTAATAATCATCCTGTGTACAGATAAAAAAAAAAAGTAAAGCACATTAATCCTCCAAATACCATGAAATAGAAGGAAATGTTGTTCAGCTCAAGGGACCTGATGATCATGTGACACCAAAGATCAAACAGTGGCCTCAGACAGCTGCAGAGCCAGACTGGCAGAATCGACAATCCTTCAGTCACTCAAGCGTGAGTGTCCTTTAAGACTCATCATGCTGTTGCTGATTTCGGGGTAATTAATGGCACAGTGCCCTTTCACCCTACCACAAAGGCCAAATGGATGAATTTAGATTAACTTAAATTAATACAATTGTTCATAACAGATCTGCTATATTTCCAATGAGGCATAGCAAGCATATTAAGGAAGTACGATATGCGCATAATATTATCCAGATAGCTACCTTAGCTTTGAAATAGAAAGGGTATTTTCCATTTATAAATGCACCAAAAAGCAACAGATACATAGAAGATAATGTGTCTTCTGACTTCCCCTAGGTGTTCCAATTATCTGCTATCATGCTATTTCGAAGACTGGTCTCATTAAAATAGTACATTTCTAATTTACAAGCTCTCCTGAATTATAATGATCATAAATTTAACACAGAGCCCACAGAAAGAAAGTTTCAAATCTGATATTTAGTGCTGATGGCTGTTGTTTAAAGATGTATTGGCTGCTGCCTGTTAGCGCGATATGTCTAGTTAGGGCTGCATAAGGCTGCATATTGAAATATGTATTCATTTCTTCTGTATTTCTGTCTCCCATATAAGTGACACAGTCTTGTACAAAGAATTCTTTTATTCTTCTATATCCTGACTTAGTGAATAACGCAAATGTACAAATGCTGAAGTGTTTACACACAGCAACATGTGTCTGCTTGCTGCCTGTCTCATTTTTCACTAAATTCCGCCTGGTTTACATTTGCCTCAGGCCTTAAAGGTCTGGTCCAGTTCCACATCTACCCTTTCTCCACAAATTGAATCCCCTCAGGCAGCATAACAGAGGAGTGAATACATGCTCAGCTTGATTTTCATTGTTTGAAACCAATTTTGAAAGGCACAAGTGGAGAAAAATATGGCTGCTGAGCAAGTGCACGACTGGAGGGCAAAGCAGGCGAAAAGAAAGAAAAGACAAAATGCACCGTGGAGACATATCTCACCAGGACTGTTTATGACAGATGAAACTGCACTTTGTCTCTTGAATCATTCACAATTCAGTCATTTGTTTGTCTTTATTCTTATTTTAGGTCTAAATGTATCTAATATAGTCTTTTCACATGAATATTGTATCAAAACAGGCTCAGCCTTGCTCAAGCTGTGTGCACAGAAACTATATTTGGAACAGACGCATAGAAATATGTTGTTTCACTGTGCAACAGTCATCTGGATACATATTGTATGGCAGACTTTTCTGCACTGCACAGTTACTTACTTACTTAGTCTCTATGTTTTGTGAACAGCCTCAGTTAAATAACCATCCAAAGCATAATTGTAGGGAATAGTTCTCACCTCTTCTTTCACTAAGTACAGGTGAAGCGCAGGTACAAACCACCATGTAAAACCCAGATAATCTATCAATAGATGCTGGCTTCCAAGGTAAAAACACAACGCTCTCCACATGATCATGTAGTCGAAGTACAACCAGCACAGGCCCATCGCTGGAATGGGAAAGCATGCGATGGCGTCCACCCTAAGTTACATAAACACCAGCCAGCTTTCTCCCATTGCTCTTAAATTTTTAAGAAATCCAGAAACTCTTGGAATGCAGTGTGCTAGAAAGACCTGGTCCTTTAAAATATGTTTAAGGACCAAGTGAATGTCTCAACAGATCTCAAAACAGGACTATTATAAACTGTAATGGTCAGTTTCCCTTTAATCATCAAGACCATGAACAGAGCGGACTGCTTTAGACTTTAGTAGTCTTGTTAAAATATGTAATAATGTACTTGTCATTTACAGTCCACTTCACACTTTCTATTTCATAATCTATACTGCAACTTTAACATCAAGTATGCTTAAACAAACCGCACATACACTTTTACAGAGTACAGTTTGACCCTGAGTAGTTGTAGCTCCACTTGTGTGGGATATTTTGGTGCTTGGTCCAGCCCTGGTGGGTTCATCTTCTGCTGACATGACTAAGAGCTGCAGCTGAAGACGATAGCGGTTCATGACATAAGTCATATGTTGACCTCTGGTGAAACATAAAATAGAATTATGTTTTGTTATATGTTTCATATATTTGGTATTTTCTGCATTTAATGCATGTTTTTAAACATCTAATCCATTTGCTGAACTTGTGCTCGTGCACTTTTTTATATGGGACTGTGTTCTCAAAGATTCATAGTTAGAATTAAAGAAATATTAAAGTTCTGCGTTAGTTATTCTTGATATTCTCCCTCCTCCATTCTTGCACTGCTCAGCTGGCTCAATCTCAGGTGTGGTATCTGCTTACTCAAACCAAGGTGGACTCTGCCAAGCGCTTTCCCCCAAAGATACTTTGGCACAAACAAGAGAAAGAGGCAAAAGTAGGAGGAAGCTGGAGGAAAGAAAAGCAAGAGGGGGGAGCATGTGCAGGGTTTCTGGAGTGCCTCTGGTGATTCTGTGTCTCAGCTCTACCTCAGAGAAAAGAGAGGGAGAGAGGGAGAGTGTGTATGAGAGAGAGAGAGAGAGAGAGGGAGTGAGGGAGAAAAGGAGACTGGGAAGAATAAGGGGTCAGTCCAGAGATTGTCCTCGAAAGGAGAGGATCCACTTCTGCATGTGTGTGAGGAATGAGAGTGTGGGGGTTACGTTTGCATGTACTAATGTTTAAGGTCATTTTCACCCTGTACACAGAGGACATAATAACCGTCACGCACCATGACTCGGGCCACTTTCTTTGAGGTAAGTCTAAATGCACATGATTAAGGTAAGTGCCGCAGATTGCATTTGAACTAACTGAAACTTTGAATTGTGACTTTCTGATAGAGAACTGAAAGTTTTGGGATTATTGTTTCACAAGGCCTCAATTGAGCAAGAGAGTCAGTTTAAGCAGCATTTAATAGAGGTCAGGCAGGCATCCTTAACATGGTTCCATTGATTATTTCTTTTAAAACTTTTTGTAAACACTGTCGACTAACCACAGGCATCTAGCTCTAAACATCATATACTGTAAAAATAATTAAATAATTTATCAAAAAAGCATGTTGACACTCATCTCATCAGGCAACACATGGCTGGAGGGATACATGCTTACAAGAGCTACAGTCATTACTTTTAGAATGAAGGTCAGTCTGATGACAATCATTCTTATTAGCAGTCCTACGATGTTAGATAAACAAAATTTTAGTAGGCTTCAAGTTTCAGCAGAGGTTATGAAGTTCAAATGTTCATCCTAAACATAACTGAGCTGGAGCCCCTTTCATGATTTTTCTCCGGCCCCCCAGTCTTGCCTCACAAGGCCTGATGAGTACTAATGAAGAAGACGAAGACAAGTAATTTGCTGCGAGTGCAGCACGTCTATGAACTCTAGCTAATTTACAACATGTTATGGGATGTGGGCCATAACTGTTCCATAAAGGCTGCAAGCCAAACTTAGAGAATATTAAGATGGTTTATGAGTAAATTTTGTAAACTTGTATGTTTAGATTAGAAAATGGGTGCCACTCTCTTGTCCATAAACTAAATATAAAGCTACAGGCAGGAGTTGGTTAGCTTAGCTTAGCATAAAGACAGGAATCAAGGGAAAACAACTACCCTAGCTCTGTTCAAAGCTAACAAGATCCTCGAAAATTAAAGCTCTGTGATGAACCTGTTATATTTCATTTGTTTAATCTGAATAATAACCAAAGTGTAGAAATAGGAGGTTTGTGTACGGGACTTGGTCAAGCACAGTAACTTCCCCTTGTAGAGCTTCATATTGAACGAGAGTCTTATCAATCTCATCCAACCACCAGCAGTATGGTGAAAACATGTTTTCCTACAACGTCGTACTATTCTTTCAGTCTTTCACCTGCCTCAAGGTTAGTGGACAGGCAGGAAATTTACATGGCTCTGCAGCCATCTTTGCACTTGGGGTCAGATTTGAACAAGTTTCATTCACAAACCTTTCTCTCCTGAAGTTAGAGTGCCAGCTATTTTACCTTATAAATATTAATGGAACACCACAGAACATTTTCGCTTTGCTATTTAGCACTTTAGCAACTAGATTCTTGGTAGGCTGTGTGTTTATGCAGCTGAGTGGTCAGTTGATTACGCTCCTTGTATGAAAAAGAAATTCTGTTTGAATTCATTCTGCTTGAATGGGTGTGAAGGCTAAAAGGACATGGCCTATACTGGGCAGCCATATGCAGCTAATCATTAGTTGGTATCCATAACTCAGATTATTAAAGCAAGATATGCTGAAAGAACAAACCGCGTCTTTAAAAATCCACCTTGCATAGAAGAAGAAAAAGAGGAATGTTCATTTGAAAAACCACTTTAATTCCCCTCACATAGACAAAAGCCCTCACAAGCCCTCACAAGCACGTACGCACATGTTCTGTGTGACCTGTGCTGTCAGCAGTGCCCTGTATTCCCATGAGAGGACAGGGGCGTCTGATAATCAGATTTGCAAGGGCACAGCACAACTGAGTGCACACCATTTTACAACCCGCAGCCCTAATGACACCCTCGATGCTCTTCGTGAACACGCAAATGCATCAACATGTGCCGTCAGAATGCAGTTGGGAAGGTTAGCAGATGGAAGGCAAAACAAACCCAACTCCCAGGATGCCCTTCACTGAGACGCCAGCTCAGATCCTGCTAAGCATGAGCACACACCGCAAAGATCGACAAGATGAAAAATGTTATATCTAGAATTGTGAATTGTATTGTAAGGTAGCTTCAGTGAAACTCTTACCTCAGTGGGAGGTTTTGCTGGTTGCAGTTCAGAGGAGTTGTTTATTCATTTGTTTTAAAAAAGAGGAATGAACACTAGGTTTCATGTTTAAGCATATAATTGATCTCATGAATTGGTGCAACTCATACAATTGAAGAAAGAACCAGTGACTAGAATATTAAAAAATACTTTTGGTCACAAGATGACTTACTAAACCTGTGTTTTTTGCAAAGCAAACAGCAGATGGTATATGTATAGAGCACTCTCTCTCTCTCTCTCTCTCTCTCTCTCTCTCTGCAACTCTCATTCTCTCTTTCTCGACTGTGCACTCAGCAAATCTTTAGGTATCCATTAGCGGGTTATTACACTGTCCAGTAAGGGAACCAATTTAGCTACGACAGCTCTGCTGAGCAACACAGTATGAAGTGCTTTCAGGGCAAATTATGGGCCGCCACCCACCAGCCTCCTTGCATATGCTGTACATCACCACTGACATGGTCTAATTAGGATGAAAAAGATGTGTGCAAGAAAGCAGCAGGACAACAAAATTCCCTTTTTTCCTATAAGGCTCAATCAGCCTCATTATTCACATCGAGATTCATGTAGCTGATCGGGAAAACTGGCCACAGTTGGCAGTAGGGCGCTTGAGAAGAACTCTGGCACCAATTTTCTCTCCAGTTGTCCATATTTTATTCAAAGGATTTGATTTTGACTTCTTCATAGAAATATTCCGTGACAGAGACAAATATGAATTTGACCTCTTATCAGATTTACAGCCTATATGCTTCCAGCCTTCTGGCACAATCTTTACAGCTTGTCCTGAGAGGGATGTGAAAGCAGGTCCGGCTTTTACTGCCTGTGGTTTTGTTGCTGAGATGGCAAGCAGAGGCCAGGTCTCATCAAACCCATCACATTCTGAATATGCAGTCTCTTATTCATTCTCTTAAATGTGTGTACGAAACCCATAGTACTACCTGGGTCTTTTTTATAAATGTGGTACATCTCATGTTTTCTTCAGGTGAAGGTCCTGGATGCCAAGACCAAAGAGCAGCTTTGTTTTTTGGATAAGGTACGTTTCTTTTGTTAATAAGAATAATCTTCTTCCACAGTCTGACCATGTGCATTCTACATCAGCTTGTGCCAATTCTTCATTAAAACTATATCGTAAGTGAAATATTCAAAGCAGAGATTCCATGTTTTTTTTACTGCACCACCACACGAAATGGATTGCATCATTTTAGACATGGTTGCACAGCATGAGGTTTTAATGACTGTGAGCAACTCTCAGCCTCTTCACTGATAATACATCGAGGCTACATATTCTGTTTGTGTTGCATTCAGGTGGAGCCCTACTCAACAATAGGAGACATCAAGAGCCTTTTTCATAAAACATGTGAGTTTTTGTGCACTTTTTAAATCAATAGGTTTTGGTGAGCCTGAGTGTTCAACTTGTTTAATGGTTCTATGCAACATTTCTGCTGGCCTTTGTATTTGATTGATTGTATTTCATCCCTGACAGTAAAATAAAGATTTCTTTTATAGCTCACTGGTCAACTTAGATAAATTCTGCAGGGTTTTTAAATTTAGCTCTCTGACAATAAACTGTTGTATTATTTTAGTTTCTTTCATTACTCATTTACAGTAAGCCAAAACTTGAATTTGTTTGGTGGAAGAAAAAAAAAGATTATTAACAGGCTTGCTGTGCTCTTCAGTTAATTATCTTACAGTACATCATATCACACTCTTTCCCCAGAGAAATGTCCCGTCAAAACCAGTTTCTTGTTAACTCCTCTGAAGGCCACAGTGGTTCTGTCATCAGTGTAGGTGCATCTGGTCTGAAATGTTACCAAATGTTTGCCAAGCCTGAGGCCATCAGCATCCATTAGAGCAGCAGAGCTCAACGTTATTCCATTGTGATCAATTATTATTGGGCACAGGGCCAAAATCTCTGTGTGCAATGCCAGCTTCGGCCAACCATACATTTGAGTGTGTGTGTGTGTCTGTGTGTGCATGTGTGTTTGCTCTGCTCAGATCCTCACTGGTATCCAGCACGACAAGCCCTGAAGCTTGATCCCAGTAAGTAGCCACAATATGATTATTTACTGTATGTGTACGTTTGTATGTGTATGTGTCTCATTAACAGCGTTAAAGCTGCAATAGTCAGTGCGTCTCCAAATTGCCGTGGATGTGTATGTGTATGTCGCTACCCACAAATACTGTGTGGCAATGCAGACATCATTCTTATGATTACCAACCAGTCTGATGCTTTGAAAAAAAGAAAAAGGGAGGCGTTCGACCGTGGAATTAGATCCTTAGGTTTTTACTTATCTCATGAGAAGAGGATAATTTATTGTGTGGAAATACGATGCTGTTCTGTTACAGTCCCATAATGTGATTTAGTCCAAGTAGGTATATTTATTTAGCTTCATGACTCAAAAGATCTTGTCTATGGCATGTGAATCCTCGGGCTGTGCTATTAAGAGAAAAGATATATATATATTTTTCTAATCCACCTGTAAATGTCGTGTGTAATACAGAACCTGTTTCTTTGCTGTAATCATCATTAGATGGGCAACCTGAAATAAGAACAGGCATCATGTTGTTTAGAACACCAATAGGAAAGAGACAGTTAGCCATAGCTTTTGTTTATAAAGAGCCCACTCTGTAAATTAAATGTAATTTATTAATAGTAATTAAACGTCACTGTACACTGTTTTGTCATCTGAGCCTGATACAGCTTGTGGTGTGACTGAGAGTTTGTGGAATTTGTTTTGTTTAAAAGAGGCAAATCTACTGAAACAACCGCAGTTCTAATTAAAAAGCATCCTATGTGGTCTCAGGCCTGATGTTTCCACAAGCAATATTGAAGACCTATTGCAAAACCCAGATGTGATCAGTGGGAGAATTTAATAGTAGAATTTGAAATGAAATTGCTGTTGTACAGTGAGGCCGAGAAAGTTCGATAACCTTTACAATGGTCCTCACTCTGGAGGTAAATGAAAACTGAAGTCTTCATGCAGCCATCATCGCTGTGGAAACCACGGTCTGTTTTTCCTTAATGTTAAACATGAAAGGTAGACTGCTCATTGTGCACCATTTTCCATTGAAAACACTAAAAGCAGACACAGCACATACAGAACATAAAGAAAGACCCAGCATGAGGTATGGTGTTGCAGTGCTTTTGTTTTTGAATAGACTATGAGGGCTATCTTGTTACTAAGAAGCACAGTGTAGAGACTTTGGTTAAAAGCTATGTGGGCCAGCAACCCCTGAGGACATTCTAAAAATGTCATCCAATTAGTGCAACATATTATCTGTGGCTGTGCCCCTGTGAGCTCTCAGGTGGAGAGAACGTGCGCTGAAAAACTGATCAGACATTCATTAGAAAGACTCTGAAACATAATTTTAAGCCACAATGCCTTGCACACGAAGAAACTCATTAAAAATATCAGTATGACTGCGAGTTTTCTCAATTCAATTGGTCAGTTCTCAACAATAGGGTGCTTTTGTCGTGCGGAGCTAGACTGTCTGAACCCACAATGCAGACACAGAACGACTGGGTGGTTGGGAGACAGATGGGTTTATTAACACCACTGGATAGGAGCAAGGACGGGGAAAAGGGGCTAGCGGGAAGCAGGACCGGGGTGAGGACCAGGGAAGACAACCAGGTGGAACAGGGAGCAGGAGTGGGACGGAGACCTGAGAGAACAGATGGAGGAGGGAGACAAAAAACAGAAGCAGGACAGAGAGCAGACACAAGCAAAATCACAAGAAGTGTTGGAGAAAGGAGCCTGAATTGTACCAAATGCAACAGACAATCTGGCAGAGAGTGGTGATCTGGGCTTATGTAGGCAGGGAAGGAGTGGGTGGCTTGATTGGAGATTGGTGTCAGTTGTGTGTGAATTGCAGGTGTGTGGGCGGAGTGACCTGGAGTAACCTCTGCTCAGGCGGCAGGTAGAGGGAGACAGCACAGGAGGGAGAAAGGGCAGGGGAGACAGAAACCAACAGGATCCTAACAGCTTTATGAGCTAGAGACGATATTTTCCACCGGATAGAAATATTTTTGGTACAATTTCAGATGACGCTGAATTTGTGTGCATTTTTTTTCTTCTTCTTTTTCAGAGGACAAATCACTCAGAGATGATGAAATCTTACAGAATCTGCCTGTAGGGACCACGGCCACCATGTACTTCAGAGATCTTGGTCCACAGTTAGGTTGGACTATGGTAAAAAGATTACTGATGTGCTGGTTGTGAGAAAGCAGAATCTGCAGTAGAGAGATGTTATGAAGTGTTAACTTTCTGTTATGTTTCCAGGTGTTTTTGGCAGAGTGCATTGGACCCTTACTCACCTACCTCCTTTTCTATTTTCGAGTACCATACATTTACTCAAACAGATATGCCTTTTCCTCCAGTCCCCATCCTGTTGTCACGTAAGTGGACGACAGAAACTCCAGCTATTATGGTATTAATATTACATATTACATAATTAGGCTATGGCAGGCTACGGGTTTTAAGCTGCAGACTTGAAACACATTTACAGACACGAGCTTGAGTTCTTTGGTAGAAAAATAACCAAGCCTAAAGGAATAGTTTGATCTCTCTCAGGCCTGAGAGGGGTTTCAATCTTGTCATTTGATTCACAGCAGGAAAGGGAATTTCCGAAAATATCAAAATGTGATTTAGTAATGTACGAGTCTCTATTAAAGTCAGTCTTTTTCATTTTTTTTACTGCCATTTTATGCTTTACTACATTAAGAGCATGTTAGTTTTGTCTAATTCTATTATGGAGTAAAAGTCAGACTGTAAAATTAAATCAGAATCTGAACTAACTGCATTATCTCATGTCAGTGTAGCATCTACTATATCATCTAATATAACTGCGGGGAAAAACATCTGTATTTTATGCTGCTATGACAGGATGGGTTGGACGATCTTCTTAATCATGATCTGCTTATTGATCCACACTCCCTCCCTCGGGGGTTGTCATTTTATTGTAGCACCCCAAGGAAGTATTCAAACCCTACAAATAGGGGTAATGTTAACTAATGCCATGTGTTTTTGTTTGTTATGAAATGCTGTACACATTTATCATTTATTATCTAGTTGTGTATGCTCATATCATTTTGGTTTGTTCCTTTATTTATAGAAAGCAGCACGTTCTTTGCTGAATCCCAAACATTTTGTTGCTGCAGTGACCCATTTTAGCACACAGGGATCATTTAAATGGAATCTTTTCTCATTTCAAAGTTAAAAGTAATAGTATGATGGAGTTGCACACCACAACCAGAATGTAAGCACTTCCACTTAAATGTACATACTTGTACCTCTGACCTCATCCGTCCTCTCTGTCTCTCAGACTAGCCTGTGCCTGTCATACCTTCCACTATATGAAGAGGTTGATAGAGACTATCTTTGTGCATCGTTTCTCCCATGGGACCATGCCTCTCAGGACAATAGTTAGGGTGAGGACATGACTACCCTTGAAAAGAAAAGCCTCAGATAATATGCTCACCTCTCTCACAACGTATGGCCTCTTTTTTTCTTTGTCCCATGCCAGCTGTTGTGGTACTGATTTTAGCCTCAGGACTACTTCTAATACAGAATGCTACTTGTAACAGTCTCAGAGCACAGAGTCTTCATGAGGCAACTCTTATAGGTCTTCTACTTTGTTTTGGTGGTTCGAAAACAGTAATTGAATCAAAGTAAACATTAAATTTACATCTTGATGGACCGTTTCATTGTACTGCTTGTAATGATATAATCGTATATACATATTCATATAGCTTTACTGTTCACGTCCTCTCGCAGAATTGTGCCTATTACTGTGGTTTCTCAGCTTGGTTGGCCTACTATATCAACCATCCTCTTTACACACCTCCATGTAAGTCAGCCCATGTACATACACACACACACACACACACACACACATTGATTTTCTTTATTTTCTGCAGTTTACCAACACCGTCTCTCTTCACAGCATATGGAGAACTGCAAGTCAACTATGCATTAGTCATATTTGTGGTACGTATAGTATCCTGGGATTCACTCAGGGCCAACATGAAGTCACAGTTCATGTACGTATAACAGTACTGTGTGAAATACTTACTTCTGCTTTAGATGTGTGAACTGGGCAACTTCTCCATTCACTTGGCCCTTAACAACCTCAGAGGAGATGGTGAGTTTTATTTTGCTTACTTCCATATTTCTTAAAGGTGGATTACGCCAAGTATTGAAGACATTGTTGTCAATTTATTCAATAGATTATTTATCACTGCATGCTAATGCTATTGATTTATCGACCATATAAGTATTAATGATATGGATGTCTGCAGTATATTCTTATCATTGAGAGAACTGCTACATACAATAACATCTTAATGTTCTTTAAACATAATCATTTCCCCCCTTAAACCCATTTCTCAGGATCCAGAGTCAAAAGGTTTCCAATGCCAACAAAGAACCCCTTCACATGGTTATTTTTCTTTGTATCATGTCCGAATTACACGTATGAGGTAATAGAAAGCATTTATAGTAATTCTACATGGCAATGAATATCAAACATACTTGTGTATTCACCTCTTTGTCTGCCTGTATTTTTGACACATACTGTAGTTTGGAGCTTGGGTGAGCTTTTCCATCATGACCCAGTGTCTGCCAGGTATGTCGCCCTCTTTTGACATATATACACTTTTTGCAACAGTAGCAATAATTGCACCACAGTGTTCATGTTCTCATATATTTTTTGTATTCCAGTGGCATTGTACACATTATTAGGACTCATCCAGATGACCATCTGGGCCAAAGGGAAGCACAGAGCCTACAGCAGGGAGTTCAAGGACTATCCCAGCCTCCGGGTGGCCATTATCCCACTGATTCTCTGATAGTGATCAAAACAAGGACTGTTGTAGCATATGGGGGGTAAACATTCACTCTCAGTAAGTGTTTTTCACTAAACAAATAAGTCTGGTGTTGCTGAGTCCAGCACTATTCAAGTCTTTCATTTTGTGAAAGGATTGTGACCAGGAGCAATAATACTATGGCAATACACTGGAGCATTTATGAATCTAGTTTCAACAATGGGTTTTAGTGTCTTCCTAAGAGTTTGATTTGGTATTGTGACATAAAGTTATCAAGTAAAGTTATTATATTAAGTATTAAGTTATTAATGACATTAGATATATCATCATTAGTGTCATATTCTTTGTGATGAAGGTTGTTTTTCTTTTGACTTAGGACTCAGGAGCTAAAGGTTGAAAAATATAATTTCAGTATTTTAGCAACCCTTATTCAAACCAGTGAATAGTTCTCACAGCAAGCTGGCTCATTAGCTCACATGTTGTTCTACTTCTTTTCAGTGATGAATGCTTCAGCACTAATAAAGTTTTCAGGTTAAGTGAAAGAAATAAAATGTATTCTAGCTTATAATAAAGTGCCCTAACCCTAACCTTACAGACTAAAATCTAAAATGCCATGGCATCCATTTGAGAGTGCAACATCACCTTTAAGCTCTCAAGAGGAATGTTGATAAAGCAGACATTTAATTATGATAATGTTAAGCTTCTCCACTGTATATCTCAGATTGTTTTCTTCAGAGAAATAGAAACTGTGCTGTATAAGTGTAACTTCTGGCATTAATGTGTAGAGGGCATATCAGGTAGTCAGTGATAACTGCTGTGGTTCTCTAGCCCTTACTGTCTAATCTCAGGTTTTATTCAACTGTTAGAAACTGTTATCTATAAATGTGAATGTGAGTGATCTCAAGCAATTTTAGCGTGAAGGAAATCAAACAGGTTGTCTGCAAAAAGAGGGTGCACATCTTAAGGAAAAATGTGACTTTATTGGGAATGACGCTTCTCTCAGAAACATCACTTTTGTGACATTTTGTCAAAATCCTCTAATGACACCAGGTGCTGGTGGAATACAGACAGTTTAACAAAGTTGCACACACACAAAGCGCAAATATTGAAAAAGACATTGGTGGCATAAAAGTATTACGATATTGAAATGAATGTCATAGCAGCAAGAGGATTTTGTAAAAATGATTAGCTGTATTGCACTAGCAGATTTTTTAGCAGTTTGCCAAAAATTGTGATGCCTCAATCAAAGCTGCATCAATAAAGTGCTAAGACTATGCTTCTCTGAGTGCTTATTTCACGTATGTATCTAACAAAGGCAAAAAACATTGTCTTGCTTGGCATCTGAAGCAAAGAATACGCAGGACCTATGCTTTCTTCACAATTCACACCAAGCTCCCATTACAACCCGATACTGAACTTTTTGACACATCATCAATTAAACTAATGGTCCTTGTCATAAGTCTAAGTTTGCAAGGCCTACAAGGTGAGCAGAACGTGGAGCATACAGGCACATAAATGCTCCACACTTTCCAGATTCAAAGCCCACTAACCCTGTTCATTGGAAAAGCAAAGTACAACATGTGCAGTATTGCCTCACCTTGAGTTTATTTTAGTATCCCAAAACTGATCATGCTCTGGTGGCTTCCACCAGGCAAGAAACGGGACTTCATGATGACACTATAGAGAACCTTCTGTTGAAAGTCTCATTTGAACGGGACATTCAAGCTCTGCCAACTAGCTTTCAGTTCTTCAATGCGCAGGCGCATCAATAAGCCTGCGGGGCCTGGGTTCTCTGAATATGGCGATCCTCAAAAAGGAAGCCAAGGGCCAGTGTTGTGCAAGTTCACACTTTACAAGAGATGTCTCAAAGTTCAGTTCACCAGATTAAAATGAACTAGTTCACGTTCATAGTTCACAATTTTTGAATTTTGAGCTAAGCTCACAGTTACAAGAAATTAACCGATTTCACATTCATGATTGGTCCTTCTCAAAGTGCACTGAGTTTGACTTGGATGGAGGAACTTTGCCGCTGTTGGACAGGGATGGTTCTCTTGTAAAGAGATTTGTTCTGATTTAATCATAAAACTCCTTTGAATATTCATATGAAAGGGCTTCAGCCGTACAGGTAGCTGCCTCTGAATTGCAAGTTGCTCTAGCCATGCCAGCATGACGGGTGCGGTAAAAAACACGACACTTGAGCTGTCGTTAACTCTTGTGGGAGAGAACAACGCTCACGTTCACATTCATTAGTTGCAAACGGATACGTTCGTTCACCGTTTCGCCAAAAAACACAAGCACGTTCGATGAGCGTGTTCATGCACAACACTGCCAAAGACTGTCTTCCAGTTGAGCTCACTGAGGTAAGCTCACTTCCTCAAAGACTTGATGGATGTGGTGTCAATGTATCGCTCTGCTCCAGCTGCTTTTGGATGCAATACAATAGTATCATCCTCTCTTGACTGTTGCTTGGCAAAATTCACAAAAACCTACGGGGACATAGAAACATTAGGATCAACCTATTGTCCTCTGAGCTAAAATGGTTGCCTAAATGAGAAATCTACACACCTATTAAATTGCAATTTTATAATGCATTGTTGTGTTTTCCTATGCTGATTTACCTGGTCAAGAGTGGTCTGTGACACTGAGTAGTCCTCTATGTTGAGCTGTTCTTTGTTAGCCAGGACCATCTGAAAGATCCTTGCCAGGGAGGGGGAGGAGATCTTGTACTGTAGGGTGTTGTAGTGTTTCTCTCTCTGGATGCAGCCGGGGAAGGTGTTCTCCATGAACGCCTCAGCAGGGTTCAGGTCGGGGGCACAGCCGGGCATAGCTGCTCTGATCTTCATGGTCACCACGTAGCCATCACCAAACCTACGTTTGCATCAATGTCAGGTAACGCAAAATCAAAGACCAGCAATTTCATGCAATGCTCACTGGGTTTTTGCATTCATTGTTTAAGGATCTTTTGATACATTTTCATATATTTTAAAATGTGACGCAAGTAAGTGAAATGACTGACTTGTATTTGAGATGCTGAATGGTTCCCAAACACTTAAAGGATCCATTAACCATAATTGCCAAGCGGGTACACAGTGCCTCACATTCCTCCATACTGTAAAGGCAGATGGCAAAATTAGAATTAAAATTGTACTCATGAATATGCATGTATGTACAAACAGTCGAAGGGTTTACCTGTGTGAGGTGAGGACGACAGCTCTTCTGTCCTGAATAACACTCATGATGGAGTTCCACAGGAAGCGTCTGGAGAGAGGGTCCATACCTGTAGTGGGCTCATCCTAATGTACAGTAATAGTAACAAAGAACGCATTAATATATACACAGAAAACCCCAAACCATGCTCATATAACTGTGATCCCCATTCTAAACCTCCAATCCAAACTGAGCACTTTCATTAGTGTTGGCCTCACCAGCAGCACCAGCGCAGGGCAGCCTATCATGGCAATAGCTGTGGAGAGTTTCCTCCTGTTACCTCCACTGTAGGTCCCAGCACTTTGGCCTGCATACTCTGACAGACCCAGCTTCTGAATGGCCCACTCCGCAACCTGAACACATGGGGGATAAGCGCCTTGCGTTACAATTCAGTCAAACGTTGTGTGAAGTGAAGCTGTATACATCATACAGAAGGAAAAAAATTGCAGGTTTATAGATCAAAATGGCACCATGTCCACTTTGTAGTTTCCAAAAAGCAGGGCTTCTGTCTGAACTTGTTTCATTCTTTTTGCTGCTTTAATATCCTACTCCACTCCACTCCACTCCACATTGGACTGGCTAAGTGCCCACAATACTTACAGTGAAAGGATATGATACGCTATTCTGATTGCAATTTTTCATTACACACTTACACTGATTACAACAATTTAAAATGATTTATTTCCTGGCAACAGCTGCATCTCACCCTGGTGATTTCCAACTCTGGTACTCCACGGAGGCGGGCATAGAGGTGCAGGTGTTCTCTTCCTGTAAGCAGCTCATCTATGGCATCAAACTGTGGGCAGTATCCCATGTTCTGGTGGACGTCCAGGATGTTGGTCAAAACGCTGAAGATTTAGGGCAAAATACTTTGGGTAAACTTTAGGATTTCTAATTACAAGCCTCAAAACATATATCAAATTCCATAGTTTTTATATCCTGTTTCATTAACCTGTGACCAACAACTGAGGCATCTCCGGAGGTGACGTCAATGTCTCCAGTCAACATCTTAAACGTTGTGGTTTTCCCTGCTCCATTCACCCCCAGGAGACCAAAGCACTGCAGAAGATCACGAGGTAAAAATGACAGATGAGAAATGAAGAGACCAAAATGTTCCCTCGGTGAAGCGAATTGTATCAGTTTAACCAGACAAACCTCTCCAGGTGAGACTCCAACACAGATTCTGTCCACTGCAGGGATGATTGTTCCTGTGTATGTCTGGAAAGACAAGGTGAGAACAAAGTAAGAAAAATTTAAGAATTCACTTGAGTCTGAAATCTTCATACTTAGCATTTTGTCCATGATTGATCATTTTATGAAAAAAAAAAAGTCTCACCTTGGACAAGTCTTGTACGCGTAAGATGTCATTTGATCTTTCACTCTTGTAGATTCGCTCTCGTTCCTCTGCCACATGTTCATCTTCCTCCAAAATAGGATGCTTTGGACAATCAGGTATCCTGCAAATGGAAGCATTAACTACTCAGCAAATCATCTTCTTCACCCATCACATCGCATCATGTGATCGGCCAAAAAGTTACGCACTAGATCTGGCAAATCTGGTTTCTTAATTCAAGCTCTTCTAGACTTACCAGTGATCCAGGAAGAAGCGATACTGAAAGAGAATGTTAAGGAAGAAATAGACGAATCCCTCGATAGCCATGCAGAATAGGTTCTTCCCTATAAAGTCCCAGTTGTAGGGGTCTGGACTGTAGTCCTCACCTGAGGAAATACATAAACATAACACACCTGCCAATCATGCTTTCACACTTTTCAAAGATCTTGAGTGTTTTTACTTGACATAAGAAAGTTTTACATGGCTACACTGTATACACTGGCTGGACTGGGAGGGATTTGAGTGTGTGTGCGTTTTGCCATTACCAAAGCGAGCGTAGATGTCGCTCACAGCCTGGTTCATGGCCATGTCTATAAGACCTCGGCCCAGGCAGTAATGTGGGAAGATGAGCAGCACGGTCTTTAAAAGCTGGTTGAGCTTGTACAGGGCCTAGACAGAAATCCAACACACGCAATTGAGGGTGAGATGAAAGACATCATGGAAGATGGAAATTACGAAGACAAGCCTGGACTTACTGTGGTGCCCTCAAAAAGGTCCAGGATAAAGGTGATGGCACTGCTGTTGATGCCAATGAAAAGGTTGATACATGACAAAGAGACGTAGGCTGTGCTGGGGACGCTGAATATAAAGGACATAGGGTACATCATGGGTGTCACAGACCAGCTAAGAAAGAAAGAGAGACAAAAAAAGGTGTCAGTTAAGCGCAATGAATAATAATATTAGGCAGTACAATATTAGGCAAAGCAGTTGTGGGTATGATTTTGGAATTGGTATTCACCCCCAAGTTCTTGTATGATAATTATACTTTTATAGACTACTAGAATACATATAATTACAGTAAAAACTCAGGATGTAAATATTGCATATATGTAATGTGTATGTATGTGCATTGAGTGATGGGTTTGCATGTGTAGAATTATATATTATCAGAATATATTCCATTGCTGATATTTTGACTGTCACAGGCACTCGGCTGGGTGTGTCAGTAGTTAGCCTGAGCTGTGGAGCAAGGAGTGAAAACGCAATCTGGTGCTGACAGTAGCCACATTTAGACGGTCCACTGTTAGAATAAAGTCCAAACTGACAAATCATTGTAGGAACAGAAAGAGAAGCAGTGTAATAAATCCTGTTGTTGAAAATTAGCCAGCTGTCCCTGAATCAATACAAGTGTTTAAGCTTTAAACTTCCTTTCGATAGAGAGATCATTTGTTCGTGCTTTTGTCAATATTTCACAAACATGCAGATCCAGTAGAGCTAACAGGGTGGAGGAGGAAATATTCTGGCAATAATTTTGTTGTTTGACAGACTAGATAAATACAGCTAAGCTTGAGAAGACAGTAACCTACCCATAAAGCATAAGCAGGGCAATGAGTGGTTGGAGATTGGTAGGTGAGGTGTAGCACTTCTTGTCGAAAAAGATGAAAATTTCCACCACCATCGCTGCACTGATGGAGTAATTCAGCTGGGGAAAGAACAAAGTCACAGTAGATACTGGTGTCTATGAATATATTTCAGGAGCATAGACAAGAAAACATACTGGCATTTAGGTGTTTTTACCCCAGTCGTTCTTGTAAAAAATCATTATTACATGCCCATGACTGTTATTGACATTTGCCAGGCATTAGTACACATAAGGTTCCTGTACCATGTCCCAGAGAAAGTTGGCCATCCAGTAGACCAGTGGACTGACGCCGCTGACAAACTGAATGTGTTTGGCCTGTGTGACCCTCTCCTGGATTAAATAGAGGACGAAACTGGCTGGAACAAAGGACATGGCAAAGATGACGCAGATGGCCACCACTGCATCCACTGAGGTGGTCAGTCTGGGGGAAGGACAGAGGAAAATCATCAGCTACAAGATCAAGAGCAAATGCAATGAGGCAATTTGGTGTTAAGACGTGTAATCTTGCATAAAACATTCAGCAGTCATACGGGGATAAGTAGATCCACACAAGGCAAAACTAACTATGCATTCGACATCCCAAACTGATATGTAGTTTGACACGTGTCTAGCTATCAGTCACTCACACAGTGATCTCAGACAGCTGTTCTTTGGTCAGGTTCAGAGGGTGGTTGATGGCAGTGATTCCGTATTCATCCAGATTAGCTCCTTTGGGCAGGTTTGCACGGAGGATGGCATTGTTGGCCACATTCATGAAAGAAACCATGGCATGCCAGCCCTTATTGTTGTACCACACCTGTGGAAAGACAGTACATTATGTACTTTGAATACCACTCACTTATATTAGGTGTGTCATCTGTATACTACTGTATTTACTTGGTTTGTGACAAACTGATGGACAGTCTATTACAAGATGATCACAGTAACGAAGACTTCAAGCTGGTGAGGCTTTGTTGGACTGACCTTGACATTGTTTGGAGTCTCCATGTACCTGAGGAACGTCCCTATATCCTTCAGCGTTTGTTTGCAATGTTTGCCCTGCAACCAAAAAAATTCGAGGGCACCAATTACAAAAGAAATAACTGAAGAAAAAGTCAATGAACACACAGAAAAAAAAAGGTAATGGTGCACACAAACACAAGCAAACACATAATGTTGAGTTTTGGAACCATACCGCAGTAACGTTGAACAGTTGTCCCAGCTGCACTGCTAGATCCTGGATGGTCTTTGGCTGCAGTGCTAAAACAGGAAGCTGCCCCCCCACTGATATGCCTCCATACCTGGACACCACAGAGAAAACCCCTGCTGTCAATACAAAGCTTCACTGTAACTCCAACTACTGCATCCCAGTAGACAGTATTATTATTTGGACATGGATGCAAGGATACAAGGCTTGAAATTACCTTTGTTCATTCACCCAATATTTGCTCTTCAAGCTGGAAAGAGATTCATGTTTCAGTTTAAAGAAATAATAATTCAACAACATAAATTCCAAACCTTATAATATCTTCTTTGATTAAAATGAACAGTTGTCTACTTTAGTTGTTACATGTGCACATCTTGTATAATCATTCATTGTCAGAGAATTACAGATTTTCCATTTTTGCGTAACTACAATATACTGTTCAGACATTGTAATGAAAATACCTACACAGTTACTGTGTAATGAAATATGTGTAGATCAACATAGAAGATAGAATCTATATTAAATTAATTAGGTACTCTTCCTTTTAAATTTGCGCCAAGGATCTCATACCTGGTTCTGATGAGGCGGGGGTAGGTCTTCACCAGGTAGTCAGAGATGTTCCTCCCTGTTAGGTCCATCAGAACGTCTCCTGTTGACTGGATCCTCTGATGCACAAAATAACATACATTTAATATGAGAGTCATCAGCAGCGGTGGTCCCCCAAATGTGATTTCAGTTGAATAAGTGTAAGTGATAAGAATTTTCACCCACCTGTGGAGGCGGCAGGCCTCCAGCTCCATCAGGACACATAGGGAGCATGGTGAGTTTCCTGGCTGTGCTGCATTGACAGTCTGGAGATGGTCTAAGGGAGTTCCACTCTGGACCGGCCAGCATATCTATCAGGGCAGGGTTAACCAGAGGCATCTCCCACTCCGTGGTGATGTTGTTACATGGGAAATCTCTATCAGTGGGACAAATTGGCCCATGTAGTCACACAAAACAGCACAAAGAACAGTCTGGAAAAAATGTTGTGAATCTGTGAAGGTGACTCACTCCAGTGGTTCATCTACCATGCAGCGCGTTCCAAAGCCAGGCTTGTCCAACAACACCTCACCAAAGTATCTCATCTGAGCATCCATGGGACGCTCATTACTGCAGTTGACAAAATAATAATTCATATATTGCTATACCAAAATTAGAAAATTTTAGCCAAATGTAACTAGAAATATGTTCTGAACTCATTAAACCAGTAAGTCTGTGTCCATTATGCCCACCTGTAGAAGGTGTACTGTCTCCCATACATCCAGGGACTGAGAGTCAGACTTGGATACTCTCCAAAAGGCGGAACGATCAGAGTGAATGTCAGTGCCAGGAAAACAAAGCTGGCTGGCAGCACAATCTACCAAAGACAGACATAACTGTGATTTGAATCTTAAGACAAAATAGCACTAGTATGTCAGATGTCAGCTAATTCTAATAAATGCACAACATACCATATAGCAAAGTTTAGGATTAAGGCTTGATGAATTATAGCAAGGTTACCTGGGCGAAGAAGTCTTTGTAAGAGCGGGTCGTGTGATGTAACCTCTTGATCAGCAGAGCGAAGAACTGTTTGATGGTCAGACACAGGCCGCGGACCTGGTAGGATCCCCTGCCTGCACTGCCTTCTGGGACATCGCACGGGCCCTGGCCATTGGTGGGCAAAGTCCCATCTGCGTCTGGAAAATAGAGCTCAAGTCAAGTTGCGCAGTCTGACTTGCACATGCAGTTAAAATGGTAGATTGAGAGGGCCAGCCAGCAAGCCAAGCATGTTCAGTCTTCAGTGAACAGAGGAAGTATTTTCCAGCAGTGCTCTACTAGCCTTAGGGGTGCAGTTCATTGTTTCAACTGGTGTGCCAAGGCAAGCTCTGGATCGATATATATATCTATGATGAATGCATCAGTTGGTCTCATGTCACTAGTCAGGATGCCCAAGCTGAAGCTTTCCACATTACTCTGTTGTCGGGAAAAACACTGGCCAAACTATGTCTTCAGGAATGAATTAAAGAATGTTGAAAACAATAGTTTGACATTTTGGGAAATGCTCTCATTGGCTTTCTTGCTGAGAGTTACATGAAACTCTCTCCAGTCATTATGCTAAGTAGCAAAGCTAATTACTGTACCTTCATATTTACCATACAGGCATTACAGTGGTATTGATTTTCATATCTCTCAGCAAGAATGCACAAACTAAACAAAAACAGTGCTAAATAGCACTAAAAGAGGTTCTTTGGCTTGTTAGCATAGAGGAACCACTTTTGGTGCTACATGGTTCCTCACCAGCACCTTTGTCAAATCTTTACCCAAATCAATTAAACTAAGCTGAAGAATTTCTCACCTGACCTTTCTAGCCTTTCTAGGCAGCAAAGGAAAGCTGACTCAACCTCACCTTCAACACATCATAGACTGCAAACCCTCTTGAATTTTATAGATGTAAATGTTTTTCCCACAACAGCAGCATGTGTCCAGCTCTAAGCTGAAAGCTGATGTCACCTTTTGGCGGTTCCACTGCCACTCTGTTGAGTCCACAGAGACTAGATCGAGAGATCTGTTGCAATGATTTCTTGTCTGAGAAAGTTAGACAATGGGATACAGAGGATATAGTTCACACGGTGAGGGGTAGATGGAGAAGAGAGGGCTACAACAGATACAACTACACATTCAGATGCACACAAGTTAAAGGAACGAGCTACAAAAACTGTGTGCTGTTTTTCTTTTCTTTTCTTTTTTTTACCTTGTACGCATTTCCTGTTGGTTGCGTTCCCATCGGCAGTGACCTTTAGGAAGATCTGAAAGGAAACATCTTATTTGTCAGGACCCAAGATTAACAGATGCTCCTCATTACATAACCATAAAAGAGCGTAAACACTGTGAAGGTGAAAGTCAGGCAGTGACTGTATGACAGATTGACTCAATAAAACTCTCCTTGCTTTCTTTTGTACTTTTTATCAAATGTCTGAAAATGAAAACATAATTTGTACTTTAATAACTAAGAATCTCTCACATTTAGGGGTTAGGGGTGTAGTCCTGGGACTATAATGTACATTTGTAAATGTAAATTACTTAAGATTTTCTTAATAAATTACAACTGCTACTATTTCTCTTTCAACGCACCTCCTCCAGCGATGTGTCGGACACACCGAAGCTGCTGAGGCCGATGTCCACCAGGGTTTCCTCCAGCTCTCTGAAGAGGCTGGCGTACGCCCTGGGCTGGAAGTTACGGTTCGGCAGCAGATAGGTCAGCTCCTGGCCGATGGCCTCGATGAGACGACCTTCCGGCACGTGATGATGGACCAGGGCTGTGATTCTCTCTATGTTTCCTGGAGATGAGCAGAAGAGGATGATAAGTGCTTTGTTTGTTTGATTTAATATCTTATTGTCTGCCTTTTACCTCTTTTACACTATAAGAGGCGCTGGAAAATGTAATGTAAGCAGCACTAACACCAATAGTAAAAAGATACAGCTAAGACAACGAGAAGAAATGTACTGTAAATTAAGAGAGCGTGCAAAATGACAGCAAGGGATCAAGAAAAAAATGAAATTACAGCATATGGCTGAGAGAAACTGCATATTCAAATGAGCTTCAATAGGTCTACAGAGGGCGTGAAGTAGTACACTGAATACAGTAAGTACAGGGTGTTTCTAGGTGTGTTGGCAGCAGTAAGTAGACTGACTGCAATCCAGTGCAAAAATGCTAATCATCAACATGACAAAGAGATTAATCTCCAATACATCGTTAATTTAGAAGCTGAATAAACTAAAACAGATTTAGGGAGTGTGACAATGAACTTGGCATAACACAATGATCTCTGAAATTCACAGAACCGATGATGGTGGCCTTACCATCCATCTGTCTGTCTGGGATCTGGCTCCCCTCCTGGTTGGCTTTAAAGTTTGAACACTTTGAACACTTGCAGGCGCAATCCTCCGTGCAGTCACAGCTGGCCTGCAGGACAAAATGTCGAATCAGAAAACCATCTTTTACTTTTTTTTATATCTCTCCTGCAAGCACTTTTTCATCCCCTTTGTCTCACAGAGACTCATTTACATACAAATCACAGAGGAATTCATAAAGGTGAAACCATTGTATTAGTCTGATGTTAAATATCTTGATGTTATCCCATCTGCTTCCTCTACGGCTTGGATAAATTCACCTCAGTATCAATATATCAGTTTATTGCTTTGTTCATTTATTATTTTTATCATCAACTGGGATTTCAAGCTAGGATTTTCACATTCTGTAGTCTAAATGTTGGTTCGTATGCTGTCAGTATAACAAATCCGCCTTCAACCCAAATTCCTGATTTAACTGTTAAAGCTGCCACTCTACTGCACACAAAAGTGTGCTGTTTTCAAAGGTACCCACCTTTGGATTGTCATGTTTCATTCGTCGTACAAGAGTGAGATAAAAGCCGGCACCAAAACAGTTCTTGAGGAAGATGGGGGAACCGCAGCAGTAGAGGCGGCCCTGAGAGATGATAGCCACCCTGTCGCTCAGCAGGTCGGCCTCATCCATGTGATGGGTGGACATGATCACCGTGCGCCCTGCAACATGGGACAAAGAGGGACGATAAAGAAGGGATAAATAGAGAGATATTAAGATCCTGATGTGGTATCATAAATTCACCAGGCAAGATTATATGACATAATTGCAATTGCATAAATTAGAAGCATCTTTCCTTTGATGTGAAAGACAGAGAGGGTCCATTGTTGTATATGTACACGACAGCAGCATGTTTAGTGGAAGAACTGTCAGAACTGTTGTCAAGAGGGGCATCCATGATGCGATATAAACATGTCGTGCAACAGCTTGACAAGCTAAACTGCTCCTATATTTAGATCACCTCAGTCATTTTCACCTCAGATCTCCTCTAATTTTGTTACCTGTGAGGTTCATGTCACGTATAATAGTAGGTGTCACAGAAAGCTGATAATGACACTCATAAAATGAAGGCAACTATATTTAGCATACTCTGATCTAATGGATTGAGATTGTGCCAACAGACACATTTGGCAGTTATTATAAATACAACATTAAAGTAAATTATTTTTTATTTTCTTCTTCTTTCTGTCCACCTGACAGGCTAATGCAAAAAAAACAAAAAAACCACACACTTTGTAGGGCTCTATACCCTCTTCTAGCCAGCAGGGGTAAGTGTTACCTTCACGGTATTTGAGAAGCAGGTCCCAAATGGAGCGTCTGGAGTAGGGGTCGACCCCTGAAGTGGGCTCATCCAAGATCACCACCTTAGCCCCACCAACAAACGCCAAGGCAACAGATAACTTCCTCTGCATGCCACCTGGATTAGAACATCACAAAGTATTGACAGTGCACAAACGAGTGGGTCTAATAATAATACAGTTATGCATACTCCTGCATAAAACGCACAAATAAAATGTATCCAAAAAAGCAGCAGCTTTTTCAGGATGAAGAAGCTTCCAGACAGACCTGAGAGGTTCTGGGTCAGTTCATCCCTCTTGTGGGGAAGACCCAGATCCTGAAGCATGTTCTCCACCTCCTCTTCAGCCTCTGCTATTGGACGGCCTTTCAGCAGCGAGTAGAACAGGATATGCTCCGCTACGGTCATACTGAAGAAGGGGAAGCAATAATCCAGTTACAGCTGTAAAATTCTGCACATTACACACTGCAAGCATGTTTATCGTTTGCTTGTTTTATCACAGTGTATGATGATGACTATTGCGGCACAATAAAATGATTTATTTGTGATAACTATTTGAATCCTACATTCTAGGTGTGTGGACGGTTACGTACTACTGAAAAAGGATGTTGTGTTGAGGGCACATTCCCAGAGATAGACGGATGGTGTCCATGTCCGTGCGAATGTCCATGCCATAGATGGTGGCCGTCCCTGAGGTGGGGGGGAACATACCAGTCAGGATGGACCTGGGAGCAAGAGACAGAGTGACATAAAAGGAGTGAAACATGTCCCCCAGGTACATACTGGCACTGCAAAAGTCAGCCAGTTTTCTACATCCTATGGTTATTGTGTGTGAGTGTGCTTGCATGCAGAGTGGGACATACATGGTGGTGGTCTTTCCAGCCCCATTGTGGCCCAGAAAGGCAGTAATCTGGCTCTCATAAAAGCTGATGCTGAGGCCATCCACAGCCGGTGTGGGGCTACTGCCAAACATTTTGACAAGGTCCTGGATACAAACACCCTTCACAAGGTCAAGTGGCTCCGCTTCAAAGAATGTTTGACCTGCGCACAACAAAGACAACCACATACGTGATATCAATTGGCCCGGACGAGGAGTGAATACTGCTTCTGGCCTGTTCGTGTAATTACAAAGTCAAGTTCAAGTAAGAAAAATCAACAGAATGACTATTAACAAAGCATTCGATTCAATTGTAAAAAGGGAGTTCTTTGCAGAAGATGACAAAAGTGTCATTTTATTTCCTAAGTGTGTATGAAAGAGACACGTGACACATATGAGATCAGGGGATTGGAATGCCATGCGGTGTAAAGAAAACAGTTTCCATCACTCATTAACGAGGCATGAAACTGAGAAGCTAGCAGTATTTGTGTTTACATGAGCCAAGTGCAAACACATACAAGGACATTGAGTTCCCACACTATGAATTTGATGGCAGAGAGGGAAATAGAGAGCAAATAGAGAGATGGCCTCGGTCCCGAATGGAGAAAGTGAAAAACGACATCAGCATAATGAAGCTGCTGTAACATTAAGATCTGTAATAATTCACATGTGCAATTACACTGCTTTTTGATCTTTTTTTTTTTTAAATATGAAATAGCTGATATGTAACTATTATACCGTCTTTCTCCTGGTTCTCATTTAGCTTTTCACGCCGATCCTGGTGTTCACACGAAGTTGTCTCCTCCAGAGTCTTGGGTGTCTTCTGGTCGTTCTCCTGATCTTGGTTTTCCTCCTCCTCTTTTTTTTGCTGCTCTCCTTGATCTTTGTTTGCCAGGTTATCAAAGCCCTTTTTATCGAGGTTGTTGTCAACTTTGGAGAAAAAAGACAGAGTTTTAAAAACCAATATAGGGCTGAGATTAGTACATTACGTCACTGGACGAAAACAGCCTCTTATGTCAATGTTCGCTTTATTTTAGGAATAAAATAATTAGATGTCTCATTTTTACTGTAAATCTTTTCTAATGCTCAGTATGTAAATAGTGAAAATGGTGAGTGAGCAAGTTTACCTGTAGCTGGAGCCACACTGTTGAGCCAATAACAAGGAAGGAAAGGGAAGTAAAATGGTCGACCAATTCCATACTGTCCTGTGATGAAAGAAAATATTCATGTATTAATTTATTTGTTTGCTTGTTTTAGGCAGGCTTTACAGCAAATGTGACCAAAGCCTTCATTTCTCTCTAATGCACTGACCAGGGAAGACATTGTCCAGATACCAGGCCAGCACAGCGTACAGTATGGTGTCCAGGCCCATCATGCAGATGGAGGTGAGAAAGGAGAACTCGTCTCCCTCCAGAGGGCTGGTCTGAATGTTGTCCCACTGCAGACCCAGGCCCTGCTCCTCATATCGCGACAGGTACTCTGTCCCAAAGCCAAAAGCCACTTGGGACAGTAAACTCTGAGGAAGAGGAAATGGTATAATCATCGATGTTCTACATTTAAGGCCTGTCCTTCAATCTTCTACAGTCTGAACTTAAATAAACATGTTTTAAATGAATAACTACTGTACATATGGCAGCATGTTTTCAATTGAAGCACGCTCCCTTGTTTGAGGGAGATGCTGAGATGTGACACCCACCACCAGGATCTTCATGTCCTTGGTGATGCGGTCTTGCCACGCAAAGCAGAAGATGTGCGGGAGGTAAAGGGCGAAGTAAATGATGCCACAGCAGGCGGCTGCCAGGTTGGCGTGGTTAAAGAAGACGCTGAGGAGGAAGCATTGCATGATGGTAGCTGTGGTGAAGGTGAGCAAAAACAGGAAGAGGATGGCGGCGTTGCTGTAGTTCAGTACCCTTCCTCCCTATAAGCCAGAGAGCGGGAGAAACAAACAAGATGATATTTCCAATTGCAATGAGTGAATCTGGATACAAATACAAAACACACATTCTGTGGGTGGAGGAGGCAGAGGAGAAGGATGTAGTGATGTAGTGTTTGACAGGGGTTAAAAGGTCAAAAAGGTCAAAAAGACACAATTTGACTAGAGATCACTCTTATTGCTTTGGACCTTTCTTGAACATTGATTTTCCATAGTAAAATTGTCCCTTGAATAAAAGAAGACATTGTTTCTACATTGTATGACAATATAACATATTGATGACTTAATTCTATTCAATGCTTCAATTCAGTGCCCAAATTGGAATAATCTACAGTGTCGACATGTCTTTGGCATTATCTTCCATAGCCTATTTGAAATATATGGAAAGACCGGGATGTTAAACTGAATTTTAAAGTACTTTTAGTCAACTTGCTGTTTGAAATGAGGAGAGACCACACAATAGTAAGGGAGTCTTGGTATAAAGCATTGCTTTACATAAATTATCCACTAGAGGTCACAACAGCCCATCTTACTCTAATATGTCAACTGAGCCGCTGGCTGACAGCAAGACATGACTTTTACAATGTGCAAGAGTTAATCATTGACTCACCCATTCCTGCAAACGGGCTGACATAATTCCCATGATGTCATGGTGCTCACAGCTCTTTCATTACTCATTCATAAGTATGCAATCAGTAAGCCACTATCATCGATTAATTATTGAAATGGTGATGATTCACGCTAAATGTGTGGCATCTTGACAATTGCATCCAGAGAAGTCAACATAATGTTTCCTTGCAGCACCTGATTAATCATTAAAAAGCCTCGTTGCTTCACAGGTGTAGTGGATGTTTGTGGTTAATGTTGGATTGAAGTATGGAATGTGATTGTAATAATGGCAATTAAATGCCATTAAAGTGAAAAGCCAAAATTAAGGTGATCAGAAATATGCTGGAGCCAAGTACTGGAAAGCCTACATGTGGTCTAGGAGCTCTGCTCACATAGTGTTTACTTTAATCATCAGGGCTTTTTCAGTGCTCCATCCACATACAGTGCTTGTATGAGACAAATCAGATGACACAGGTACAAGGAGCTTCAGAAGCTATTTGGTAAATCCATCCTCACCATGATGATGGCAGTGAGGAGAGCAGTGCTTGTGCCCATCATGAGGAAGCTGTCAATAAACCAGGTGGACCAGATGACACCGTTGGTGACCCCTGTGGCTTTCAGGGTCTCCTTCAGGCGGAGTTCCTTCTCCAGGACAATGCTCTTCACTATCATGGATACAGAGTAGACCCAGGCCAGCACCATGAAGATGGGGAAGCAGCGGTTCAGTGTCAGCATGAAGCTGGACAGAGATGGGGGAGGAGAAATAAAATGAAGGAGAATGACGCTGTTATTGAAGTGGGGAAAGTAGTTTTGTGAAATCATGGATGCACCTTGAAAATCAAAAAACTAAAAGAAACACAACAGTGGATTCTGCTAGGACTGAACACCTTATCAAATTAGCATGTTTTCTACTCACAGATCATCCACATAACAAGGGTACGGCATCTGCTGTAGGTAAACACCCAGGGGCCACTCTTTCCCTGTCTGAGTCCTGATGATCCCGTGCTCTATTATGTCCTGGAGGTAAGCAAAGCCGCCCCAAATATAACGGAAGTCATCCATAGGATCAGCTCTGGGGCCGGGGTCCCAGTACCTGGACAATACACACATATTTAGTTTCAAAGTTTAGCATCACTATATTGAATCCATCATTTCCATTTAACTTTGATTCTAACCTGTCTTTGACTTTATTGGTGCGCTCCACTGAATCAATATCCATACGGATCTTAAACTTAACATGAGGTGGCACATTGGTGGTCCAAGGGTACATATTCACAAAGACGAGGCCCGCCCAGAACTTGCTGTCCTCCAACAGGTCCAAGGCCTGATAAGTGATGGTGTCCTCATCAGGCATAGCCACGAACTTATCCAGAACCACACACTGGGTGAGGGAGAATGAACAAAAGAGAATCAGCCACATAAATGGACAGATGTTAGATCAAGGCCCCAGGGTAACCCCCGGGTACACGCAGAGCACTAGCCAAACTGCATTTTAAGTGCTGTCTGTTTAACAGAACACTGGATTTCACCTTGAAAAAGATAATTGCAAAATTAATTTCTTTTTAGGTCGCTGCCAGCATCATTTGGTCTCACTTTGAGTATTATTCATTTGAGTTTTACACACACAGTAGCATATTTGTGGAATCCAGAGATCAAAAGCACAGAGATTTAGACACATTTTTAACTCTGCTTAGTATTGTCTGTACTGTATTGTCAATTACTACGACATCTGAAAATGTACAGTATTAAGTGTAAACTGATGTGATTACATGCGAAATAAGAGTTTTTGGAAATCAGCTAAAACGTGTTAATATACTTTTTTTTTTAAACAAGGCTAAAAGTCTACAGCCATGCTTTGGTCTAAATCCTAATGTCAGCATGTTAACACACTAGCAGTGGCAATGACAATGATAACATTTGTTTTTTATGTATTTAGTTATAAACTAAAGAACCTGATGCAACCGATCCTGATAGGAACATAAATGTCTGTACCATATTTCATGATAATACATCTTACAGTTGCCAAAACATTTCACTAAAAACTACAAATGTGAACCTCATATTGGCACTAGAGGAAAAGTCAGAGGGATAAAGTAGTAAATAGGATAAATCATCTGAGAACAATGGATGTTTGTGCAACACTTTGTGCCAATCCATCCAGTAGATACAGGTAGAATATTTCACTGGATAAGTTACAGTTTTGACCTACTGGTGGCACTGGAGGAAAGTAAGGGGAATATTAATGTTTGTACAAAATGTCATGGTAATTCATTCCATAGTTGTTGAGATATCTCAGTCTGGACAAAGGTGGTGGACTGACCTACAAAATGAAATGTCCATCCCTAGAGCTGTGCCTCTAGCATTGCCAGGGTTGGCTTGATCACTGTGATGAAGTAACATCTCAGCAGTGGCTGCCTCTTCCCTACAAAGCATTTGTGATATAGCCATTCACTGAGGGATAATGCAAATAGGGAGGGCCTTAATCCAAAAGGAGACAACCCAAAACAACAATTTACCTCTGAGACCATGCACAGTTACACCAACCCGCTCTCCCTCCGCAAAGCCCAAAGCATAGTTTACATCCAGAATATTTGCATGTCTGCATCTATAGACACAATGTACACTAAACATGTTCAACAAAGGCTTCCAAACTCAAAGACCATCCCTTAATTTACCCAAGAATTCACCTACTAACACTGCAGCCCCACTGTGTGGTGTGATATGCATGCATGCCACCAACATGCAGCCAACCAGCCTTCAAGCCCACAGTCATTGTTGCTGCTTTATAAAGGATGGTGGATGGAGTGACAGCTGTATCTAATCGGCCTCAATCGTTCCCACTCTCCCTGTCACACTCAAGTGCTGTAAGCTTCCACTTGGACAAAAACAAAGAGCACCAACCATCCACCCAGCCATGCCCCCAGGTGCCCCCCATGTCACCCCCCAGCGTGATAGGCCTCTCATCCCGATTAGCCTCTGTAGCGAAAGGCGAGATTTTAACTTCGTTTCTAATGCACCGCTCCACAAAATGGGCCTTCACAAGAGAAGGTTTGTGATGATTTTTTTTTTTTTTACCCTCCACTCCATCAGCAGTAAACAAAAGAGACTCGACAGCTAGTGTGTTGCTCTGGCCCTCGCCCACCTGGGTAGATTGCCATGTTTCTGGATGGGGGGACAAATTGCAGAGCCCAAAGACAGCTTATCTAAATGCTCACATCACGTCAAGCGTGGTATTGACCACATAGTGGTTTGGCAACCAGGGTATTGAAATCAACAAGTGGCAAGACCTGTGCTTAATTGGATTATTTCATGAATAGGCCTTTCGTAGAACTTGATCTCTCAGGTGAAGAGAAACAAGGAAAAACAGTCCACATTCTTTCTGTCAGACTCCAATGGGGAATAACAGGGAAAGAAATTAGCAAAAATAATCCTGACGCCTTATTTTTATCTGGGAAAATGGAGCGTCCTTTCACTAGTCACTATATAGTTCCACACGATGATACGCATTTCTAAAAATCCAGTCAGTGGTATTTGAGAGGTAAGTAATTTTGCCAACTACAAGATGAAGGAAAGGCTAAAGGGATATATCATTTTTTAGTTATGCCCACTCACATCCCCATATTGGTTGAGCATCCGAATGACCCGGTCAGTGAGGTTGAAGATGTCTCGCCAGTCAAAATCAGGCATGTCGGCTGGACGGTCCTCTGGTGGGCCATTGTGCAGGAAGTTGAGAATGTGTTTGGAGGAGAATGGCGTGTCCTCAAGACTTCTGTCGATGAAATCCATCACCGATGGATTGTAGATGGAGTCCTGAAACAAAACAAAGTAGGGAAATGAGCTTTATTTAGCCTGTTTCTTTTTCCATTAAGACCTTTTTTTTTTTGCAAAGAAAGACGTTGCTAAGCCACCAGTAGCTACACAATAAACCTTTAATCACAAGTAAACACAAAAGGGGAGGAGAAAGCAATATATGCAACAAAAATGACTTTAACCAAAACATTAATTATGTCCTTTGATTTGAAAGGTATTTTAAAAAAGAGTAACTAATTAAAGAATGAAAATACACTGATGATGCGACATAGTGAGGAAGAATGGGAGAGGTGAACAAACAGGACAAAAATAAAGTAGATAGGGTTTATATTGAGGCAGAAAGGAGAAAGGAAGATGGAAAGATTAACACTCAAAGAAAGGGGGATAGCTGGAAAAGTGAAACAGATGGCATACTTTGGTAAGATAAGGTTCTATATTCAAGCAGGAAATTTTGTGAACTCCTGGGACCTCGACGAAAATTATCAGTCAAGAAAGGATCGGGATAAAATAACAACATCATTAATCACCTCATTCAAAGGGACAATTGTTTGGCCTTGCATGTCAGCTCACGAAGGTAGACACTGATCATATCTGCTGTATTAGGCACAGTAGGTCTGGGTGTAATTTTAAACCATTGTACAAGTTAAGTAAGCTGTTAGTTTAGAGCAATTTAAATGCAGTGTTGTATTTTTTTCATTGAGTCTCGCAATATTTGCATGGTTTGCATGTAACTTTCTTCCATGTCCTCATTACTAATGGTGTACTGTTTAGACCTAACTATTCAGTCACGCTTTATTATTGTCCTACCCGGATCATCTTGACTTGGACTCCATCTTGGAAAAAATCCCAGATCTGAGGAGCTACTTCCTCCCAGGCCTTCCCCATCGTCCGCAGCCTCTCCAGCTCCTCAAATGTGGTGTTTGCCTGCAAAAGAGGTGGAAATGTGTGTGTGAGGAAACTGTTATCAAAACTAAACATGCACACACAACTGCTCTCACAAATGCCCATATCTGGGTGCACACTATTCAGGAATATAGGAACATGCACTCGTGTGCATTTTGCACACATGTAAAGAGGAAACTGACATGTTGGGGAAAACACACGTGCATATGTGTACACAACATTCAGAAACTCAAATACACACATTGTCATAGCTCTCCTAATCTCCTGCTACATACCATTCCCACATCAAACTCTCTGTGAAAACAGGCTTTGCAAAGACAACACACACATTCTCACACAAAGAATTCCCGCGGGCCTGTTCAGATAACCAGCAACTGTGCAACAAATGCACTCTGTGCCAAATCGTCAAATATTTACTGCACGCTTATCGTTGAAGCCCTGGATATGTGTGGGTACAGTGCTTTGTGTGGCAAATACTAAAGGCTGGCTATTTCAGTATTCAGTCATGTGCAGTGGGGGATGAAAGCGCTCAAGAGTACACCCAATTAAACGCCTTCCTCTTGTGTGTGTCTGATTTTGGGTGACAATGGGGACAATGGAGCCAGGGTGACAATGGAGGCCATTGGTGACAACTGGCCGAATGCATTCAGCCTGCCCAGTGAATCTCAGTCAGGTTCCCACAAGTGAGTGCTTCCTCATTCCCTGGGGCAGTTTAAAACAGCAGGCAAAAGCTGGAGGAGGACTGGGGGATTCCTTGAGGTGATTTCTTTAAGGGGGCTGTTGAGGGATCTTGTAGGTGGCCAAGATGTGGGATATTTTGTGCCTAAAATAACATATACCTGCACACTTTATGTTGCAATAAAGCGGCAGTTTTTGCAAGTTTAACCAAGGATACTCAGAATACAAGGCGACTGCAGTATTATACTGGATAATCTGTGATTAAACCTATTCATGAATGAAATAACGAGGTCCAACTTCCTGGGTAAAATCCCCTGTTACACATTTATATAAGATGTCTAGCACTCATAAAGCTATATTTGTTAAGATGTTGGCAACCGTAAGAAAAGGATTTAAAGCTAAACTCTTTGAATTGTCTTTTAATATTAAAGAGTGTTGGGCAAGTAAAACGCCAAAGTAAGTAAGTATTTGACTGTAAAGTTTGTCACTGTACCACATAATTTACTCTGGCTTTAATTCAGAAAATGTTCCAGGTATCAAGATATATCACGTTTGATGCTTTTCAGCAAATCTGAGTGATATGGCCTTTGTAGAAAGTGATTTTGTCCCTTCTGTGATGGCTGGTGCAGATAAGACCTGCATGGCCAACCATAACACAAGAACAGTCACATAAAGCATGACTATATAGGTTTAAATGCATGGTGCTTCACTTGGAGTTTCATATGGAATAAACTGATGCATGACAGAGTTAAGAGGAAGAAAGCAAAGAGCATGTAGAGGCCATGTTTATGGTCCTCTAAAGTAATGGATTAACCCCTTAGTCATTACTTTCTTAGTGCAATTAAGATCCCAATCTGGGGGAAGAGGAAAACAAAGAGGGCATTAAAGGTCGAGAAAGAGGAAATACAAATGTGTGTGTGCGTGTGTGTGTGCGCGTGTGTGTGTGCGTGTGTGTGTGTGTGTGTGTGTGTGTGTGTGTGTGTGAGTGTGTAATCGCACGTCTTTAAGGACAGACCCCTAATGCTTACATAACACTGAAAAAGCCATGGCGCCAGTGGACTGCTTGATAGTCACCACAGCCGATCAACTTGTGTTCTTCCTTTGCAACCAAGCCATCCATGACTGCTGCCCCCCTAAAGGGCTTTGACCAACACGTATCTACATCTAGATACAAAGGGCTGGACATGACATGAGGAAAGCTGATCCCCCTTTGAGGGAAATTGCATTGTTCACTGCCGTAGGCTTGCTTGGGCCAAAGAAAATCAAAGACAGGGATGTCAGGGAGGAACAGAAAGCACTTAAAGGTGGTAGTCCTGGAATTCTTCTTGATTTATTTCTAATTTCATTACCTCCCCATGTTTAAGTAATAACGCATAACATGTTGTCTGATAGAAACTTGATAGATTATTGAGCATCGAGTAAAACTTAAGTATTTTACTGCTTTTCAGTGTAGGTGCAGAATCCCACTAAAATGTCTCACTACAATATCGTATCAAGTGATAAGAGTTTGATTTCCACTATCTGTATCACTTTATCAGTCCATGACAGTAAGCCATGCTTTGGCTAACAAGTGACCAATACTGCTTACATTTCGTATGATCTGCCTGACAGCCGGTGAGTCGGGGGCGTAAAGGATCTGTCCCATCAGCATGGGCTTGATGGAGTTCCACACAATCCTGGTGGCAGGGTTGGATTCCAGGTCTTTCATCAGATCATTGCAAAAAGGAGCTGCAGGGACAGGTCATGAGTAACATATGCATTCTATTGATAGAAAATATTGTAAAATTTGTTTTTATGCTCATTAAAAATACTATGCACCATATTTGGAGGGGTGAAGATTAGATGAAATGATGTGGGTGAAAAGGAGAATAAAGAATTTTGCAAAAATAACAATTGCCTGTTTTTTGCACAAATTTCCAACCAAATTTCATTCAAACCTTTAAGGTTTTGAAATATCTTGCAGAATAACAAACTGAAATCACAACCTTCTTGGCAGAGGTGATTAAAGTGATAGTGTACAAACATAGTAAGTCCACCATATTAAACCAGGAGATCCACCGATGTTTGACATAGATTAGAGTAAGGATACTTCAAAAAAAAAGCACAGAGGCACTAATCCAAGTCACAGAAACAACCCATACGCTCACATCTGTCATAGTATCATATGGTCTACTCACTGGTGCTGTTGTCGTATGTGTGGTGGCCCTGTCCCCTGCCGCTGCTGATGCCCAGGAAGGCTTTGTAGTTATTGTCCTCGTACCAGTTAAAAGAGGTGACTCGAGAGAAAGCGCCCTCTGTGTAGCCACATACTAGGCTGGAGGCAGCGGCCATCACCTCCCTGAAGGACAGACTGCTCTGGAAGAGAGGAGTCACGACCTGGAGAAGCTCCCTGGAGCTATTCCTCTGGACCAACTGTGGAAAGATAAGAGAGGAAAACTAAGCAAAGCAGCAAAGAAGCTTTTGGATGGAATATAATACACAACAGATAATATGAGTCAATAATGATGGAGACTTATTTTTGGGTGTCCAGATTTTGATTATGTGCCTTTTTTTTTTAACTTATTTAACTTTGAAAAATAAAGTCAGCACATACCTAAAGCCTTTTTGTATATTTCCATGAGACAGGCTACCTACCTATTGTCACTGTCAAGTGAAATCAATGTATCTCCAAATTTATGGTTTATGGCATTTCCTGATAACCTGAAGGATGATGTGTTCCTTTCTAAGATTCTCAAGCTAATCCTCACTAGACCCCAATTATCTGTCACAAAGCTGAAACTTGGGCTATTTAAGGTAGCATTTTGGAGATGAGTGGTTTTCATATGTGAGTGACACAAGACTACCCTAAGATACAATTCTGTTCTAATAGCAACGATTATAGTTATTTATTTATTTATTTTGGAATCTTTATTTAGCTTTATTTAAGAAGCAAGGAATGACTCATCACATCAACTGTCTCGGCGATAGACAGTCCGTCGTCGAGACAGAGACGTGTTTCTTGCCAACAGGATGTCGGACTGTCAGCTACACAAAAAAGCCCATGGAAACATCCATAACAAACAAAACGGGGTTAGGGTTAGGGTCAGGGTAATTCCACACATCTACATACATTAAATCCCTACAGGTCAGCACAAATTACACAGGTACAATCGCACAAATGTTAAATCTCACACTAGACTGTTACCAAGCTCCGAGCTTATCCATTGCATACAACTCAGCTAGCACTGACTGAGCTAATACTGACAATGAGACTCTTCACAAAGGTGAAAATGTGGTTAGACTAATGCGGGTAATACAAGCAAAAGAATAACAATGTGCATGAACTTCAAGCCAGTGAGAGAAAGGCATACACAAACACAAACAGACTGATCAATCACCGCTGGTGTTTAACCTTTCCATGTGTGGAGGCTTAAACTGCTCTCACAGCCTCAGTGCTGTTTCCATTGGGACGGTCTCATAATGATGATGTATCTGTTTTTGAGGCTAAAGAGGCCTGTTCTGGATTTAGCCTTCCTCATACGCACTAAATGATATCCCCCCACTGTCTGTGTTTGCGTAGAAGCTCAGGCGAGAGGAAGCAACTGTTTCCTGACAGCCAAAAATAGCAGGTGGTGAACTTTTGAGCAGACAGGGGCTGCATGCCTCACCTCTTGCAGTTTGTCCGAGGCGGCAGAGACGATCTGTACCCAGAAATTAATGCTGATCCCTTCTGAGTAATTGTCCAGCACGCGGGGGAGCTGGGGAGAAACATAAATACTTGATTTTAATGTGCATACTTTACCACATTATTCACTTCAACTTAATGCAAATATTAAATCTCCAAACTGTAAAAAGCACAGTAAACACAAGAAATGCAATTTCTTCTTGACACAGAGGATGTTATTAATGTCCTCCCTCCCTGGCGTTACTTCATTTGTTTTGAAGAAAAAGGATAAGAGCTGATACTGACCCTTGATAACAGCCACTATGCAATCTAACCTAAAAGCAAAATATCAAATGAGAAGCATTCAGACACATAGTGTGTTTTCTGCTATAAAGAAATGTCTCTTGCTGATTGCTGATTTTTAGCCATTTTCCATCTATGCCCATCAGTATGAATGTAGTGCATTGACCTTATCATCTAACACGTTGTCTTTTTAGTCAAATGTCATTCAAATGTCTCATACGTCAAATCACATTCTTTATGATCAATAGATCTATTGATAAAAAAAAATATTTCACTAATATAGGGGGAATTCATGGATAAATCAGATAGAAATACTTAAAACCTGTCTCCATCATTCAAATGTTATATGTTTCCCGTATATCAGCTGGGCACTGCTTTCTCTTGAGGATCTGCTGGTTTGCCCAGAGATCCTCCATTCTGCTCACAACACAATAGACTAAAGGTCCAGGAAGCAACACAAGGCCAAGACAGAGAGCTCCCACAGGAGACATCCTTCCATGTGACATATATAGACTCAGCCTATCAAAGACGAGCGAGCACAGATAGACATTCTCTATTGGACAAAAAGCCCATACGCCAAACTTCCTCAAGATCTTTCCATCCAACTGTTTACAATCCAGCATCTGCACAGATAAAGCAATAATCATAAAACATTAAGCAATATTTAAACTTTAGCGCATCCTACAAAGCAATCCGTCTTTGAGGGATATCTATTCCAAACCTCTACTAACTTCATTCGGACAAACAACTTAAAAACATGACTTGCACATAACTTCTATTTTTCACGTTGTGCTGTGACAAAGCGGCATCGGCTAGATGTAAGCAGACAGACAGACAACTAAACCCACTTGGCCCAGTTCCATGTGATTGTGTCTGAATAGTGAAGAGGCAAAGGGCAGCCATTGTTGCTGTCTGTCTCATTGTGGACCATGTTTACTCTCAGCGCCCTGTGATTACTAAAGAGAGGAGTGTCTCTTCACTAAGCTAATTACAGGCAGAGGCCAAGTCAGCTCAGCTATACGGCTGCTTCACAAGTTGTGTGCATTAGCCCTACCGCACCTATTTGAAGCACGGTGACTGATTACTATAATTAGGTCTCTTGCAGATAAATAAGATGCTGCTTCAATGTAAGCAATTTATTCAACTAAGTGACTTTAATTCATTTTTGGAGGTAATTTTGTCTTGAGTTTCTTTGCCGTATTTGGTGCGAGGAATTTACTCAGACACTAAATCCCAGGTAAACAACTGGAGATTAGAAGAGCTAATCCAGTCCAGGCGATATCCTTTAAATGCAAGATTTAATCTCACATTTGCACAAAATTGACGCTTCTGAGCAAATTCAGCTACAGTGTCCATGTAGCGATTGTTCTACATATTTATATGTTGTCTAAAAAATGAAAACACTATCACTTGAAATGTTTCTGTCATGCTCAACTGTAACATATTTGTGTCCTTGTAATGCACGTTCTAACATGCCGGGAGAATGACGTAGTTGTATCAGTACTTTAATTTCAACTTTATTTGTTTTAGACACAAAACCAACAGGCATTTCCCTGAGAAATATTTGTCCTACTATGTGAGTCATAGCTCTTGTAAAAATACTAGCAGCTATTTATCCATTGCGGTTCCTGGCGTTAAACATGCCGTAAGACAGGACTGTGTGAGCTTATTAAGTTTTGATCCAGGTGTGACTTGAGCACAAACTGCTGATGTAAAGTCAAACACAAGCTGCAATCAGGAGCTAATACACTGAATGTACGGAACATAAGGGACATTTTACTGAAGCTATGTGATGATGCAGTATCATTCAATTATGACTCAATTATAGTGGGCGTACCTCTTGAAAACAGAAGGTTTTTCAATATTTTGTACAGTCAGAGTAAAATAAACATGGCTGTACAATGTAGATCATGAACATATGGTGGAACCTACATAGGTTTCCAGATAAAAATGTAGCATTTTCAGTTTCCACAATTTGGATTTGGTATATTTTCATGGCTCTGTTACATCACTTAAAAAACATAAATCTCTTAACAAAATTTGTTGACCAGTTTAAGGCATCGATCATACATGCACTCTGGTTAAATGTTAACACTTGACACTGCATGATTACTACTTTGCGAATGTTATATCCTGCCAAGTACTATGTTGCCTTATGCCAACTTAACCTCGAGTCATTCAGCCAGAAGATGGCTCAGCCGTCTTTGAATAGCCATCAAACATCTTTGCAAATAAGTTAATTAACATGGCAACATCCCAAATGGGACTCATCCAGCCACAGCTCTATGCTGACATTGCCCGTTCATAAACTGAATGGATGAATCTGCCAAATTATGTTTAATGTATTCACTCATTTAAAATGATATTTTTGTGAGATTCATATAGTCAGAGCAAAAAAGATGGCTTAAAAAAAGTCTTACTCATAGCATTTTCGATCCAACAAATCCTTTAACGCTAACATCTTTATCAGCCCTCTAAGTCTCCGCCAACACTGACCAGTCGGAAGAGCTTGAAAAAGTCGACATTGGCATAGAATTTGTCCTCAATGATCTGCAGCCGTTGTGGGGTAAGGATGCATATGGCGCTGCGAACAGCATAGAGTCCTCGGCGGCTGGGGAAGATTAGGAATCGCTCCAGCAGGGTCACGCTGCAGGCGATATCCTTCAAATGCAAGGCTGGTACACCAAAGGCAAACTGGAGAAAGTGTAAGAGGACAGGAGATGTGCATAGCTTTGGTTAGTTTCAAACAACTTATAAAAAATAATACTAACTGATCCATTATACATGTTAATGGATACTGATATCATTGCACTGTGATGTCTTTTATTAAACTTCACTGGTCAGTATTTTCTCTTTTGTTTCCTGAATCAAAGTGGCTCCCAAGATCAACGAGTAAAACATCAAATGGAAAATTCCAAATCAGTACCACCTCAAGGTGTACAAAGTTCACAATAGAGTACATGATTTGTGTCATCATGTTCTATCAGCTGGCACACAGGAGTAACTACAGGTGTGAATGTATTTGCCTGTCAAGATGTTGACCTGTCCTGCTTGTTCCTACAAGTAAAAAGAATCTATAGGGGATTGATGGGAATGAACAGATAAAATAGTACAACACCTATTGTACAATCTTTACTCCCACTCAGAAAAAGGTCATTCAGAGTTGATGACTCATTTGTACTTAACAATATTGTCAAGCATTATGTGTAGACTCAAACAGGCAGAGCAATCCCAGGGTATTTAACCCTATTGTGGGTGTGTGCCTGTGTACCTGTTCAGGCCTGATTTGGGCATTGACGAGCTGATACACCACAGACTCTGTCAGAGGAACGTCTCTCAGCAGGTATGATGTCAGCGTCTCATCGTCCTTTAGGATAGTCTCCACCTTTACTCCTCGACCTACAAAGAGGCACAGAGGCAGTTCATGTGAATGAAAATGTCACTGAATGACTGAATGACTGTTTATGACTGGTCCCAAAAACAGCAGAAGACCACCACAGTTACCAAACTGAATTTACCTAAATTACCTAAAGTGTCATTTTTTCATTGTGCATTCATGTGCTGTTGGGTTTAACAACTGTGTACCAACATCATTTTTTTAAACCTCTTCTTGAATCAGGAAGTGGATTCTGGATAAGTTAGATGCTTCGGCAACTTTGGGCAAGTTGTGACAAATCAATTGCAGCAAAAGAACAGGAACATGGCATGTTGACACCCCACCCCTGCACAGTGTCATTATTTCCAGTGGCCTGTCTAAGCAGGAATAAGGTTCGTCCTGCCAAGCAAAGTGCTGTTGTGGCCTGAATCCAGGTTCAGCCCTAGACTGACTTGCCTTGAGATGAAGTTCTCAAACACCCATCAGAAACCAAAAACTTCTTAAGGTGTATTTCTTATATCAGGGATATAATGGCAACTGCTTGTTTTTGTAATGAATTGACACAAGTGACAATTTATGAGACACTAATGACTGACACAAAAGTCTTTGGGGCTTTCAAACAACTGAGCAAGATATAGTAAATCAAAATTAGGGATTAGTGTTGCTGGTCCAACACTCAGTACAGGTATCTGCTCAATACTGGCTAAAATCTCTGGATTGGATCTCGAAAAAAGGAAATATTGGAATTGGAAAATTATCAATTGTGCATTTTGATTCATGTATGAAATGAACAAGTGAGATATGTCGTGCTAAAGCTGTTCCTCCCACTTCCAGTTTTTATGTTAAACTAAGCTAACCGGTCATAGCTTCATATTCAACAGGCAGACAGGAGAGTGACTATAGATCTTAACACATGTAACTCTTCTCCAGACAGTAATAAAAAGTGTATTTCCAAAACTGAATGTCTAATATCCAAGGTGCCATCACTGGCCTCCACAGAGCACCCAAGGCTCATGGGAACTTCTGTGGAATGTGGATCCATATCAGTCAGTCAGTCCAACTACATATTTCTCTATGAGAGTGGCAGCAGAACCAGACGTAATCATTCACAGGCTTGACTGCACTCTAGCCTCATGTTAGGAGAAGGGAAGGGAACGGAAACATTCCGTATATACCCTATAGTATAGATTAACATGTCATGTATACAGTATGTTGACATGAACCGAAAATTGTTTGCATTGCGTCCCCTGAGATGGAATCAGTGTTTCTATGTTCTCTCTCCTCTCAGAGGCGAGCATGGCTGGGGAACACGTGAGCTGCTTTCCCACCAAGTAAACAACACACTGGTGGTGAAAGTAAGTAGATTACATTACGGCCTTCTTTTAACCCATGTGATGTAATCCTGTTACGCTATAGATGCACAGACAGACTGATGGGAAAATGTGTGAGGTATAATGTAGCCTGTGACACAGTTTTTGACCAAATGATGGTTCCAACAATTTAAAAGTCATGATTTAATATTATAGCCCTAATAATTAGCACACTAAAACCCTTAATGTTAACATAATAGCATGATATCTTGGCAGAATACAACTGCATAAAAAAGCAGGAGGAGAAAAGATACCTGGAATGAAAGAATAGCTTGCAATGCTAAATGTGATGATGCTATATATTAAGATTTCTATATTTAAATTATTATTATGCATATAATATTTATTCTGACAGTCACATCTCTTGCAGTAAAACAACAAACCAGAAATAACTAGAAAGATGTTTGGTTTGCTTCTACAGACAATAACGTTTTTGCGGTATGTTAATGAAAGGTGGGGATACTGACCTGAGATCTGTTCAGGACGGGTGCGCATTGTGTCCATGAAGTTACTCATAGCAGTCAGTTCCCTCCAGAGACGACCAAGCTGCAACTCTGGGTCACTAAAAATAAGCTCCTGGGCATCCATATAGAACCTAGCCAGTCTGAGGAGCAGGATCAATAACAAGTCATACACATTTAGTCTTGTATAACAACAGAATAACAGCACTTACATTCAAATATAATTGAATGCACATACTGAATCTTCAGAACAAGTGGAATGTAATCCACAGACATTTGAACATGTTTTCCTGGACTATATTACATAATTCAGCCCTTTCATCTCAGATCAAATGATTCATAGGAATTCAACACATCTGACTTAAAATTTCCTCCCTCCACCAACTCAGGGCGATGCTTACATGGAGTTGTTGTAGTTTGATACCAGGCCAGGAGATTCACCACGGGTGGGGTATTGAAAACAAGGGTTGTTGGCATTACAGAGGATTCCCTGGATCCATGGCAACACCCCTGTGGAGGGCATGGCCTTGTTGGGGAAGTGGCCTGAGGTACAGGAGATACGGTTAGCTTTCAGTGCTTTACACAATTCATTAGTGAATATCTATGAATAAGACCAGATAGCATATTTCTCTCTGCGGATTTAAATGGTTCTGCTAATTTCTTGGAAAGAGTTGTTTGCTTACATTCATGTTGACGGTATAGTGGATTCACTCTTCTTAGCCACACTAGTCCCATGAACAGCATAACAGGCCACATGATCTCCATGAAGAACCGCACCTGGATAAAGAGCGAAACTTCTGAATTTATTCTAAACATTGTTTGAGGGCAGTGATGGAGACATTTAGTTATTCACCATTTTCTGATATATGAAAAAGATGCAAACAAGTGGACTTCAGACAATGCATACATGTAATGCTCAACAACTTTGTTCTCACTTGATAACAAATCTCCTCTTTGTGCTGTATGTTCCTGCTGAGTTGGAATGTTACTAGATAAAAAAATTGATTTAACATTATAGCAAAGAAATATAATAAATCCATAGTTGAGCAGTTACAGTTATGTACGGTATGCTAAAAATCACAAGACAAAAGCAAGACTTTTGACTTTTGAGTTTCTTGATCAATCTGACTAGAATATTCTGTACGTCTAAAAGATATTTTCATGGAATCTGACTTATGACTTCCGTTACTTTTGCAAGTCACCTACATCATATTGCCTGTTTACATTACATTACAAAATGATAGCCGACTTCATTTTGGTGCTTTTGGGTTATTCCGTAACATAAACCTGATCATGGTCCAACGTTTCAGACAAAAAAGCTTTTTGAGTAAATGAGATGATATCATCTGCAAAGAATGACGTGTGTGCGCATTTTAAAGAAATGCAACTCCTAAACATAGTATGCAACTGATGAATGGGGGGATTTTACCCTCTGCCTCCTCCGGATGGTCCAGTTCTTCCATAGCAAGAGTTTGACCTGTCTTCCTGCCCCCATGGCTCCTCCTTTTCACCCCCGCAGGGGCTGGCACCAACCAACAAACCTGTATCCAATCAATACTCTTATGAGCCAAATAAAGCTAATTCATGTTAAAGCTAAAACATGTGACTTTAAAAGGTAATTTGCATTGGCACAACTACATTTTGTGGATGAAAACAGCCTGTGTACAGCCTAGGTGTGCACCCATTCATCCTGTGAGGAAGGCTAGCAATAGCTCCGTAATGAGGTTAATGAGCTCAGGACACTTCCTATGGTCAGCATAACAATTATAGACCGTTCTACGTCCTATAAACATTCTTTCAGTACTATTTATGGTTAAGGTCACTTCCAAATAACACTGAATATCTCCCATTAGGTATGCATGTTACAAATTTAACTTTGATCCAGGTGAGTAACAACTATCATTAATTTTATGGCTACTCCACATCAATCATATACACTCTGTCTAAATTTCAAAGCATGGCTATATGGCGTGACATATCACTTACCTCAGTGGAAAACTTGCACTGTAGATTGATACCCAATGAATAAAGCATAGCACTACATATTCTGCCGAGTGCTCCTTAGTGTTGCTAACACAGCTAGAATCCAGACCTTGTGAATAGCTAAGCAGATTGATTTAATCTCCTTTCTCAGTGCTGGGAGTCTGTTAACACTCTCATCCATTTGTAGAGGCCTACATGACCCAACCACCTGGCCCATGGTGTACTGTATAATCCTACCTCTGTTATAATCCCACCACAAGTAAAGGATAAATATCTATATATTTGAGCATATCAATATGATCACAGGCCTTAATTTTGCTCAGTAAGCGCCAATCAGTTTACCGTATTAAGTGGATACAACTTTTGATGCTAAACAATAGCATTGCGCAATTTAAAGTAATGAAGGAAATAATTGTTAAATAAAGTTCCAACATATTTTCACAATCCGAAAGAAAAAAAACCAAAACAACAGACCATCATAGAAGTTGTCAGATATATTTTAATAAGTTACAAAAGGGTGTTTGTTTTCATGTACCTGCTTTTTTACATTGAACTTTTCAACATTCTGTCAACCTTTTACATTACCATGAAAAACAGATACCATTTAAATAAATGATTTACTTCCTATTACTTACAAAGAACCTGTAAGTTTTAGGTTATTGATAAAACTAATTCAGAAAAACAGCTTTGGCTATTAAAAAATGTGAATGTTATCTTAAAATAAGAGATATAATGCCATTATACAATGCAGAGGCATTTCTAAAACCTTTTCAGATCAGTTCTAGTTAATGCCATACAAGTTCAACAGTATAAAAACAAGTGGATGTATACCCTTTGCAACTGGTGCTTCATAACATTACCAAATGCCAATACAGATACCCGGTACAGTGTGTAACAAAGTCATTATATTGATTTATACAGTTATTAGCAAAATGATTAATTATAACCTAAATGTAACAGTTTAAAACATTCTGACTCACAGTAGGAAGAAAGATGACTTAGAAGAGAAAAAGAGTGTTGATGTTGAATAAGTGCACCAAACTTTTTTTTCAATGTTGTGGCTACATGCACTATTGTAACAATTCATAGTTTTTTGGTATATAAACATACATAGATAATGAGCGTGTAAGAACTTTGTACAAAATATTCAAATAAAAACGTAATTGCACAGTTTCAAAAAGAATTATAAATATTCTGGACCAGGTGCCAGAGTGTACTGAGCAAGTGATTGGAAAATGAAAGAATGGTGAATCATGTTAAAAATATACAGCATTTTAAGTGCATCTTTGTCTTTTGAGGACCAAAGGTAGATTACTTGTCCACACGGTGCCCACAAATATAGTACATCTGGAAATTGTCTTTGCAGAGTCAATGCAGATGTTACTTGTTCTCTGTCAGAACATGGTGCACATTGTTCACATTCGACCACTGGTTTTAAGAACTCTGAAAGCGCATGACTGTCAGATAATCACACAAAATGAGCCTCTCGATGTTCTACCTCTTGGAGGCGCCTGGGCCTTAGTCTCTGGTACACTGGTTTGGACTGGTTTTGGCCAAGTTCCTCAGGGCTAGAACTGGGAGACTGAGACATGGCTGCCTGCTCGGCCTCAATGTCTTCCTCAAGAGGCTCATCTACAGACACCTCTATCTCAATCCCTAACTCCTCCTCATCCTCTTCGTCCTCTTCCTCCTCGTCCTCTTCCTCTGCGCTGTTAGCTGATGCACAGTTCTGCAGTGTTTTAGCTTTGCTCCCTGACGGGGGCTTGTAGAAGGTCCCAGGGGGAGGCTGGAGAGTTCTAGGAGCCCTGAAAGCTGTTGTGACTGGGTTGTGCTTGGTTACATTGTCCTCCCTTCTTAAAGTCCTGCTCGGTCGCACTGCAATGGTGTAAGGTCTATTGGGGTAGATGGTGTTAATAATGCCGCCGGTAGTTCCGAGAGAGACAGTTGATGAGGACAGTGGCAAAGAAGTTGATAAATTGCTAGCGTCCACTGCTGCACTCTCTGAGGGCGAACTAGCAACAATTCTGACAGTTCGAGAAGAAACTTCATGCTTGTACTGTTTGTCCCAAGTTCTGCGTAACGTCTGCGTGTCAATAAATGTACTTCGATAATGTGTGCCCACTCGCAATTTTGTGTTCTCGGTTTCGTCCACCTCTTCAATGGACTGGTCACAGCTACCTGCTTTCCTCTCATCTTGGTCAGTGCTGTTCCGTGTGTTATTCTCATCTACTTTGCCTCTGCTGAGTATTTGTTCAGCTGGCATGCTCACTGGCCGGGAGGAGAGTTTGCCGCGAGGGTGTCGAAGCTGGACCCTGGTGACGGTGATGTGCTGAGAACGACTGAGGCCTCTCTCGCCAGGTTTCGGAGCCTCGGGGACGTTTGATGACAAAACCTCACTGAACGTCTCGGAATCCACTTCATCAGCTTTAAATAGGAAAATTAACAAGAAGTTACAGATTAACATATCAAGTATATAATGTGGACAATGGCATTCATGGACAATATCAGCATCCAGAAGCAATTGTACTTCTAGAGCACTATTGTGATGACCTAGCTTTGTAACAGTACTGACCAGGTTCAAAGTCACCTCCGTCAAGGCTCGGCAGGGTCTCCTGAACCTCAGCCAATAAGTGTGAAGAAGGAATTATGGAGGAATGTCTCTTATACACCTTAGAGCTCTGCTGTAATGACAAGATAGACAAAGATAAAGAATCTTGTGTGGAAATAAAATCACATAATCTAATCTTTAGCATGAAAACAAATTACTAATTACCTCCTTAATGTCTCCCAGCGACTTGGAGTGCCTGCTCAGCTGTTGCTCCTTCTCCTGATGGGTGAGGCGGGTGTCATGGCGGGGTTGGGCATCAGTCTCCGTAGGTGAGGTGCCACTCAGGGGACTGAGGGGGGTGTCAAAGACCATCTCGTAGTGTCTTATCAGGAGTTCAACAATGAGTGCCTGATACGGGTAATCCACCAGAGAGGAAAGGGAAACTTCAGCATCCGCCTGCCTTGGTTTGATCAGTGTTGGGCCAAAGATGATCCCCAGGTTACTGGCTGTCATCTTATTCTCCTCTGATTGCTCGGTAACCCTGAAGAGAGATACAACAAAATCCTGACATGTTTAAAAATATCATCTCTCTACCGAATGGCAAAAAAGAGATTCACGTCTGTACTACGACCAGTTTAATAATGCACTCAGCAGAAATGCGTTGGCAGAGTTGTTTGACTAAGGCTGCCCTACCGGTGCAGATGCTGTATGAGGAACTGTAGTGTCTTGTAATGAGCTGATGGCAGCTGCCTCAGCAGGTCCTTGATCTTGAAGAGGACCCGGTTGAGCTCCACGCTGACTTGGGCTGGGGACACTGGGGTGGGACTGAGCCGCAGCGCCTCCAGTTCCTCCACAATGATGCGCTGGCTCTCCTTAGCTAACCCGATAAAGTCGTTATAGTAGCGGAACAGGATGAGGGGCTCTGGAAGCTGCAGAGGAAAGTAGGGAGAAATGAACCAGAAAAACAAATGAAACACCTTAATAACAAATAGAGACAACCAAAATATGTGAGAAAACAAACAAGTGGGACAGAATTAGAAAATGGGAAAAGCTATTGGGGGATGAGAGGTGGGTGTTATGTGCCAAAAATAAACAGACAAATAAATACCACTGCAGTGGCTTTGTTCTGGAGAGCACACAATCAACCATCTCATGCCCTTGTTTGGATACCCCTCTATGCAGACAGAAAGTAAATTCACAACACCTAAAAGCCTATTATACAATGGATGAGGTTTCAAAAGCAGCTCACCTGTCTCAGGTAGAGTTTGAGTACATTGCTTATGTCGTGGGGATAAAGCTCGGAGAGCTCTACTAGGTGCTTGCCATTCTCAAATGCCTGGCACAACTTCTCGACCCGGGACTTGGCACCATTCACGCGGTAGATTCCCTTCACAGCACAAAAACAAAATGCATTCAACACAGGAAAATTAGATGCGAATTTCAGCGTCACCATGACGAAACGGGGTTATGATGGCTGCAGAATACAGGATACGCCAAAGAACCATAAACATCACTGAGCGTGTGCTTTTGTGCGTCAAGGAATTATACAACACAACTTAAGAATTATTATGATTATATCTCTCATATTTGACTGAAAATACCTTAATATTGAGCGCTCTGTTCTCGATTTCTGATGTACACTTCTGTATGATGAAGGGGATGCCATCGTGGCTGTTCTTAGCTGCCTGTGCGAAGTCAATGCCGAAGAGGTGAAGCCTCCCCTGGAGCTTCTTGTGGCCACACTGGATGGCCAGGGTCTCCAGGCACTTTTTATGGCAGGCCAGTGAACACTGCAAACATGATGACATATATCTCAAGTTACATGTTGAACATTTTGATCATCTGAGTTGCATAAGGAGTAGAGTAACACCAGGATAAAGCTTAGGTTTAATTATTATACAAAACCAATTAAAAGACTACTACGTATATCCCTCCCACTAAACCCGATAGAACCATCAGTTCCAGCTGGTTCCGGCTTTTGGGCACAAAAATATGCACTCAAAAGTACTCGTGAACTTCTCTTTGAATTAAGACCAAAACAAGAAAAGCTTCATGTCTAATAACCAGTTGAACCAGTGCCATGGAATGATTCCAGTGCACTGCAGAGTTTCAGTCTCATGCCATGGAACGATTCCAATAGACTGTAGAGTTAGAGTTTTATGTCTTGTCAATGTGTCTACCAGCATTACATGACCCATCTTAAAAAAAACTAAACACACAAAAACTGTTCTTGTGTATCATCAGTGTATCTAATAAATATGGAAAGAAACCGGATCTAAAATAAACAACGGGGGGGCACAGGGGTGATGGAGGCGACTCGTCAGAGGATGAACAAAAGGTCTTCAGTTTCCACTGCCCGTTCCCCAACTGAGTCCAGTTGGTGGATTTGGTCTCTGAGGAGAACTTGTGGCCAGTTTCAACTTTTCCCCTTTATTCAAACGTTTTGATGAGAGAAGAGGTGGTCTTTCACTTTTGTTTTTGTTTGATTTTTGCTCACCATGACTTATAAAGAAGCCATTGTGAAACTTTGGCAATGTTCATCTTGAACTTGTAATGCTCTCAATGCTGTGGATTCACTAAACTTAACAAAAAGTCCAAACAGAGGATCGCGGCTGGATTGCGTTTTGTTTTATCAGTTCTAAAACAGAATAAAAAGAAAAGAAACCAAGGTTACCTCCTCACACTCTGCTCCATGAAACACCACCAGGCCGTCACACTCACGACATTTGGATGGTGCTCTGAGCTTCCTCAGCTTGTGGGTTTGAGCAGCCTTGGACATCTGGGTGTTTCTAAAGGGGCCGGGAGAGCTGGCTGTTTCGATTACCATCTCACTTGAACCTGCGGAGCGGAGGGAGAGAAAGAAGAAATGAAGGACAAAAAACATCATTAGAGTTCTTTTTCTTCTTGTATATACTGTAGGAGCACATCTGAATCCTACTGACAAATAGGTCCACTATCAGAAAAGAGAACAAATCTACATTTTAGATAAAACGTAGCCACACAAAATGGAACCAGCAATCCCAAAAGAACTAAACTTACAGGGTTAGTAATATGGGGTAAAAATGTATACATGTGGTGTAGATAAAATGATACTGTACAAACTAACAAATGGGCAAAATATTTACACGACATGAAGAGAAAGATGTATATCTGCTCAGGTTGTCTTACCATTATCAGAGGGTGAGGGAGGCTCTCGCTCATCCAGGTCATCAGCAGATGACATGGTGCCAGTAGAGGGGGTTCTGGGTAACCTCCTCTTGAAGTCTCCTGAAAAGAAAGGCAGGACACACCAGTAAGTCCACATCTCAACAACCACATCGAGTCACTTCTCTTTTTGCTGTGGTCAGTATTGCAGTGTTGAGGATGAGCAGTACTGAGCCCTGCAAACTTTCAGAATTAAATGCAGAAGGTGAAAAGGCGTGGTCAGTTTCATGCTGTTGTTAATTAAATTCTTGATGGGGGGTTGTTGGTGATTCACACCTCTATTGACTGATCAGTTAATTCCATCCAATAAGGAGGCTCATCTGGGTTAAAGTCTTTACGCTGTTTAAACTATAGGGGGTGGATGGAGGAATGGTGAGAGGGGGCTCCAGCCAAGAACGTCCTGATCTTACTTTTTTTTTTTTAAAAACGAATTCTTATACTGACACTTATGCAAGAAAGATTTCAATCAGACAAGTAAATATCTATTGTCAAATTTTACTTCGTGAAATGTTACACAAAGTGTAGTATTGAGTGCCCACCTGCCTCAGGAAACACATATCAACAGGTCTTCATTTACATCAACTGACACCAATTCTTAGGAAAATCTCCTATGCAAACACTTGGAGGAGGCCTGTCACGTCATTTTAGGAAGCAGATCTGTACAAGGCCATTACACTGTGACACATAAGTACTGTTGCACAGTAACAGAGGAAACATTGGAAAAAAACTACCTTTCATGTGTTTGTGTGGGTAATAGACTTATAGAGTTATGTAATATTAAACAAAGACGCACCACTGTCAGTGGTTGCTAAGCCACTTGATTCTGAGATAACACACTGACAAAGTTGGGTGAACATCAAGTTCATATGCTTGAAGGCCTCAGGCGCGCTTAAGAAAGTCAGCACTGAAGAATGTCCCTCCTGTCTGTCATCTGCAATGTGCGGCATACGGCTGCTACACCTGATATGTAGAGCTAGGTGTTGTGTAACAAACGGGGGAAACCAGATTTGGATTTAATATTAAAACAACCATTGTGCATGTTTTGTTTTATTTCTTTTTTTTACCTGCAATTTGTTTGGTGAAATCGACTAAATTAAATTCAAAGCTGAACAAAAAAAAAAATTGAATTGGGGTGAGTACATCTTTGGGTAATAAAGCTGGCTGCTACCATGGTCCTACCTGGGCTTGCAGTGGGTGAGTCCATGGACCGGGACTCACTGCTTCCTCCAGCACTTTCTGAGTCGCTGGACATCCCCCCACCCTGGCTGGTTGAGGCCCAAGGACGAAATGGGGCCTGAATCCTAAGTGCTGGATAAAAACATACCGTAGGAAAAACATTGGAAGACGTGAAAATCCGCTCATGTTGTAAAAATGTAACCATTACATTTCTGTTCATTATAGACTATAGATGAAATATAAATGTTGCTTAAATCTTGGTTTGAAATTAAATCATAGATTACTTAATTACCCTTGACATGAATCACAGTCATAACTGGATTTGCTTCAGTGGATAGGATTATTTAAAACATAAATATGCAAATGCATGTCTTCTAGTTACAGGCTACGTAAAAGATTTTGACGAGGGTTACCAAAAGATTTCCTGTTATTTCAGCTGTGTGTTGAATCTCTAAAAAACACAATCACATACACCTTTTACACAGCCTTGGCATCAAATCAACCAGCAGAGTGTAATGGCCAATTTGCACTTTAGTATTGTTTGCCTATGACGCCAACTACCACTATCTTTTCACCTAACTGTTGTGAGACCATTAACCACTGATCACCCTAATACTGCTTAAAAGGATCTGGGTGGATCAAAGTTGCACTGTTGATAACAACTTGTCTTGGCTGTGGCTCTTTTACATTTTGGTCTACTGAGACTAATGGTGTCTGTTCTACAATGAAATTCACCCTGTAAGACTGTGCAAAACGATCCTTCTATTCCTTCGTCTTTTCTTATCTGATTAAAAAAAAAGTACCTTGGATGTCGGTGCTACTGTTGGAGCGCCTCTCTGCAATTTTGGCATGCTGGGCATTGATGGGACTGTCCACATCATCTGCTCCAAGGAGGTCTGAGGTCACGGACACTTGTGACAGGTTGCTGTGGGATGAGTGGCTGCCAGTGAGCGAGCGCTTGTTGAAAGGCATCCTAGGAGGGAAAATGATGGAAAGAAAATAATGATATTGTTTATAGTTAAGTCACAGTGCCTGGAAGCTATTAAGGTTTAAGCAACAGGCTGTTATGGATCTGAAACACAAATACTAAAGGCCTGAGTCACGATGCCCCATAAGTTGTGTATTTATTCACTATCTTTTGAGCTAACCTCAGAAAACACACCAAAGATACCCTGAGTTTTTGTGGAGATGTTCTTTGTGTTTGGGTGGACTATTGCTGATCAGATGAATTTATTTAACCCAAGAATTTATTTAACACAAGTCAATTTAATTTATATAGCCCAAAACAACAAATGTGCTTTACAATCAATATATCATACATCACTGTTTATCCTTAGATACTAAACCTGAATGAAGATAAACCGCCAATAATAACAGCCGTTAATGGAAAAACTCAAAAAGCGCAAAGCAGTATCCCTCTAGTCACTCTCATTTCTTTCCATTTTCTAGTAATGCTTAACAGTGAAACTTATATTACTATTATATAAGTCTATGATTCTTGTCTAGCAATAACACTCCTCTCTTCAGACAATTTTAAATTTGATCTGTATCTGTAATTCCTGTACTGAATTTCCAAACTGCCAAGCATATTTCCTAATTCCATCAGCGCTGAAAAGAAACCTGAATAATCATGAGATCATGAGCCTCACCTTACCTTCAAAGACAGCAGTTAATTAAGTGATTGACAACGATTAACTGACTTGTATATGCTTGCCGATGGCTAACGTACGAGCCATCCCAACCATTGTTAATGAAAGTACACCTCACAACATGCAGTATTGTAGGACAGCGTTCTATATTTAACCCTTTGAAGACCAATGCTGTGGATGCGTGGGAGCACGAGTGTGTGTCTAACTTTCATTTCCTCTTTCCCAAGCTGAATTCTTTTGATCAGAGGGGTCAGAGCTGGGGGGTGGGGGATACAGGGAGAAAACTACGTAAGAACAAAGCACTCTCTTCTTTCCATCTGTGTGTGTGTGTGTGTGTGTGTGTGTGTGTGTGTGTGTGTGTGTGTGTGTGTGTGTGTGTGTGTGTGTGTGTGTGTATGCATGTGTGTGTGTGTGTGAGTGAGAGAGGGAGAGAGAGAGAGAGACCACCAACTTGTGTTAACAATGCCTCTGCAAGAAGACGGTACTAAAATTGCCCAACTACAAAGTCACCACTGTGTTTTTCATGTTATTTAAAAACAATTTGTATGTAATTTGGAAGCCACTTAAAACTTTAATGAGGGTTTAATGAAATTAACGGTAAGCCCACCACCCCTGCTCATCTCTCCAGTGATCGCAGTCATTTCCGCAGGAAGCCCTGGCCAGCCCAATTGTTTTACACTTCATTTTTACACTTCAATTGTTTTTTCACTCCACCTCTCACCACTGAGATCTGCAGTACCAGATTGTTACGGTTACTCCATTTCACTGTATTTATAACCACTTGCTTGCCACAAATAAATATTCATGTTCCCCCAGAATCCTATGATGCAAGCTTTGAACTTTAGGACTGTGAACCTCTCAGAGAGCCACGACTTTATCAGTATCACTAAAATAACTCACTCAGTCACTTCCTTGATAAAATCTGAGAAAATAAACAATCACTGATAAGTAAGGGGACTGACGTAGTTAAAAGTAGTAACTAATTAGCGAGCATCAGGTTTCAGTTTAATTTAAGAGTCCAATAAGGTTCATGACCTGTAGATGTGCCTACTCTATAATATCATCGACTGCCTTACTGGGGTTATTGTGCAAGCTGCTACTGTTTGCAGGTTGTTCATTAGGATACGAATGTTTCTAATTATTTGTTATTAGACATACCTGTGACTTGAACGTCAATGCTCTCAAATATGAAAGATTCATTTTTACTGCTTAAATTACTTGCAAATGTCACAATGAAAACTCGAGCCGTTGAACCTATGTGTTTCTTTGCAGCAGTATCTTGATGTCTCACCCTGTGTTCGGTGTGACAGCTGAATCAAACGAGTGGGACTCCAGGCGAGGTCCATCAGTGGGTAGACTCCTGACAAAGTCGATATAGCGCTGGCCCGGCTCGTACAGTTTGGCATTTTCACACAGACTCTGGTGGTTGACAGGGAGGGATACGACCTGGGCCTGCTGGAGCTGGAACCAATTCACCGTCACCTGAAACAAGCATTGAGAGCCTCCTCATCGGTCTTGCCAGGATGTAGTACATTATTTCTGTTATTCATGTTCGTCTAAATTTTAATAAACATCCGCACAAATAAACATGCCCGATACTTACAGCCTTGAGGGTGAGGTCGCACTGGGAGACCATCTCTCTGATCTGAGTGATGATCTCACTCTTGGTGTTGGCCAGATCAACTCTCTTCTCCCCCACATCAATCTGACATGCTTTGCAGTGCTCCCTGGCCTCCTCAGCCTGCAAACAGAGGAAATCATGATTGTCTTGTCAGTCAAAAACATTATGATGGATTGCTATTTTTGTAACTGCTGCAAATCGTATGGTCAGACCAACCAACGATACTCATCAGCTCAGACGAGAGGTAAAGACAAGGACAATACCCTTAAGCCTGATTGTTATCTTTTGTTTGCCGCCAATTCCTGTGTCGATTCAGAGCTGATAATAAGAATATGAATGTATTGCCTATATACATGCTAGCTACAGTTTAACTGACAGTATGTACTTTGAACTGGGATTGTGTTTATGGTCTTGATGGTATAAATGATGGAGTCCAGCATGGAATTGTAGATGTGCCTTTCAACCTTTTTCTATCCCTCTGTGCTTTCAATATCCAATAAATGTCAACAGAGTGCAGCAAAACAGGAGTGTGAGTGCAGTATTTGGGTTTCTGTTTTCGTGGGTGTGTGTCAAATGTGTCTGTGAAGCACCAAACTGAGATAGTACTGTGGCAGGGGGGAGGCTGATCGCGCTCCAATGGTGGTGAGATTTCAACATACTGCTAAAGTGAGTTACAGAGGCTGACAGTCTGATAAATCAAAGCATTAAAACCAACTTTAACAAACAAAAACTAAATTCAGGGCGCATTCAAAGCTGCCACAATTCAAGAGCCACAGACCCATCAGAGGAGGTTCTGTACCTTCTGCAGGGCCTCCTCCTCCAGCCTGCGCCTCTTATCTAGCTGTTTGGCCGCTGCTGCTCCTCCTCCTCCTCCGATCTGCTGCTCCTCCTCCAGGCGGCTGGTGGACACCTTGGCCTTCTCATACTCCTCCTGCCGCTGGGCCTGCAGCAGCCGAGCCTTCCTCAGAGCACTGTCTGCCTCATGCTGGAGATGCACACACATTAAGTTCAAACAAAGGCAAAAAAAAGAAAGAAAACACATCACATACTGCACATATAGTACATGCAAACGCAGACGTGCCACATACAAGACAAGTACAAATGTGGCAACACTGGTAAGAGTCTACGAGCGGCTAATCTTGCCATTTTTCCAGTGTTAAGTGTTATTAGCTTAGTTAATGATGCAGGCTACATAACTACATGACTGCAGAGCATCCAAGTATACTTGGTTTAGGTATTATTGAGCATTCTTGGTCCGAGCCCCCTAGTCAGTCAACATCTTTAGATTCTGTATGCGTTTGTGGGTGGCCCCTCATCAAATCCCAACCTAACTCACCATTTTCTTTTGCTCTCTTTGCCATTGCTCCTTGACCTCTTTTCGTAGTTTGTCCAGCTCATTCTTTCTGGCTAGGAGAGGCTGGAAAGAAACACAAGCACCCCCCCGCACCGCACACACAGTCAGTAAGTCCTCTTGTTTCCATTATACAGCTCGAGTCCCATTTGAGAAATGAATCTTTTGCCTTGTTGGATTACCTGCATGAATTTGTTGCTTTGGAGTACTGCTGCTGTGTGAAGTACCAGCTGGCTGTATTCAGTATCATTTTTGAAAGCAGTCATGTAGATTTCCCGGAAAGGCATGAATTCCTTAAAAGAGAAGAGGAAAGTCTTAGTCTCAACACCCAGCAGCTAAAAGGCAGCAGCAAAACAAGCATGTCAGAGCAAGTCAAAACCAGCAGCAACATTTACTCACCTGCTGACTTGCAAGCGTCTTTGCCGATTCGGCCATTTTGGCGTAACTCTTTGCACACTCAATATCTGCAAATAGACAAATTGTCATTTATGTGTGTGCAAATATTTGAATTGTGCTGAAGTACATATTTGTTGGATCTTCCTTGAATACAAGGCTAACTGAAAAAAAAAAACATTGAGGCTTTTTCTGATTAAATCACACCATGTCCTTGAGTCATGAGACAAATCTATGAAATTAATCAGTAGATAAAGTATTAACCACAGTGGATGTGTTAAACAAACAACATGTATGTTTGCCTGATAACAAACACTACTGTACTATACAGCTTGACTGAGCGCTTTGTGTCACTGTGTTGACTGGCCGAGTGACTAAGTATTAGACTGAACCATTCATTAACCGGCGAACAAAAAAGCTCTCACACTGCACACTCGGCATTGAGCCTGGATAAAGCTTGATTGTTTTAAGGCCTGAAAATTTTCTCAGGAAATTGGCCCCCAATTAATCCCCACATCTTGGCTCTGGCAATCCTAAACACAGCATGACATATGATTAGAATGTATTGGAATTTAGATTAATTAAAAGACATTCTACAGACAAATCTAAAGAAAAATCGGATGATAAATCTCAAAGAAGAAAAATTCATTGAATATCAACAAGTTTACTCTAGATAAATCTAAAAGTAGGTGTTCACTTTGATAATTATGTAACGTAAAGTATATAAACTGACAACTAATCTTAAAAACACTCAAAAAGAAGTGCTTTGCTTGTTTGTTACTTGTTGGTGACTTGGTTGGAAGCCAATCGTGGTCCAATATGTTGTTTACATAAGTGTGATGTGGAAACTGGAGCCTTCAGTGCAGAAACACTGAGACTGTGGACTTTTCAGCCAAGTAGAAGACATCTTGTGTCTAGCAGGTCAACTTTTGAAATAAAGATTTTGAATGTTATAGATGCAAATTTAAGAACTCTTAACCAAGGTATTGAACCTGAACAAACAAAAGTATTATTCAAAGCAAAGTATGTTTTATGTTTTAAAAACATATCTGAAGGGGGTCTTTAAAATAACCATCATTGTTTCAATGAAAAACCTCTAATTACCATTATTGTGATGTTAGACCATAAACCTACATGTCATGGCATGTACATCTAATACAGAGAATACTTTAACATGACGACACGCACTTAACTTTCGTACTTCATTACATACTTAGGTGCCTGGTTCATGACAGCTGATGTTTGGACATCAGTGTGACAGGTGCTACTTAGCTGCTGCTTCTCTACATGTCAGAAATGCTCGTGTTTCTGACATGTAGAAACTGTATACTTGCACTTGTATTCATCCCTCCGCCTGTGCCCTAACTCACCCATACTGAGCCGCTTCTCCACCCATGCCAACAGCTCTTTGGTATACTTGGACCAGGCCTTGGCATAGAGCAGCGCCGACTCCACCCCGCTGTCCTGTCGCTGCAGTGTCCTGTCCACCTCTTCTGCCCGAACCGGCGGAGACGGTCCTACGAAAACCACCCGAACCGCACATGGCAGGTTATAGAAGACGGGCTTAAACATGACTGCTGGCAAATCAACCCACAATCAACACGCCTGTTGCTACTACATGTGCGTTAAGCTAGCAACATCTGTGATTGTGAGTCAGCGAGAAAAGCCCAGTCTGACCTTGGGTGAGCGCGATATGAGCTAATACCATGTGAAGATAAGTAATGCTGACAGGGGACTGACTGCTGGACGTATTAATAAGTGGTTAAGGAGGCTGCTCATGAAGACTGAAGAGCTAGTTGTGCTCTTACCTCAGATAACCCCACACACATTCCAAAGGCAATGACACCACAGACTTCTCATAGTGATAATGCAGCAACAGCAGGTCATCTTAAGATTTATTTATTCAAACAAATTTACCAGGATCAGTTTTCCCCTACAGTTCCACAGAACAGCACCAGAGTACAGTGACTGTATGTTACAGAGATCTGTCTTACCTGGCGGATCATCTTTCTCGGGACCGGATCCTCCAGATTCCACGGAGAGGTTCTCAAAAGACTGAAAAACAGACAGATGGAAAAAAAAAACATCTACAATGAGGAGGATGAATTTCCTACTCAAGGCACGGTATGCTCTGCTGACAAGCTTGAAACGAGGCTTATCAGAACCTGGGCTTCCTCTTTAGAGCAGTTCTAAAACCTACAGCAGGAAAATAACAATACAATAACATCAATTCATCATTTGCGGAGGCCATTTCGGGAACATGCGTCAACCTGAAAGAGCTCGCTTAACCCTTGAACTCGGCTGGGTAATTTTTCAGAACTTTTGCTTGACAATTCAGGGGTAGTCGGCCACATCCTGGCCTTCATGAGACACTGAATAAACTAATGATAAATGAATGTTCAAGAGTGGGGGATATATGAATACATTAATATCAGCCTTTTGAATGTTGCTGTCAACTACACTTCTGGTAAGTGCCAATTTCACACCTCACCATGACGCACGATATAAATATTGTACTTTTCTTACCCTGCTTCTCTTAGTCAGGGGGAGCCCCAACACTGATCCATTCTCTACATCTCCCATAAGGAAGTCAGACACTCTGAGGGAAAATAGAAAATCAACAGATTCAATTGAGGAAGGTTGAAATTGATCAAAGAAAGCATGCAAAAGAATCAGTTTAAAACATAACTCCAGGTACTCCAGTGTTTCAGTATTACACTTCCATCAAGTGTGGGAACTCATGACGTTACAGATGCAGCAGAAGCCGTGCCGTCTTGACTTTTAGTCCCAAAATTCAATAAAACCTTTAATTAGACCATGCCCCCTCTTGCTGTACACGCCGAAAACTCCTCACCTCTGGGGTTTGTGATACAAGATTTCTGTTTCTAAAAGGTAGCATTTTAAGCCCAACTTATTATTCTTTCTTAAACTCTGGCAAGAGCCACGGGTAAAATCAGTGGAGTTCCCCTTGAATGCTGAAATGTAAATGTCACATATTTGTTAGGCTGATATTTACACAGCATTGTATCATTATCTAGTTCTGGATCTACTCCCCTTTTTTATTTGCCGTTTCAAGGCTTAGTTTTATCTTTTTCTATATCATTTCTATCTATATTATTGTTTCCTTTGTGCGTATTCTTAATTCTTTGTTTCTGTTCTTATGTTGCTTTTATCATGCATGTTGTATGTTGTATTTCTGTCTTAGGCTTGTTCAAAATGTGCTATATAAATACTAACTGACCTATATTAATTACGCAGTCTCAGAATTGATGGAGAACTGATACAGTTGAAAAAGTACTCCTGATTAAGAAGAATAGTACTGTCAACTAACATACAGTTTGGGCCTTGGGAATTGCAATCAGAGCGATGACATCATACTTACACATTGCCAAAGGTGAATGCCAATGTGTCGATAGCGGTGTAGATCTCTCCAAAAAGCTTCTGCTTGTTCTCTTCGTTCACCTCCTTAAAGTTCACCCCTGTCAGATTGTGATAAAGTGGGATTGAGTCAAGCTTTAGCAAACCTAAACCCTGCATACTGAAGACATCCTGCTTTGGCGCCACTGATGTTGCAGTGTTTCAGGCATGAATCTCATCGCATGATTCATCATCCTGTGCGTGGCGTCAAATATGGAGTCAATGAAAATCTCTTTTGAGTCGTGCTGTACTCCTCAAACATACTAGGAGCTCAGGCACTGTTCTCTTTTCGTATGTCAAACGTGCAGACATTTTAAAATTGAACGGCCCCTCAGAGGCATCCAAGAACAACGCTGTACCTTAAATCAGAAAAGATAAGCAAAGACTGCAAGCGTATATATTTGGCTGTAATCTGGAAAGGCAGTAGTTTCCTGCTGTAAGTCTAAACACAGTGATGACTGAGGAAAGAATAACGGAAAAACACCAGTGTAAATACAGCTGTAATCAGTCTTCACAATAAACTTCCTGTCCTGACTGAGCAGAGAGAAAATAAACTAGGAGAGAGATGCACAGAAAACGAGACCGAAAACCAAGCAATAAATCAGTGATGTCACTGACCACTTTGCTGCCTCCGTGATTTCCTCAACCTTTCCTTTCAATTAGAACAATGGAGATTTCTAGAGTTCAAAAGGAGCAGACATTTCGATCTACCGTCTTCCCTTATTGGCGTTGACTTTGTTTTGAGAGTTTCTGTTGGGAATGTCTTTGTAATTGAGATAGGAAAGGAGATTTGGAGATGAACCGTTCTCGTCTTTTCACCACTCAAAATGCTTTAACACTAGATTCGCACATCATTTATACAGGAGGAATCTGATTGAATAGGAGGAGAGTGTTCATTCACACTGCAAAGCTGTGCTTTGGGAGCAGTTTGGGGCTCAGTGTCTTTCCCAGGGACACCGAGACACGCGAACTGGAGGAGACAGTTTTCCGATGGTCGACAACCTGCTCTACCTCTGAGCCACAGCCATCACAGTATGAAAACTGCACGGCCACAGAATGAAAACTGAGGGACATCTATTGACTAACGCCTTCCAAATACTAGGATGCTTTCCCAGCAGATATTAGGCATTGCATCCAGGACTTTTGGAAACACTTGTCAGATAGGTAAATTGCGCTACAAATGGCAAAAGTACAATTTACCCACCTCAAAACTTTCTTCAGCATTTCTCCTGTTTAACAGAAATAAGCCGTCTTGATCATGACCAGAAGTAACCATTACTTCGGGGTGAGATTTTTCTCTCAAAACACCTTCAACAAGTTCCAGTCGTGTGTTCCTCTATCCAGCAGAAGGAAACTTGACAGAGAGTAAATCCAATGTAAAAATTCTTCTCTTAATTTGAGGCACAAAAAGGATTTTGACAGGTTCCAATGTTCATGGGGCCCTGGGAGCCTCTGTTCAACCCCAGGCCAGTTCCTGTAGCTACCACCATTCAAAGCATGAAACTCCCTTATGCTGTTACATGTCCTCCTCTTCTCTCCAACCCCTACCCCCAACAGGACATCCTGAGGCTTGCTGGAATACAATGCCAGTACTCGCTCAGGCCCCAACCAGTGGTCCAAACGTGGAAGTTACATCATCGGGAAAAAATGGTATTGTTTCACTGGAAAAGCACAACACTGTCGAAACTCTCATCAGCTGCAAGGTCCTTCGCAGCATTCAGGTCTAAGAACTTTTCTTCCAATAAAGAATATCGCAAAGGTGTAGCGAATTGGCATGCTAATGGGTGTGAGGTATCAAGATGGAAGAAGTGACGCAACTTCATATGAACAACTATCCTACCTGTGTGTTGATGTAGTTATGAAACGTAGAAATGCAATCCATCCATCCATCCATTCATCTCTGTTCTATTTGTACAGATCCACTTTAAAATTTCTTTTCTAACATTAAAACTCATCTCAAAACAACACACCTCCATAAATAGTAGTATAACACAGTTTTACATCTTCATGTTGTGTAACATTAACGGCTCTGAGATTTGGTCGTGAAAGATAATGTATTTAAGGGCAAAGATGATATTGAACCATGTCACTGTGTGAGTGTCAAGAAGTGAGCAATTCTGGCCACCTAGTGGCAGAAAAGACGTTATAGCATGCTTCACTGCACCTTATGGAAAGACTAGACAGTTACAGCCAATGTAAAAGCTAAAAGCTTCCCTATTCAAAAAGATTCTTCTCTGTGTGCCTCTATTGTGCGTCAAGACGTTTGATTGTCACACAAATAGTCAAGTTGGTGCACGAAAGATGGCACTAATAATTGTGTAAGGCACATACACGCACACACCCATGTGTGTATTTGGACTCATTTCAAATATTTCAGTGAAGGTAAGCTACTTTCTTATGCAGAGCCTCTTCAGGCTTTGTTCACTTCACCATGTCACTATTCCTTATTAAGTGAAAGCTTTTCAAAAAGCTATGCAGCCCCTCTATGCCCCTCTTTGCAATGCAAATTGAGACGAGGTATACTCAGGGGATTCTTGTGTGGCGGCCAAGTTAAGAATTGACCTGCACGCCAGATCATAATCTCAGAGAATGAGGGATTCAATAGGATTCCTCGGTGTAGTTCCCTTTGGACTGGCAGACAAAGCACAAAGGACACCCGCTTCTCCCTGCCTCTTGAATCAGGTATCTGACTCCAAAATATTATTTTCTTACTCTCTGTATGGGGTCTGAAACACATGCTGATGCATTCTAAGCACTTGAGTGACTTCTGAGGAGTTGCATTGCTTTGAAGCTTTAAGAAAACGACACAGAAACATTCCCTGGGAAGTTCTTTTTAAGACTTGGGAGGACAGTGTGAGAGAGAGGACATAGTAATAGTGGATGTCCATTAGATAAAACTGTCAAGGGAGAAGCAGGCATTAGATAAGCAGAGACAGAAAGCAGACCGAAGGAAGAGTGGAGGAGTAGCTGGTATGTTTTACAGGAAAGCTGTGAGTTATGGGTCTGTATGCGTTCAAGGGAGATCTGGTCATCATACTGTAGCTCACCTTTGACCGTGGCGATGACGGTTCCAGCTGTACTGAGGATGTCCACTGAGTTGAGGCTCTGGTGTTTGCTGATAATGGCCTTCAGGACGCGCAGCAGCTCCCCGAGGCGTTCGTGGACTGCATGATGGAGGCAGTCCTGGTGCTCTGGAAAGTTACAGAAAAACGTTTACCAAAGAACAATTAATGTGTACTCAACTTCCCTAAGTCACAATTTTTTCATTTTCACGTTTTACATTCAATCTACCTTGAAATAAGCACAATCTGACTGTATTGTGTAGTAGTCAATAAATTACACGCGTTACACTGCATGTTGCCAGAAAATTCAATTGAAGCATTGTTTAGAATTTATTCACATTAGCAATCATGTCATACTGGGATCTCAGAAGGATTTTTCCCCCCCATCAACTCTCAATTAACCATTTAACACAATGACATTGGGAAAGACAGTAAAAACACAATTTTAATTTTAATTAACAGCTACTGCATTATCCACTAGCCTTGTTAATCTAATCTAAAAAAAAAAATAATAATCAGGGCCACTCGGTGTTCCTCTGATCCTCTGAATGATGACAAGTCAGTGTGCAATTAGCCAGGTTTGATATGCTATAAAACACACTATGTAGAGGCTATAAACTTACTAGTTTTGCTTTATTTATGGAACTTGTACTGCATTTCAAAGAATAGGCTTAACTATGTATCATGTGCTGTGAAACCTGAGCAGATTGGACCTGGAACCCTGCTATTTAAAAATCTCCCTTCTTTGAATGAATGGTGCAACCACATTGGAAACAGGATTACTACATGACATTCCAGCTTTGTTGGCTGAAAGAGTGACCATGGCAGCCGTGTCAGACTACTGCCATCCATTCACAACAGCTCTAGTCAACACTGTAGCAATTAATGGTCTGTTAAGGCAAATACGCCATAAAGCAGAGATGGCAGCGAGATTGCATACAGCAAAACTGCACATAGAGCTGATATGGTGCTAACCTGACAGGACAGTGCAGACCTTGTGTGCTTTGCTGCAGTTAACAGGTAGTTAGTCCCTTAACCACAGAAAATATGGCATCTAAGGTATGCGGTTTCGTGTACTAGATGTGACTTTACAAACAGTGAGTCACCACCATTTACAATGGGACAAAATGCTCTATACTATCAATTAACCTTGATAATGTGCTCTTGGCATGGTTGAGGGTTGAGGTCATGACAAAGAAAATGTGAATGAGTGCATGAACTAGGATTTAAGTGTTTTTTACGATCCATTGAAAACATTCCAACTACTATAGGGTAGTGTGACAGGGCTCTGATGCAGCTAGCATGACTAATACAAGAGGGAAATGAAGAGTCGTCTCTCTGCTCTTCTCTCACACAAAAACACACACACACACACACACACATCATCGGCATTGTGACTGAAACATGTTCCAGTCAGAGGCTGTAATCACACTATACACTGTGTACTGCTCCACAGGTTGTTCTCATTTCATGCTTTAAATGTAATCATCATAGTCACATGTAGAAATGAGCTGATTCTTGGTCAGGTCTCTTTGTATCTTACCGAGTAAATAAAGGTTAAATAATAAAAAAGAAAACAGAAAGAGAGAGAGAGAGCGAGAGAGAAAAAGAGAGAGACAGACACACACAAACACAAAAAGAATGGTTACAGGCAGTCAAAGCCACATTTTGTGCTGACGATCACTCCTGGATTACCCCTTCATGGAAAGGGGGATCAGAAAGACTTTAGCTGTCTCCCATTTTTTCTTTTATTCATTAGCCCTCTTTTTTGGAGTGGGACAAATAGTGCCGCCAGTGGGGCTAATAATGCTGGGTCTGTGTGGCCACCATGACAATGCTAGCTGAGGCCTGACCCGGAAATCCAGCCAACTGACCAGCAGGTGACAAGTTCACATTGACCAACAAGGTCACAACATCACAACATGACAACAAGAATGAAGCACAGATAAAACAGACAAGATGTAGAGGCCACAATTCCCCAACTAAATGTCAAAAAAGAGCAATAGAACACATTTGTGTGTTTGCTGTATGTTCCTGAGTTTCTTATAGGCCTCTGTTTTTCCGTCAGTGAAGTCATAATGTGTCGGAAGGCCATAGATGCTACTGCTTTATTGATTTCTGATAACGCTGCCAATCAGCTCACCCTGCAAATGGGCCACTTAACATAAACCCAAAGGTCGGGAGTGATTCAGGAAGGAGGAAACAGCTGTAGAAAATAACACTGCAAGATAGTCAAGAAGTAATTCCAGGTGAAAATCAAGTACTTGCCAAAGATCCACACACAAACAAATCAACTTGGCTAAAAACAGACACACTGTAAAGATTACATAAGAAAGGCACTGTTCTATTACCACGTGAACTACTCCATGCTAACATGCCCTGTTGCTTCTAGCTTGCCAAAAGCTTCTCCACAGGACCTGGAGAGTCCTATCCTTCACCATAGCAACCATTTTCATCCATCTTCATCAGATGTCATGCACAGCTCCTTCTAGTGCCAAGGGCCTAGTGGTTTTTGATGATGAAAGCCTCTCATCCTTTTGTTTCAACTGCCCAACTCCCCAAGAGGCAGGAAAAGGGCCAGCGGTGTGCTTCTGGCACAACCACACATCAAACAGAGACTCAGTGCTTCTATGCACTCAATGCACATGGGTGTACGGAGAAGGCCACTCTCTTTGTTGGTAGCCTGGATTACTATGTCATTGTAAATGACTGTATCTGTACAATCCTGAATAAAATGACAAAAACTGTGCTACATTATGTGATTTTGTAGGAATGCGACATGTTTTTTCCATTTCCGCTCGCTCAAACTAAGACATAATCTTGTAGTAAAATACTTGACAGGAAGTAGATTTTGTGCACCTGATACAAACAAAATCCATCTAATATATCATATTATCCTTGAAGTAAATGTATTTCCAGTGTTCATCCTTTACTGTTTTCCCAAAGACCTCATCTCTCATAATCTTATACAGGCACCCCAACCCACCATAATTTGATAAGGGTCAAAGTTTACAATGAGCTGCTTCAACACTTAAGCCCTTAATTGGTCCTGGTCAGTTTAGATCCCATTTATGGGCATTATCCTTTCAATGACAAAATACACACAATGGCCTAAATCATCCCGACACAGGCTATACACCCCATTCATCGACCGAGTAACTGAATCCCGAGTCCTGGAGGCATCAAGCCTGAGCAAGCTAGAGGTTTATTAAGGACGAGCCTAAACCATGAATGCCCACGAGACAGAGGGTCTTCCTTTGCAAAGCTCCATGGGCTTCAATCTTCAATAGTGGTTGTGTGGCCTATTGGACCATCCTAAATGGAGGCTAATTAGCAAGACATTATGGTTGCGTCCACCAGCCCAGCAGGACACAGGATAATGTACAGAGACTGATTATTTAACCCCTCAACTGCCATTCTGGCTGAGACACAAAGAGAAGAAGACTCGTTCCCACCACGGAGGGCCAGTTAAAGGAACATCTGACTGATGCATTTTGTTTCAGCAGTGGTATTGTCTTGTTTAAAGCGGGAAAGAAAGTTTGGAAAAGAAAATTTTGCGGAAAAAGTTGCAACGACAGAGGGTGCTTCAACTTGCAAATATTAGCCATCTAAAAACTGACAAAAAAAACAAACAAGCTACAGGGAAGATCATTCTATTTTCCCCTGGGAAGACCTCTGAGTTTTTAAGAGGACTTGTTTGAGTGCCGAAAACTCACCATTGTCCCTGGGGCCACTAGCAAACAGAGGGACTGGTCACCTCGTGGGTCTGCCACATGAAGCATTTATGGAACAATAAATCACAACGGCAGCTTTTCACTTTTCACGGGAAAGAAGGATTTGGGTGTGAGTGTGTGTGTGTCTTTGTCTATGTGTGATGGTTAGCGGTGGGAGGATTCTAAGGAGTGATAGGGGAGGAGTTTTGGTGAGTATAGATGGGTGGGGAGGGGAGGGGGGTGTTGTGTGTTATTTGTGGTAATACTCTCCCTTGGGATTTGTCCCAAATTTACCCCTGCACCCCACTTCCCTGCTTCGGTGGGGGTTATGAGAGAAGGAGAGAGTGAGAGACATTCCTGGGCATAATAAGCTCTGGTGAATGAAGGCTACAGGGGGATCAGACTCTGATCCTGATGAGAAGGAGGCCGCGGATCAGGAGCTGCTCTGAGGCTGCCAGTAACACATTGCCAGGTTTTTACTTCATTAGCGTCATGGAAACCCAACATTCCAGCCTCTTGTTTGGGAGCAGGAACGGGAGTTGCAGGAGTGAGGGGTGGAGGGGGATTCATAATGAAAACATGGTCAGATCATTCACCATCGAGATGACACCTCAATACCAAAACATTGTGCAGCAGAGGTTCACTGACATTTGCATGTTATGAACCTACAACTGCACTAACTTGAAGCCACAGACTGCCGTTTGATATCGTTTCGTCCTGATGATCGAGAATAGAAAGAACATCACATTTGTTGATTTAGTCTGTGCAGTATGTAGGGAGATAATACTGGTGAGCATGAAACCAGCAGCCATAGCAAAATTCTTTACCTGGGACATTTGTGAATTAATATTCTTCTCTTTGTGAGGTTCCACTAAAACCCCTGTTTTTCATATTCATCATTTCAAATAATTTATTTGGTACTTAAGCTCAGTGCTAACCTGCAGGGTTGATGCAATGGGCAAGCTTGATTATTTGCCTAACTGTCTAGTTTAAACACACATTACAATAGAGACGGATCTACTGGTGTCACGCAACATGCAATGTTAAAACTTAATATCTGCCCACAATCTATGGCCTTCCACATAAAAATAAAATGTTGTCTCGCTAGACCATCAATGCACTGATGCTTTTTTATGTGCAACATAAGGAAATGCTCTCATTTGGGACTTAGAATCAATGGCTTGACTCTTTAAAGCACAAAACGTCCACTAGGGCCTGACACAATATGACTTGGCAACATTCCTTTTGCTCTGACCCTAGCTATGCTCAGTCATGCATTGCAAATCATGGGAGCAATGTATTATTTATGCTTCAAAACATTTGAGGGAACGGAGGGGTGCTTATTGCCACAAAGCAAGTGTGAAATCACTAAACATGTCACAACTGGGTCTGAAGAGGTCCGATCAAATCTCATGGCAGCTCATGGCAAAGGGGGCTAAATAGGATGTTGGACAGGCTAGCCATGACCAATGTCAATCAAAACCTCCCAATGTGTTCTATTGAGTCAGACCACAGCTGGACATTCCAGCATCTCACCCCTTAATAACCAACTACGACTCTGTAGTGGCAGTTGTTTCAAAGAAATTGTGCATTCATCAAAATCTATGGTAAGGCTAGATTTCAAGGGGCTCCTTTCAGACTTTGCCCCTTCTTCAAAAGACAAGTAACCAAATGTGGGTCTAATAATCAATCACTGTGTGACTTAATAACCTTTGTTTTGTTCAAATGGATTCTTCTTTACTTGGCTAGGGTGAAATGCCACATTCTTTCACATAACCCTCTCACCAGTACTACATCTTTAAATGGGGTATTCATGTGCATTGCTAAAAATGACCCCATCGTTTCAATCCACATATGAACTATGTCTTTGCCCGACTATAAGGGGGCCTTGCAAAATGGGTCCACTTAACCTTTAACACTTTGGCAGGGTCACTGCAATGGGTGGCCCATATGTCCCTTGATATCCCCCTCCCAAACATACTTCCTGTGGTCAGTGGCCCTGGTCCACCTCTGTCGACAGACCACCGGTGGTCCACTCTACGGATTAGCAGATTACATGCAGCTGGTAAAAGGCAAGGGACACTTTGCTTTCCTAGAGCTCTATGTTCATATCGAGGCATTCCCTGTTGCTTTACCTTTGAAGCCCTTTTTCCCATGGCTGCATGCACAAAGAGTTGGCGTTTAAAAAAGAGGCTAGACACACACCACCTTCCACCTAGCTGGGGGGCTTTTATGTTCCCACTCTGCAGGCTACTGCCTTTGTCAGGCTTGTTAGCCATTAGCTCAGGAAACCAGAAATGTATTTAAAACTAGGTTCAATGAAGGCTGAAAACAGGAAATGCCTGACATTAAGTTTGACTGCAAGGGAGGAACAAATTATGGAACCACATATTGCAAGCTCCAATATTAAAGATCTGATGGGGAAGTATCCTAAAATCCATGTGTGAACTGGTAAAATGTTCCTAGATCTTTTAGCCAACAGACACATTTACCCTTGGATATTTCTCTCTTGAGTCCTTCGCATATAAATGAGATTCCCAGTGTGGAGGGAAGAATTTGTTTTTCCCCCTCTTTCATTTCTCTTTGGAGCTGTCTGTCACAGTGAGGAAAGACAGGCAAGCTTTCTCTCTGGATACCCCCCCACATCATCACCACCACCACCACCACCACCTACTGTTGATGCAGAGCTCTGAAGGTTGGCATTCCAACTATGCTTTCTTTAAGAGAAACTGCAAATCCCCCCACCGTGCAACCTCTAGCTGGCAGCCAAACAAGTCAGGCATTAGGCTGAAGAGACTACAGTTGCTTCCCAAGCTGTGTAATGTAGGCAAAGGAACATCAGCAAGCCAGCGAGCTGGAAGAACTGTCCAATAAGTACAAAGATGGGCCCCTTCAGTACACCTGTCAAGGGGCAGAACAGGGAGGTGAGGGGGCTGAGGTTGGGGGCAAATACAGCATTGGAGAACAAGAGGACACTGTTTAGCTTTACTAGAATCCTAATCCTGAGAGAATGGGCTTTTTGCAATAGAAAGCTTGCATTAGAAAACTTACTCTCATAACTGTCAAGGCATTTAAGTTGGTAAAATATAAACAACCTTTTCTAATTCAAAGTATCTCTCAATTTTAGGCAACATCAAGAGTTTAAGGGAGTTGTTTTTATGCATACAGCTGGAACAACACTGATTATAAAAAAGGAACTGGGACAAATATACCCTCTCTAATCTACACCCCAATGGGACCTAATTTGAGTCTCACAAGACAGGGCAGACCCCAATTGGTCCTGGCTATGCTTCACGCTCAGTCTGTTTACCTCCACATCAAACAGGGTCTCTGTTCCTTTCACTGAGCACAGAAACCAGAGTCCGTAAACTTACAGAAAGTTGTGGACAAAACCGACGGCTGGTCATTCCTCTCGCTCCCATCAGCTCCGTTGACTTCCAACAAGATATGTGCTGTAGCCAGCATGGGGCTGACCCCGTCACAAGCGAATATGCTCCAAGGTTTGCTCTCATAGTAAAACAAGGCCAGTTATAGTCAGTATACTTGTTGCTGCACAGGGAATTACAAAAAAACGAAGCAGATAAGAAATCTATAAGAGAAAAATCTGTGAAAAAGATTGAAAACTTGATTTCGCTCAAAGACTGCGCTTGGCCATAAGTAAACACAGTCAGTGCCTCTGGCATGCTGAAATTGAAATAAGCACTTGTCACCTGTAGCATCTCATCAGTTCAGCATGGCTGACTCTTCTTTCAAATTCTCCCTTGCAAAGCTGACACAGTACACAGTCACACAGTAACAGTCACTACACCACAAAAACACGCCCTTCAGTAGCACGCAGACTAAAGGAGATCAGGGTAGGCCATGTTATTTTGTATCTTGATATAGGGATTTGCAGTCCTCAGCCCCATTTGACTGTTTCAAGACTTTGCACTCAGACAAACTTGTATCTTCCACAAAATCATTAAATTCAATATTCAATTGCTGAGTAACAACAGGAGGAAAGAGAGCCAGAGTAGCAATTTTGACTGCTGACATGCTTTGTTAATTTGCTTGTTTTAATATGACTCAAATTATTTAGCTGAGTTGCTTTAATCTGTGATCACGTAATCAACTTGTGTTGCAAAAAAAGCTCATGACAATTTCTCAGGTTTCAACAAAAAAAAAAGTTTTGTGTCTTCAATGAGCTCTTAATGATAAATGACTTATTGATCACAAAAATGGATGTATCCAAATCAAAAGACTGTATTAGTTGATGAATAATTTACAGCGCGCATGTTGTTTAAAAGTGCAGGATGTCAAATTAACGCTGCTTTAACTAATTCGAGATGACTGTAATCCCATGCAGGGGTTGAAGCTACAGATTTGAGGGCTACTTAAGCTTATTCAGAGGATAAATTTGCCATCCTTGTTTTAAAGTCTTAATCCAAGGAGGGCGAGGGGTGGTCCCCTGATCATGCAGCCAAGTGGGTGCTGATTTAATCTGCCATCTTTGTTCCGAGTTGTGTGGGTAAGAATGCTGAAGAATCCTGCCATCTTCAATATTATATTACTTTACAGTTGGACAAAAGCATCAATTGTGTATACAAGAAGATTCCTGTAGTAAAGTGTCTAAAGTACAGTCCTTCATCGGAGCCCACAATCCTTGGCTTCTCATGTGTAGTGTGGGAATCCTGGAGTTTTATCTTGGTGTGTGGCAGACATCAACAGCCTCCTGGAACAAAGCTGCCCCAGCAAAAACAGGGCCCATAACCATAAATTTTACTGGAGGGAAGGAAGGAGAGAGACACACAGAGAGGGAGCTCCCTTGGGTTACAACTTGAAAACAACTTACAAATCTTCAAGTGCAGTCGGGCTATTAAACTTGACAAGTCAACATGGTTTCGGCACCTGTATACAGCATGCCATAATTGCAGCCATTGTGCACTGAAGATAGATTGTAAGCCAACAGTGTTCTGTACTATTTATGATTTAATGATTTAATGATTTAATATTTAGCTGCCTCGAGCAGAGGGGATAAACTGACCTGCCATATGTCAAAATACTTTTAATCCCAGGGGGTAACAATCCAAAGATCTAACCCCAGCACTGCGCTCACTAATGCTGAGACAATAGATGTGCTTTTAAACCAAAAAAAAAAATCACCCAAAACAATTACGGTAATGTAATAAATCCTGTTAGGCAGCTTAGTCAGCAAGATAAGTTTACAGTGTGATTAATTCGAGATCTTTGGAAAATCTAATCTAGGAAATGTATCTTTATCTTTAAGAGACAACCTTAAAGTAAGCAAGGCTAGTTGTCTTGTGCTTGTGATAATTTACAGTGACTTTAAATATGGGCACAGTAAAGAACCATAAAAGGAACTTTTTGGAGGAAAGAAAAAGCTTGCAATGCTTCACTGTGGATCCTAGACCCAGAGGGATAGCCTGTCTAAACAGAGCAGTTACCGCCATTAAGAAAGTCTGGAATGGTTAGTGAAAAGCCCAAGTAGGGCTAATTTTAGGCTGGTATTTCACAGGGGGTGATTTAGAATACAAATCACTAAAATAGCATTTAGGCTTTCTCTGAGGACCCAGACCAGAACCACTTTCCCACAAAGCTTTAGCATCATGGTAGAATACTCTGCAGACGTGCAGAGAAAAGGCACTTATTTCCCACATCTTTACAGCACATTTCAACTAGAGCCACACAAATGAAGCCAAAATGCAACTCAGTAGAGTTAAGTTCCACATCAATGCAACCATTTTACCATTGTCTTTACTGTCGATGATTCCAAAAAAAAAAAAGTACCTCTAAAGCCACAAAATTGTAGCACAGCGAGTGGTCAGGTGCATTTAAGTGTATTTGGGAACATTACACAACACCTGTGTTAGTAGGGACCTGTTAATCATTAAAACCATGAACCGCACACTGACTTTAAGGAAGGAGCCTCCAAAAGCCATACAGAATACCTGTGGACAGTTATGACTCATTGCTTATGACCTCGAAGCACAACACACAGCTGACATAAGGCATGTGTGTCACAAATTAAAACTCACAAATAAAAACTGTGACTAATGGCTGTGACTGAGATGATGAGCCTTCATGCCCAGCCATTCTTTCTAGGAAAGACGGCTGGCATTGCACAATATTTAGGAGTTGTAATGGAAGGATGGCACAATGGGACTGAGGAGAGCTTGTTAGCCACAACCAGGTGTGGGTGGTTCAACATTCACATGTGGCACTGAAAACGGACTTAATTAAAAGCGTGGTTATGTTTCACTTCATTTTAAAATCTCCAACGGACAGGTGATATACACACTGGTGATTGAATATCTGTGCAAACACAACCGACACACAAGAGAAAAACAGTCTGTCTGGGAGCTGCAAATGAACAAAGAACTGACCTAAAGTTGCAGTAGGCTGCCTACGGTCTACTGAAAAGGGAACAGCATTAAGTTATTAGTAAATCTGACCTGTTTCAATTCAAGAACAATCTTCCTTAATCACAATACAGACAGAGCTAGATGATGTAGATAATTGTAGCACTCTAATAACATATAAATGTATTATATGTTCTCCTCAGCTTCACTGAGCCAAAAGCTTGCTGGTGCAGTTTTCCTTCTTAAGAAGCTGATGCGCAAAATTGGCCATCATTCTGCTTGGCAGCACAGTAGCATGAAAACACTAATGACATACCTGTCCCAGTCAGACAGGTAGCCACAACAATACACCCTCAGTCCTAAAATAGGTGATGAGATGCACGGTCTTCTGCAGAGCTCCAGCAAAACACAGCAACTGAAAAACAGTGTTGGAGTCTGTTTGTTTTAATGACAACACGCTAGGGCCGAACGCTGATCTTATGACGGGGAGCTTCAGAGGCCCCAGTTACTGTCACAAACACAAAGGCCACAGAGACCACTTCCTATACTCTTCTGGTCTTCAAACATCAAAACAATAATCCCCACAATTACTGACATGTCCTTCACAAGTAGACACTGGACAAGTTTACGACCATAAAAGATAACACAACCGCTCCCGTATATCTATTAAAGGTGCTTGTTTTTTGCCACTGACAGGCTCAGACTGTTATAGAAAGGATCTCTGCAGAGACAGACCTGTTAGATCCTTTTTGTTTAACCAGAAATAGCCATTACATCTCTCAGTTCAAAGGCATCAGACTCCCCTGACAAAAAAAAGTCATTTACAGGACAGTTGCCAGTCTATCGCTGTCTCTATCAGTTAGTTCGTTTGTGTTATTGTGTGACTACTATATTCTTGTAACACACAGCACCACAAACAAACTAACAGTAGGAAAGCCAGTCTCAGGCACTGCAAGGTAAAACAGCTGTTTTTGTCAATGGGCTCTGGTGTGTTTGAGCAGCATGCTACAACGGCTGGTTCTGGCTGAACAAAAAGGATCGTACAGATCTGTCTCTGCAGTGATCGTGTCGGTTATGTTGTCAGACACTTTGAACAGCAATCTGAGCCCGTCAGTGGCGAACACAAGCACTTGTAGGGGACGTACTTTGATCAAGTGCAGTTGCCCCAAAGGATTGCATTGCCGTTATTGCAGCCTGTTCACTGCCTGCTCTCAGCTGCCGGTTGAGGAGATCTACTGGGCCAATTCTACAAGTTTTTATACCCACCGGTCATTTCAAACCCAAAATATGTAAAAAATAAAATAAAATAAATAAAAATAGGACCCAGGTTTGAAAAGTTATCCTTTAAAGAGGTATGTAAATATCTGTCACACACTGCAGATGCAGAGAAGAGAAATCAGCACTGACCTGACTCTGTGCACTGAAGGCACATAAACACTAGAAACAAACAAAATGTAGCAATGCGTCACTGACTCCGACCACAACTGAACAGCAACCATGTTATAATTACCATTTAAGGTTGATGTGCATTGCTAGACAAATAAACTTAAAAATAAAACATTCTTTAATGGAACTGGCTGAGGAAACCCCTCAGGGACCAATCCCACAGGCCACAGCTATTCTTGACTTGGGAAAGAATCATCCCTGCAAAAGCTGCCAGATAGCAGCAGCATGCTAGTCTGGAGATGCCTCCTTGGACAATGGGTGTCAGACTCACGTCGTTGACTGTGAATACAGGCACTGTTCGGGGGATACACGACTCTAAGCTCAATATTGCCCTTGACTATTAGCCTTGCCTGGTAAAAAAGGGAGGTTCCCTTGGGTTTCAATGAGTGGCCAGGGTAATGACAGGTTGCACAGACAATATGGCCATAAATCACATCCAATCGCAGCACAAGTCATTGACTCCCAACAATCTGTTAGCAAGCTGTGCTAAAGCTCTGGCGTGCTAAACTGCAACAATGACACTTTGAAGACGTTTATTGGCGAGAAGCACAGACCATCCTGACGGACCATGAGGTCAAGCGTGTCCCCACGTGAAACAACTGATTTATCACACATTCTGACTATTTCACTTTTTTCCTGGAGCTTCAAATGACTCCGAGAACAAAGATCTCTTTGCCGCTCTCCTCGGCTGTGGAGACGTCCGCTTTCTAAATTGCAATCAGCCCATTTTCCAAAACCTACCTTTTCCTGCATTTAGCTAAAATAAGCCCACTAATGGGAATACTTTGCTTTACAATCATCCCAGCATCTCAGTGACTGCATTTGCATAATAGAGCTTGTGCTTACTGGACCTGTAAATTGAGTGCAACTACGTTAGCAGCGGAGTGGGCTGACGGTCGCTGAGTAATGTTCTTCATGGGTTTGCTTTAAGCCCATTTAAGGTATGGTGTTCTGAAGTTCTACTCAGTCTGTGCACTTGTTATTCGGAGAGAGCACAGATTATAAACTAGTTTCTTAATGACAAGCAGCAAAGGCAAAATGTCTAATATGTCGGCTATGCAACCTTGTTACATAGCAAGAACCTGGGCATGCACGTTGTGTGTTGATCACCCTTAGATTGCTATTTAACAGACCATTATCACAACTTCATCCAAAGCTAATTACACTTGACTAAGTAAGAAATAGAAAAGCAATGAACGCTCGAGGCTTATTTCTTATTTGAAGCCACCTTCTGCTCCGTAAAGCTGCAGACATCAATCTCCTGCACATGATGATTTACTGCTTTGATCCTTGGCATGCTGACAGGTCACTGAAAAGTCTCTCAAGCTTAAAAAGTGCCTGCTGCAAGTCTTACTCTCTATAATGCCGACATGTCCAGCCAGGTCAAGCACCTTTGCTGACCTCTCCAGACAAAAAAAAAAAAAAAAAAAAGCCTGGGATTCCTTTTTTCCAGGCCGTGGGTGTCATGGCACAGTGGTAATTAGACGTTCTTTACCAGGTCTCCGGATTAACAAATTTGGGACTGATCCAAGAAAAACACTGAACATACGAAGTCAGGAATGTAATAACTACCCTCACAAATGTACACAATAACAGAGATAGGAGCACGTCTCATCCCTGTCTCTAAACTGCCTTATAGTTTGGAAATTACCCAATTCCTCACTGGTGAAGAGAATCCCGATAGATAGCAGCTAAGAGAGTGTTTTATTCTGGTTTAAAAAGCTGGGGAGTCAGCACAGCATTTCCCCTGTTTAACCGCTCCCCTGTAATGACTACAATGAAAGTATTGCACATTTAAATGATGTAGTGTAATCAGAAGGGTACTGTTTGTGGCAAGCATCCTTGACTTGACTCGCAAGTTAACCAGAAAATTGAGAATTGTTCTGCAAGGTGCCGAGACCTTGTCATTTATCCAGCCCGTCATTAACAGTTCTTGGAGAGACTAGTGCATACACTTTCTTTGTATTTTCTCCTTTACAGACAGAAGTAAAAGGACAAGGAGGGCAAGAAGCAAACTAACAGTGAGATAAGGCTGGTTGAGTGACCGAGCTGCCAAGGCCACAGTCGGACAAAACAGGCAGATAGACCTGGGACTGTGTACATTGTGCTGAAAGCAACAGTGTGTGCACAAGAGTTGACTGGCAGCTACGGCCCGTTATAAACTGCTTTGGCTGTGCTTACACTACACTAACCCCCCCTCCCTCCCTCACACACACACACACACACAGCCACAAGTTCAGATTTTAAAGGACATTCTCAGCTTGCATTTGAGACTTGTTTGTCATAATAATCATGAAGCAGAACAAAGGCAGGTTTAACCACTCTGATGTGTTCGTGTAACCACAAAAAACAGGATAACACGACGACATGTCATGGCTAACATGTGGAAGCACTCACATGGGGAGCTTATTGAAAAGTCCACATCTAAAATGGCAAATGAAAATAGCAACCGATATGGCTCACGTTAGTATTTGAGCCCAGTAGTGTGAACATAACTGATTTATTATAGGTGTGAAACATTACTATCTAAAAAAAAAAAAAAGCATTGTGTAGTTAGGAGCATGCATGATGCTTTTGATCATCGGCAGAAACACATTTCCCATGAGGCCAGTGTTCACCCTTTCCAAACATACCTTTGGAGTTGAAAACTTCTTTAAGTTGCAGAAGCACATCAGCAAACTTGCGCACGTCGCTGACCAGCTGCATGATGTAGTTTGGGTCTGTGGCGGGGATGTCTGGGCTGTCCGAGCTCACCGAGCCGCTCTTGGAGACCCTGCCTGGCACCCAGGGCCCCACGCTGGAAACGTTTGGACTTGCAGAACCCAAGCTGGAGCTGGAGAGGCGGGAGATGCCGAGAGAGAGTTTGGTTCCACCGCCGCCACCGCTGCCGCCTCCTCCTCCTCCTCCTGATCCTCCACCAGTGCTCTGGCGCAGCATGGCAGCCAGCATGTCTTATGGGTCCGGTGGCCCTCAGGCCTGGTGACTGTTATCCCGCAGTTCAGCTCCGTTCTCAGACCCAGCACTGCACCACAACAGGGATGAAGGATGCTGCCAAGGAGACAGAAGACTTTTAATCCTCATAAGGACCATTTAGAGTGCCATGACAGTACTGTCTGTTTCACAGGTGGAACTCACGACCAGCTGGGTCTTAACGTGACATAAACCCCAACAGCAACAAATACAGTTGGACAATTCTTCACCCAGCTTCTGTTTTACTAAGACGGTTTTTCATGGTGTTCACAACACTGTGAAATGGCTCGTCTGTCGTTTGCAGAAGGATGGCATGTCATGAACATGCAGAGAGTCTGAATGGGTCAATCAGCTGGACAGTTCCTGTCAGGAATATTTCAAGGAGTCTGCCCTTTTGAACAATGTGTGAGGAAACTCAATCAGACAATGGTTGTAGTGGTAAATATGCTTCTGTATTTGTGATCTTAATTCAGTAATGATATAAATTACAACCCCCAAACATAATCTGACAGATCCAACCAGTCTGTAGCTACAGTACAACAGTCACTACATGTTTGGCTGTGAATAACAACAGATCACACAGGACGTGAAACTTATATAACTAATAACTAGGTACATTTGTGATGACAGCCCTCCATATTAACTGATGTAAACATGTTCTGCACTTTAATTCAGTGGTATCTGAAGTGTAAGCCAAACGCTCTTTTGTCAAATTAAGTGTAAAACCAGTGAAGAAAATAGTTAAACACAGGTGGGTCTGAGCGACACGCTCCCCGTGCACAGGTAATCAAAGCACACGACACTGCCGCTTAAAAATCCCACAGTGGGACGTTTTCTTTCTTATTGCTCAATAAAACGAGACGAGTTTAACCCCTTTGAGACTGCTCGATCTTTAAGGTCTACTAGTTAATTCGGCAGACATAAAATCGACCAAGCACCATTGTTTGTCCTAAATTTTCGACTTTTTGCACCCAGTCCTGACTGCTGGATCGCGGATCCACCATTAGTGTTTAACGTTAAGGTTGTCAACTTTAGCTCGGCTAAATTAACCTAAATGTACGGCGGCAGAAGTCCTACATGCTTCGTGGATTGGAGATGAGCCAATTCGGTGAGTTTGGACAGTTTAAAAAGTGGTGTTCCCTCAAGAACGAGGGAGCTTTTTGTCAGCGAAAGGCGGCATTAAAGTGTCGTCTTTGGCTAAATGTCAACGGCTTTTTCTGGCAGGTTTCACTGTGAAAAGTGCGCAGTTAATTTACTCCACTGAAACTAATCACGTTAGGTAAAGTTACTGGTCAGATGCTACTGTTACCTACATAAAGGTTACAGCGTTACATTGTCAGAGGAAACTACACACCTGGATCCTGAAACATTTCAGCTGAAACAAACTCCCGAGGCGGAAAAATGAGCGGTGGCCCGTCTGGAGAAAGACAAATTAATCCACAAAGTCTGCGCTGTCCTGGTCTCTCACAGCCGCAACCGCTGCCCTCAAAGCCCGCACTGTCCGGCTCAGAGCCCCCGAGTTCAACCGCCTCCTCTCTCCATGTGATGCAGAGTGTAACTTGTGATTGGTGTGTGTGTGTGTGTGTGTGTGTGTGTGTGTGTGTGTGTGTGTGTGTGTGTGTGTGTGTGTGGATCCCTTAACAACAGGTGTCTGGAGTTTTAAAACATCAAGCCACCCATAATAAAACGTTGAACTTCCGGGTAGGCCTTTCACAATAAATTCCCCCGGGTATGCCTTTACAATAGTTTGCTGCATGTCAATGAGTTGTTGTAACAGGGAAATTTGAATTTAATTGTTAAAAAAAAAAGAGAGTAAACGATTTATCCTCACATCATGCTTCAAATCCTAAAACAACATGGACGTAAAGCTCATTTAAGCAGAGGGGCTTTTCAAGTAGACACATTAAGCTTTTATTCTGGAGACTAAATCTCATTACTTCTGGTTTTATCCTGATAAACTTGACTTGTTTGACCAATCTGGGAAATATCTTGAATACTTAACTGTGAAAGACATCACAGTCGTTAAAAGTCCAATAACTGGCATCAGGTAGACTGTTAAGCATTTTTACTTGACAGTGCACGAGAAAGCTCAGTGACAGAGATGCCCAGCACTGCCTGTGTCTGTGTCGCAGGCACAGTTTGCACTGCTCTGCTCTGTATCATCTGTCTCTGGAGAAGGGAAACTGTAAGGATGGAGACACCCAGCTCTCCATCCTCTTTAAGGATTAAAAAAAAAAAAGAGCGATCTGTTTTACGCTGAGACAACTGTACTTGGTCAAGTAGGTCTCCAAAGTTAAAGAATATTTCATTTACGTCTGTTTGCCAAAATATACCCTTGTGCTTTGATTTCAACACTCAAAATAGTGACTTTCCATCTGCGACTTAAACTTTTTAGTTTTGTATGTTAATATGTCTCAACTGTATCTGGAACCAAAAGACAAGAAAAGAAAAGAAAGACACAGGATTTGTGTCTGTAACCGCTGAGGCTTTCTAACCAGTTGCACTGAGATGGATCCATCACTGGAGGTTTCTAATAACACAGAGCACATGAGGAGCATCTGCTGGTAAAATTAATGTAGTGCAGCGGTGCTCTTAATGTCTGCTATTAGTCTTGTTCTTTTACAATAAATCGGGCATAGTTGTGGTTTGGATCTATGGAATTTGTTTAAGTAGAGTAAATCTGAGAGGTATTTTTCTACGAGAAAAGACGGATTTTAGACAATAATCTGTCCCACAGCGTCACAGTTCAGAAGGTTTGTCCTTCGGTCATAGTGGGTCAAAGTAAGAACGCTTTCAAAAATATAAAAATTTAACTATTTTTAGCAATTTACAAGAAGTGCAAAGTGAGCGAACAGAAGAAAAATCTAAATCAAGTCAATATTTGGTGAGACCACCTTTTGCCTTCAGCATCAGTTCTCCTGCACAAAGTGAGGGACTCTGTAGGATCCTAGTCAGGTGTGTGATTAACCAGTTATACCAAACAGCTGCTAATGATCATCAGTTTCATATGTAGGTTGGAACTTAACTGAAACAGAAACAGCTGTAGGAGGATTAAAACTGGGGGAGGAACAGCCAAACTCTGCTACCAAGGTGAGGATGTGGAGGACAGTGTGATGTCACAGGTCATCGTGGCGAGACTGAGCACAGCCACAAAAAGCCAAACCTCCTACGTGGAAACATGGCCAAGCGACTCAAATGTATGAAATCAGAGGAACTGGGGTGCGGAAAAATGGCAGCAGGTGCTCTGGACTCATGTGTCAAAGTCTGAAATATTTGGCTGCAGCACGTGGTGGTTGGACGATGTCCTCTGTCTGTGGCTGCACACTCTTCACTCTTGAGCAGCTCTCAGCACTGGAGGACGGTCAGGTTTAATGAAGTCCTCTCAGCCACACGCAGCTCCTATCGAGAACACGTGGCTCCGGCTACCTGTCGTCACGGATGCTGCAGCTCCACGCTCCACCAACGCATCAGACCTGCCGAGGTGCTGCAGCATCCAGCATCCTCTTCATCAGCTCTGTGAGTCTGTGCAGCTCTTTTTCGCTACCGTTTGTCTCTCGGCATGAGCTGAGCCCCCACCTGCTCCGTGTCACCCACAGAGCCCGGCGTGGAGCTCCTCCTGTCCTCACTGTGTCAGCAGGAGACTCCTCAGGGGACAGACAGGCTGATAGATACGGTAGACGGGTTTGTGATCCACAGTTAAGCAGACGATCTGCTGGTTGACCCTGAGCCTCAACAATGAATTTCATCTGGACACCACACACACAACCAGTCCCACTTTACAAACAGCGTTCCACATGTCACTTTCAGTATCAAGAGACTCTCCAAAGGGTGTAAACACTCACCAGGTCATACTCGTGCTCTCCTGGATACAGAGGATACAGAGGATAGCCCAGAGCCAGCTCAGCGGCCACAAGACCCAGAGAGCAAACGTCAGTGGCCTCTGACAGATGCACTTCTGGAGCCCTGAAAGCAACATGATATTGAATATTGGTTTTTCTATTCACTCTCTGCTTCACACCCACGCTGCCATGGAGATGCTCACCTGCACCACAGAGTCTGCACACGGTCCTCCAGAACAGCAGCAGCCACACAGCAGGACGCACCGAGATCTATTAGTTTGACTTTCATTTCCTTGTTAGGACACAGTTACTGAGGTGAATGCTCCTGTAATGGGAGATCTTAAAGGTTAGATTTCTACTATTCACACTGAATATCACTGAGAACACGAGTGGTCCTGACAACTAAAAGATGCAAAGACAGACAATTGATTTTATATGACTAAACCCAAAGTATCTCCACAAGCACGATCCAACTCCAGCTACAGATTTCTTGGTTCCGCGTGTCGTCACGTTTGGCTACGTATGAAAAGGCACCTTCATCGAGCAAAGTCTGCATCCTGTGGCTGGAGCCAAGCAGGGTGTCTGGAAATACCGGAAGGTCATCTGTAGGAGACACAGAGAGCAGATTCTGCTCTTCTTTTGCTCTGTTACTCGTCTCCACGCAACATCAACGGCCTTGAGAACATAAACTGTCTGTATAAAAGTTAACAGTCTGACATAAATCAAAGATAATTTACTCTCGGCCTGTCCGACCCACTTGATTTCTAGTGACTGTTAGTCGTCTTGCCTGACATGTCACTTGTCACTTGTCAGGGACATCTTCAAATGAATGGGAAGCTGATGTTGAAAGGTTAAAATGTTGAAAGGGAAATGTGTTTCTCTCTGAGATGGTTCAGTGTCTGGATTGTTTGAGTCCTCTCAGTCATCGTGTGGTTCGATTCCAACCATTCTGGTGTAAAATGTTGTCACTGAACTGTGAAAATAAGAAAAGTCTACATGTAATTTAGGTGAATAAAAGTCAAACACTAAAAGTCGACAGCCATCAGGATGTATTTGCACAGGCTCAATGCCTGATATACATATGGCATTCTAGTTCTGAATAGCAATATATCTGAGTGTCCACCCAGTAATCAACAGTAAACACAATAAACACCATTATTATAACCAAGAAAAGATGCCCACTTCCTCACATTCATGATGGGAGCATATACAGAACCCCCCTCTGTATTGCATTGGGCAAGCAATATTGTCCGTCTTGTGATTTAGTGGTAACAATTAAAATCACAGGGGCTTTCAGCTTAACAGGTGACCGTCAAATAGTATAATTTAGATATCTAGTCACTGCACTTGAAGAACTGTATTAGAATACAACCACAATGTTAGTAGACTCTTTCTTTTCTTGCCTAGTGTCTGTTTCTGTGATCAAGTGATCATTTCGCTTCTATTGGTCCTTATGGCCAGTTTATGAGCCAGAAAGAAAGAAAGAAAGAAAGAAAGACCATATCTTGGACTCTGGTAAAAAAAAAAAAAAAAAGGAGACAAGCATGTTATTTCAGCTTGCTTGCTAGACAGTGACTCTATAATCTGCACCAATGATGAAGACTGCATGAGCATAAAATCATGAATTTGAGCGCCCCTCGGTGGCCAAAAGGAGGAACTACAACTCACTGAATTTGTCAAGTTTGTGTTAATGCAGATCTGATGGCATAGTAGTACTTCTGGTGGATATTTTCAAAATACAGTTACCAATCTAAGACTTTCAGAAACGAACAAAAAAAAAATTATTATTTATTTTTTTATTTAATGTTAATTGTTCTCTAGTCAGTGGTCATAGTTAGAGACTAAAATTTAAGATTCTCCAGTGGGAATAATGTAGATATTAATACTGATTATACAATGTTATGCTGATTACACAAGTATTATTATTATTATTATTATTCATATTATTATTTAGAAATATAAATGATGGTGGTTATATCCACGTACAATTTTCACTTTATTTTTACAAAAAATATGTATTAATATTGCATTGACTTTGGAATATAATATAAAACAATATGATAATAAACACAAATCCGATCAATCCCATAAACAGTCTTGAAATGAGAATTAGATTTAGGGAATACAGTCGGTAAAACTGCTCCAAGGAACAATGACATAATACACAGCGACATAATACCGATAATAACAGTTACATTATATTTATATAAAGAATAAACAAAGGGGGAAACAGTGATGCAGTTACACAACATGGCCACTGGAGGGCGGTGCACACCTGTCACATTATGAATGCTCTCACCTCATCCCGCTGATTTAGATGTTAAGGCAGACACAATATCGTGCTACGATTTCCGGTGAACACTCGAAAAACTTTCAAATTAAACAGGTCTGATGACGCACAGAGGACTTTGGACAACAATAAGAACACGCTTTGCCGATCTATATTGCTTAAGACCTCGACAGCTCCAAAGTAAAAACATGTAAATATAGTAGATTTACAGCCACATTACGATACTGTCCGTTTAGAGTACTTTTAAACACATTATTACGTCCATGGAACTTCATCATTAGTACTTTTATTTTGAAACGCACGCAGTGTACATCCTGTCTCGACACTTCCTGAATCTGATGTAGTGTGATGATTTGAGACTGAACGCGCTGGTTAGCGCGATAGTAAACAACACAGTCCAGCCTGACGGACTGGTTGACTGACTGTGTGTTTATGAGAGAAAGCTCTGTGGCGCTTGTGAAGCTAATGTTAGCTTAGCTTAACACCGCCGTGCAGGTATGTCTGCTGCTCACGGCAGCACCGCCGGGGGGATCCAGGGGCTTCTCCTGAAACTCCACGAATCACTTTCAGACGAAGACACTCGAGCTGCAGCTCTGAGGTGTCACGACATAGTGGGTGACTTGGGGCAGGAATGCATGCTAACACCAACCGAGAATGAACTTGGTAAGGCAATGAATGTGTATTAAATAGTTCACAACGACGCACTGAATCCGCGCCAAACTCCATTGACAATTCGGCCGTTTTATGTAAATGATGCTTCTCTAGTTGATGAGCTTTTCATTTAGTTTAGTTTAGTTTGCCTGGATCACATCGTGTTCTTCCGCCAAAACTCACCGTGCTGTGCAGCGACGCTCAGTCAGGACACAATAAAAGCACCAGGTGACCAGGTGAAGTTTGAAAGCAGCGGTGGAAACCTGCTCACCTGTAAATCCCTCCACCCAACTTCCATCAGTGTTCTTCTCAGTATCAAGATAAAGAGTTTTGGTCCATATAATTGTGATCTATTGACATTCTGTGAAGTTACAGTACATTAATGACATAATTAGAGTTTGTGGGGTGCAGTAACAAAGGATTTGTAATTGAGGCTTTAAAATTGCACAGATGGGTCTTATTTTAAAAAAACAAACAAAGGTGCTCTCATTGTGCATATTTTATTGCTGCTATTGTGATGCACGTACTTTCCTTCTGATCTGTGTATCTTCTTCATCTCGAAGCTCTACAGACGTCCCTATTGTTCTCAAAAGACGATGGCCTGCTCAGCTTCCTCAGGAAGTCCCTGGCATCAGAAGAGGTAAATATCAAGGAGCATCCTCTGAACAATAGTCTGTCGAGCTTAAGAGTTCTTATGTTGACAGAAACAAATCTTTTCCAGTTTCGGGACACGCGAGTGGAGATCATATATTTTTTGGAGAAGTTCCTGGACAGGATCTCTCCTAGAGTCAAAGGCTGGGAGAAGACTTATGCTGCTGACATAAGAGTAAGTTCCCCTTTTTAGAACCTGTTTGAATGTTTCTGTTTTCCCGTGGAAAGGCCTGTCAGGCACCGACTATTACAGTACCAGATGCAAATGTTGTTTCCTGTGCACATGTGCACTTCAGATAGGGAACGTGTGGCTTTGATAGCAGCGAGAGCAAAGTAGAAACACCCCTCAGTGTAACATAAGACAATTGTACTGAACAACAAAACAGACTTTGCACCTTTTATATACATAATTCCACAAATTCATTATTTTTATTCTCTTTATTCTTGTTATTTCTCTCAATTTCTATTATTTCTTATTTCTATTTTCTATGCAGGACACATGCATGGCTGTGTACACAAAGGAAAAAGTAGCCAAATGTCGGGCTCCAGTGCTGGAGCTCCTCATTAAGGTTGGTTTGTCTTGGCATGTGCTTTGATTTTCTCTAACGTAAGTCTAGTGTGCAGCATGAACTGACCAAAAGAAGTGATCCACCTTTGACAAAATTCGTTATTCAAATGAACTTGTGATTCTGTTTGATGAGTTTGATAGATCAGTGAATATGGACTTGTTAAATACTCTATGCAGGTTCTCCAAATAACGAAGGCTTCCAGTGTGGTTGCAGACCTTCGAATCTGTGAAATATTTAATAAATATTACAGCGAGCTTTATCAGAAGAGCAAACTACCAGATTCTGGTAAGTCTTCCTTTGATACTTGAAACCAAGCTAAATATAAATGACCAGCAATGGAAATGTAATTTTCTTTGTAACGTTTCCAATAGTCCACGGCAAAATCTATGAGCTGCTGGGAGTTCTTGCAGAGGTGCACCCCAGCGAGATGGTCAACAACTCTGACAAACTCTACAAAGCCTGTCTAGGAGAGCTAAAAGAACAGGTATGATTGCACGTGACCAGATCCAGCGGGTTTAAAATGGCCAGTTAAACGTGTGCATTCAGCCATGAGTTTTAAAATGTTTTTGTTGTAGATGACCTCCTCAACAAAGGAACCAAAGCTTTTTGTTGTAGCAGGATGTTTGAGAGGACTCACTGCCCTTATGGTCAACTTCACTAAAACCATGGAAGAAGGTGGGTTCTTATGTTTGTGTGTGTGCTGATGTGTATTCATGTTTTTCTCTTCATTTATTTCACATTCACAACAGAACAGTATCACTGCTCGCCACATGATTAGCGTGCGTCTCTGACTTGCAGACCCGGCGACATCTAAGGACATTTTTCAGTACGCCCTGAAGGCAATCAGTCCCCAGGTAAGTGTTCTCGTCTCTGCGATCCAACAATCCTTTACAGCTGGTGCGCCCTGCGTGGAAAAGGAAGTGTACGTGTAATGTGTAAGCTAAGGTATCAAACTTTAATACAACATACTTATCTAGTACTCTCATTTTCTCGTAGATGGAAATGAGCCGTTATGCTGTCACCTACGGTAAGGCCGGCTACTTTTATTGCAAAATGCAGATAAAAATCCCTTGAAACTAATATGTATCTGGTTGTGTCTTCTTAAACAGCTGGACTTCGATTAATCGCCAGACATGCATCCCAGTTCAGCAGCTGCCTCATGGACCACTACAGAGCTTTGTTTGAGATCATGTCGAAGCTCTGTGGACACATCAACGGCGAGATGAAGAAGACAAGTTACTATGCACTTGAGGCCTTCCTCAAACAGGTAAACTCCTTTGATGACAACCAGACTTGTATGTTAGCACCACGATAGGATTTTCCAAAGTAACTCCAACACCACTGCTTTACGATGTTTATCTGATCACCTAAAGGTTGCAATGCTCGTGGCAGAGAACATCGAGGAGCACAAAAGCAAGTTAAAGTTCTTCATGCAGAGGTTCTGCGGCATCATTAAGACCATGGACTCCACACACAAGGAGCTGTCCATTGCCATACGAGGATATGGATTCTTTGCAGCCGTATGTTTGTTTCCTTGTTTGCTTTTATTACAGCTGTAAAGGCCAAAGCTTGTTTAACGAGAGGTTTAGGCACATGCACAAATCTAAAGAGCATGTTTAAAGTTTTTGTAGTATACATTTCTATCAGTTACTTGGTACTAATATTGTGTATTTCTGTTGCTGCACATTTGGCGCTCTCTGTAATCTGTCAGATAATCATGAATTTAATCTCTCAACTTTTGTTGTTCATACACAATCTGGGCCTGGAACTTTTTTTCTCCCGTAGCCATGCAAGAAAGTTTGCCCACAAGACGTGGACTTGATGTACACAGAGCTGATCCAGCGCTGTAAGCAGATGTACCTGACGGAGTCTGATGGGGAGGATGACAGCTTCTACCAGCTACCCAGCTTCCTGGACTCTATAGCCAGTGTCCTGATCCACCTGGACAAGGTCACACACTCACAGTCTGTCCTTCACTGTAACCAAATGATAACGAAATCATACATTTTCATCCTTACCTGTAAGTGCCCATGTGCACCACATTATCTGACGGTAACAGGAAAGCCTAACCTCCCTCACTGTCTTATCTGAACTTCTGCTTTGCGTCCATGTTCTCAGATTCCAGAGGTGTACACACCTCTACTGGAGCGTCTGCTGGTGGTGCAGATTGACAGCTTCCCTCAGTACAGCGAGAAAATGCAGACGGCTTGCTGCAGGTCCATCCTTAAGGTGCTGGTGGCCATGGCCTCCAAAGGGCCTGTTCTGTGGAGTTTTATCAGCTCTGTGGGTACGTCGATCATGAGACATTGTACCTGAAGGCCATCATGATATTTTGAAATGAAACGCTGATCTTTATCCGATACTGTTTTTAGCTGCACTTTGTGACAAGTATGTTTACATGGAAATGGGTTTATTCAGGCAATAATGTGTATTAAGCAGTTTAATGTGAAATGTTCTCGTTGTTTGAGAATTGATTTGGTTTGACAGGAGTGTGTATACGTGTATGCACTGTGCTGCTTGTCACTTTTGTGTGACCATTATCTGAGATTAGATTGCACATAACATCTGCTAGAACGTTTCACTTTTTCTGATCTTTCAGTGCACCAGGGCTTGATCCGTGTCTGCTCTAAACCCATCATGCTCTCTGAGGTGAGATGCATGTTTTAAGGTGTCATAATGGAATTCACACTCATGTATATTTATATACACTCTGCTGAATGTTTTATTTGCAGTCACATTCATTTTCCATGAACCAAAAAGTCTTTTTTATTTCTTGCTTTTCTGATAGATGAAATATTCCTTTTGCTCTTCTTTCTTTCTCTCAGGACAAAGACAGCGGCTCCTCTGAGTCTTCCCAAGTTCGTGTTGGAAAGTGGAAAGTTCCATCTAGTCAGAACTATCTTCGCCTGTATAAAAGCCTCCTAGACTGTGATCAGCTGAAGGTACAGTTATGCTGTTTTTAAGTTTTATCATTTTTGATATGAAGAATTTACATTTAAGAAACTTAGCGTCCACCTTGAAGTCAGTATTTATGTATTTTCTAAGTACTTTCAATGCTTCTGGCTACATACTGACAATAATAGTTATGTGGGTCTTGCATGTGCAGCTTTGAATTGTAAATATTAAGGTGCATTATATAATTAGGAGATGGATGGAGAGGATGCTGCTTGTTTCATTGAACAAATAAAAATGCCTCACACATGCTGGATTGCACTGTAAGACCTTTTGATACGCGGTACATTTTATTTCATGTCCTTGTAACATTTGTGTCCTCCTGATGCAGGATTCAGGGTTTTTGGATGGAGCTTTCGAAAGTCAGAACGCTGCTCTCGTATCTTTGAGCCGTCTCCTTTATGATGAGTTGGTGAAATCAATTCTCCAAATTGTGGAAAAATTGGACTTGTCTTTGCAGAAAGTGACAACAGGAGAGGAGGTGAGGTTTCACTCTCAGGTCCCGCTGAGATTCATTGACATTCATAAAGGCTAGCTGACAGCTGCACGGGACAAACGCAACACATGCAACATGGTGCACATCGGCTAATGGGCTAATGTATAACATCTATCCGTGGCACTTGCCTCCTTGTCTGTCAGGCTCCAGATGATGCGGCCCATGTCCTGCCCTCCACCGACCCCACGGCTCATCTGTTGCCCAATAAGATCAAAGATTTCACTGCCTTTATCAACCTGGTCGACTTCTGCAGGTAACACACATGAACTGCACTGTATGAGATTCACATCTGTGACACTTGGAGGAGTCTCTAGTCTGACAGGGCTGCACCTGATTTCATTTTCACCTGGGAGGTTGCTTAAAAAGTATAAAATGTAGCTCAGTAAAACTTACAGACTCTCCAATTTTTATGAGACTTAGCACATTTACGTATCATTTTAAGCAGTAAAGAGGTCAGCCTCAGAAACAAACTTTTTTCCCTTTTTTGCAGTGAGTTGTTGTTGAATAAACACGTGGAGTATTTCCACTCCTGGGTGTATCCCTTAAGCCATGAACTTATCCTCCACTCCATACGAAATCCACTCGTCAGCGGCTTCTACAAGCTGCTCTCTGTCACCATGAAAACTGCCAAGAGAATCAAGTACTTCCAGGTAATATTTCCACTAGTACAAATGGATATAGTGTCAGGAACATCAAATTGTGTTTTCGAGCTGGTGTTAAATTCAATTAAATGCATTGATGTGCGAATGAAAGTCAAAGAAAGTGAAAGCTGCAAACATCATATAAATGATACAAATCTGCTTTTGAACAGGGAGTTGGCCTGAGAAGCTCTACGTCCCCCCAGAGTGACACAGTGAAAAGTGCTTGTTTTGCGCTCTTCTCTAAGTTTGGAAAAGAGGTAGCTTCTCTTTACAATACTTCCTGGAAATGTTAGAAACTTTCTTACCGGTGCAGTAAACTAAAATGGTTTCCCTCTAGGTTTGTGTGAGAATGAAGCAGTACAAAGATGAGCTACTGGCATCCTGCTTGACATTTGTCCTCTCGCTGCATCACAACATCGTAGCTCTGGACATCAAGGCCTACTGTCCTGCTCTCGAGGTGGGTCACTGAGGATGGATCAGTTAAAACAAAAGCATAGAATGCAGATGTGTAGTAGGTGGTTGAGTGAAGTAATTGCCAACCCAGAGTGGTTATACCGCAGGTCCTACTTCTGCTGATGCCAGAGTGTATGTGGAAAAATTCAGTCTATTAAAGTAGAAATAATAGAAGTAATGAATAAAAAATTTATATAACTAACAGTAGTGAATAAACACTATTGTGACATCCACTAGTATATCGACATTATATCATTAATAGTTAAATAATGTCAAGCTAATGTACAGTTCTCTCTGACAAGGCTGTAGGGATACATCAGACAGGAAGTGTTGGTACCAGTGTCCCACAGTAAGTCTTGTGTGTGTCCGTGTGTGTGTGTGTCTGTGTGTCGTGTAGGCAGCTCTGAAGTTGGGTCTGAGCCATGTTCCTTTGGCCAACGTAGCCCTGGATGCTCTTGAGGACTGGTCCTCCCACATTCCTTTAAACACTATGCAGCCCTGCTACACCAAAGTCCTTCCTCTTCTCGACGGATACCTGAAAACCGCCTCCACCAACGGTAAGCCCGTAGTAGTATTAAAGGAGGAGCACATCTGCTCGTCAGCCGACGGGCGGTGTGATTACATTTTTAATAACTTTCACACTAGTGAATGAAGATATCAGCCAGGCTAACAAAAAGTGTAATTCATATGTTGTTGTCTTTAGACAAAGACGACAGCAACTGGGAGGTGATGTCTTCTGTGTCCTCAAGAAGTGACAGAGGATACAGCCGAGTGATGACGAGGCTCCTGAAGAAATCTAAGCAGCTTGCCATGGTATGTGAGGGGAAAGTGGGAAAACATCTTTCAGTATTTTGGGAGCAAGTTGCCTTTTGAGTCGTTGGACTACTCTGGACTCAGTTGTCAGAGTTTACTATCCATGGTGAGCAGTCCTGATTTTGACCTTGCTCCTCTGTGAATGTAGGAAGATGCTCCTCTTGTCGTGGTGAGGCTCAGGGTGGTGAAGTTGCTTGGTCACCTGGGAGGAAAGCTGAACAGGCACCTTGTAACTGGTAAGGGTTTACATAACCAACCCGCCGTCTCATCCTTTTTCACACTAACATTTTATCTGGGCCATGCTCCAGAGCGATGCTTTGAGAACACTGGACACTTGGCTGTGAATAGAGAGACTTGCAGTAATTGTTCATTCTAGCCCTGTTTTCTCACATTTAGTGGTCTCATCAGAGGAAATGATGAAGAAATTTGTCGCCTGGGATTCTGAGAAAAGGCTCAGCTTTGCAGTGCCGTTTGCTGACATGAAGCCAGTCATCTACCTCGACCCATTTCTGCCTCGCATCAGTGAACTGGCTCTGTCCACAAGTGACAGACAGACCAAAGTATGTCATTTAACAGAGCACTTAAGAGCTTCCACTCTCAGTGGAAGCTCTCAAAATACGTTTGATGCAAACTTAGATAAGATGACAATAGTATCGCTCCACAGACACTAATGGTTGTTTTAATCCTGTTTCTCTTGTGTTTGCTGCAGGTAGCAGCTTGTGAGCTGCTCCACAGCTTGGTGGTTTATATGGTTGGGAAGAGTGCTCAGATGGTTGAAGGGGAAAATAGTTTGCCTCCCATGTACAAGCTGCACAAGAGGCTGTTTCCTGTGCTACTGCGTCTGGCCTGTGATGTGGATCAGGTATGTGCGCTTCTTCTAGATGGTCACCCCAGACATGATTCCCGATGACCAAGGATTGATTTTAATCCAGACAGGAAGGGACATGTGATGTCATGACGTCCACAGTCATGTACATGAATTTCACTTTCATTACCAGGTGACCAGGCAGCTCTTTGAACCGCTGGTCATGCAGCTGATTCATTGGTTCACAAACAACAAGAAGTTTGAAAGCCAAGATACAGTAGCTGTTCTAGAGGCCATTATGGTAAGTGTTTATAAACTCAAGTTCTCAAGTGGATCTAGAAGACACTGTCTTCCCTTTCTGCCATATGAAGCGCCAGTATTTTTCTTCAGCTGAGTTTTCTGCATTATTTATTTTTAATATTTTTATATTTCTGTGTTTTTCTCTTCAGGAAGGTGTGATTGACCCAGTGGATAGCACCCTGAGAGACTTCTGTGGCCGCTGCATTGAGGAGTTTGTCAAATGGTCGATCAAACAAACCACGCCAAAGCAGCAAGAGAAGAGCCCCACTAACATGAAGTCCCTGTTTAAACGCATCTACAGCTTGGCTCTCCATCCCAATGGGTTCAAAAGACTTGGCGCAGCCTTAGCATTCAACAGCATCTACAGACAATTCAGGTACTGTACTTTTGTCACTGTTACGGCCCCAGAGCCTGGGCTGTTTCTCTCTCTCTCTGGTTTTTGTGTTGCAGGTCCCTGGGTGGGCGGAGCAGGGCAATCAGCTAACCTGGCCAGTGCACCAGGATATATAGGCCGGCCTGGAGAACCAGAACTCTCTCTTCGCACATCCAGCCACACCTGCTCTTTGTTAATTGTAAATAAAATGGTTGTTGCTTGCAGCGGAGCTTGTTGCAACTCTTCTTTTGTTGTGGCCTAAGAGCCAACCTTGACAAATTGGGGGCTCGTCCAGCTGAGTATGTTGTGGTAAAAACCTGGAGCACTTTGTGTGGCTGTAGACAAGCATATTGTGATGCCATGTGTGTGTCCTTTGGTCACAGCTATTGATTTGCCTTATGAAGTAAAGTATTTGTGCTCTTGATGGTATATTTTGGGATGTATGGTCTTGTGATTGTATTGAATCACATAAGCCTGAGGAAACAAGTGTTGAGCCAGGTGTGCATTTTTCTGAGAGAGGGGGTTTCCTTGCTAGGAGTAGCAGCGTTTCCCCTTTGGGTTTCGCTGGGGGGATCACTGGTAGTGTGAGGTAACTGTGGTTGGAGCATCCATTATCCCCTTCCCTAAAGCCGCTCAGGAGCACATCCGGGGTTATGAGGGGGTTGCCAGTTTTCTGGTCGCCTTTCTCAAGCCAACGGGCTACTAGTGCATAAGTACCCACCGTCAGGCCTCTGAAGACTAGGGTGAGTTAGCTAGCTAGTTCTGGGGATAGGCAGTTAGCTAGAGGGAAACCTTCCCTTGTTGGATCTGTTTGGACCTTGATGCACACGGTTGGGCCTCAACACCTTGTTTTCTCTTGGTGTCTCGTGCGGTGGTGGTCTGAGTCATGGATGACTTTATAAAAGCATTTGTGGAGGCACCATGTGAGAAGTTTTTGGATGAATGTACAAAGGATCAGTTAATAAAAATTGCTGATTACTATGATGTTGGTGATAAAATACATAAGGACACTGTAAAGGGGAATTTAAAATTTAATTTACTGAAAATGGAAGTGTTGGGAACACAGAAAGTTGGTCTGGTCTCTGAGGGCGTGGAGAGTGTTTCCCCACCATCACCTGCTGTGGGTTTGACCTTTGAACAACCGAAAGAGTTGCTTTTGTTGCGTTTCAAATTAGGAACAGAGAAGGATGTTGCAGTGGAAAAATATGAAACAAGGTATTGAGTTGGAGAAAGCACTGTCAATTGAAAAGATGAGGCACGAAACTGAAAGTGCAAAATTGGATCTTGAAAGGCAGAAACTGTCTCTGATCAGGGAGGGAAAAGTTACAGCTGATATTCTACTTACTGGTCTCTCTGGTCCAAGCGGCTCTCCAGAGAAGGTTGATGTCTTGAGAGAATTGAGGTTACTTCCCAAATTTAATGAAAAAGATCCTGAAACTTTTTTCGTGCTGTTTGAGCGTTTAGCTGAGGCACGTGGATGGTCTGACTCCACTTGTATAGTGATGTTACAGTGTGTACTAACAGGAAGAGCCCAGGAGGTTTATTACTCTTTGACTAAAAGAGTTTTTGACACTTTCATTTCATCTCTGTAATCCCCTAAGATTACTGATCTGTTTATGGAATAGCAAGCTGTGTATTGTTTGTCATATTGAGAGTTTGTAAATTTGTTTATTTCAAATGATGCATGTATTAAGTTTTCCCCTCAATATTTGACATAATTAGTAATGACAAATGGTTTTATGTTACCAAAATGATGTTGTCCTGTATTTGCTAAATGCTTTTGTCTGTCTGTCACTGCAGGGAGGAAAGTTCTTTGGTGGAGCAGTTTGTCTTTGAAGTTCTCGTCATATTTGTTGAAAGTCTGGCTCTTGCGTACTCGGATGAGAAATCTATGGGTAATTGATCTCCGACCTTATAGTTTTATAGACAGGATACTCAAATTTTCATATCATTGTCTTTTTGACATCAAATAAATAAATGGATTGATGTGAAATATATGAATAATATGATATATATGATCTCATATTATTATTGTTTTGCACCATAACATGAAAATAAAAACAGTCACTGTTCTTGTAACTCTCACATCCTCAGGTACCTTGCAGCAGTGTCGCAGTGCCATTGATCATCTGAAAAGAATCATCAAACACAAAGCCCCCAGTCTCAATCAGCACAGTGCTAAGAGACGCATCCCTAGGTTGGTACTCTGTGTAGATAGATGTCTGTGGTGCTTCCTATACCCCAGCCTAAGTAAATCTAACTCACAAAAATTTAAATATATAGTTTCCTTGAAATCAAATTCAGCGGTCAGATAAATTGTGTATATCAAGCATTACATTTCATGGATGCATACTGTATTTGTGCAATTTCCCATTTTATACAAGAAGTCTATTGCTATAATTGCAGTAATGTGTATGCAATGATAAGATTTTAGCATTTATATGTAGAAACAAATGTAAAATTCCTCTTTCTCGTCTTCCAGGGGCTTTCCACCTGATGAAAAGCTGTGCCTCTCTGATGTCGTTTTATGGCTTCTCGAACAATGCGGTCGACCTCAGACTGAGTGTCGCCACAAATGCATGGAACTCTTTTATGAGTTTATACCTCTCCTCCCAGGTGAGCAATCACACCTAAGTGCTTCATCTTCCAAGTCTTTGCTTAAGTCTTTCAGAGGAACTAGGTGGTGCCAAAAGCTATTTGATTGACTTTTGCTATTCTGACGTAAGTTACTTTTCTTATACATTTAATCGTTCTAAAATGTGAGATTTTAATTAATTAATTTGATTTAGGAAACACGTCTGCGCCTCAGTGGGTGGCCGGCATGCTAAAGGATCATGGCATTGGTTTCTTGATCTCACGGTTTGAGGGTGGAGGTCTCCTTTCCCAGCCCACTCTCAGAGACCTGACCGGTCCTTTCAGTGTCAGAGCCACCCTTCAGTGGATGGACTTGCTGTTGGCTGCCCTGGACTGCTACAACACCTTCATCAGCTTACACATAATTAAGCCCTATCACATGCTTGGTAAGTCTTATTTGTGCAAGGGTTGACAGTGGTACTATTTTATTATCATCCATACATGCATGGACAGTAATAAAATAGTATATGCTTTCAAACATGAAATCTCTTTAGACATTGTATCAGCCCTCCATTGATCAAAATAATTAGTGGTTTTTTTTCTTCTTTCACTGTCAAGGCTCCAAAGACCAATCAAGCTTTCTGAAAGCTGTAAGTTTCTTTTTGTCTGATCTGGCAACTCACGACCTGGCAGCAGCAGAGAGCTGTTTCCCTCTTGGCGAAAGGACGTCTAACTTCAGCCCAAGAGAGGTGGACCAGTTCAACTTCAGCAAGTGCACCATCATTGTCCGCTTACTAGAGTTCTCCACCATGATTCTTGTCAAAGGAGACCGGGAGTTTTGTAAGGTATTGTTGAATTTAAGTCACTGTGACCTTAATTATTAAGTTTTGAATCTTGTGGCATTTTTTTCGCTCACTATATCCTTAATTTATCCACAGCTTCTGGAGCAAGACATTTTCGTCTCAGCTTTTTTTGAGCTGACCGCGCAGGTGGTGTGTGAGCCATCCGCTCTAGGTTTCAACCTGGCAGATGTGGAGGTAATGAAGAACCTACCAGAAGTGTGTGTTCCTTTACTAAAGGCCCTGCTGGCCTCACCTTACCACACTCATCTTGAAAGCAGCTTCAGGAGAAAAATCTCATGTAAAAGGTATGTTAATCATCTTTGAGTACTCTCATTTTGACTTCACTATTTTAAAAGTAGACAAGCCACATGAAATGGCTATCATTAAATAAAAAGCTAGACACAAAGAAACTACAAACATGGATTGAGGTAACTAAGACTGAATAGACCACCAGTCAACTTGGTATCCAAAAATATAGTTATGAAATCCCTCCCAAACAAAAATAACACATCCATTGTAACAAATAAGCTGTTGTTGTCTCTGAAGCATTACTTCTGATTGCATTCCATAATGGTTTTGGTGATTGTACAGCTGTGATAGTATCAGTAATCAGTATCTTGAATGATGTCTCCAGTGTAGAGGACTTGTGTGCTGTAGACCTCTACCATTCCAGCACTCTCAGCTGCCATGATCAGATGGAAATGGTTCTGTCTTCCTGTAAGCAGATCCACAAAGCCGGCTTCCTCAGCTCCATTCTGCACAGCCAGGTATTTGGCCCGGGACATATTCACTATAAGTCTTATATGCAGTTCAGCTTTCCTATCATTAAAGACTCTTAAACATATTGAAAATGAAGTAATGCATTTCGCAAAATGTGCTAATGATGAAATTTTTGGTATAAGAGGAATTGATAATTGTTTCCTTACAGTGCTCCAATAAAGAAGCAGCCACTCATTTTTTTTGTTGGTGTTTTTGTCTTTCTCTTCGTGCTATAGGATGCCACCTACGGCAAATCCCTTGGGTCCAGACTTCTAATGACAGTGTATAAAGGTATCGCACCTGGTGAGGACAGGAAGGCGCTTCCATCCTTGGACATAAATACCAAGAGGCTAGCAGATAGCCTGCTTCAGCTGGCCTTTTCTCTAAGTGAACAGGTCAGTGCTGTCTCTCTTTAGATCAGATGTAATCAGATAAAATTGAGATTACTGAGTGTTTCATTGCTTGCTGCTCCCTGATTTTGCTGTTTTTTTCTGCAGAATGAGCAGCTGGTGGACTTGTTGTTGAACACCATCATGCTCTCTGTGCCAGTATCTGGAAGTCATAGCCATAACTTCCTGAGCTTCTCGCATGGCGAGTACTTCTACAGCCTCTTCCAGGCGACCATCAACACCGAGCTTTTGAGAGGTCTTGACATCACAGTACCATGCCTCATGAAAGCTTCCTCTCAAAATCCCAGCATGGTAGTTCTCTTCCCTCTTTTTTTCACAATTTTTAGATTTTAGGTTTCAGAACAGCTTTTGTGTTAAATTTTTCCAAAGTCATTACCTAAAAATATATATACTTTAAAGTGAAGAATGATCTGTAGCACATTTCAACTTATTCACAGCCTGACACTGATTAATAAGATGATCACCCCAAATGCAAACACATTTCAATGTGATTCTTCAAGAGTATCTGTTTGTGAGGTTGTTGAATTGTTCATCAGGTGAGCGTGTTACTGAATGGCATGCTGGACCACAGCTTTAGAGAGCGTTCTGTGAGGAAGACTCAGGGGAAACAGCTGGCCGAAAAGGTCCTAAGAGGATGGAATAGTCTGCAGTCGTGGTGGGAAGGACAGTCTTCCACTCCAGAGAGCAAAACTGCCACTCTTCTTCTGCTCTCCAAGCTCCTACAGGTATTATGAACCCCTAGTTTAAAGAAAGCATTTATTAACTAGGAACTGTAGCTGTAACAATACAAGCGTCCCCATTGTTTTTTTTCTGATTTTCTCTAATGTTTTATTTGATTTATTTAATGTCCTTTATCATCAGATTGACTCCGCTGTCTGCTCCGATATCAACCATGAAGCATTCAGACCAGTGTTTGCCACTTTCACTATGCTGCTGGTTGACATGAATCTGCCACTGAATCTCAAGGTAATGGAGAGTGTATATGCTTTGAGACAGTATAGGGGATTCAATTCAGATTACTGTAGGCCTTTTATCTTTAGTTATGTAATAAAGTAAATTAAGATGTGTACATTTCTTTTGTTTGCATTCTCTCAACTCTTCAGAGTCAGGGCCTGTTGGTGTTGCCATTCTTCACGACCCTCCCAGAGGGTCCACTGGCTGAGCTGCAGAGAACCCTTGACGCCCTGGTAGCCTCCCACTTCCCCATGCAGTCAGATGAGTTTGCTAAGGGCTCACTTCACCGCAACAACTACATGGACTGTATCCGAAAGGTAAACTCACTGTTTTGGAGATTTAGGAGAACGGCACAGATTATGTGTCAAGTGTCTCTGTTTGGTTTAACCAGGTTTTACTTGCAGTTGGTGCTATGGTTGAAATGTTGAACCAGCCCATACATTTCTTTTTTGTCTTTTAGTTGCTAGATGCCCTGGCGCTCTCTCAGAGCCCACTCCTGCTCAAACTGATGGCAGGGATTCTGTGTCGAGATAAAAAGCACATCATGGAGGAGCAATTCCAAACCTGTTTCCAAAGAATTGCTGAGCGGTTGGTAAAGCCTTAATTCTTTATTCTTGGGAGACAATTAAATAACACATGAGGTTTCTTTTCTTACTTAAACGGAGGTGTTTGTGCTTTGAATTGATTGGTTAAACACAGTTTAAGCAGCACAAGGTGTTCAAAGTTGATTACCAAGTGCAGATTTACATACCCTTTTAGTTTACAATATGAACCGAATAGCTGAGTATAATGTCTGTAAGTGATTCAAAGGAGACCTCTGGAGTTCATATAGGAGTTGCATATTTTATATCGACTCTCTGTGTTCGTCACTGTCTGACTAGGTCAACCAGTGAGCGACAGCTACAGCTACTGTGTGCAGTATTCGGGGTGATCCAGCAGGGTGATGTGCCAATGAGCTCCATGCTGCAGGCCATGATGGAGAGGGTCCTGCTGCCTCTGGTCTCTCACTGTGGCACTAAGGCCCTGAATGACTTCTTTGTGGAAAATGTCTTCGACATAATTGCTTTGCTGCTCAGTCGCTTGACTAAGGTCTGCTTAACATTACTACATTTAGGGAAATGTCTGTGGATACACTATGAACTCTGAGATCTGCTGGAGCTTTATTTGCAGTTTCATTGCCTACTTTTCACATGTTTTATTGCACATTGTTATTTGTTGTTGATCTCCAAGTACGTTTGTTCATTAATTGTGTTGTATTTAGCTTATTGGAAATGATTCAAGGTTTAATTCCTTTTATCAATTTCAGTCAAATGAAACTGAATTTGAGATCCAGTTGCTGAAGAAGAAAGGCTGCTACAAGCTGATGGAGCTCCTGTATTCTCGGCTTCCCAAAGAAGATGTTTACTCCAAGGAATCGCGCATTAATCAAGCCTACTGTCGTTTCAACAAAACAGAGGGGAATGAAATGTCCAAGGCCTTGATCAAGTAGGACACAACACTTTTAGAATTCAAGAAGTGATGTGGCAGTGATGTAAAATGTCCTTAGTCTTCAATGAATAAACAGTAAAGATTGTTTGTCTTTCAATTAGGTCGTGTTTTGAAGCATTCACAGAGAACATGGGTGGTGAGACTCAGCTCCTTGAACTTCGGAGACAATATCACTGTGCAGCATACAACTGTGCCATCACCGCCATCAGCTGCAGCTTCAGTGAGCCCAAATTCTACCACGGCTTCCTCTTCAGTGAGAAACCAGAGAAGGTACTGGCTGGTCCCTGTAATTACATCCACCTCACTTCAGCATCTTTAATTTTGGAACAACACAGTACATTAAATAACTGTCTTCCTGTTTTTAATGTTGACTAATCCTTGGGAAGAGAGGAATGGTGGAGGACTGATTGTGGTTTTCTTTCCTTGTACAGAATCAGTTCATCCTGGAAAATATCATTGATGTTGAAAGGACTTACAACTTTCCAATAGAAATTGAGGTATATACATATATTTATTACTATTCCTGTTGCCCTATGCTTTGAGTTACCATCATGGTTAATTCATTGATGTTTTCATCAATTTAGGTCCCACTTGAGAGAAAGAAGCAATACGTCATGATTCGAAAAGAAGTGAACGAGGAGAATGGAGGTATACGCTGCTCACAACACTGTTTTCAAACAGCGCCATGAAAATGCCCTGCTCTTTTCAACGAAATGGGATGTGATAGGAAATTTGTCTGACGTTGAAGACTCTTATGAGATTTATGTTGTGGTTTCCACAGAGGCGCCAGTATATCTGTCCTCCCAGTCTTACATGGCCGACAGCAGTCTGAGTGAGGAGATGAGTCAGTTTGATTTCTCCACCGGAGTACAAAGCTTCTCCTTCAACTCCCAAAACCCTGAGGGACACAGACGCGCCATTGCTAAAAAAGTCAGTCATGTAATTTAAAAAAGAAAAAAAATTTATTTAGGTTTTTGTTTCCTGCATGAAGTTTGTGACAGTCTAAACATTGTTTGAGAGGCTTGTCCATCCTGCCAAGGGTAAAGTCCTTGGGGACATCTGAATATATGTATGTTTAGCACTGTGGTAGGTAATTTGCAGTTTAAAACAACAAAAAATTGTTGTATTTGTATGGTTGTTATGTGTTGTTTGGTATGTTTGTACATCTAGGAGACAGATGAGACAAGTTCCTCCCAGGATGCAATGGTGGATCTAGAAATGGATGAGCTAAATCAGCATGAATGCATGACAACCATGACTGCTCTTATCGGACACATGCAAAGGAACAACATAACCCCCAAAGTTGAGCAGGTCGGTGGCACGGAAGAAGCGAAAAGCAGGTTTTGACTTTGGATCTCTATTTATTTTGGAACTTGTGTCCTTTTAAAATGCTCTGATCTTTGTTAATGAAACAGGGAAACATGCCAAGTGAACTTCCTCCATGGATGAAATTTCTGCATGCAAAACTGTCAAATCCAGCAACGGCCCTAAATATTAGACTCTTCATCTCAAAACTGGTCATCAACACAGAGGAGGTAAATGTCCCAAAATACAAATTTATTCAGTTACTCTCATTTGAAATAAATGAATACCTACGTGTATTTGATACTTAATTCTCTGCTCCTCTAATGTTTGCCATTTGTTCGTGGGGTGTGGGGTGTCGCTCTCTCCAGATTTTTCGACCATATGCCAAGCACTGGCTGGGGCCGCTGCTGCAGCTTGTTGTCTGTGGAAACAACGGAGGGGAGGGGATCCATTTTATGGTGGTGGATATTGTGGCCACAGTGCTCTCTTGGACAAGCCTGGCTAACCCCAAGGTTGCAAATACTGACATTTTAAATACAGCAAATATAAGTCTTTAGTACATTTCTATCATGATCTGTGCATATATCAATATTTGTAATGCGTTAAATATAGAAAGAATCCAACATATTACTTATCAATTTTGCAAAGGAATTGTGGTCAAATCAGTACATAGCACTAGTGGATTATCATTACTACCAGATTTTTTTTTTTTTTTTCCCCAGGGTAACCCCAGAGATGAAGTGCTTGCCAACCGGCTGTTAGAGTTCCTGATGAAGCACAGCTTCCACTCCAGGAGGGCAGTTTTCCGCCACAACCTGGAGATCATTCGCACTCTGGTAGAGTGCTGGAAAGAGTGTCTGCATGTGCCTTACAGGTAGTGCTTGCACACTCTCAGCTTATTTTAGCAACAATCAGCTTATTTCAGGAGGGGGCACTATATAAAATAAAATAAATAAAGATAAATACACAAGCCTCTAGAGCAGTAGGAATGACCAGTTCAAAGCAACACACTCTTTACACCATGCTGCATGTTCCCTCTGCATACAAAGTTGCCATGTCTATTTGTCCATGGTTTTTATTAACTGGTATCTTGTAGGTGACATTTTTGACAAACCCAAAAATTATTTCTAGTTATTTACATATATAATAAACAGTAATATTTCAAAGTCGGTGTATGCATTCTCACTTTGTGGCAAAGATGCCAAAAGGAAGCAGAGTGTGCGAGGTGAATGACTTGCTTCCGTTTCTCACCATCTCACCAACCCCTAAGAGCGTCCAATGGTCGAAGTTATGATAAATCTTGTAGCATGCAAGCATAAATTCTGTATTTAACAAACAAAACAGAATTGAATGTGTTCTTTTCTTGCCTTGCAGTCTGATATATGAGCGATTTTGTGGCACAAACCCGAATAGTAAAGACAACTCTGTTGGACTTCAGCTGCTGGGAATCATCCTGGCCAACAAGCTACCTGCTTACGATGCCTCATGTGGAATTGAGTATGGCAGGTAAAATATATAGTGTAGATAGATGGCAACATACTGTTAACCGTGTCACCTGACAGCTTTACTGTTTGAAACCATAATTTCATCTGCTAACACAAATGTTATTTTGTAAGTTGCAAGTTCGGGTGAAATAAGGCAACAGTTAGCAAGAGACCACCTTGTGAAATAATGGGATCCTTTCTGTGTGGTGTGTGTTTTTTCAGGTACATTCAGTCTCTCACCAACAACGTGTCCTTTGTGAGGTACAAAGACGTCTACGCAGCTGCTGCTGAAATTATTGGCCTCATCCTGAAGAATATGACCGAAATGGACAATGTATGAGACATTTCCCAGTTTGGCCGAATTACAGTTGTACTTCACTGTTTATGTCTTCGTATGTAATTTCACGAGTTATGATGTTTAGTTATTAATGGTAAATTCATCTGATGTAACTTATCTTATCTGTTATCTACAGTATTCAGTTTTTTTTCATTTTCATTACATATATTACACAAACATATGATGTTTCATTTTTGATTCTTGTCTCAGCATCAAGAACTTTTCAGTCTTGCTGCAAGTAAGATAACAGATCTGAAGAAAAAAGACATGGACGACAAGTTCATAATTTGCTTAAACAAAGTGTCAAAGCACTTTCCTCCATTCATGGATCGGTGAGTTTGTTGTTCCACTTTGTTTAATATTTTTTCTGTGTAATATAAAAATCATCTCATAAATTAAGACTGGATTTTGCTGTTGGCTCTAATCTGTCTGACCTTATTGTAACTGCAACCTTATTTTAATTTTCCAGATTTACCAACTTTGTGTTCTTCCTGCTGCCAAAGATGTATGGCATCTTAAAGACTCATTGTTTGGAGTGTGTGTTGAGCCGAGCTGATGTCATCCCCGACATCTTTCTGCAGCTGAAAACGACTGGCTTCATTCAGATGATGGGCCATAGGTAAGTCCTAGCTATACTCTACTGCATGATCTGCATCTTCTTTGTGTTTGGTTCATATCCATCAGAGATCACGCCGACAATGTCGAGACATAATTACACCTCTGTGCCCTCAGGGATGATGCAAGGCAGAGAGTTTGTCTGGATATCATCCACAAAATTATTGCCTGCCTGACTCCAGTTCAGCTTCAGGAGCTCCTGGGAGTGGTGACAGCCTTTGTCTCCCATCCATCCCCGATGTGCAGAGAGAGGATGTATGACATCCTCATGTGGATCCAGGACAACTACAGGTACTGTGAACCTTTTTGAATTTTGATCTCAAGCTGAGTTTCTTTTTGTCTTGTTAAACTAGCCATTGCATAATATATCATTGTTTTCAATAACATTTTGTGATTTGACTGCATAATTCAAACAATCAACCAACTGGTGGAGAAAATAAACTTTGCAGTGGAAGAATAGCAAATTCAAAGCAAAATTTCTTTCAGTTACTCATAACCTTTTATTGTAATTCTTTTTATGGTCACCCGATTGCATTATGCAGATGTACTGTTGCTTGCACTGCATTCATCTGATGTGAGTTTATACTAATATACTGTTTTTATCCTTTTAGTGATGCAGAGAGCATGCAAGACAGCACCTCAGTAGAGGTTTTAAATGCAGCTAAAGAAACACTACTTCAGGGGCTGTCTGAAGAAAACCAAGGCCTTCAGTAAGCACCCACTGATTTTCTTAGATTGTGCAGGGAAGTGTAATTCAGCAATTAGCAATATGATATCCCTGTCTGTTGTGCTTTTAGGCTTTATGTTCGGAACTTCTGGAGCCAGGAGAAGCGCCTCCCCACTGCAACCCTCGAGCGAATGCTGACTGTGCTGCGTTCTCTATACTCCTGTCAAATAGAAAGGTGTTTCTTAAGCTTGGCTACCAATCTGCTACTGGAAATGACCAGCCAGAGTCCTGACTTCAAACGAAACATGTTTGAGTATCCACTGTCAGAGTGTACCTTCCAGGTCGGTTGAGATCTGCAGAATTTATTTCTCTCTCTCTCTGTCAGTTACAAATTAGCTACAAAGATTTTCCAGTTTGATTCTTATTGGTGTGCTGCTGATGTGTTAATTACATTTTCCACTCTCAAGGACTATGTGATTGATTCCAATTGGCGCTTCAGGAGTACAGTGATGACTCCCATGTTTGTTGAAACCCAAAGCTCTCAAGGCCCAGAGAGTGTGGCAGCATCCCTGTCTGGAGCCATGAAGGGGAAGCTCCGAGCCACTCAGACTACATTAGAGTTCAGCCAAACACAAATAGCAGGTACTACTGCAATTCAATATTCAGGCATTAAAACTGAAGACAGAAACGGGGGCTGTACCTGTAGCTTTTTTATCAGAGAATTTGATGGCTAACACAAGTATATTCACCTTTGAATGTATTTTTGTTTTTCCCCCAGGTCGACGTACAGCATATAACTGGCTGACGGGCAGCAGTGTGGATACACTTGCAGAGTACTCGCTTGGCTCTGAATCTGTGTCGTCATTGTTAGTGTTTGATAAGAAAGCAGAGAGGCAAGCTACAACAAGGAGACCAGTAGGAGAAGGATTTGGCCTGAGGCGCCTTACTGCATCCACCAATGAGGTGGACAGTCGCACTAGAGGTTAGTCTCTGAGAAATCAACGCTGACTTTGGTCATCTTTAACAGTAAAGCAGTAATTCAACATATTTACTTGAAGTAGAAAACTGAAATGCACAATGATCACCACAGCAGTCACATTTTGTTTCATTATGAGGAAACATTTCAACTAAATTTAAATTCTGTCCATGTGATTACATTTTGTGCCTACATGTCAACAGCAGAAAACGAGCAGCGTTATAACATCCTGAGACTGAGACGCAGATTTCTCAAGGATCAGGAGAAAGTCAGCTTGAGTTTTGCGCAGAAAGAGATCCGACAACAAAGACAGAAAAAGGTATCAAACGTGCAACATCTAATAGCCTGATCCAAACTCATCCCAGTTAATTTTATGTGTTTCAAATGTTTAATAGCAGAACAGTTCTCTAGTGATGTCAGCACGTCAAAGTGTACTTAGTGGACTGAACCCCTTGCTCCTGAAGCAAAGCTTCAGTGTGAGAATGTGTGTGTGAAAGAATAGTCTCCTCCAACTTAGATTCCTCCTGAATGAATGATGTGTGAATGAGGATGTGATGTAAATGCGCTTTGAGTAGTTGAAATGACTAGAAAGGGTCTATACAGATACAGACTATTAACCATTTACCATTCGTTGTGCCACAGGAGGACAAAGCTGATCAAAGGCTCCGAAAAGAGGCTCAGGTGACTCTGTATCGTAACTACAGAGTGGGAGACTTTCCAGACATCCAAATACCATACAGTAGTCTTATCGCCCCCCTTCAAGCACTAGCACAGGTAATACTGCCACTGCTCTGTCGGGCTGTAGTTATATGTACAGTCAGACTGTAAATATCCTATATTTTTTTTTCATCAGAGAGATCCAATTTTAGCCAAACAGCTGTTCAGCTCCCTGTTTGCTGGTATTCTCCAAGAAATGGAAAGTCACAAACCAAGAGGGGAGAGCGGGAGGATTAAAGAGGAGCTGCGGTGCAACATGAATGCATTCCTGAGCAAGAGCACCCTCTGCTTCCCTCCATTTATAGCATGTGTGCAGGTAGATGTCTTGAATATGTAAAATGCTTTGTCGTTTCACAGCATGATCATTTACGTGAAACCCCAAAACTCTAGACTTTAAGGCTGAAAGCTGATGACTTGAGTTAATATTCCACTGATTGTTTTGTTAGGACATGTGCAACCAGAATAAGGAGCTGCAGCAGCTCGATCCAGCAGCCATCAGCTCCACTTGCCTGGTGAGTCTCCAGCAGCCGTCGGGCATTCTACTGCTAGAAGAGGGCTTGTTGCATGCTGACCTCAACCAGGATCAGCCTCCTGCCAAACGGTCACGAGGACGCAAAGAAATCCCCCCAGACACCAAAAAATGGATCCACCTCGCAAGGTATTATGCTGTTTACCTTGATTCGATATTGATTCTGTCACTGCTGGTGCAGCTGGAGGTTAGGAGCTGAGTAACATACTAACCCTAACCCATAGCTCAAGTTCATCATATCTCAGTTGAAGGGTTTTATTGACAGGGTGTAGTTGACGGGGTATGATTATTTCGGTGCAGTGATTCTTCCATATATGTTTTAATGCCACTTCCATTAATGCATTCACGAATGGCCTCTGTCCCTAATCATTTTGTCCGATTGTAACTGTCAAAAGCTACATTTCATCTGCAGATCCATCACTTTCAATAGTTGCAGCTGTTTTTGTGAAATGTAGCACTTAACAGGCTCTTTCTGTCCTCTGCTCTCCAGACTTTACAGATCTTTGGAGGATTATGATGTCGTCCGCGGCATCTTTGGTGGTAAAGTTGGGACCAAGCCAATCACCTGTGCTGCGCTTCAAGCTGAATCTAACACTGACTACGCTGAAGCTGCGAAACTGTACAATGAGGTACTGTTTTTTCCCCTGACAGTAGAAACTGATGGTTGAATCCTGTTGTACATATGAATAAACTCATTGTGGAAATACAGTAAGTCTGGCAAAGTGCTTGGGCAGCATGTCATTGCATACTCTTTTTCTTACTGGCAGGCTCTAAACACTGAGCATTGGAGTGAGGGTGAGCCCACTGACTCTGAGAAAGACTTCTGGGAAATAGCTGCTATGGAGGCCTACAGTCATCTTACTGAGTGGAAGTCTCTCCAGTACTGCTCCACTGTGAACATTGATGAAAACGCACCACCCAACCTCGAGAGGATGTGGTCAGAGCCACTCTACCAGGTAAGAGATCTGACCTTCCACAGGCTTATTGTGATGCGCTGCACAACATACACACAATGCAGTGAAATGATTAAATTATTGATTATATTATTAGTTAAATGATGTCTCTTTGAAATGATCAAGTCTGTCCACTAGAGGTGGAATGCTTTTCTCACTTGACTCTTGTGTTTTCGCCAGGAAATGTACCTGCAGCACATGATTCGCAGCATGCTGAAGCAGCTGCAGCTCGGTGAGACAGACCAAACTCTTCTCAGCTTCATCGACAAAGCCATGAGGGTGGAGGAGCGCAAAAAGCTGCTGGAGAGTCATTACAGCCAAGAGCTCAGCTTACTCTACATCCTGCAGGAGGATTACGACCGCGCAAAGTACTACACCAACTACGCCATGCAGCTTTTTATGGAGGTCTGCTGTTACTCATCCCTTCTGTCACCTCAGACTTTTAGAACAACAAACACTGTTATTATTTGATTCTTTTTAAAAGCAAAAAAGGTCATATATGTACTTAACAGTATATTGTATGTACACTACATTTTTCATCCTCTGAATTTCTCTAGAAATATGTGGTGAATTGGCAAAGAACATGCAGAAATGTTTTTTTGAATCTGAAACTGCACACTCAGCCACAGGGTATGCACAATCTCTTTGCCTCCCATAGAATTACTCTAGTGTGGACACGCTGTTGACTCAAAGTCGGCTGACCACCCTGCAGTCAGTGCAGGCCTTGACTGAAATCCAAGACTTCCTACTTTTCATTAAAGAAGAGGGTGAGTGAAAATATTGTCTCAGTAAGTATCCAAATGAAATGAAAAAGGAAAACGTTACAAGTTAATTTCCTCTCCTTCTCTGTTTTCGCAAGAATTGTAGAATAATTTATCTGAATCTGTCTTTGTTTAAACTTTTTTTATCCCTACTCTCAAAATTTGTCACCAGTATCCGTGAGCTCCCTCAAGAGGCTCATCAGACTGTGGACTGAGCGATATCCTGATGCTAAAGTGGATCCAGTAAACCTATGGGACGATATAATTACATCTCGGTAAGAATTTATTTATTCATTTATTTATTTTTGACGTTTCACTGACAAGTTTTTGAAATCAACACATAACAAATTGTGACACTGTGTCAACTGTGATCTCTATTTTTTCAGATGCTTCTTCTTGGACAAGATCAGGGAGAAGCTGAGAGGCCGAGCTCCCAGAGACGGTATGGAAGTGGACGGTTCAGAAAACCCAGCAAGTGACATAGACAAATTGATAAATGACTGCAAGTTCAACATGAAGCTACAAATGGCTGACAGCGCGCGGAAGCAGGTGAAGAAACAACTATTTTTTTGTTGTTGTTGTGCAGTCATATGTTCGCGACAAACTCACCTTGAAAAACGACACATTTTGTTTTCAGAATAACTTCCCTGTGGCCACCAAGCTTCTAAAGGAACTTCACAGAGATGCCAAAACAAACAGAGGCTGGTTGCTGCAGTGGGTCCACAGTTTTAGCTGCTACAGCCATAAACGCAGCCACACTCAGGGTCCTGTGGAGCAAATCAATGCCATGCTGAAGACTATCCCACTCCTGGGTAAGCAGGGAAAAGGACTCCTGTACATTATCTTAGGGGTTAAAACAGCTGCGAGTGATATACAACCCTAAGTTGATGTTGCTTATTTGTCACTCTTATAAAGAAATATTACATCTGACTTGCAAGATTTTGTGATAATGTGATAAACCTAAAGGTGCCTTGTGAAACTTTGTTGTCCTATTAATACCGGAGTCACAACTCTGAGTTGCTGTGTAATTTTAAAATGACACTGGTGGTCCTCAAAATTTAGTTAAAATCCAGTGAATGAAGTTCTCGATTAGTGAATGTGACAAATCAGCAATGAGCAGTCTGTAGTTTTGCTGGTGAAACAAAACTATAGACTGCAAGATCAGAACAATGAATTTACTTTCTGGTGTTGTGCTGACGCATCGGAAATGTCAAAATATCACAAGGTACTACAGTGCAAAATATTTGAGGATTCTGTCATGGCACAAACAAATTAAGAAATACGGTCGAAGAATATTTCAGCTAGAACTTTGCATAAGTTGCGTGGCACAGCTCACAAGTGTGACTTCAGGTTCTCTAGTTTCCTGTTGAGATGTTTTGTTGCAGCTCTTTTCTCTCTGCAGAGGACCTTCACACTGACTGTCAGAGTGCCACAGCCAAAGTCTTCAGATACCAAAATATACTCCAGGGTACAACTTTTCACATCCTGGCCACAGCTGTAGGCAGAAGCCCCTCTGTCCTGGAGGTTATTGGTGCTGAGAAAGCGGAGAGAGTTGTAAAGCTTTCTGGGGCTGCATGGCCCAATGAAAATCCAAAGGTACTCTATTTATGTATTTTTAAAGATTATTTTCTAACTAAATGAATAAGAGTCAATGATGTTTTGCTAAAAAACCGTTTACTCTGCAGATAGTGGAAGTGGGCCTGCAGTTACAAGCACTGAAGTTGCTGTGTGATGCTACCAGAAAGGCTGATGAAGAGATTCAGTCTTATACACAGGACTGTGTGGAAAGCAGCAGCATCATTGAAACATACATGGCTTTGGCTGACTTCTGTGACAAACTGCTGCGAGAGGAGGAGCAAAGTGATACTGGTGAGTTGTTGTATTAACTAATTGGGTTTAAAAGTATTTTCACGTCAGCTGTGCCGATGATTTAGCTCAAAGTCTCTGGCTTAACTTTGCCTGAGTAGCTTTGCCACATTTTCTCCCTTCTCTCTCATCCCCTCACATTACAGATGAATGTATTCCATCACATTGATGCAAAAATTACATAAATCCAAAATTGCCGTAAACTAGGCCTGCACATTAATGTGTAACACTGACCCCGCGAGCCTCATACACCCAGATATATAAAAGGGATAGCAATGATAGCAAGGGTTCAACATTTGCACTTCCTCCACCAACCAGTCATTTTGTACATTTTTGCGTTTTGTTACAGAAAGCCAGTTTCCAGACCTGTTGGCGCTGCCTGTTCATGTAGTGGAGAGCATGCTGAAAGCGCTGAAGATGAACTCGGAGGAAGCTCGCCTCAGGTTCCCACGTCTGCTGCAGATCATTGAGTCGTACCCATCGGAGACTCTGGACCTCATGACGAACAAGGTTAGTGTGTTAAGACCAAGGATATAGTGGAGAGTAAACTCACACTAATGCAGTTTATCCCACTTTGCATTTGCAAAATATCAAAACCTTCATGTAGGGCTCAAAATACACTTATTTTAATTCATGGCAGTTCTATGTTTTGAGATGGTCCCCAACTTTGGAAGTAAAACACCACATCAACGCTGTAGTGAGGCTCCTGCATTTCAGTATGATGCAGTGTCCTGTAATATATGCTTGCTTTAGTTGTACGCGGTGACACTACTGTCTTTCCATCCATGTGTAGATGATGTCAGTCCCCTGCTGGATGCTGATTGGCTGGATCGGTCAAATGGTCGCCCTTTTGGACAAGCCTGAAGCTGTGGCAGTGCAGCACTGCATTGGGCAGATAGCAGAGTGCTACCCTCAAGCAGTGGTTTATGCTGTAATGATCAGCAGCGAGAGTTACCAGTTTGAAGACTCAGCTACAGGATACCAGCTGCAGGAATTTGTTGAAAGGTAAACTGTGTTGACCAGGGAAGAAGGGGAAATTACAATTCTGCTTGCTAATGTGTGTGTGTGTGTGTGTGTGTGTGTGTGTCAACAGGATCAGGAGCATGCTGGATAAGGGAAGAGCTGTGAAGAACTTTGTGGATGCACTGCAGCAGCTTACAAACCCGGAGATGATTTTTAAGGTAATAAGTGCAAATTCGACCGTGAATGAATGAAGCTGCCGCCTCCTTGGTTTTTGGCCTGTCTTTGATTGGTGTCATTTGGTTCACGCAGGATTGGTGGGATTGTGTGAAAAATGAAATGGAAAAAACAAGCTTCGACAAGAAACGGATGGGCAACATGTATGACGAGATGTACTCTTCACTCGGGGATCGTAACAAAGTCGGTCATGGAATGTTTCGCAAGAAATTTATCCAAGTTAGTAGTTTGCTTTTTATCTTTCGTTTAGGAAGAGCATGTATACTCTTGTTTTCTGTTCATTTGTAATTTTTCATTTGTATTCTTTTCAGTCACAGTGATTATTTCTGCATGTTGTTTATTGCTACAAACTTCAATTTCATTTCATTTTCACTTTATCCCAAAAAAACAACAAGTGACAAGGTCCAGTTAGACTCTATTATTATGGTGTTTATTGCAGCCATTTTTTATGTTTTTGATTTAACAGAAATTTGCTAAAGATGTGGAGAAACTGCTGGGGCCTAAAGGCAGCAAGCTGTTTGAAAAGAGAAAAGAAAAAAGCTTTATGCGGCAGGTGGATGCTCTGGCAACATCCATGCGTGGATTTCAGAGGGAACCAGGGAACCTGAAGGAATACTCGCCCTGGCTGAGTGAATTTAAAGCAGATCCATTCAGTAATGCACTGGAGATCCCAGGTCAGTAGCTTAAAAATACAGGTATTGAAATCAGGTTCATGTGAACTCTGGAAATATGAAACGTTTGTGTTCACGTCTTGTTTATGTCATTCTTCTAGTGTGGTTATTTCTGATCACTGCAGTGTATTTGATGGTCTGTTATTTAGGGGGCCTACAATTCCCAACTGAAAATAAAATGTGTCTTCTGTTGAACTCTTCTATTCTCTGATGAACATGCTTTCCTTCCTCTCCCTTGTGTTGTAGGACAATATGATGGCCGATCTAAACCTCTGCCAGAGTATCATGCAAAAATAACAGGCTTTGATGAAAGGGTATGCTTTTATTGTCATTTACTCTAACATGATATTTAAAATGTTCTAATGTCACGTGTGAAATCCCAACGTGGAATTTGTGCCCGACAGGTAAAGGTTATGTCCTCCATCCGCCGCCCCAAACGTCTGATCATTCGTGGGGATGATGAACGCGACCACCCCTTCCTGGTGAAGGGTGGGGAGGACCTCCGCCAGGACCAACGCATTGAGCAGCTTTTTGCTGTCATGAACATTTTGCTGAGTCACGACGCTGCCTGCGCACGCAAAGGCTTGCAGCTGCGCACCTATCAAGTCATTCCCATCACCACAAGGTAGTGGGACTTGTCTGTCCGTCCTTCCAGTTAAACTTAATCTAAAAACTTCACAGCTGTTATACAAAATACTACATGAACACTAGGAAAAAAAACCACGGTAATCTCATCTCACTCCCTTTTCAGAATTGGTGTGATTGAATGGATGGAGAACACCTGCACTCTGAAAGAGTTCCTGTGTGGCACAATGACTGAGCAGGAGGAGCTAAGGGCAAGGAGGTACAGTACATGCAGTGCATTTACATTTATTTATTTGGATGTCATTTTAAAATAACTTAATTCTGTATCCTTTACATAGTGCAGCATAAAGCAGAGAGATGTGATCAGGATTTTATTCCCACTATTTAAGTGTTTTGTGCAGATGCACATCTCAATGGTGTTTTGTTTCTTAACAAACTGTGTGATGTCTTTCTCTTCCAGGTGTGGTGACGATTATAACAAGTGGCTCTCAACCTTTGCTTCAAATCCAAATGTGCCTAGTGTGGAACTATACAGTCCGGCTTACAAGTAAGTCTCATGGATGTTCATTTGTGTTCATAAAATGCTGGATACATCTAGTAACTTACCGAGTGAGTTTTGAAATTTTGTTGATTGTGAAAAAGGTGGTTTCAGATAATAACAGCTGTGGATAGTAAATTTAACAGATTCTGCACAAAATTGTTCCTATTTGATCAAATATTGATCATGAGACAGCAATGACCTACACCATATTTATTTTTTGCCAGGAAAGCGAAGCGTGCTGAGACTGTCAACAACTTTTTGAAAGTGTTGCAGCATGTGCCCGGTGATCTCCTGAAGTAAGAATCTCTTCAATACAAAACTGCTCATGAGGGTAAACACTTGCGGTAAACAACATGTCTTCTCTTTTTCAATTCGCAGGAGAGCTTTTCTGAAGATGTGCAACAGTCCTGAGGCCTTTCTTTCGTTACGCTCCCACTTCATCAGCTCTCATGCCTTGCTGTGTGTGAGCCACTGGATCCTCGGTATTGGAGACCGCCATCTGTCTAACTTCATGATCAACATGGAAACAGGAGGCATGATTGGCATTGACTTTGGTCATGCATTCGGTTCAGCAACACAGGTTAGTCATGCTTGTTTCACTGATGGCACAACTGAAAACATTGTAACTCAGTGATGAGAGATTTTAGTCTTGACCAAAATAATTTTGCTAAGTAAACCGCAAATATTGCCATTCATCCTCTCCGTGCAATCTTGTCTGTCCACACAGTTCCTCGCTGTGCCTGAGCTCATGCCTTTCCGGCTGACACAGCAGTTTGTTAATCTAATGCAACCCTTGAAGGAGTCGGGTTTGATCCAGAGTGTAATGGTCCACTCCCTGCGAGCTTACAGGGCTGAGCCAGACCTTTTGCTGAACACCATGGATGTGTTCGTGAAGGAGCCTTCGCTCGACTGGAAGGTAACCATCATTCCCGCCACAAGGTTTCGATGAAACACTGAATTCCTGACCTGTTTCTGATGTTTGCCAAGTAAAGTGCAAATGAAGGCAGCAAGGGTATTTAATAAAGTGTCTGTGGACACAATATGTGGTGCAAATCTGTTAATATCTCTTCAAAGTTTTTGTAATATGTGACAAATTTTAAATTAATACTGTTTCTTTATACAGTAAATAAATTGCCTATTAATTATCTCCCACATTACTTTACAGAACTTTGAGCTGAAACAACTGAAGAAAGGAGGCACGTGGACGGAGAGCATAAACACCAAAGAAATCAACTGGTATCCCTTACAGAAGGTGAACTTTGCCAGAAGAAAACTTGAAGGAGCAAATCCAGCCACCATAACCAGGTACATCATCAAATTATAATATGGTAGGAAAATTAATAATCCACACCGAGGGATTTTTAACTAAGAATAAGATTTTGTAAAACTTTGAATTCTTGGCATCCATTATGGCGAATTTTACTCGTGCGTGATTAGATGTTGGTTTATTTTGTCAGTGAGGAGCTGAAGCTGGGCTTTGAGAAGGACGGCGCCTTTTCGGGGATGCAGTCTGTGGCCTTGGGGACTGAGGAGCACAACGTTCGCGCCAGGCTTCCAGCTGCAAACTTGTCGGTGGAGAAGCAGGTAGACTGTCTGCTGGACCAAGCCATGGACCCAAATGTGCTTGGCCGAGTTTGGGCGGGCTGGGAACCATGGGTCTGATTCTTTGATGGGTGAAATATTTCTAAACAGTTATTGACAATAAGTCTCAAGTCAGTCCTATGTTAGGTGAACAGCTATGTTTTATACACGTCAAGGAAATACATTTGAACATGTCATCACTTTCATGTATTGTGTTATAGCACGATCGGGATATTGTCTCATACTTGACTTGAGAATTTGAAATTCTTTTGAAGCGAACCGGTTATCAGTCTTTTATTAATGCCTTGTTACTTCAGTCTAAAATAAAAAATGTTGAACTGCAGCTTGAGGTGTTTGAGAGGCTGATTTGTAAATAGATGACCAAAGTGATCACATTTTTGTATGTGGTTAATACTGCGAACATGCACAAATTCATTATTTCATACATGCTAGCATGGCTGTCGACTTTTGTTTAGAGATAATAATCACAGGGAGGGAAAATCTAGTTAAGTTTATCAAAAGCAGTGTCGTCATTTTTTCTTTGTTTGACACTGATAATTCTGTAGGTGACCTTTGATACCCATGTACACATTAGTGTTGGTCAGATTAAGCATTCATTGTGTATTTATGCAAAAAAGTTTCATTCCATCCATTTATTTACTGACCATCCATGTACGTGTTAGAGCGCCCTCTCTCTAACCTGTCATAGCTTCATTTGACAGTCACTGTGTCTTTAGATTCATGCTACCTCTTGCATGCAGGTGCCCAGACCCACCAGCAGGAGTCACAAGCCTAGTAATAATATAATTTCTCAGTGGGGTCCACCCCCTACTGATGCCATGTGTCTGTCGGACCTCTACAACAAGAAAAAAGTTACTGCTATTGGAAAATTAAATGTCATTGATCTCAGACTCTGCTGTTTATTATAATAAGGACAGCAAACATTGTCTAACTGTCTAGCTTGATTAATGAAAGAGGAATTCCCTCTGTATTAGAGGATAGTGTAATAATAGCAGTGAGTCAACAGGATGTTTTCACCCGTTGGTCATGAAGGACGTCTTTATGGTTCAGATTACCAGCTAACATTTTGGTTAAACTTACAATAAAAACAAATGTACATAAGTGTACATGTGTTGTAGTGAAAGAGTCCAAGTCTGAATGTGTGAGGACAAATTTGCCCCGAAAGAAGATTAGGAGTGAAAATACAAACTACATTACAGTAATGGAAAGCACAATGACGGGAAGAAGGGGATTTGAGATTCAAAAGACAAGTGGATGTTGCTGAAATGGCAATTTGAAAATAAAAAAAGGAAGCACTTATGATAAAAGTGAAAATGGAAATTGACCAGTGTGGAAAAGCTTGAATGCCGAGATTACATTTATGTGAAAGCTTCTTTGTCAGTTTAGCCACAATTCTCAAACATAAACTATTCTCGTAGTGGCCATTTTGGCTCGTTATAGCAGGAAAACCACAGTTCATGACAATGTGGATTTCTGTGTTCCGTTTTGCTGTACCAGTAAGCTGAGCCATGCAACCGGTGACCTTAATTGAACACTGATCCAACATCACTTATTAGCTACGCCTTTGTCTCATATGATGATAATAATATGATCTATGTCGTTTTACAAGTTCCCTTTGTTTGTGTCCAAAGATTCTGTGTGTGTGTGTGTGCTCATGTAAGAGACAGTTGCGTAGTGTGTGTGAGAAAAGTGTGTGTGTAGGGTTTCCCTCAATAGTGAGCCAGAATAAAGTGTCTACTAACAGATATATTTGCATAACCTGCATTGCAATGAACTGAAACTGAGGTCTACATCAGTTTTTGTTTCCGCCTAATAAAAAGTCAGAGGAACTTCTGTTGATGGGGTTATTCCAAATTTCTTAAATTAAACTCTTAATATACATAAGAGAAGTATTGTGTTTCCTCATACATGATATCAAAGTTTTGACTTTAAAGAATATGTAATCACTGCAGGCTAATGAGAACAAATTCGTCTTTTTATAAAAAGCAGAACTGGTGTTACCTTTCAACTGTGATGTTACCTGCTTGACGCAAGGCAGGAAACTGCGGCTGGAAGGCTTCAGAAAAGCAGAACTGATGAGGCACTTTACTGGTTTCTGAAATATTTCAGAATATCTCGCAAAGCTCTACTCAGGAATTTCTGCACTTTGTTGACCGGTCATGTTTGATTTTAGAGGTTCTTAAAATCTCTACATCCATCACGTCTAAACTTGTTTCTACAATAACTTAGGATTTGTTAATTAAGAGTAGTTTTGGTAGACTGTATGAAATTATTGAGCAACTGAACTGTTATATGACTTAAAAAAAAACAAAAAAAAAACACACACACAAACATCAGTTAATCCATTTTTAATACAATCAAAAATATGGAAACAAGATTTGAGTTCAAAGATAACTGTCCATAACTCAAGAGTTCAGTAATGCTGACCTTCCAAATGCTATCAAACGCCACAGTCACAGTTATTTCCCTCCTTTTTGCACAACAATGGCAGTAAGTCATGTAGGTCTCAGCCCAGAGTCGACAGGCATCATCAAGGTGGAATGCCTTTTAGTATTGAGAGCTTGATGGTGGTGGTATAAACGGAATTGGGTCAGTTGATGTAGTGTGTTCACAGTTTATATCTTGGTTTATTATTCAGGTAAAATTATTCTTTTGGCATGCAACAACACTGGCAATTTCAATAAACATAATACTCCATTGCTGAGTTGTTCCTTGGTTTGCAGCGCCACGGCTACTGCATAGGACTTTAACCACCATATCATAATAGTATCAAGGTACACGTGCCATTCCCCATAGAAAAATGTGGAAACTGACCAAGTTACACATACAAGGAAATCTGGAAAATTGCCCAGACAAGTGGTTTATTGACATTATTTTTTGGTCACTGTCCATGTAGTGTGACTGAGGCTTGCAGGGTTTTTTTTCTCTCCTTGTGACTATTATTTTAATGCACTATTTTTATACATTTACTGTATAAACCCAAGTAGCACAGGATAAAAAAAAAAAAAAGACAGAAATTTGAACATTAGCTTTTTTTTTCCCTCAAAAATATTTTCAACATTAGTAATCACTGTTTTTTTTGTTTTTTTTTTAAAAATGACATTACATTTGCACTTCCATAAAAAATAATATCAAGTAAAATATGTAACACCCCGCTGCAAAAAGAAAACACAAAAAAACCAGCTGTTGGCCATCAGATGAGACCTGGGTAGTAGGAAGGCTGTTGTTGCTGAAGCACCTCATGTATCAGCCATACCAACAGCCTGACAATAACTGTTCTGCATATTTCTGCATTATGTTCAATAGCTGCATAAATAAATCAACTCTGAATCAAGGATATAGAAAAAAAAAAAAGTTTGGTACCAATACAAACCAATATTTCATTTTAGCTGATCACTTTCAATTTTCGCTTACATGCTTCTTGAGGCTTACAGAAATATACACTTAACATGTTCCTGTTCGAATATATATTCTCAAGAGGCTGACTAAATGAAAATGTTAAGCCGAAGTGAAATATTAGATACTTTAAGGTCTCTGGGTTAAGGCGCAGCAAAGCTATCTTTTACTTGTTTCTTGCATTAGAGGACACTTACAATAGATACAATGAGGACGAAGGAGAAGTACCGTTTTAGTTTTGAAAAAGCATGTGGTGCGTTCACTCTCTACATAGAAACTCTTCTGTTCATAGATTTATATTTAATGATCTTAACTGCAATTAATTAAGCTGAAATCGACCAAAGTGCATGATGCATAATTTCCTGTTTTATGTAGAGCGTCGTGGTCCATAACCTCTGTTGGTTATTTCCATGTTAGTTTTAGAGTTTAGGACATTGTTTTGTTAGGCCTCTGTCAGTCTCTCAGTTATAAACAACCTTAAGTTCCTTTTTTTTTTTTTTTTTTTTTTAGCAGAGATGTTGTAGGTTAAAGCAAGTAGTAATATAGTTGAATTTAAATTTAGATTAAAAAGGCAACAAAATAAAGCTTTGCATAAGAAGAGTTGGCAAATATGACATCTTGTTGCTATTGACCGTGATGATCATTTGATTTGGCTCAATCTTACTAGCATAGCTCCTTAAAGTAGAACAAACAACAAAGCTCAGTTGGGTTAAATACATGCAACATTTTGTCTAGAATTAGACAGTAAACCAGCCCACTTGGTATCAGATTGATGTACAGACAGCTTCTCCGCTTACGTTAAAAGCTGATGTTTTTGGCTTTATTCAACATACCAGAACTCAAGAATGAAAGGATTTTATAATGTATTTAGAGCTGTTAAATGAACTCATATTCAGTAATACCACAGCTCCCCTGTCTCGTGTTTCCAATTCATTTTCTAAGGAATTGTACATCAGTATGATACCACAGGCTTTAGAGACAAGGTTCATATCATCCACTGATTCTTGTTAAGAAAACTTATGAATGTTCACTGATTCAGACCGAGCTCGAAGGGGCGGATTTTCAAAAGAACATGTGCAAGTGCATCTTAATACCTGTTAGCAGCAGGCAGGTCTTGACTTCATTCAACCGTAGTGAATTAAATCAAATATTTTGATTCATGTTTAGAACTGATAATAATAAATTAAACCTTTTTGTTGTCAAATCTGGCAAATCTGACCACTATTAAAATCAAACTGCTTTTTACAATGTTTTTTCACTTGGTAAATTAACAATACATTATAGTCCATCCTGTTTTGGTTTTCCTGGAAAGTTGTGATATTCCCCTTTCAGAATAAAAGCATACAATATCCAATCAGGCAGATCTCTTAATAAAGTTTGCCTGTCTTTGTCATAAATTTGTCGGTGCAAATTAGGATTTGTGTAACTGCGTGAACACTAGTAGGCTTTGGGTAAAAAAGTACTTCATGAAAGTGCCAAATGATTCCATTCAGTCAGTATATAACAGTCACAGACTTTACGTGGGCTGGGGAACAGCACCATCTTCCCCACAATATAGTAACAAGGAAATGAATTCATATCATACAAAAAGAAACTCTTTCTGGCTTGGTGTGCATAGCATATATGCCGAAGGCATGTCTTTCTCTGCTTTTTAATAGGATTTTGTGTCATATCCTGTTATATCTTGGGCCTCCACCCGTTTATGAACTGCATGAGTTTCTTCACCTGCAGCTTGCTTAGCTTGAAGTCCTCAGACAAAATCTCCTCAGTGAGCTGCAGGAGTAAATTCCCATCAATCTTCTCAGACACAAAAAGAGAAACAATGTCATCTGGCAGGCCAATAAACCTCAGAGATTTGGCCACCTCTTCAATAGACAGGCCTGCCAGACTGGACGGGGGCTGCCACTGTGCAGTGGGAGAGAAGGATGGACAGTTGGGAGTTAATGAGCTAGAGATGGAATATATCTCTTTTGTGCCCAGGTCTTGTTGAGCAAGTGAGAAATCTGAAGTTTCCTGCTTACTGTCACTGACCGATCCTGACAGTAAATCTGCGCATATCTTTATGGCATTTGATTTTGGTGTTCTCGGTGGTAAGATGGGGCAAGAAAGGCTCTGCTTAGTGTTAGATTCTTCTATTGGTTTGTCTCTGTACATTTCTGAATTGTAACTTGAAGATTTGGTGCAGAACTGAATCAGAGAAGCTTTCTGCAGCCTGAAGTCCTTACTGCTGTGTGCCTGCTCCCGGTCATCAAAGTCAACAAGGCTGGACGTGCAGGTTTTTGAGGTGCTCGGGGATCTCTTCCTGGGGTAACTGTAGTAGCTTCGACAGCTGGCTGGCAGGAATTCATCCATACTGTGCGACTCTCCTCCGCTGAAGTTATTTGGCCAAGACAACCTGGAGGACATCCCTTCCGATGGCAGGCTACCACTGGGCAATGTGTCATTTGGCTCAGTGCTGTTGGATTTACCCCAGTTGCAGGGGTAGCACACGCGACTCTGCTCCTGTGGTTCAGCTGCCTCTTGCTCACATGCTCCAGCACTGATGGAAAAACAGAAGATTTGTCTGTGGTATAATGAACACCTTATATGATTTCAGTGGTTAACATTTAAAGCAAATACTTTTTTTATGGCTCTTACAGGATGCAAATGTGAGTTAAAGCTACCGATGGCAGAATTTGAAAGAGTACAACATCAGCTCCCTCCCCCTCCTTCTCCCCTGCATTTCAGTTCTGCCTCCAAGCCCCTCCTGTCAAAAGAGGCTGTCATGGACATGCAGGCTAACCATAGCAACTGAGGAGGGCAAGTATGCAACGGTGTCCACAATGGTACACACCACTGCAGGGCCACAGAGCTACGGTTCAGAACTCTGGGGAGATTGTGAGCCCTGGGCGACAGGCAGGACCACAGGGCTGCCCGCTACGGGGATACATGAGCTACATGAGGATATTGATAAAGACCCATTCTACGTGTGATAGAGGAGCAAAGGAGCAGAATCACTGCTGCTCAAATTGACAAATCATGGCGCTCTGTGACGCCTCTGCCTCCTGTGTGTTCCCAGAATAAAACCAAAACATGAACCATAATCCACGGAGCTCGAAATAAAGATTTTTTGGGGTTTTTTTTTTTTATTGCTGGTGGTTGTTTCTCAGCCATGGTGTTTACAAAGCTAACTGGTTGTTTTTCTTTAGGCGCTGTGGAATCTTGCAAATGGCATTAGGAGCACTTGGAGGACATGGTTCTCTAGTAGATGTCAGCTTATATTAGTATTTAAAACTAGAAATTTTAGGATGAATTGTCTGAATTTATACAACCTCACTTTTGTCTCCTGATTTTTTCATTTGCTATTTTAATGACCTATGAACAGCAGTGATGCGAAATGGTTCCAAGTCTTACATGTTGTGGAGACCAGAAGAGTAATAAGAGAGGGTTGGACTTGGAGACCGAGTCTCTTGCTGCCGTGGCTTAGACAGGATGGGCACTGATGGCATCTGTTTCAAACTTCGTGGAGGGATTGGTGGGGCATTCAAAAGACGGCATTCTTCCTTCACCTAGAGGGGGAAATGAAATGACTATTAAACTGACAGCAAAACCAACATCAAACTGAAGGTGATTAACGTTATAGTTTATAATGAGTTATAATTTTTAGGAAATCAACCCCAAATCTTGATACTATTTATGGTCTGCGTTTTATGATGTGGCAAAGTCTGTATGCATGAAATCAGGTGCAACATTATCTCATTCATAACAGCCGAACTGTTTATTGCACGCCTGACAGAGCTGTAAATTACGAGCATAACATCCTATTGCTGCTGCTGCTTCACATCAAAAGCTTTTAACTGGCACTACTGGACCGGCTTTTATTGTGAAGCAGCCACAGGGGACACTGTGTGTTTGACACCATGGTAAAAACAAGACCTGTCATTTCTCGCACCATTTTCATCAGCAATGAATCTTTACCAACTTTACTGTGCTCTGCTGTGTGGCAAACTACTCCTGCTGTGTGTAGCATGAAATTAGAATCGCTGTTGCTATTATCACTGAATCACCTCTTTATTGAAACAGTGTGAGTTTAGTTAGTTGTGTTGTGAACTGATAGACAAGCTGCCCCTGTTGTATTTCTGACAAAGAGGCTGCTCAAGGAGTGTTTGCTGTAGTATCAAACTGCACTTGCTGTTACCACAGTAACCACGGGTGTTTCCCCAATCAACCACAACTGAAATCTTGAGGATTAAAACTTGAAGCATAAAATACTCACAGCTTCAGACTTGGGTGGGACCGGTGGTGGAGTAAGAGACGCATCTGAACTGGTTACTGCACCGAGAGTGCAAGAGACTGGGTGTGACAGGGCTGCTGTTGTAACACAGCCGTTGTTGATGCCTCGAATTCCCTCACTTAGGGAAGACTTGGGAATCTGACCTCTCAAGTTATCCAACCACAGCTCCTCATAGGGAACATCCGACTTGTTGAGGGATGGTTGTTGATTTGTGCTATCCAACAGCTCAGGGGAGAAGTGTTCATTTTCTCCCGAGTCTGACGGTACGCTGTCAGAGGGCAGAAGCCCCCAATCTCCACATAGTGTCATGCAGCCCTGCAAATTGACCTCGCTGTTACCATGCAGGTTGCTGCCATACACACACACTGATAGTCGGTGGAAGGACTGGGTGAGTTCATCCCGGGCGTAAGTTAAAGAGCTGGGAATCTGCATGTGGTTGGAACATCCATTGGAGCCGCTGCTGCCTCCGCTGCTTCCACTGCAACTACCGTTCCCACTGCATTTCTTAGGGCTCTTACCATCGTCGTTCCAGTCTGTCCGCACATCCCGGACAGCACGAGAATAGTTGTCTATGTCAAACTGGTCCTGGCAGAAGGAAAACCAGCGATGTACCATAGTGTCTAGCCACAACTCTCCCTGCAGGAGTTCCTCTGGAATAATAAATCTCGGCATGGCCATGTGAAAGGGAAAATGGATGGGAATAATCTTGTTGCTTCGCAGAATGCAGCACACAACTACCGTCTTCGTCTGAATGTTGACCAACTTGTAGCGGTGACCCTCGCGGATGAGATGGATGTCATGTTGGTTGCGGGGCGGGCTGCTAGGTACCGTGACGTTAACAGGGAGGCGGGTTTTCTCCACGATGTTCCTGATGGTGTGCTCGCCGTCCTGCATCTGAAGCTCCAGCGGACTACAGGTGCTGAACCTGCCTTTGCACTGGAAAGGGAGGCTGATGCTCTCATTGGTGCGATGGTTCATGCAGATTAAGCAGGGCATCTTGCCTCGACCGATCTTACTGATAGAATTTAGCTTCCCAATCTTCTTAAAAATTGTGTTGAGTCTTGACTTTTCTTTGAAGCTCTTTGCATATAGGATCTCAGCCTGACCCATTAATGTTAGCTCATCACCAGTGCTTAGTGTAATGTTGTAAACCTCAGTGTCTTCATTGCATTCCCCCGAAGCCATCTGTGAAAACATAATATGGTTTAAGTGCTTAAGGAAAGCATTGATTGTGTCACTGGTATATAAAAAGGAACATGCATGCATGCACAGCATCATGTCTTGTGTTAGTGTCAGTAAATGTTTTATAAAATAATGGCTCTGCAAGAGCTACAAATCTTGTAAACCTTATTGAACAATCTAATAACAGCAGAGAAATAAATTCTCTTGCGAATAAAAATCTGAGAGAAGGGCTAAAAATAGAGAGTTCAGTTAGAGTTTACGATTTGATTTATGACTGTGGGCATATTACTATGCGCAGATGATGAAGTTTTACCCAATGAACATAAGGAAAATCTACAAATGATGCTGAACATTGCTGCCGAATAGTGCTGTGGTATATCAAGACAAAATAAAAAATAGCACATTTTAGACAAAATTCACTGGAGAGAAGTTCAGTTGTGTTTCATTTTAGTTCAATAGAGTTATCATATACTGATGAGTATAAATGCCTTGCACGAGCACATGACATTTAAAGACGCTGTCAGTGGTGGGTAGAATACTGAGATCTGTACTGAAAAGGGCTAAACAGTGTGGTAATCTAGAATTTCACACTTACACTCAGCTCTATAACTCCTATGTGTCCTGTGTCTGACTCTGGGGGCTTCCGTGAATAAACACGTTGTGACATCATGTAACAGCAACATAGCGCTATTCAATCTTTTCTGGGAGTCCATAAATTTACTTTGACTTTGGCCATTAGTGCAGATGTGGGATGGGAGCCTCCAACATCAGACATAAGTGTCAGATGCTACAGCTTTGGAATAGGTTTGTGAAGATGTCTGATCAGAGACAAAAAAAAATATTCAACTGGGACATTTCACATGATCATCCCTGTGCCAATGAGTTGAAATGCTTTATGTGAACAATTTGTCGTTGATTTTCCATAACAGACTACCTTGTGATAATCAAGAGATAAAAGACAAAATGCTCCTTGTGTATAAGAAAATGATCTGTGGACATATGGTATAAACAAATATTGTGGACCTTTTGTCTCATAAAGAACAGCTATGGCTATAGCTATAGCTGTGGGCAGCCTTATGTGAAGTGTAATTTAAACAAAAGACAAAGATTCCATTGTGCACAGTTGTGCCCAGGAACACTACCACTGGGCAGGTTTAATGCTGCTCCAAAGGAAGACAGTCTGTATTTGTTATGTAAACTAGGTGAGATTAAGAATGAGGTTCATTTTTTATTTGGCTGTCCCACTTACTAGAATGTTCGTTTTGGTAAAATGTCCTCCGAGTTATGCTTTAGGAAGGGAATTTTTTATTGCAGATTTTCTGAGCCAAGCTTAGGAGAGAAGGCAGAACATTTTGTTTAAGGCTGAGCTCTGAAATAATTCGTAATTTTATAATTAAATGAATAAAAAAAATAATAATAACATGTTTTAACACTGCAACTGCAATTCTTGTGTCTTGTAAACCCAGGAGGTTTGGGCAAGTTATGTGCATGACATGAAAGTAATGAACCAATCAGTATCCCTAAACATTGCTTATGTCATATTGGTTAGGATTCAGGAGAAGTACTTTTAAAACTGCAGAGGGTTCTAGTCTTAATTGATCAAATATCCCTATCACAGTTGGAAGTCTACATAAGTAAGTAACACGGCATTGATAGTCCAAAATAGATCCACAACAAATCACCGTAATCCCCTCAATGGATAAGTACCTTAACATTGAATGTGATTTCTTCCATCACGTATACCCTTTCGGGGAACGCTTTGGCCACCTCCTCCACACTGTTGAAGTACTGCACAGGCTCCTTGACATCTCGGTCCTGCTCCAGGAGTTTAAACTGACCTGAAGTAGGAAAAAAAACGATGCAACTGACAGGCTCAAGCGTTGGTTATACTTTACTGTGCAAGTATCAACAAAAAAAGATTCAGGATAAGGTTACATATTATTAAGATCTTTTGACAACGATGCAATAAAAATCCCCTAAAAAAAAAACAATGTAAAGAAAATTCAAGAGCATCGAGCGTCCGTGCAGATGTAGCTCACCTTCATAGTGCACTGGGATCTCTATTTTGGGCCCTATGACATAGTGTCCCTCCTCCAGACTATGAGCAGTAATCGTTGTCCATTGACGGCAGGAATGAATCAAGAGGTAGTCATTATCTCTGAGCCCTTCAACCAACTGGCCTGCAAGAATAAAAAAAACAATTAGCTAAGCACAACTGTTCCCTTTTTTTTTTTTTTACAACTTGTGAGCTTGGCAAGGCATTAGATTACTCAGCACACTACAGTCAAATCCCCCAGGGACAACGATCAATGCCCAAATCCATACTTTTCTAAAAAAGCAAGCACCACCATTTAAGGGAACACAGAGCCACCACAATTCTGCAGGAGCGGCTTTACTGAGTGCAACAGAAGATGGAGAATAACAACCATAGCAGATTTCACAAAGATCACAATAAACATGCTTATGTTAGTTCTGTCAGGCAAAACAGCTGTGGAGGAAGTAAATTCCCAGATCCTCTGATAGAGTTATTTGTAGTTCTGATCTACGTTCGTTTAACTCTCCTGTTTTTGTTTTTCTTATCACATTGCACCCATCCTGCTGCAGTTGTCTCTTTTTTTCCTCATCTTATTCATCTTCTTTACTTTCATTTTAAAACGACATTGGGCTGAGCGTGTCTGTATGATGATGTGCATGTTGTCTCTGCCACAGTCTCCGGATGACTTGTGTGCTGACACTGACATGAAATACTATCGCTCTTATGATAACAGTTGATTTTACTCTGACTTGCTGACTTTCCTCGCATGCAGACAGAGCAGAGAGGTTACAGCACATGTGTGAAATAACACCGACTAACTTAGTCAACGTTATTATTTGAAATCAGCGAGACAGATCCCAAGTCTCAACAAGAGAGCTGCAGCATTGCTTAACTTTGAGATGTGATGGTGAAAATCAAACGCAAAAATGTCAAACGACTTAGTTTACTTTAGCCGCTAACTAGCAATTTAGCATCCAGCAAACGAAAACTTGGTAGGGACAGAAAGTTACTGACCGTTATCGAGCTTGGCAATTTGGGGCAACCTGTAAGTGCTGACAAGTTGATCTAATGGTAAGGACGTCGTGCTCCATGTAACATCTATTAAATTGTTGTACAACATTGTTCCAAGGTCCATTTTGCTAGCTTACATTAGCCAACTGGACGGCTAGCTTTGTGTAAACACGGTCACAAGAGGCTACACTAAGCTAACCGACTTAACAGCACATGAGCTCTCCATCTATAGCGTAGCATTAGGCACATATCTTATTAATCGCCGCATATTTCCCTTTTCACTGGCCTACGTATCATTAAGGTCCGTTGTCTGATAATGTAGCATCAAGCCAACTGATTTAGAGTCAACCGGACGAATAACGGAAGTACGCATTTCTGTCTTTTCAAAATAAGAGCAGTATTTACTTTGGGATACAGAAAGTGGGCAACACAAAAACGAGTCGCATTGTTGCAATTGTTCACTTGTTTTAGAATCCAGGATGGCATATTGTGCGCTATAGTGCGTGGTATTTAGACTGTTTACAAGCGATGTGTTTTTAAAAGCATTTTCCGGAAGTTGTAGTTTTGCACTGTACAGTGGACCACTGCGTGTTGATAAGACGAGTGCATGTTTAAATAATCTATTTTTACATTTAATGTCTTCTTACACTTCCTGTATGTATCATCCCTCCTAAACATAGAGGCTAAGAAAAGATTGATCGTTTCCCTTCCTCGAGATTAATGCATCCCATTTGTGATGTGCAAACTGTTAGGAGAGAGTGTGACATGGGAAAATATAGAAACATACACACAAACACTGAACTATTATGTAGATGCAAGAGGGGGAGGGGAAGCAGCAACCATTGGACCTTACAAATTGTGTAGTTTTGGTGTGGATATAAATGTAGCAACACTGCTGCTGTCATCACACTTCCTGATCTCACTGGCACACATCACAAGAGCTTAATCAGTGTGGTCTGCAGCTCAGTGTGCTCCTAATCAGCTGCTATGTCTTTTGTAGAAACTCTGCGCCACTGGGACGAGGCTGTGACTTGTGTTGACAGACAGGATTTGCCGGAGGCCCTCAGGATTTTCCTGTCTATCCAAGAACCAAACTCCAAAATTTGTTTTGACATTGGCTGTCTCCATCTTCTTAACCAAGACTTGGATGCTGCTGAAAAGGTTTGTCTTTACCTCAGAAATGAGTGTAAATCATTATACATAAATACCTGCAGCATTTACTTTGTAATAGCTTATTACTCACCAAAATGTGAAATCTTGTCCGGTTGTGTTGGATAAAGCTGAGATCAAATGCTGTGCTATTTAACAGTCTGAAAGTGCAAGTCACTGGTAAAGAAGAAGTAGAATTTTCCGTTTCTCTATTCTTCTAGAGGAAGTTACTGTATTTTCTGATGTATTTCAGGCGTTTGATTGCAGCATACGCAAGGATGAACATTTGGCTGTTGCCTTTTTTCAAAGAGGAATCACGTTTTACAAAAAGGAGAGGCAAGACGCATTCATGTTTCAAAATTCAGCATACTAAATATCTGATTCCTCATCACTACTAATATTTTTCACAAGTCTTGTGGTTTATTACACGCAGAAGTAATTACCTGGATTATTTCTATTCAAAGGTATGAAGAGAGCTTAGGTGATTTCCAGCGTGCCCTAAAAGCACTACGAGGCAACCAGCTGATTGACTACAAGGCACTTGGTCTCAGATACAAATTATATGCATGTGAGGTAAGCATTAAAAGGCCTCTAGTCAGTTCTATATATGTTCTTGTAATACCTCCATGTGATGTCATTTACAAGTTAGCAGAGGACATAACGCTGCTCTTCCCTATTCTGTCTACCACTGTCAAACAGTTTAGAGCTGTAGAGTACATTAACCCTTTTCCAATCTACCTTAATGACCCCTTTTATGTTAAAACCAATGGTTCAAAAACAGTTTGTCTGTTTTTATTTTAATATCAGCCACTCTTTAAATATCATACCTAACTGTGGTCTACAAGAGGGATTTAAAACACCTAAAATAGTGACAAGTTTCTAATACAATATCTGCCACAGGTTCTCCACAATATGGCCCTGGCTGAGGCTCAGCTGGGTAAGTGGGAAAAAGCCCAAGAAAATCTTGTCAAGGCTCTTGACTACAAGACGGAAAGCAAGTTGAATATCATCGACAGAGCTCTGCAATCTACCCTGGTCAGTAACCAGTCAGTTATTAACAACAGCCCTATATAAGCCGAAATAAAGATACATAAAACGGTCTAATCAGTGAAGGCTTAAGGATAAGACATGGAGAGTGCTGTTTATTTACATTGGTGTAGGTCCAAGTGATGCTGCGTATTAGCAATGGTGTTGGCAACTGAATCAGTTTTCTGTCACATCAGAAACGCTCGACAAATATTCAAATATTCCTTGTGATGCAATTTGTCCAACAGAAACAGAAACTTTTCAAGCTAGTCGAGTTCCCGTCAAAAGTGCAATTCAAACCAAATAAGCACTATGTTGCTGAGCTTGAGAAGAAGGACTACCTGGGCAAAGCTAAGGTAACACTTCATCTGATGACATACCTTTGCTTTATAAAAGTTGTTCCCACATCATCTAATTCAGTAAAATGTCAGTAAATCACCTAATTAGTGATTTTGTCTTAATAAAGTACTTGCTTTATAAATGATAAATACATCTGAGATAATTTTGGAGGAAATGCTGCAATTCATTAATTATCTGACATGTATCCTACATTTTTCTGTTGTTTCTCATTTCTCAGGTTGTTGCCTCAGTCATTCCTCAGGATGAGTTCTCTGGATTTGCCCCATTACAGCCACAGGTGACGTATGGGTTCTTCTTTGGCTCTTATTGTAATACCACACTTTACTATGTCAAAAACTATGAATCCTTTTAAACTGAGATGCTATTGCTGTGATGCTGCGCTGCACCATTTCAGCAACAACTACATCCAAAAGTGTTTCCAGCACTACTGATTGGGCGCTTTGTGTTTTTGTTTTCATCCGACAGGTCGAAGACGGTCCAACTCGTCCAAAAGAACCCGAGGTTCTAAGGTAGAGGAGTCCCTTTGAAGTAGAAGCTTGTTGCTCTCTTAATACATATTATATTTAGTTAGCACAGCAGTTACAATGTTGAAAAATATGGTTTGTCCAGTCGTTTTTCAGTCTTGTTGGAGGCAAAATCAATTGATAACACTGGTAAAAGATGATGGATTTTCCACTCCTCCATTGGAGGATGTACAAATGGAAAAAATCAGCTCTTCATGTAGAAATAAAATAGGTGTGGAAAGGCATTAAGCTAATCTATAAGTTGTCCTGCTGCCCTAAGAGGAAAATGTTCCTGGATCACTTTGTATTATTTCACAGTAATAATCAAGACAAGAGTGCCAGCAGGTATCTTAATGTGGATGTCTCCTGTCTTCACAGGGCTTTAGAAGGAGTACCCCACACCGTCATGTTTGAGTTTGTTCCAGAGACCAGTGATGAGTTGGCTGTAGTGCCGGGCAATATCGTGTTTGTCCTGCAGAAGGGGGCGGATAACTGGGCATCTGTGATCTTCAATGAAAGAGTAAGACCCCCACCTACACGCTCTGTGCATCTATGGACACCTCCAGTTGGCCTTTGTGTTTTTCATTTCATGTGTTTCAACATGCATAGAAACCATTTTTCATATTATATTACTGTAAACTGAGTTTTCATCATCGTCACGTCAATTATAGAGGGGACTCGTTCCTTACAATTACCTGGAACGTTTGGAGATCTCCTTGGCCTCTAAACAGACTGAGGTAACGTATTAACTTTATTTCTTATTTTCTAACTTTTATTGTCTGCTCTAATTACATCTTGTTCATTTTTTCTGTATTTTGCATGGTGCGGTATTAACCATGGACAGGGAATATCTAAGCCTCCAGCTCGGGAACCTCCAGCCAGACCTGAAAGGAAACAAGGTAGGCTCATCTGACACACTGTTTAAGCAAACTATGCGTTCTCTGATTGGTGCTAAATACTATTGTATTTGACCAACTCTATCCATCTGTGATGACAAATGCTGCAACACAAGAGAAATTTTGACCCGTATATTCCCTGTATATAAGGTCTTACTCCTAGTGATAACAGCCGTGGAGACACACAGCTCAAGGTATTCAAAATTAGGTCCTTGATTTCTCCAAAATGTGCCAACATATTAAGTATTTAAGTGTTTTAGGGTGGGTTTCCTTTGATTTGTGTGATGATTTCATTCCACGGCAGGATGCAGAGCCCACCGACAACTCATGTATCATCAAAGTCCATTTCACATTCAACTTTGCTGTCTCTGTACCGTCTGGGTCTCCCTATGCGATACTGATTGAGAAAATCTGTAAGAAACTGAATCTCCCTTCAAATGCAATCACCTTGAGGTACGGTGCACATTTAAAACAAAAATAATCTTCCAGTTTAACAGTATGTGGTGTTACAGAGTGTGAATTTAAATCCTTTTTTTCAATTTAGTTTGACCTCAGAGGTAACTGAACAGAGTGTAATCGACGGCAACGCAGAAATGGAAAGTGTGTGGAGTTGTGCCAGTGGTGGGCGCATCACCTTGTGGTGTAAAGTCAATGAGGTAAGTAAGTGTGATGCTGGCCTCACAAAATACTGTTGTTCTGGTTGATACTACACATTTAGGATGATGCCAATAATTATAAATAGAACCTGCTTATTGCTTTTAGTATCTTCCTGATAAATGCTATTCAGGTGTTTCTAGTAAAATCTTGTCAGGGTGGGAAAGCAGCATCAAGACTATTGAAACCAGGATCACTTGTTTCAGCTCGAGTTATGATGAAACTCAGGAGAATATGATCAATTGTGTGTGTTTTGTGTTTACAGCAAACTGATGGAAAGCCACAGAAAGAGATTCACTTTGTGGCACTTCATTCCTACGAGTCATCAAATCCAGAGGATCTCAATTTTCATCAAGGAGATACAATCACATTCCTCTCTAAAGGTGAAACTCCAGTGTTTTATTAATCAAATATCCCAAATATTTAGAAATATTGTGTTCTGTCTAAGAAATATGATACTAACTGATCATGTCTTCTTTTCCTTTAGTTAACCAGGATTGGTTGGAGGGACAGTGTAATGGGAATACTGGTATATTTCCTGCATCCTTTGTGGAAGAAGTTCCTGTCAATGACCAGTAATTTGAATGAACGTAAACAGAGAAGATACTAAAGCCAGTAATATAGTTGATGGCTAAAGCTGAAAACTGGTCAGGTGCCCCCTACCAAAACCGTTTCATAATCAGCTGAATTTACCTTTTGCTCCATTCAAATGAACCCCCCTTTCACAATAATCACAATACATTTTGTGTGTGATAAGTTGTAATGTTTGGACAAAAAACATAGGTTACATTCTGTGATGATAAAATAAATTATACAATTAGAAAAACTAGTGGAATCAGGTGTTGATTTCATTATTACTTACAGCATCCAGTAATCATCATCAATGTATATTTGGTGCGTGTAACTGCAGGTAGGCATGATTAAATACTCTATTGGAGAACTTGTGCATTGCTGGTAAATGATCATGAAAACGGTCCTTCCTCTTCATAGGCAATCGCTATGCCTTTCCTGCCCTTCACTGCTTTCACCACCGGTGTCTCTCCCAGCTTCTGCTCTAAGCCACGCCAGCTTCGTTCTGCCAGGAAAGATGCTGAGAAGAGAAAGCATAAATGTGTCCAAGCTCACATGCAAGAGATGCAACAGTTACTGTGTGTGTGTGGAATTCTACAATAAACTTCTGAATGTGTGGACATAGGAGAGCAAACAGTGTCTTATGTGCAGCATGTGCAGGACTGTCTCATACCAGCTGAGTTGGTGTTGGCTACAGTCAGAGTCTGGTTCCTGAGGACCACGGAGGAGCCGTATGGGGACTCTGCAGGCTCACTGCTCAGCAGGTTCTGGCTTCGCAGAGCTCCTGTGATTAGAGAAATGTCGGTCTCGTTGCCATCGTCCTGCTGGTCAGCCAGAGGCACATGACTCTGCCCACCTGGTGCAAGTTTGAGATAAATAAGAAAAAAAGACTTGATTAGGCAACTGTTGATGAGACATTTAACAGACTCAACATGTTTGTCTAATAAAGATATCAACTGTATTCATATAAGGGAATTAGGGTAAATATAACATTTAATCACTATAATGTGGATCTTTGTAGTAATATATAGACCCCCCCTTACAATTTTCATACAGTCCCTTAACATAAAAAAGTTGAGTGTATTTAGAAATTTCTGATGTGAAACAATCCCAATCTAACCTGGCAGGAGATGTCGAAAGTCCGTGACATATTCTTCTGACCACTCCCTCTTCTTGTTGCAGGCCACCTCCATCTCAAATGGCGTTACTACTGGTTTATAGAACTCACTTGAGTCCAGCAGTGAGTTCTCGGGACATGCGATTAACACAAAAATGTCAATTTCAAGAAAGTTTGCCAGTTTAGCCACGTTCAGCTTGCCCATGGCAAACATATAGCTCTTCTTGCCAGCTCTGCGGATGGTCTCCTTCAGCTGCTGGATGATGGTGAGGTAGTCAGCCACCCCGAGCGTGCCGACCAGGATGCCAACCACATTGGCATCTTTGGCCCTTTCTATAGCGTAATATCGCTTCATCAGCGTACGGTTGATGCTCACTGACTCAGTCCTTCCTGTCTCTGTTTGGGGGTCATACGAACAAAATGAGCAGCGATTCCACGTCATCATGAAGTTTCTCAGGGTTGCCCCCTCCTGGCCAACGTAGAACATACTGTAATCCGTGACGCTTGAACCATTTTTCAAACAGAACTGCCTTCCAAACTGACAAACAACCTGCTTGCTGTCCTGCTTTGATAGACAGACGTCATTGTGTTGTCTTTCAGTCAGGCCATGGCCGGTACACTGATCCCCATCGACGACAAGTTCTGAGACGACAAGGTTCGGATAGTCCGGCAAAAGGAGCGTCAGAAGATGATCTGAAAAAATAAAACAATATGTTGTATTCTGTTGCTGACAGGAAATCATTAACAAACACTTACCAAGCTACGGTGTGAATCTGTAAGACTTCAATACTTTCTGCCCTGATGGCATAAATGGTCTAATCCTCTTTTTTACCATCAGATTAAAGCGCGTACAGTCATAGAATGGCTTACTCATGACATGAACATAGTTGACATCGTAGAGGATGACGACGTGACTCTGTGCGTCTGGGTAGAGCTCTCGGAAGGCAGAAGTACACTTCTCAAGATCCACTGGACGTCTCTCAAAGACGTACATCACAGGCAGCCTTTTGGACGGGCTGAGGCAAGAGCTGCCATAGTGCACGATGCAGTCGGCTCCAACATGCTCCGCAGCTACCTCATCCACACAGCAACTGCTCAAGGGAGTTAGACAAAAATGAGGGACGTACACAAAACTGTTTAAACAATTTATCTATTAAGTAAATGAATAGCTAAATGACAGGTAGCATTTAACTCGCATCCCAAAAAAATATGTGCTTTAACATCAACATAACTCACAGTACAGCAGCAATAAGCCACTACACTAAGGCATATTATTACTCATGCTGATGGTGGAAATTAAAACATGTAAAGCATAAAAGGCAATGGCTTTTCACTTCACTTTGTGTGGCCAAGCACTGAAAATGACACATTTAGCATGCATGCATGACTAAACCAAGCAAGACTTGTCTCAGTTAACCCTGGTGTGTTACCTGCCATAGGATGTATCCCCTAAGATAAATGGCTTGACATTACTGTTTCTCTCAATCTCCACTGCTACAGCAATGCTATCGACCAGCAGCTCATCGGGAAACTGCAGAGCGACCTGTGAACATGAACCATTTTAGATCGATGAACTTCTCAAACCTGTCTATCTTCAGTTCCTGCAGGTTCACTGTAGATCCTGAGTTTACTCTAGTTATTCACTTGCTTTTGTATTGAAATGTTTACATGACTACGAAGTAAAAAAAAATCATGTCCTCACCTTTTCAGACTGACGCTCACTGATGAAGTCGCAAGTCTTCTTGATCTGATAAAACTCCTCAAGCTTTTCCAGAGGGGTATTTGTCTTCACTGAAACTTCCACCGCTCGCTGAATGACAGTTTCCGAGCTGCTGCTGAACGCATCAGCCATCGTGGTGAAGGAAACACAAAGAAATACCTGCAAAAACAATTACGATAAGTTCTATTTCAGCATCACGTGTTGGTGACAAAGCAGCCAAGCACATTAAAACGTAACACTTCTTAAATCCTTATCAAACACAAGCTATCGCGTCAAATGCACAGTTGCCCATCTACCTAGCTTAGCCGTTAGCCGATTTGACGCCACAAGTCAAAAAATCATTTTAAACTGTAATTTACAACTTATGGCGCTTTGTGCTTGCACGGCCACACACATGTCAACTTACAGTACGCTGTCATGTGCAGTTGTTGACGGATAAACGAGTCTTTGACAGCTATGCACGTGGAGGCGGTACAGTGAACTCGACAGTGGATCACTAGGGAAAACATTTCCGGTTCAACGGGTTTTCAAAATAAAAGCCAGGAGCTCATAGAATGACTTTTCCTGGCATAATTCACCTCAAGACAACTTATATTTCTCCCCCTTTCCCCGCAGGTATCATTAAAAATATTATCATCACTATGAAAGCTAAATTATATTTCAAAATAACTGAGTTGTGAACCATATAAGTCATCGTATGTTACTTTTCACTTTAGGATCATCAATACATTTTGCAACTCGGAGGAAAACCAGTAAATAAACATGTTTCATTGAGAAATATAATATAATGTACAGCACACTAAAAGTATAACAACATGACCATGATCCCTACACAAAACCATCAACACTTCATTTGTAGGCACAAAGTATACATTTATTGACAGTTGAGACATTTCATTTAAATAACTTCATTTTAAAGGATCTGTTAAAACATTTCTGAATCTTCAAACCAAAACAGTAGATACAAGTTAAATATCTGTGATAATATAGAGTAGTGGGTAAGAGTCACACTGGCCCAAATCTCTCAAATATCTACATGATAGATACATATACAAAATAATGACAACATTTTTACAAAGTTCAGCTTCAGTTTCTGTTTGAATTAGAGGTCAGTATGGAATTGTCTGTACTTTTAATAGCGTGTTTGTCAACTACAGTTCCAGCAGCCAAAAAATTAGGCAGCTAAAAAAGGATTGGCCTGACGGGGTTAAATAGTTTATTAACTCATGTGACTGAGTCATGAGTCATCAATGATAATACTTTGATTTAAGGATAAGAATGAGAATGCTTATGTAATAAAAAATACTGATTCATTGTATTCAAATGTCAAATTAAGTCAAGTAGTTTGTTAATTGCTTAGAACATAAAGGGGACATTGGTTACCCCACCAATGGGAGATGCTAATTCCCAACGGATTATTTAAAAGAGCTATGAATGATGCTTGGGACTTTGGATGTCAGATATAATAAAAAGATCATTAAGACCAGTCAATATAGTACATAAAAGTTTTAATTGTTTTACAGATAACATTAGCTTGTTGTTTACATAATACCTTCTCTATTTCAAATGTTATACATTGCTCAGTTCCCAGGACAGCCTTTTTGCAATACTGCACTATGATGAAAGTGTCTGTGATTGGCATTTATTCCATATGGCACGTAGACGTCCTAATAATGGATCTGGCTTCCTTGTGGCAGTGGGGGTTACATAATATGAGTGATTCAAAAAATGTCTGGTGGCAGAGCCTTTCTTTTATAACTCCTTCTTCTGAGAAGAGAATGCAGACTTTCCGACATGAAAGTGCATCGGTGTCCGATTGATGCATTGAAAGTTCAAGTGTTACCTGAGGAAATCATAATCATAATCCTGCTTACATCCAAATGCGATAGAAGCCCAAGACCACAGTGAGGCAGGTGAACACTGACCCTAGAAGAGGAAAAACAGAGATCAGTTATATCCTTGTATTCTGCCAAATGCTTGATAATCCAGTTTCCTCACAATGTCAGTTTAACTATATTTGACAAACTATGTTGCACTTTTAGACTTTGTGGCTCTGATGGGGATTACATGTCCTCAAGACCCAATTTAAAAAAGTGTTTCTACCCCCACTACATACACTAAAGACTCTGAATTGCCATTAAAAGTAATTATTTGATGGTGCCATGTCTTACCTGCAAGGTATTTGATAGTATCCAGCTTATGAGACTCTAACATGGTTTTCAAACCAGCGACTTCAGTGTCTATTTTCATGTTGGTCTGAGTTAAATGGCGTTCTTGCTCTGCCGTCTGTAGAAAAGATAATCAGACATCAAAGAGAGGCCGAACAGACGAAGACCTACAAGATGTTAATATCGGACGGTGCAGAATCGCTTATGGGTTGTACATTATGTGGGTTATCATGAGCAGATCAGAAAAATCAGATGTGATGAGACTGTAGGTGTGCTGTGTATATACAAACCATTTCCATAATGTCATTTCGTGTTTCTAGAAGCTTCTTCTCGTGCTCTGCTTTCTATTTCATTTAGGAGAGAGATGCATAGAGTGGGATTTAGGAGAAGATGGCAGGTTCACATTTTACACAGTGTTCCTCTCAGCTTTGTAAGTACAAAGGAAACCTCTACTTAGACTGCCCCGTGTCCCACCTGTAACATGACTGATCTGATCTATGTCGACTCAGAAAAAGTAACATTTTAAGACATCGTGCTTTAACCTCTGAAATTTTAAGCAAGTCAAGATGAAAGACAACATTTGTGCAGTCGATGGATCTCCAAACACTTACCATTTCTTTTACACGACTTTTCTCCAAATTCATGTCCAAAATATTGTCTGAGCGCACTTTATTCATTACATCCTGCAAAGGAAAGTCGGGAGAACAAAACTACGAGTTAATAAAAACAGCCTGGATCAAATGCATCTAAATGAAATACTTCTACTGCCATAAAACTTGGACATAAACTGATTTCAGTAAATGAGAATAACCACTTACAGCCAGTTGGACCTTCAGCTGCAATAACTGGATCTTGAGTTTCTGGGAGGAATGTTGAAATATTGAAAAACAGACAGATGCATACGGTGCACGGAGTCATTCATGCTCCTACTTTAGGCAAACTTAACAACAATTTACATGTAGATGATGACGGTGGTTTCGTCAAAAGTCTATGTAGTTTATGTACATGGATGTGAATGTATGGATCAGAGAGATCACTAGAACACACTGTTTAACACACTTACCTCGTTCTCTGTCAGTAAAGTGGAGAACTCGCTCTTCTCGAGGATTATCATGTCCTTCTTTACAGCTGCTATTTGAGACATGACACGCTGCAGCATGATCTCCTGCCAAAACCACACACAGGTTAAAAAGAAAAAAAAATATTAGATGATTACAATTACATCTACAGTAAACGTCCTCCTGCAGTCTCACCTGCTGCACTTTCGTTACCATGTCCCCATAGATGACATCCATGTTAGAGTTGGTCATCCTCACCAGCACTTTAACCATCACCTCAGCCTGCTGGGTAGTGAAGCCTGTTCATGGAAGGCGGTTATTGGCATGGAGAGTCAACAGCTTGTTTCTAACAAAGCGGAGCAGCATTGTGAACATGTCTGACGCATCAAAGGAAGCCCCAAACCGTTTTCCTCAAACAGCCGCACCACCGCGTGCGTGTCAAAAAGCAGCCTCCCCACTTCAGACTTTGCGTCGCCTGGTTTCAAGTCGTACTGGAAGGCTCTGGTGGAGGCACTCAGCTCTGAAAGTTAGAAGAGGAGAGTGATTATCCAGGAAGCTAAGCACTACCTGGGCACTAGAATTGGAGAGGTATGTTTCTTTCTTTGCTGCAATATTACCTTCCAGATTTTAACACGATATATTTTTTCTATTTTTACAGAACTTAAGATTATGTTGCATCATATTTATAGTTATTTATATACACATGTAAAGCCCAAGCATCATATTTGGTGTTTTACATCAGAAGAATGATGAAAGAAAGTGCTGACAGGTTGAAGAAAACTCACCAACCGTGGTGGAAAATAAGAGGCCACGTAGTATATTATGTAAATATGGTGGTGAGTGTGGGTAAAGGTTTCTACTGAAAACATTTAGCATCAGGGTCTGGCTTTAGAAATATCCAACACTGCGCTGCTTATAAAGAGTTTGACCACCACTTCCTCTCCTTTGTTTTGTTTTTTTTATTTAATATGCCTGCAGATTCAGCTGTAAATAGTTGCTCTATGTGTCCAGCTGAGGGATTCCTCAGCTTCGGCTCCAGTTACTCACTTAAACTGGTAACTTGGTAAGCAGTGCAGATGTTTACAAAGCACTGCACAGGAGCGAGGCATGCAAAAAAAACACACTTCAGCAAATAATCTGATCCGTATCTTCTTCATCTAAGTGACCCAACACTTCGCTCATGCTTTGAACCAAACCTTTTTAACAGGCCTTCCTCCACAGCCCACCCCAGCCCACATCCCCCTCATCTTCAGTCTACATTTGATTCTTTCCAGGCAGCTTTCTGAACCACAGACTTGTTCTAACTGCAGACCCCCCCACCATCACCACTCTGACTATGCTGCCATTAAAGCTCTTGCTGAGCCAGCCTGACAGCCATCTCATGTTATTCATTCATTCATCAAGCTGCCAAACTACCTCACATCTCTTTTAACACTGAAGTCTAAAAACTAGAGGACATGAGCTGTCTGTCCCTGAACATCCCTCACCTACACACCACTGTGTTACGTTCAGGCGCCAGTTAAATGAAATGAACCGTAGTCTGACACCTTTAGTGCCTGATGTCTCCTGTCTCCTGTCTCCTGTCTCCTGTCTCCTGCACGCCGTGTGAACGTGTGTTCCGGTGTGTGTTTTAGTGACCGCTGGTTGTTCTCAGATCTCTCCTGCAAAAGAGATCTTGACCACTTAAGGATTAAATAAGACGAGCACACGTTTGGACTTTCAGAAAAGCACACACACACACTTGTTGTCTGACATCTGCCACGCAGCTGGGTGCCCTTGTTTCACACTGTTAGTTATCAGACCATAAGAAGTTACCTCTCAGAAACACCCGTGTGAGCGCGGAGACTCGCTTCTGTCCACCAGGCTCCACAGAGTGACTGACGGGCGGAGTGACGATGCAGCGGACCCACGGTGATGTGGTGCCGGCTGTCACACACGGTGCTCCGCTCCCTCTGTCTGGGTTAAAACAAAGGTCATTCCTCTTCCCAGGCTGCTTAACGCCAAGCAGTCTGAAGCGGGAGTGACACTGTTTTAGCACCATTGTTGGAGTTTGTGTCCCGCAGGTCGCGGCACCGTACTTCCGTCTCTGACTTTTAACCTACACTGTTGCCTCTTTACCATCAAGTTGGAAACAACAGGAGGCACAATGAAACATCCGGTCGCACTCTTCAAAATAAAGCTCCCTTTGTGTGGCTGAGGCTTCTTTGCTGTGTTTCTTCTTTGCTGTGGCAGCACAGACCACATTTGCTCTGAGATATCAAACAAAAAGCAATAGTGGAGTAGTGGAATAGTGGATAATAGTGAATTATTTTACTAGATGATGGATAGATGTCTTGTAATCATAACCCTGACCATGACCCGCACAACACGGTTCAATTTAATTATTCTACTACAAGAAAAAAAAATCAGAATTTATTTGACATTTTCTGACATTTATTACTTACTAGCCCATCTCTAATGTGTGAATTATTTTGAGGGAGAACTTTGAATACGATGATACAGAGATGTGACATTTATACAAATTGTACAATTTCTATCACATCAGAATAGAATTAACACAAAGGGTATTGCATTAATGCAGTAAACAAAAAACTAGAACCCATAAAGCAATGCTGTCCTTCAACAAAGCTGTCATGCTGTACATAATGTATTCAACTTTTGTGCTTTTTAACTCTAAAAGGTAAAAAATGCATTCAATTGTAACTGCGGCGTAGATTACAAAGTATTTGCGTGGCAATATAAGGAGAGTAACTTGAGTATTCAATACAGTATTTTCCTTGTGATCAACATAAAATAATATAAACAACAGTCTGCGTTCTCCCATCGTAAAGAATTCTGCATTATTCACATATTAGATGAAAAACAAACCAAGTGTCTCAAGTGTTTTGACTTTGTGGCCAATTTTGTCATTATTCAAACCTTTAAATGATCTCACCTTGTGTGGGTGTATTAAGGGGTTGTGTAATGGCTGCGGTTACAGCGATGGAGAGGATTACATGAGTGTGTGTGTGTGTTATGGTTGGGGTTAAGTCGGAGTGGATGTGTTGCAGTGTGTTGTCAGCCTGCAGATGGATTGATGGAAACTGTACCGACAAGCCACAAATGCCAGCTGCTCAGCATGCCTTTAACCTTCTCATTGCCTGTATTAGTGATTACTTTTAAGGCGTAATAAGGTTTGACCCACAGTTTTACAGTATCACACAAACTGTGTAGGCCTGAGAATTAAAAAAAAAATGAAAATAAAAAAAAACAAAGGTAGAACTAGTATTTTAATTCCATTTGAATTCTGTACATTTCCTGTTGCTTTGCATACAATGATTCAGTGCTTTACCGAGGTGCTAATCAATACAAGTTTAAACAGTGTCATACCAAAGTTGATGCTTTTAAAATGCATACTTATACATTGTCATTTTCTACAGTATAGATTATATACACAGGAGCTAACGGTGCATCAAAAAATAAATAAAAAGCCTCAGTCATTGGAAGTGAATATTCTGCTTATTACAGTGCATCAACTACCAAGCATCAGCACCTATGTCTTCTCCATGGCAACAAGGACATAATTAGAAATTGTTGATTTAACATATCACAAACTAGTCAGGAGCAAGTAGTGTATAGAACAAAGGAAAAATATTAACTCTATCTTTTTACAGATGAGTGAGTAAGTACGACAACCTGTTCTATATTGTAATAATTATTTCAGTTTATCAAACATGTTCTAACCGGCAACCATGTATTTTATGGTCACTTTGTTCAACAATAGTTATAAGAATATGGCAGCTTTGGATTCACTGCAATAAATGGCAAACTGGTTTGCATCCAGATTTATTTTATTGTTATATTAGACAAATTATCTTATGCACTAGTAGATAATTTAGCTGCTAGTACAAAATGCAACCATTTTTGGAAAGAGAAAACTACTGTACTTGCTGAAGGGTTTTTTTTTTTTGTTATTTTTTTTACAGCATCACTGAGCATTGCTGAGGTTTTACAGATAAAAATAAGTTGAGTGTATTAAGGTTTTGCTCATGAGAAAAATACAATACAGGCAGATAAAGTGGCTGCCACCAAAATTACACCAAACAGCAATAAGAACACAAAGATTTGACTGCGCTGACATAGAGGCTGTTCCACCGGCTGCTCCTCATGAACAGAAAATAGAGCCACGGAGACGCTGTCAGTGCTGCTGAGGGGGTCTGCGTACTGTGGCCCATGGGGCTCCACCATCCAGCGCATCACGTTGACTTTCATCTCCATGTCATCGATCATGTGGTCAATTTGAGTGATCTCCTGCTCCATGGTGCAGCGCTCCTGGCTCTCCAGACCATCAGGGAGGGTTTGGCTCTGGGCTTGGTTCACGTCTGGCAGACTGAGTGCCCGAGCTGCCACCTCACTACCCCCTCCTGCAGTGCCAAAATGAAAATAGGTTACTTCAGTCTGTAAAATACTTTCACTTTTCGTCCAACAGGTGATAATGTTGTCAAAAACTGTAACATATACTGTTGCAAACACATAATGATAATAGAGGATAACTTCATTTTTTCATTTATAGGCAAAAACTGAATAAACTAAACATAGCTCAAACATTTTTCTCTGTATTATTAAAGGTCTCAGCTTGTTTATGCCGCACCAGAGTAGAGTATGTTTAAAGAGATCCAGTGAGCGATATTATTCATTTTTACTGCTTTATATCATAGTTTATACGGCTATAATGTGATATTGTATTTCTACACTGAGTAATAATAAGATCAAGTGTATTTCTGTGCCTCACAGATGTAAATGGTGCAGGGAAACAGCCACAAAGCATCGACCCATACCAGATGTAGCAACTTAACAATGAGCTAAAGTCTAACTGCTGCAGTAGTCGGGCCTAAAAAAACCTCGTGAACCTCATGACTTGAAGCTGCAGACTAGTTGACAGTTAGACAGATTAATTATTACAGTAAAGATTTTCCACATTAACAATATAGACCCTCTGTGAGATACACTTAGTTGCCATTTGAGACTGTTTTAGATTATTTATATCAATGAGGGCATGCTGAATAACAGAAGCACATCTCTGTGTAACTCAACACCACGCCAAATTACACCTTCCAAGATGAACACTTGAATCTACACCTCCCTAAAACAGTTTCAGCAAAAACAATTGAACATTCTAACCTTCATGAAAGGAGGCGTTATTATGGGACTACATTGTTTTAGCTTGGCGTATCTAATGAACTGGCAACTACTAAACATGTATACTGTAAGTCACCATATTTCCTGATCTGTTGTTGTCAGTTGTTTAGGAAACTAGAAGCTACATGCATGCTCCAAAAGCACACACTACATCCATAAAATGTTGGTTGAATTTGCACAATTATGATGTGAGATGATCATTAGCAAATCAGACTGTTTATGTATTCAGAAGGAATCAAATAGATGAACTATATCTCTTGTTATTGAGTATCCTGAACACTGACGCTGAAAACTACAAACGTCCCTTGACTATCATCCTGGTTGGTAGATTTTATGAAAATTTGCCTGATAGGTTGTTGAATATTATAAAAAATAAATAAAAAAATGCACAACTACTGACAACACCACTCAGATGAGTGGGAGTAAAAATGCCACATGTGATGTGCTCCCCCTTAGGCCACCTCTTAAAAGAGCACAGCAGAGCAGAGAGAGTGCTGAAGAGAGGCAGCATCTCCACAATGCACGAGCCTCTGAATTCTATCAGTCTTCACTTCAACAAACGTCTAATAAAACACATATAAGTCACATTTAAAGTCAAGTTTGACTTGACCTGATGTGCTTCCCTGGGTTAATCTACCTCCTAAAATACAAAGTTCACATACAAAAAAAGATGTGGGGCAGGAATTTACCTTGTAAGCCAGTTTGAACCAGGCTATTGGTGTTGGCCAGAGAGAAGATGTCACTTATGTTGAAAACTTTACACATGTCAACATGGAGGAGCTCTAGGCTGGAGGAGAAGGCCACCCAGAGGAGCTCCATCTCCTTCCGCTGCTCCTGAGGCAGGCTCTTGTCTCGGAGATGTGAGGTCAGATGTTGACAGATGGCCGCGGCCAACTTTTGGGCCTTTTCTCGTGTTTGTCGCAGCTCATCCCGCAGCTGCAAGCTGTCTGTGCAGCTACCTGCACATGAGGCCAAGTGTTGGTAACATGCCACCACCTGTATGAGGAAAAAGAAAGACCAAATATTTTCAGGGGGGGGGGCTGGAGCCAATCCCAGCTGACATGACGGGGACGCGAGAGACGGGGTGCACCCTGGACTGGTCGCCAGTCCAAGTGCAAAACTTTGATTGTGCTAATTAATATGCTAGCCTCGGGGAAAACAAGAGAACCTGAAGCCATGTGCTGCGAACCCAAACACCTGGAGCTGCACAGGCTTTGGAGGAAAGGATCTGTACCAGTAATCAGTATATGACCTGCTGTGCATATCATCGAGCAAATATAATATAACAGTAGAGCACTAGTGAACATATTGATACTGTAAGCTTGAAATATGTCTTTAAGATAATGTTAACAAGACAAATCAGACAAGATCAGTGCTTCATGAAAGAAATAAACACTTGTTTTTGGGTTGTATGAAACAATTATGATGCACATGCATCCATCACCTGGAGCTGCTTGAAACAACAACTGGAAGATTTGTAAAATGGCACAGTTTTGGTTTTATGATCTGAATCATACGGCAACACGGCGCTTTATTAATAGGCATTAGCTTTGCCCTGCAGGATTAGCAGGTGTGGTCTCAATGAAAAATATTAGAAATAATCTGATTATCATTGATCTATTTCTAGATAAGCCAAAACAACCTTGTGCACTCAGCGTGGACAGAGGAGAGGAGGGAACACATCAATGATAATAGAGGATACAGTGGTATCATTGTGTCTTATGTTGCATTGCACAGTGGCATAGAATGGAACTGAAATGATATGTATTATTGTTAGTATTATTTTCTTTCATGTACCATTTTTTTGCTTGTTCTCCACACGTGACCCTGCTGTTATGATGGCAAAATTAATTCTACTAATTAAAATGCTACATTACATGGCAAAACCTTATCATTCTTATAATAGATCTGCAGCAAGCAGCAATGCAGTTCTGTATAAGTGTAACCTGCAAGGACTAATAAATATATCAACTGCATATAGAGCAAAGATTCAGTAATGAAATACTGAGCATGATGATGACGTGATTGTAGACTACCAAATACTTTTCTCACTGTGTAGGAAAAAAAAAAAAAAGGCATGGCATTATCTAACACAGACACTAGAAAAGCCACAAAGATGCAGTGGACCAAGAAATTCTTTTCAGTGAGAGTGCTTTTTTAGCCACAGGCAGAAAAACATGCTCAGATGTCTTGTGTATGTTTAAGTCTGTGAGTCATTAGAGTTACAAAAGGACATAGTGAATATGATATAATTGCTAATGCAAGACATATTCAACGTTTTGCAAATATGTACATGTAAAATATGCATATAAAATGAAACTTATATCAAGCTCACAGGTGTGTTCTGACATAACATTTTCAGAAATGAATCCGATGGCAACATGAATCTACTTATCCAACTGTGAAATCAGCAACAGACCGAACACTGTAATACATATAACAATATTGTCCTACGTCCTTCACAGTCATGGCATAAATAAAAACTTGGAGCAGCTTACCTTAATCAAAGAATCCACCAGAGCCTTTCCATCAGCCAAAGCCTTGTCTGTGCCGAGTGTGGAATCATCGCCCACTTTGTTATTTACAAGTGGCATGAGGATGATTTGTCCAGAGTCTCAGACTCTGCCTCAGCAGGCAAGATTTTGGCCCAGCGGCCCCTCACTTCTCTGGCTGCCCCTTCTCCTCTTCTATCCCTGGAAGATGCTTCATTCAGTGGCTGAAGGTTGAGACAGACTCAGTCCCATTGCCGCATGCTGCATTGCAATACTCCACTCCAATAACTACACTGGAATAACAGGTACCAACATGCTCCGGAGGATGAAAGCGTCCAACAGAAGAATGAAAGTCAAAGTAATAATTTAAAAAAAGTGTAATAAACTGATGTAACTCTTAAGCAAGGTGCTAATCCTGTGATTGACCCCTTTGGACTGACGCAGGCTAAGACGAACAGCTAATCTCATTAACTATCACTGAGACCAGAGGGATAGAAGAGCAGCTGGCTGTCTCTACCACAGTGGTCCTTTCACTGACCGAGGGGAGGCGGTGCTCCGTTACCTCAAGCATACCACGCTGGCTACACTTCATACTGCATTGGTTAAGAGTGAAGGGATTTGTGTGAAGATGGACTAATAAGCAAATTTAATAGTAGTGCACTTAAATGGAATTAGTTGTATATGGTTTCTTTGTCCCATCAGGTTTCTTTTGTGGTTTACCCCTTCCTCAGGCTCTAGATAATGGATGGCCTCATTTGACCAGGTTGATATAAGGTTTGGCGTGTTTCAGGCATGAATTCCCTGGCGTGACATTTCCATAGCGGTGTACTTATGCGTGTATAACAAGGTTTCTATGTGCAAAAAGCACACCACAAGAAAAGAAACCATGTGTATTCTGTGGTCATGAAAGGACACCATGCCAGTGGTGCTTAGAATTGGAAATGACTGAATGAAACAACTTCATGCCTAGAAGTTTGATCTATTTAACTTTATTAAAAACAAAACATATCACAGACATAAAAAATAATCATTAATAACACACTTCACCTGGATAAAATAGTCACTCACTGCTCCGTTTTGTAGGTGCCCTAAAACTGTCCATTGCAAGATGTTAAAAATCCAAATTTGGGCTTTTCAGTTGTGTGGAGTCTTAACTGTTCTCCTGAGCGTTCGGCCAGTCGTACCCTTCCGTGGAGAAGTCACCACCTCCTTGATGTTGGCAAGCAGGCCTCGCTTGGTTTTGGGCTGCACAGGAGACTTCTGGGAGAGCTTGGCCAGTTCTGCCTTTAGGGATGCAACCTCCTTGTCCTTTTCAACGTTCTGCCGTAGGATGTCCTCCATAGATTTTGTCTTGATGGGAAAAAAAAAAAAAAAATGTAAACGCTCAAAGCACATGCAACCATAACATTCGTCCTGGTGAAGTCTCGGATGTTCCACTAAATGAATCATCTCACCTGATCATCGGCCTTCCTCTGCAGAGCCTCCAGATCAGCAGATTTCTCCAGGAAGCCATCTCTGATCTTCTGAAGAGTTCCGCTAAGCTCCATCAGCCTTTTCTCTAGGGACAAAATCAACTGCACCAAACGTTAAAATGAAAAACTGAGCAAGTGATTACAAAACCAGACTGAGCGAACATTTTAAATCGAGAGACATAATCTTCATTTCATCCGTGTTACCTGTTGTTTATCCTCACACATCCGCTCCAGGGCACATTTTTCCTTGTAAAGCCATTTACATCGGTCAGCCTCTGTGGGGGGTGAAACGAGCTCAGTGAAGTTTCTTGCCCTTACATCACAAGTTATAAGGAATTCGCTTTGACAAAACAAGATGGACGTGACAACATACTATATTCAAAACAAAGTGTAAATTCAGAGGTCATTTCCTGAACGAGGAAGGTGTTGGGCTATGTCTGTGAATGGACAGTGTTCTCACCTGCTGCTTCGGTTGCTTTAGATGGCGGAGTCTGGCACGACTGGTCCACTGTTGGAGCCACACAGGCTCCTCCGATACCAGATGATGAGGTCTCCAACTCTGACACTTTACATCTGAGGGCCTATAGAAGAATTTTTTGGGGCATTTTTATACTTTGATACGTGGCAATGAGATAAAGAGGAAATACAGAGAAGAGAGAGAGAGAGAGGGGATGACATGCAGCAAAGGTGATGATGAAGTTTTAATTGAGACATATCGGAGGACAATACCAGATTACTCCGCCAGTTTAACCAGTTGCAATTTAAGAACCGATTAAAGTTATGGGGATTTTAACGGTGCATTACATTTGTAACAAACCCTGTCTTTGGTCTGAGCTTGGAGTAGAGGTTAACATAATAAGCTTGGGATTTTTTCCCCTTTTCTCACTTGATTAGCTGATTAAATGACATACCTCCACTTTCTGCTGCTCAGCAATGAACTCATCAAAAGGTACATAGTCATCTTCCAGATTGTTCATAGCGCTCTGGTAGGCATGCTCTTTGATGGCATCCTTATACATCTCGAACGTGTTCTCCAGTTTCTCTTGATAGCTCTCCTTCAGCTCTTCTATCTGCCGACTAAACATTCGAAGCAAACCTTATTCACAGAGTGTGTATTAAAGTATCAATTTATGATAATTTATGCCACCAGTGGCAACAAATCACAAAAATAAAGAGCTGTAGGCACCAGAGATCTGCATCACTAGGCTTCTCTCGCAAATGAAATAGAAACAACATACGTGCGGAGTTCTTCACTCTCCATGAGCTGCTGTAACATGGCATCTCCCATTTCCTTGCGAATATCCATTTCCTGAACCAGGTTTTTTCTTCGCTCAGCCAGGAGTTTTGTTCGGAGGCTCTCAATCACATTCACAAGCTCCTAGGAGAGTTTAAAACATTTACTGGAGATAATCCACAGTGCATCTTGTAATGAGTGAAGGTCAAATATTCCCCCGCCTACTGTATTTGACAAGGAAAAAAACACTACATCTTATAACTGAATAAAGTTAAATAAATGTAGGACTGTGCAGCCATGTTAGAGGCTCTGAGGGGCTTCATTTAGGCATAGCAGTGCTAAATGCTAATGTCCACATGTTAACCATGACAATGTTAACCTCTTTAGAACGCAATGTTAATCATGTTCACTGTATAATCTTAGTATATTGGCTTGGTAATGTTTGTTACTTGGTGGAGGCTGATGGGAATGTGAGTATTACAGGTAATTGCTCAGAGGTGCTGGTATGGGTCAACCTGATGGTTGTGCTAGATGAAAAGCTAAGGGATCATTGAAGTTATCACAGTTCATCCTGAGGGCAACATGAATGAGAATTAAATTAATTTAGTAGTTGTTGAGACATTTAACTAAAGGAGGAAAAGTCGTTAGGATGCATCCTCTGGGCACCATGAACATGTGTGCAAACTTTTGGTTATGAAATAGAGAAGTGTTGAGATATTTCAGTCTGAACAAACAGCCTTGTCACCCCAAAACCTGCTGCAAGATTGGCAAAAAATAAAAAAAATAAAAACTTGTGATAGCACTTGGGGTATGAACTCTTCTTTTGACAACCCCAATTAAAATACATGGTTCCTGAGTATCTGATTCTGATACTACGAATACAACGTCCGACATACTGCATCTCTGATACATTTAGGAAACAATGTTTAAATGGGAGATGGAGTAGCAGTTGTACATTCTGTGGCAGCAAAGACATGTCAGCCTCGTCTTCCTCATCGAGCAGCTCGTCCTCGGACAGGTAGCTCTCCAGGGCCTGGCTGTCAATCACCCCATTCCTCACCAGAGGCTTGCCATCGCGGCCAACCAAACAAGGAGCCAGAGATTCCAGAGGCTTGTCTGGGATGACCTGCACCACCTACAGACGGCACAGGTAAGATTAGTGGTGTTGGAGATCTACTACAGCTTATTAAGACCCTTTCTGATCCAGCTCTTTATGCTGCTTTGTCTCAAACCATTATGGACTCAGACTGACCTGTTTGGCGACAGCAGAGAATTTCATAACGTGGAGCGTCTCGTCATAGGTGGAAGCACACTGGTTAATGTTGACAATCATTGACGCTCTTCCTTTGCCACAGAAAACAGCCTGGAAGAGCTTGGTGAGCTTGCTCTCTCTGAAAGGAATGTAGCTGCCCTTCATCCTGACAAACACGGGAGACAAAGAGGACTTTAACAATGCGAGAGCATCCAACTCATCAAGGCTCATCGCTGCCTTGCTTCACGTAAACGTTTCACACCAACAGCTGATGGCAACACGTTTGACAGATTTATAGCCAACTGTACCGGTCGGACTGATTGTTGCGAAGGGCAGTGATGCACTTGCCCAGGATGAGCAGGGAGTTGTTTATGTTCCCCGCCTCCTTCAGCCTCTCTCCAAACGTCTTGGTTTTGTTGCATCGTTCTGAGCCGGCCAGGTCACACAGAGAAAACCTGAGAAACACAAAAAGTGGTAATACGGCTGACAAATCAGAATCTTCATCACATGACTTATCTTTATATTTATCCAATTTCAAACAGTTTCAATGGTCTTGCTTTAATCTAAATAGATATATCCATCTCGTATAATTCATGATGTTCTTTTTCTGTTCTATATTTCTCATAGAAACATGCTTCAGTTATCACATATGTGATTATTTTATACTTTCACAAATGGACCTTTAAACAAGGAGTTGTACTTCCTGTATGCAAAAAACATTAACAAAGGAGTTAATGTCAGATGAAATCAGTCTTATAGTTTCACTGCCAAATTTTACAAACACAAAAACATTTAATGTTCACGATGCAAGAGTGAGACACTTACTCCGAGGTCCTTTTGACTGTGCTGCCATCGATCTTCAGTAACTTCATGGTGAATATGCTGTGGCTGTAGGGAAAGTGGGTAAGAGTTTGGAAAGCAGAAAAATGACATCAAGAAAAGTTATGCTGACATGAATAGTTTGCCTTCTGCTAGATGACTGATTCATCTTTGTGGCTGCAGCACTTCTGTTCTTGTTTCCAAACTGTAGTAGTTTGCAGGCTTCGCCCAGGGCGTGGATGTTAATCCACTTGAGATCTGAAATAAATTTTAAAAAACGCACGTGTTCAATATTAAGGTTTGCATAACATAAAGACTATTACTGGTACCCTTCTTCCAACATATGAACACGTGATAAAAAAAGACATGCCCACACCTTTAACATAAGCATTTCCAGCACCATCGTCACACACTCTGAGAGCAGCACGTTTCTTGGACTTGGAGCACAGGGAGGGTTGGAGCAGATCATACACGCACTCGTTGTAGATTTCAAAGAAAGCCACCCATAAGGCAAACTGGCTGCTGTCCGCTTCTGTTGGGTTGCTTGCCAACACTTAAGAAGAACAATATAGACAGGACAAAGAGTGAAGCACACACACAGAGAGGAAGAACCGGGATCGTTTGTCATTTTTATTGCCTGAAATCCTGCAGTGACACCTTGCACTGGTAAATTTTAGATCTTTTGTATGTTGTTGATATAACATGACGATATATGTTCAGTGTGTAGAACTAGTACCGGTTTGATTGTAGGACAAAGACGAGGATGAGAGAGCGGTGGTGGAACAGGACAAGGACTCCAAACCACCACTGGCTCTAAGGGGATCACACTCCTGGGTGGGAGCAAAGAAACATGCATATCATGACAAGACGTGCAGAGAGCATTAGAGTCGCTGTGTTTCATTCCTGCAAATTAAGCATTAGTTATGAAATTCTCTCACTTCTTTGAGTGAAGCGAAAATGGCAGCTTTAGCGCTTCTCTCCTGCTTGACTTGATCAGGATCTAGATATTGTGCATCATTCCTCAGATACGGTTTCAGGTCCATGCCCTCATACTGATGTCTTCCAATGTAGTGAAAAGTGGCATCCAGCACCCGAGGGAGTATTCCCGGATCTTTTGGAGTTCCTGAAACATTTCACAACACACTTAGACTGGCAAAAGAGCCTCAAAAGGACAATGATTAGTGCTCATTCAAATATTTCCACTTTCACCTTGGATTGTGTAGGTTTTCCCAGCATTGGTCACACCATAGCTGAATATCAGCGCATTCTTTCCATCCAAGAAATCAAACATTTGGCTTTTGACGGTTTCCTCAAATAGCTCAGACTGTGTCATCTCTGGTCCAAAAATCTAGAAGCCAACAGAAAGATGGACGGTTGGAAATTAATGTGGAAAAGAATGCGTATGAAGACCTCCAACACATATTCAGGCAGCGAAGTATAAAAGATAATCTGAAGTTGCAGACCTGTGAGAAGGAGAACTTGTGGAGGGACATGCCAATGCCCTTCTCACTGCTCTTCATGGTGGCAGAACCCTTTGGTGCATTCAGTGTCACAGTTTGGCTGTTTTCAATCACTACACAATTCTGGAAACAAAAAAACAAGAAAAAGCAAGCTGAGCTTTGTCTAGGCTGTATGGGACTATTTGACAGATGGCGTATTGGGAAGGGGTTACAAAATGTTTTTTTTTTTTTTTTCAAAGGGGAGGTTGTTTAGAGCATCCAATATCAGTATTTCATCTGATCTGTCCCTTTTGAGATTAATAGTGAAAAAAAGGATCAAATACTTACAACAAAATGGCTTGTGTGTGCTCCATGGGTCATAAAGGTATGTTTGGTCATATTCAGAAGGGCTCGGACAATACCCTCTAATCCCATTTTGATACCGTCATGATTCTCGAGTGCCAATTTGATATTAACAATGTTTAACACTAGACTGTGGGGGGAAAAGTTGACTCATACACCTCTAGAGGCTGTACACCATGAGGCATATTTCCAAAAACGTCAGTCAGTCTTTATGACTTTGATTTCAGCTGCATCATTGCTATACTGCATAGAAAAGTGGTACATGATGTGCGCATACAACAGAATGAATAGAAATTTAATCGTAGATTTAGCTGTCCCTCTTCATCATAGTGCCGTAAGATGTCAGGGTTAGCGAACATATTAGTGAGTTAGCATCTCACTGGAGCAGGTCCCACTTTCACATTACTGTAATGGTAAGTAAAAAAGTAAAATGTTTAAGTCAGCCTCAGCCTGGAATATAATTATAAAGTTCAGTGCATTGACATGAAGGCTGTATGGAAGTGTGTTGCACCTACACCTACTTGCACTCTTAGCTTGGAGGAAGTCCGGTACATAATGCAGATGAATTGCAACACTTAGAGAAATAAAAAAAAGTAGGCTACAGAGTAATACTTCACCTTCATGACAGGACAACAGGCTCTGTGTAGCATTGTGGATTTGGTGGCTACATTCATGACATTAGATGGAGTGGATCACACCTTTCACTGTGGTACCATACCTGATCCTCTTTGTCAGAGAGTTCCTCTCTAGAGAAGGGCCTGACTCTGAGGTAGACTCTCATGGTCTGCTGCTCAGCACCGACTGCCATTTCACTCTACAGACAGAAAAATAAAACCTCTGAGGAGCTGAGTTTTAGGATTTATTTCAACATTAACGTCATGGCTAAGGACATCTGGACAGATCAGCACGATTAAGAATGCTCATACAATAGACCTGGCCTGAGCTCACTAATGGAAGAATCTAAACTGTATTATTGTTTTAATGAAACCATAAAAGGGGGGAAAAAAGCATTACCTGCTGGGATGAAGTGCTTACAGGAGGAGCATTACCAGTCAAGTCCATGTCAACTGGCTGCATACAGCCGCCTTCTTCAGGGGAAAAATCAGTAACTGTACTCATATTGAGACACGGCAGCTCCAAAACCTGTTTACTGGTGCTAATTCACAAAGGAAGTTTTAACCACCTCCAACGCTTCGGAAGATGATTCACAAGAAATTTTGGCCTTACAAGTGACTTATTTCACCTACACCCAGGTCTGCTCATGTTCTTCCACTGAAAACCAAGCAGGAGTTTGTTATCAGTTTTAATTGAGAGCAGGTGTGAAGTCAAGCAAATCACCAGGAATGACCAGCCAGCTTAGACAGCTGTGGACCAGCTTTACTAGAGTTTAAAGGTAACATCTGTATATCTCTATATCTCTAAAAGGACTAGTCATACAAGAGCCATCTGAGGCAAAGATTCATCAAGGAATGCTGCTCCCTGTCCACAGGGCAAATTATTTTCAAAAGTATAGTGTGTAAATCCACTATGAAATAACATTTTTAATCAGTATGTGATATAGTCTTATGATAAAAAAGGATCTGGACTCCCTCAAGTATCTTTTGTCCCACTGGTTTGAATCTGACATCTTGACCACATGTAACATTTTTGGAACAAATCTTCATCCTCGGGGGAATGAAAAGTTGAATTCATAGGCAATAAAACACAATGTCGCTCAACTCCATGTGTTTGCTACGACAGCTTTACTTGGTCTCATCAATAACCAGTAGTTTAGAGTGGTCAACTTAGCTTATGTTACCAAACTTTAGCTAGCTGTGGTTGTGTAACCCACATTACTGAGTCTATTTCCTGATGCGAACTTTGTCACTATTCACTATTATACTGTAATTGTCATTTGAGGCCACAGTGGTCTGCAATGTCTCATATTGTAAGTTTGTTAAGCATCTCTGTGTGGGACATACTTGTCTTTTCTTGCTGGGCAACAAAAAAGTTTGCAGGGGAGAATGTCATTTTATTTTAAACTTGTTTTATAAAAACAAGGTAGAGATGCTCTTCTGTATGAGTTTGTCATTTTATGCCCACATTTAGATTCTTCCTCAGTATGGAAGAATGCTTTCCAAAGTAAACTTCAAAATGGAGGAAGACTGTTTGCCAGTAAGCAGTGGACTTTTCTGACCCCATTTGTGTAATTACCATGAAAACATTTGTTTTCTCCATTAGGATCAAACTGAAGATACTGCAAATGAGAAATCCATTTATTTTCTCTCTATGTGAGGTAAATAGAATATGAAGTTTTACTGTAATTAATACTGTACTAAAAAAAAAAAGTACAATATGCACAAGCACACCACCCCTCATGCAATTAGTGCCCAGAGAAATAAATTAAATTCAAATTCCAGCCAAGCAGGATGCTTTTCTCTGGTCCCTTTTGAATAGAAGTTATTCTCAAGTTTACTGGATGATGGTAAATGTGTAGAACTCACCAGCACACTGTCACTGGGGCACTTTAGCTTCTCTCCCATTGTACAAATGTTGTTTGCATCACAGTGTCCACCCAAAAACACCACACAAGTTTCCTGATTCATTTCTTTATTGAATCATTTGTATTATTTACGCATCTGCAATGGTGACTTCAACCTCTACACCTGGTTCAATGCTGATGGAGGTGATCTGCTTGACGATTTCAGATGGGCTGTGAAGGTCAATCAGGCGCTTGTGGATCCTCATCTGGAAGCGATCCCAGGTTTTGGATCCTTCACCACAGGGAGTTTTTCTGGTGGTGATACGCAGAGTCTGCAGGGGGGGCAGAGAAATCAGATTTTAGCCTGACCAAATTAAAAGGCAATCCACAATGTCCTGTCTATTCTCATTAAATTTGTGCCATTACTTTGCCATAGTGATGACACATTAAAGAACCAAATCCACATCATATATTCATGCAGTGACAGAAAATCCCTGCTCATGTAAGTCTGTACCTTGGTTGGCATGCGGACAGGTCCCTTCACCTTCAGGCTCTTCTCCTTAGCGCCACGGATCAAGTCTGCGCAGACTGAGGATTATTAAAAAAAAAAAAAGAAAACTTTAGAAAACACAAGTGAACAGCAATCACTTCAGGACACTTTAAAAGCCTTGGCTCAGAATAGCGTATACAGTCGTCAAGGTGAATCAGGCATTGATTTTATCCTCATAGCTCAGGTCTGTTGAATTTTCAACATGGATTATTTTGAGCTTCCTTACCCTTCTCCAGAGACTTGACATTGCGGCTGGTGAGGGTGATGCGGATGCGGTGGATGGCGACCTCTGGTTCAACAGGTGCCTTGCCGGTGTCCTTAAAAGCCTGCATGTGTGGAAACCAGAGTTGTCAAAACACGGACATAAACTTCACAGAATTTTAAGTAACATGGGATTATAACACAAGTTTGCATGGACAGATGCACTGGGGGGGGGGGGGGGTGAGTATGTTCCACAGAACTACAAATATATTTGATAACAGCACCATCTCCCTTTACATCTCAAGATCCGTACGTTTTAGACAGTCACTTGGATATTCTTTAGAGATAAACCCTGAATAATTAGAAGTTAAAGAAATTTATGTTGCCTATTGTTGAACTTCTTTAGAATATTCAGGACATTTATTGAATAATTCCTTGTAATCGTTTGACCTGAAAACACTGTCGAGATTTACGCAGAGCACCTAAACGCAGCATCAGCTAAATAGCACGTGGAACGCCTAAAACTGAAATAAACGAGATAATGACAAATGTTTTAGTTCAGTAAACACTGAACACGTTTTAACTGAACAAATGCCTACGTCAAGTTCCCCTCTTAACTTGTCAAAGTGTCGTTAACCATATAAACCGCGTATAAACCAGATGACGAATGATCTCCATTGTCCCGATGCTCGTTTTAAAGATATTTAGAAAAAGAAATGTACATGACCTGAACTCAGAAGCAACTTTGTCCCGCACAACAGGACACTGAGAAATGATGGCGCCTTCACTGATACCATAATCACTTACGGTTATAAGAAGGGAAACGTTTAAAATACGAGTGATCGCTACTTGTGCACTTTTATGTATGCCGAATTATTAAGTGTGATTTAAAGACTCTGGAAATGTGTCGTCTCCTGTGCGGACGGGTTTATTACTGTCAATACGCAGGTTAGTAATAAAGAGGCCAGTTTGAGAGTGTTTTGTGGCGGGTCTTCTAGCGACACAAGCTAGCAGCGCTAGCCAACTGACTTCGTGGAATTTCAATGCGCAAGCTAAGCCTTGTAATTACGAAATTATTAAAAGGTAAGCTGCACACAAAATAGTAATAGTTACATCTACATATCACATACCATTTTAATTATTCCTGACCGACGTATTCGGAAGAAATTCAAGCGAACAGCGGTGAGCCAGGAACAGGAGCAACCAACGTGGTTAACTCTTCAGAGAAAAGGCCGAAGAGAGGCTCGTTTCCTGGTTATGTACCGTTCATCCGGGTGCCTGCTTCTTCTTCTTCTTTAGTATTTTAGACCAACTCCTATTCAACAGCGGCATCTAGCGGCCACAGCCGACCGTCTCTATACTGTAGGATGTGACTGTGACCAGTGGAGGCCAGTAGAGCTTAACTCTCCACAACTGTCTTTCCCACTATTGTCCATAAAAATAATACTGAGACTACTACCTAAAGACCCTTCAAAATAAAGTTATGACAAGAGTATTACCATGAATTAAGCACATTCATGGTTAACAGTGTAATAGAATACATAACACGATAAGGAAGTTCATATCATTTGATAACTATGTGTGAATCACGAATAAAGATACCTATAATTATACCATGCTAAAACATTTCCAAGGAGAGAAAGAAAGAAAGAAAGAAAATAGCTATCTTTATAATGATTTGTGAAGATTTGTGAGAAAATATCACAAGCATCGATTGCACTAAAAATCATTTCAAATTAATCAAACATAGATGACATTGACGTTCAAATATTCAGAAATTTTTATATATGCCAGATACTAACAAATATAAACATGAGTTTTTAATGTCAGAGTTGACACATTGATTTAGATGTCAATGAAGAAAGCAGAGATTGTAGTTCAACTGTATTCTATCCATGTATCTTATCATGATAATTTATTGCATGGACAGAAGGGGAGAAAGCGGAAGTTGTGTGTGTGTGTGTTGTAGAGTTGTTGACGCTGGTCAGACTGCTTAACAAGTAACGGAACCGGGGCTGTGCCGGCCGGCTGCCAGAAAGTTGTTTTGGCGAAACCCGTGAAGATATAAGCAAAGTGTGGTGACTGTGAAATATGCTTCCCGGGGTGTAGTGAGTGAGGAGAAGACTGAGGTCCTTAACTTGTAGCCTAAACTTCATTTCACTGTGCGTCATGATTTCCAAACACAGGCCGCCGGACTGACAGAGGAAAAGTTGTAGCCCGTCATCGTCGATCAGACTTTAGCTGAATGGAGAGGGAGTAAGTCAACGCTTTATATGAATAAAATGAATTTCGGTGTTCCTGCAAATTCGCTGTTACTTTTCCGCGCCTGCGACGAGGGGGACTATGAAACCGCCCGGGGGATCCTGGAGCCAGGAGCCCCGAAAGAGTCCGGGCGGCAGAGCAGGCTGCGGTCCGAAGCGGGGTCGGAGTGCAACACCGCGGACATGTTGTCTCTGGTACCGGTGGACTGCACGGACGAGGAGGGGAACACCGCCCTGCAGTTCGCCTCGGCCAGCGGCCATGAGAACCTGGTCCGGTTTTTGCTACGAAAGGGGGCCTCGGTGGACAGCCGCAACAACTACGGCTGGACCCCGCTGATGCAGGCTGCGAGGTGGGGCTGCAGGCTGGAGCTCTTTGCATTGCATTTTAACTTGTGAGGGAAACACGCCAAACCCCATTCAAAAATTCAGACGTTTTCCCTGTAGGTACCTCATAATATATTATAGGAATTGTCAGAAGTCAGTCATTAGTTTGGCAAATAGACACTCATTTGTTTTCACTGTGAACCTCCTCTACCATAATATAGTGGCTTTTGCTGTTATTGGTCATTGTAGGACTATAAAAATATTTTATTTTGCATGTCTCTGTAAAAGTTAACATTTGTTCATAAATTGCATCATTATTGCAAGTAGTTTGGTTGAGCAACATGTATGTATTATCCCTGTTTATTTTGAATGATGCAGTCCTACTTCTCAGCTTCATGACTTCAACAAAGGGTTTATTGATGTTGATTTGATCAAAATATTATAAGTGACATGAAACTTTGACAAATATAGCATATTCTAAATTTTCACCACAGTGCTTAATGGACAATTCAGTACATAAGCAGGTCATGCCATACAGTAGGACCTGGCTTAGAGAAGAGTACCCTAATGCATTTGTAACATGTTTGATGACCTGTTTTGAACTAAGGGAAAATAGGTACTATGTCTCATTCTCTGTGTCTCTATTTCTCCCCCCAGGTTTGGTCACCTGACTGTCGCCCACATCTTGCTGGAGAACGGGGCAGAGATTAATGGCCGCAACAGGCTTGGCGCGAGTGTCCTGACGATGGCGGCCCGTGGGGGACACACTCATGTTGTCAAGCTGCTCCTGGAGAGCGGGGCCTATGTTGATGACTACGATCATCTGGCTGTTGCTGCAGAGGCCGTCCAAAATGGCAACAATAACAACAGCTGCAGGTTTAGGCTGTTTTTCAGACAGGCATCAAAAATAAAAAAAACTTGTCCTTCGATGAACACCTTTCGACTACAGCTGCCCCTAAATCTTGTGTGTGGCTCTGACCGTCTTTGTCCACAGCACGCCTGGTTTTGGAGGCGGGGAAGCCTGTCCAGGAGGAGGAGGTGGCAGAGAGTTTATGGACATCATAGCGCTGATGGTGGCATCTCAGCATGGCCATGAGGCCGTGGTGCGCTTGCTGCTGGAGTGGGGCTCTGATGTCAACTTTTCTCAGAAGACTACTGGCTGGGGACCCTTGATGGTGGCCACCCTCAGTGGGAAGGTGGGGTCGATGGATGGATGGATGGTAGAATAGACAAACGGGACGGATAGATAGCACATTTCGGGTATTGTGGGTGTCATTCGGTATGGAACTTTACAGCATGTGCCACTACTGGTTTTACATCTGATACATGTGACTTTGTTTAAAATAGTGTTGCAGCACAAATGCTTATATGGAGTTAGAAAAACTGATAACTGGTTTGTGCTTTGAGCTAACAAATAAAATTGTGTGTGTTCTGAAGGTGGCTGTTGCTCAGCAGCTTGTGGAGCGTGGGGCTGACCCAGACAGAGTCAATGTTCTGTCCAAGACGGCCTTTGAACTTGCAATGCAGCTTAAGCAGAGAGACGTCAAGGCCTATCTGGACTCCATCACCACCGTCCGACCCCTGACAGGTAAGCTTTGCTCTCTGGTCCAGCATGGCCAAAGCACGTTGTGCGAGGCCTGTACGATGTAAGTGAAATAACTCAGAATGTGGGAAAACGGAAACAAGTGGTTTGCTCATTATTTAACTATTAACATCGTGCAGTTGCATTAATATCCTACATAGTATACTATAATGAAAGAAAAACATCTTTTAATAAATCAAAGAATAAAACACTTTACAGTATATGCAGTGTGATGTAGATCACAAGATATAGTTTGACAACTGATTGTAATGGTAATTAAAATGAGAACCACAGATTTCAGAGCTAATAAATATCAAAAAGAGACCGATTTTGAAGGAATCCAGTAAAGTTTGATGTGTATTTCTGCTGGTTTTCTCTTAGGCTTTGACATGTTTTGCTGCTTGCACGGCAACATCACCCCCCCACCCCCACCCCCACCCCCTCTTACTAAATAATAAATTGAATTTTTGGTATTTGAGTATCATTTAGTCAAAGATCATAGTTTTATGTCCTTTTTAGAGGTTAACATGGTGCGTTGACTTCTCTCTACCTTGTTGACAGAAATGACAACCTATCTCTACGTCCGTGTGTGATGTCGCAGTCACGATCAAGCTGTCTTGAAAAGCACTTAACACCGATGTGAGAGTGGAACCAACAGTGGTAGCTCTCAGCCTCTTTGATGTTTGACAGCTGTTCTCACCCGTAGTTCAGGTTTCACCTCAGTTTTCTTGCACGGCCCTTTAAAAGGTCTGACAGGGGCATTAATACTCGTCACTTTTCCAAATCATTCTGGCATCCATTTAGATAACACCACACTAACAAATGATGCTGAGGTATGTGGAGTGCGGCCAAGTGGGACCGTTGTTTCAGAGTATATCAGAGCACTCTCACTCTTTTCTTCACAGACGATGAGAGAAGAAGACCAGATGTGTTCAGCGCCCTCAAGTTGGGTGAGTTAAATTTAGCAAAACTACAAGTAGATTGTGTTTTGGTTGGTGATTGCGTAAAAACTCCATATATTTGCATGTTGAAGTATCCATATATATATATATATATGTGTGTGTGTGTGTTGGCTCAGGAAATTCCCAGCTAGTCAAAGAGATCTTGGAGGAGGATCCTACTCAGGTTAATTCATCCAATCAGGAGGGAGCGTCACCTCTCATGATGGCAGCAGTGAGCGGTCAGTTAGAAGTGGTGCAGCTGATGGTGGAGAAGAATGCCGACATAGACAAGCAAGATGGCGTCCACGGGTGGACCGCTTTAATGCAGGCCACCTATCACGGGTAAGACGGAGCTGCTGGTTGATTCGGTAACCTGAAGTGGAAAACAAGAACTCTGAAGGAAATAATAAGTCATTTGATAATGTAATTATTGATCCTTTTGTTTCCTCTTCCTCCCTCCTTCCTCCAGTAATAAAGACATTGTAAAGTACCTGTTGAGTCAAGGGGCTGATGTCAACCTTCGAGCTAAGAATGGATACTCAGCCTTTGATTTGGTCATGCTGCTGAATGATCCAGGTACCCCCTATTACCCCCCCACTTTAACAGCCCTTTTGGAAAATGTGCTCAGACTGAATTCGTTCCTAATACACTGTTACTAGATAGCAAGATTAATGAAATATATTCAGGTATCCACCATATGTGTAATACTAGCACTTCTTCTTGAAAAGAATTCTGTGTTTTATATTTACCTATCAAGTTAAGGAGTCATCCTTAGACTTTGACCTTGGATAGAGGGCAGATGTAGTCGTCATTTCGTAATATTACCCAAATGTAATTCACAAGCAGAAGGTACATAAACTAGTCTCATCTAAATCCTTCAGATGTTCCATTGACTGTAAGATTATAGAACTGAAACAATTAGAATAATTTCAGTAAATGCAACAAATTGTATCATTACTGGTATAAGTTGTTTTTTTGAGACACTGATCTCAGCTTCTCTCTTTGCTTTAACAAAATCAAAAATCAAAATATTTTTTCTGTCTACTTTGTATTTTCTCAGACACTGAGTTGGTGCGTCTGTTAGCATCGGTGTGCATGCAGGTCGACAAAGATAAGTCGAAACACCGTGGCAGAGCCTTACTGACCCGCTCCAAAAGCCGACAGTCCCTCAACAACGTCCCTGTGCCGCCCGACGACAAGGGAGGCCTCAAGGTAAAGGAGAAGTGAGGTCCTGTCTGTTTAACAGTGTCTTACATCATGCTGTAGATATGAATAACAATCCACGTCATGTGTTACTGATCAAATACATTTTGAATGATAAAAGTATTTTAAGGAAAAAAAATCCATAACTGACACCCCCTTCCAGTCCTGGTGGAGTCGGATGTCAAATCGGTTCCGACGGCTTAAGCTGACTCACACCCTGAGGCACGGCCTTTCGTCCAACCGCCTGGCTCCATTTCCAGACGATGCTGAGACGTCGTTGGATGCCACAATGAAGGCAGACAGGAAGCCTGCCGCCGTGTCCAATGGGGCTCTGGCGCCAACTCCTGTCCTGGGAGGGAACGACATCAGCACCGCCTGGGCAGTCAAGAGCAAAGACAGTGGTGAGACACAGCGATGACATTAAGCCATCAGTCTGTAACATATCAGCAGTCTAGCTTTAAGGGTGGATACTTTAGAGTTTTTAGGTTTTTATATCATTCTGTAGGTTTAGATCAGAGTTTCATATAGTATATTTGAAACGTTTTGTGACTGACCCAAATGATCTATTTAGCCAGTGTTATTGTGCTTCTGTTCCATGTCCCCAGCAATTACTGTCTTCTTCCCTCTCGGAAATCTTCTTTTTTTAACTATCGTTTGTGCCACAGAAGTGCCGCAATTGTCTTTATACATCCATGGATATTTCATGGGTGAGCAGTAGCCTGGCTGTTCACAAGAGAAGTGCTTTTCCCCACAAACACACTCATAACCAGCTGGCACACAGACAGACAGACAGAGTGACGGATGTGGAGAAATGAACTTCTCTTGTGAACAGGAGACTACTGCTCACCCAAAGAGTTATTGGCAGTATTGTTCAGACACTAGTCCACCGAGTGGGACTGATTTTTCATACATGCATGCTGAATTCAGAATGATGTCACAAGGAGGTTGTATGTTATAATACACGGTGGACATAATGTGTAGCTATTCCTTTTCAGGTCTTTGCAGGACATCCTCAGAAAAGGAGGACTTTCTGATAACCACTATGGTAGGAGTGTTTGATTTGATATGAACTATGTTTTGTCGCACGTTTTCTCAAGCAGGCAGTGCTGTGATCAGAATGAATAACCTTATAGGATGTCTGTATCAATAAGGTTTCTGGCTATTATTAAGAGTACTAGTTATGTAACTATGTTTTCCATCTCTAGCTCAGAAGTGGTGCGCCTCTGACTCGGCTGCCCAATGACAAGCTAAAAGCGGTGATCCCTCCCTTCCTGCCTCCGTCCAACTTTGAACCGTGGAACTCGGATCGTTCGCGCCTCCTCAGGGAGGGAAAGAGCGAAGCGCCTCGGCCTGCCATGCCCCCCCAGAGGAAGCTGAACAGCAGTGGGAACTCAGATATAGTGAGTGTTTGTGGATGGTGATGCTAAAACCCGTCTGTATCTTTGTCAGCATTCACGCAACTATTTTCTCTTTCTCCCTCCTTTGCAGACGTCTATCAGTCGTGTAGTTAGCAGGTCCATTAAGTTTCCCAGCATCCCCAAGGGACCCTCCTCCTCCTCCCCTTCAAACTCTGGTCACTACCACTCGCCCCATTCCTCAGGAGGCTCCAATGGAGTAGCAGGGATCAACCGAGACTCTCACAACCGTTCAGGTTTGCGCAAACACAAATGTATCCGAACAAACTCGGACACAATAGAACATCAGCAATCAGGTTACGCACTCTTACCTTTTCCTTCCACCAGGGGGCAGTGCAGACAGTGTTCTCTCCCAGATAGCAGCCCAAAGGAAGAGAGCAGCAGGCCTGATAGATGTGAAAGCTCAGGCTCCAGAGAAACAGCACAGCCAGTCGCAGGGCCAGCCCTCACTGCCACCCTCAGCACCTGGCCTGCCGCTGCCTGATATTAGCCTGCCTGATGTTAGCCTTCCTGATATCCACGCCCACCCCAGCATGGTCGCTCCCGACATCCACTCGAGAAGGGTCCGTGTTTTGTCGTTACTTTGGTAACCGTGTGAAACAGTGCGTCCTATCATGTCAGAGCTGGTGCTACTGTCCTGTCTTGTTCCTTTTGTAGAAGATGGAGCTGAAGAAGCGACCTCAGTCAGGGAATTCCTCTACCTCCAAGAGCACATCTCCCACTCTGACTCCGTCTCCCTCCCCAACACCCAAACCTCCTACTGGGCCAGGAGACTCTCTGTCCTCAGCCTCCTCCCATCCTCGCTCCAAGAGCAGTGGTGGCTCCAGCAGTGGAACAATAACAGATGAAGGTGATTTTAGCATCAAGAGAAATTACTGTTCTGTATGCTGCACTGTTTTGCCATGGCGATAGTATTAATGCCTCATTTATTCAGCGTTGATGAAAATACATTATTTATTATCATAGATGTGCTACTTGTGAACACTCCATGAGTTGTATCACTTTTCTGTAGATGATACTGTATGATGATTTTGTCTTTTTCAGATGAACTGTCCAGTATATTGAAGAAACTGTCCCTTGAGAAATACCAGCCCATATTTGAGGAACAGGAGGTATTCTGTCTTTAACATCAAAGGGGAATTCTGAAGCATTTTCCTTCAAATATGAAATGTGTTTTTCCTTTATTTTGATACTCTTCCTCTAGGTGGACATGGAGGCCTTTCTTACTCTAACAGATGGAGACCTGAAGGAGCTGGGCATTAAAACGGACGGACCCAGACAACAGATCTTGGCTGCCATATCTGAGCTCAATGCTGGAAAGGTCTGTTAGGTTGAACATATATAATACATCTCCAAGGAAACTTTGCTTCCAGTTTTGTATCTCCAGGGTTCTCTTTCCACAGCATAATAGTCATAATAAACTGTTAACATTAAGAGCCAGCAGAGATAAATAGAATTACTTTGAATAAGGATGGAAATTGCTAAAAGGAACAACCGAGAGTGGATACTAGAGGAACATGAAACGTGAAAGTATAGCAAGAGCATCATCTTTGCCTAAAAACATTAACTGGTCCATAAAGACTGTTGTCTGTCATCAGGGCCGAGAAAGGCAGATCCTTCAAGAGACCATCCATAACTTCCAGTCCTCATTTGGTAGCAGTGCCAGTAACTCAAGACAAGCAGGTGAACCGCGCTGTGAGTGTCAAAGGTTAAAACTGAGCTATGCAATCTGGCAGAAAAATTGGCGCAGGAGTACACATGAAGAAAACGTTTTAATCTGTCTCTTTGTCTGTTTGCTCTTTCCTCATCAGCGCCAACGGGCTGGATGAGACATCAAGTTCGTTCCTTCAACAAAAGGTAACCCAGCAGCTCTGCTCGCTAGGAAGTACACCAAAGGTACCTACAATGAGAGTAAAATGCTGTGGACCTCTAGCCAAGGCACGGATGATATTGAAGTCTTCTGAACGCCAGAGTCCCAGACCACAAGTGGTGTTGGTGCAAGAGGACACTGCAGCGAAACAACCAAACAGGCCCTGATTAATTGCCTTTATAGGACCACGCATAACGCAGGGGATGGTGTGACAGGGCTGGTTGAGTCCAGCGGCTTGCTGCTATTTGACAAAGCACCCGATGTGTGGCAAATGATGTTGTTTGCCACAGTGATACGGTTGCCACATCTACTGCTGACGCAGCTCATGGGTTACGCAGAGAGGTGAGAGAGCAGAGGAAGACGGGACGATCAAATACACAGCAGGGAGTGAGTGAGCGAGCGTGAGCCAAGAAAGAGATTTTTATTTTATCCGAACAAATGTGAGGGAGAGCGTGTGTGTATTGTAAAAGTGACAAGTTAAGTGAGGGGAAAAGAAGGGAGGGATGAGAGTACAACAGTAAAATACGATAAAACAGGTACTTGCCAGTAAAACTGTGATTGAGACTTTAAAAAGGTGCTCTGATGAGGAAAGCAAGTGGAGAGAGAGAAGGACATCAGTCAAGCCATTTTTTAGTCATCCAGTCTCTTGGGCTGCTTTTAGTAGTGTGTTTATGTCTTTTGCCTATGGGCCCCTATGTAAACAGATGATTTTTAGTCAGGACTGTGCTGTCATGAATAAATAAACATTCTAATGATGCAATAACTATATGTTTTTTTAAATCCTATTGGACTTGAGATGAGAAGACATGGGCAAAAACATTTTGGGAGAATTTTATGAGCAGTATGAATTTTGTTTGAAAGAGGTGCAATGAGCAAAAGTTTCCAGTGAGCCTCCTCCATGTTTTTGCATCTGGCGCCACTATTAAACGGCAGACAGATGGAGCGCTACAGCATCCTTAAATGTCAGGTACTTAGGGTTAGGCTCACTTTAAATATGAGACAACACTGAGATCGCATCCCATTTAGTCAGCTGCTGTGTCGGGAAACATGAATAAATACACTGTACTTTCAGAAAGGAATCCGGATGATGAATTGAATGACAGAAATTAAATCATGGAATGCTGCAAAAATGAAATAAAGTGAATGCAAGCTCAGTTCAGTGGTGCTCAGGTTTTATAAGTGGAAACCAGGCTAAAACCTGGTTGCTTGTGTGAAACCTGTTTGCAAAACCAAATGTGATGTGAAACCATCTCCCCTCCACAAGATGGCAGTGATCTTCTATTGATGCAATACATTATCGGCGGCTGTGATGTACACCGCAGTCCCTGTTCTGTGACGTGTTCATTGAGCTCCCTGACTGAGTTCTCTTAATCAGCTACAGGCCACGATTAACAGAGACTATGTGACTTCTGAATGAAGGAATAAAACATTGTTCTCTCACAAATAAAAAGTTGAATTCATCACTCGTCATTTCAGCAAACAGAGAGAGTTTGACGCTATAACTGACATTACTGAGTCCGTCACATGCTCTTCTGTATTTGTGCTGTTGTCACTGAAGTTTTATCATTTTACCGTATATTACACAGGCTCACTTTAAAACCTCCAGGGGTGGAGCTGCTTACGTCATAATTAGCGGCCAAGGAGGTATGAAAGTCTTGTCTAGGAGCTCAAAAGAGGTTTTTATTTCACTGAAACTTAAAGGTTCTCTATGAGGTAACTCAGCATCTCAGTCCTGTACATAGTAAATAAGTGTTAAATGCCATATTGATGTTCTGAATGGCGTACATTGTTGAAGCTGAACACAAGACGCCTCCTTCTCCACTGAAAAACGCTCTCAGTGTATCTGCATTTGAGTTTTCAGGTTTCCCGCATCCCACTTCTGTTGGGTGCATACCGGACCACGATTGGTTTCTCCGCTTTATGATGTCACAGAGTCATGCTCCTACATACACATGCTCATATGTTCTTGTGCTAAACTGAGATTTATGGTGAGCACAGAGAAACGTTCCCTTCCTTGAATGTGAAAAGAAGCTCTGCACAGTGACGCTCAAACATCCCAAGTGAAGCAACAACAAGCAAAACACGTTTTTAGTGGAGGGGTGCTTTAAAGGAATACATGTTGAGTATATAAAACGGCTTAAGTGTTTTTGCTTTTTGAAGCTACTGTCGCCATGCGAGCTGAAAAATGTGTTGGTTTAAAACGCTGAGTGCCTCAAACCACTTTCACCAAAGTTCAGAAATGCAGACCATCCCCAAACATGACCAAATAGCAACACTCTGGCGTTGTTGAAATCATTATTGATGACCTGGATATAGACTGGCCCGACAGGCAGGCGACAGGGTTCCTGTAGAGTTTAATGAAAAGCATCACTCAGTGCAGGAAAGCTTTCCTCTCCAGGCCTGTGGCAGATTGAGTGCTCAGATGTACAGTCACATGTGAGCTGTAAGAAACTGTAGGAGAGAGAAATACATTTGGAATATATTAGCATCGCTGTGGCATGTGGGCAGCAAATGGAGTGACTCACTCAATTTCCTCCCAATTGATTTCACTCGCATACGGTTTTGATTGGATTGAATAACATTAAATAACATTGTTTGTTGCTGTCAATACAGTAGTCATCCGGTAGTAGGGAGCAACAGACGCGGACTATAGAGGTCACAAAATCAGTGGCGTAGATAGCGACTCAGAAAGAAGGTTTATTTAATAGATTAATCAATTTCCGTCTGTATTTTTAATTACCTCTGCTACTGGTCTTGGCCAAGATGACATAAGCTGTCTGTGGTGAGACTAGCTGACCGAGTCGGTCTAAGTGAAAGCCTAAGTTAACATCCCTAGAACAGATTCATTTTCACTAAGTGCCAGTTTTCCAATCTTCATCCCCTGTGTTTCCCTGTATCTGTGTATACAGCATTCCTCAACAGGGCAGACTAACACAAAACTAAACTCAGCTTGTATAATTGTAAGAATATGCGTCATAATGTCAAATGTAAAGGAACATTTCCCTGAATGCACAAATGCAAATGTGCTGGATTATCTTGATAAATCAGTTACCTATGATTATTTACCTACGGTCAACTAAAAATCCAAAAGCACTTGAACAAGTTTGCAATATTCCAGCACACAGTAGAATACAGTGAATCGCTCCTACAGTCCATGATTGATTTCCCGTGGGAGCAAGTAAACTCTGGTAAAAGAAATTCAGAAAAGACTTTTACGATTAAGTACTAAACTGATGGCGCTGTGCTCCATCAGACGCATGTTTGTGTGCAGATATTTGGGACTGAGATGAAATGCAAAACAAGTGACTTGCTCTCTGCCAGCGGTGACACATTTTGTTGCCAGATAGAGAGGATTTTCCCAGCATTTGGGTTTGTCTTCTCTGGGTTTGCTTAGGTGCCATTACCATGAAATTCACTTTGTGGCCATTGGCCTCTGGCTGTACAAGCCAATGCGGTTTTCAGATTTACATCACCTAGGGCAATGGCTTTACTACAGTGTGTGCGTTTGTGTGTTTGTGTGTATGTGTGTGTGTCCTGTGATGCTTGTTTTTTTTAGTGTTTGATTTAATGGGGAGCAGGAATTGCAGGATCAAGCTCTCTGGAGCGCTCACTCTGAACACCTAATGTTTTACACTTTTCCTCTCTGTGCATCCATCAAACTGTGTACGTTTTAAAAATCTGTTGATTAAAGCTGAAGTACATCCAATAACCGGCGTGCACAGTTATCATCGCCTTGCATATTGTTTATGCAAACTATGCACAAACAAACAGTTGCTGCCTGATTTCACATTAGCGCTCCACTGTCAACATTCATCCTTGCAAAAGTGACTCATTGCTCCCAGGATTTCCCAGCATCCTGAGTGTTGCACAACACCGTGGCCGTTTCCCCGTTATCTCTCTCTGTGCGCACTTCACACTCACATGCGCACAGATAGAAAGAGAACCAGATTACAGAGAGATTGAGGGGAGCCTAGGAGAAAGACAACCTCCATCTGACCTTTGTTCTGGACATAAAGTGACCTTTGAAAAATCCAAATCCAACAAACATCAACAAAAGCTTATCCCCGCAGAGTCCCGATACACAATTTTCCCATACTCAAAACGATTCAGGGACTGACCATAACGTGACAGCAAAGCACGTGTTTGAGGTGTATTTTCTGCAGCATTTGGCTCCCCCGGACCTGTTCTGTGATGTATTTACTACTGAATCCCATAATTTCACAGTTCTGTAACCCTGGATCATTCAGAAGAGATACTTCCTAGTCGATTACACATGCATTTCTAAATTTCTTAGTAGTCATATTTTCTCAACTGATTCCCACATTTATTCATTTAAGTTTCACAGTCTTAAACAGATCTATCATTCCAACGCAGCGTTAAAGACTTCAGGGTCAGCGTGTGAATGTTTGTTCCAGCATTTGTTGGAGTGAATTCATTTAAACAATTGAAACTGCACTCGTCTTGTTTTTGTCTGATGGAATATGCGTCAGTCTGCACAGTATTTCCCGCAGGTCCCAAGGGTCAGAGCATGACCAAGCAGGACCTCTTGAGTTGGTCCTGTCCATTAATATCTCTCTGCTGTCATGGATTATAATGTGGCTCCACAAATCCTGACAACACCATTCCTGCTTTGCAACAGCACTGGCCAGACTGAGCTCTCCTGTGCTTTCTGAGGTCAGGGTAATCTGTGAGTGGGGTCAAAAGAGGTAACGATGACCCTTTATTACTAATGGACAAAATTTAGACAGACAACTTAAATTCCACCATGTTTTCTCACATATTTACAAGGTTACTCAAATTTGTGTTCAAGGTCAAGACTGACAGCTCCGCAATGTGTTAATTAAGTTTTCCTTCCAATATTGACCACCCCATTAATTATGAATGTCCATTAGCATCAGACATGTCACAGCTCCGCATGTGTCCTGAAATCCCACGGTGATGCTAAAGCAGACATGTTAATCAATGAAGCCACACTATCGCCACACCACCTGGCAGATGGCTTTCAGTAAGTACTATTTGGCTCTGTGGTCATTATTCTGAAATGTGTATTAAGTCACATACACACATGTGCCGTAGGCATGCACACACGCACTCACGCACACGCAGGGTTGCGTGCGAAGATCTCCCCCAGCAGCATTAGCAGAGTTTTAAACCTGGGCTAATCTGGAAGGCAGCTTGGATAATGTTGCCAGTGGATTTGCATTGATACTAAAGTCCTCTGTAGCTTTAATGGCAGCGGGACCTTCACAGTCACAACAAATAAGACACTGGTCCTGATGGCCTCTTTGATAGCAGCATTAGATTTGGAAATAATCTTATTGGTTGACTTAAACCATAGCTAGAACATAGAGTCAGACCACAGCAGACTGTAGATTTCACAGATATTATTGTTGGTAGTATTGATATATGTATGGGTTATGCCGTGGTTTCTATCTTTAATTTCCTCTACTCTGAAAAGATGCCATGATTCATAATTGTATGGGGAAATCAAGCAATTCATTCAGTCAGAGAAGAAACACACATTGCCTGCACATCACTTGTTTCTGTAGTTTGTTTGCGATCACATGTGGCACAACATCACCAAGGGGATTCTCCTCTACTATGTCATCTTTATTTAAAGAAGAAAGGTGTATCTCAGCCTTAAGCTTGCATGATTTAGTACACATTAATACCCAATAAGCCATGTAGGAGACACCGGACTGTTTGTGGTGCAAGTATCTCCACACGAGGGGGCAGTGCAGCAGACTGCACACTGTGCATGTGTTCTCAGAGTATTCCTGGTGCTTCAGTGACATGAAACAACATATTGCAATGGCTTAGTTTATTAGGTTCACGGTTTACAAGCAGCCATACAAACAGAAAACCGAAAGTTAAAGGCCAAAGGTTGTACTTCATTAAAGTACACAGAAAAGCACTTTTGATGGGTCATTTTATTGGAGCATGGTGACAAAAGCTGTTCACAGATATCAGAGAAGTTCCAAACAGTCTGCACCTTTTGTTCCTTTCACATTCTTCTTGCAGGCACGTGTTATCCTGCATCCGTCCAAAGATCACTCCACAGCTCGGGCTTGTGTTATGCAGCATATGTAAAAGATAGGAAACCTTTTATTATCAATTTAATAAACAGAATACAAATATGACACTTTTTTTTATTTTTTATTCAGACATAACAATATGATGTTGATGAAACAAACACAGCACTGAGAACAAATACATCATATTATTGTTATTTTAGACCATTTACAGAGTCTGACACTAATATCTATGAATCTATAACTTCAGATTGGTAAAGCTGTGCGATTGGCTTCTAAAATCACTTCAACTGTATGAGAATAAATCATTTCCTCATCATTTCCTCTGTGTAAACTCACAGTCACAATGCAGTGCTTTCAGGACGGCTGAAGATTTGTGCTAACTGATGTCTTACAGCGGACTTTATCGATACATAATCAAAACCGATATCCAATAGTTTCCAAAGATAGGCGAAATCTAAGCTCTGTCAAGTCAGCCAGATTGAAAAAGAACTTCCGGTTATATAAATTAAAGTAAAACTACTTACGTTGCTTTAGCTACAGTTTTTACAGATTGTTCATTTCAGTAATTTCTAATCACGTGAAACTCAGTGTGCTACGCAGGCAAGACCTAGTGCAGCATTTCATCAATATTCAAAATTACACTTTACGTCCACATGTGGGATGATTACGACCTGGATTAGTCCTCTGACACTCACAGTGGTGCCACATTTTATTCCACAGACTGGACTGATGAGCCCCAATACAATAGGAAGCCTATTCGATCCGTGACACGTTAGTGCTTTTGCTTTGAAGGTACCACATCTTATTTCCGGTGTAAACCTGTCCTCTGGACGGAGCTTGACGAAGCTGCCAAATCTTTCCCAAAGAGCCAAACGTGATTCCGAAAACCACGTCCACCGACTTCACTATCGGTCACAAGAAGCCCGGTCCGGTAGTGTTGTAAGGAAGCACGGCCACATCCGCATCTGTCTTTAACGGGCCGCTGTGGAAAAAAAAAACAAACCCTCTGGTCCATGAGTGCCGTCGTCGGCGGAGAGTGTCGGAGTGGATGTGGGGATGTTTTGCCTCTGCTGCCCTTCGCGTGTGATCCCTCCCCTCGCGCTGCTCACAAAAATGTGTGTGTGCTGCGCGCGGCAGCAGGCTGGGGTCGGGTTGGGCTACTGCTGCTTTCAGGATCTTCCCGTAAATATACCAACCAACCACCCATAAAAAAACATGTTTAAGCCGACAATACACGTAGTTTTATACAGATAGCTCACTAGTACAATATAGCGTAGTCGTTGTGGTTTTAAAATGATTCCAGCAAGCTAAAAAGAGGCTGTAGCCACAGGATAGAGAGTAAATGCTTGTATAAGTCTTATGCAACTTTGTAATGTAATGTAATGTTATTAAAGTGCGTGATAATTAAAGCAGCCACACTGAGAATACAATCTGTAAATCAGAACTGATCAGCAGGTTGTGTATATAAAGCCAATATACATATGAAAATTCATATAAGGACGTTAACATAAAAATTCCCATCAGCAGACAGTACCTGAAAGCACCACGGGTTTAGCCGCGTGTGTGTGCGCGCGTGTGAGTGTGTGTGTGTGCGCTCGCGCTCTGTTTGTGAGGCAGAGAGTTGCGTGCGAAGAGCTCGACATGTCATTCAGAGGAATCCGCCACCTGAAACGCGAGGAAGTGAAGGCGACTCAATTGGGTATAAAGCATCAGCCAACATCTGCCCCGAGCAGTGCGGAGCTGATGAAAACATCAGCTCGGAGCTCATTCAGGACCTCTCCGCTTCTTTTTCTTATTTCCCTTGGATTTATCATTTGGCGTTACCGAGTCGGTGCACCCGGGGAAACGCATCTCTTTCCAGCACTTAAACTGAATGTGACTCAACAACACTATACTGGAATTAACTGATATCCACCGAGATTTGGGGTCAGTGCTTTTATTTTGTGACGTTTTGATGTCGATCTAATTGCATGTGTTTTGATATATTATTATTATTATTATTATAATAATTATTATTATCATCATCATCATCAGTAGCGGTAGATAAGTTGCACCAGCGTGTTATTTTATTTTGTAGCTGTGTTACTATCTCATTAGACTTCACACACTATTTTGTTTCAGTTTGAAATATTCTAGGGTTATCTTAGGCTACTTTCACTCAGGGACGCATGGATTTATTCCATATTTCATCCTGAGGAATGACTACAAATCACATAATGCCCAACAACCACTCTGAGCTGCTCACCGCCTCACGTGTTAAGTTTCTGTCCAAGTTAACGTGCTCTCTCCGTCTCGCCCGCAGCGCACCTGTTACCTCCGCGGAGCGCAAGATCATGATCCCTCCGGGAGACTGCATGTACGCGGGCAGGAAGAGGAGGAAGCCCATCCAAAAGCAGTTAAGGGATATGTTGCATTCGTTAAATCAGTGTTTGCTGACACATGGCTGCACGTTTTTTTTTGTTTGTTTTTTTGGGACTACTCTGCTCATGCAGGGAAAGTTCCCTCCTGTGATTTGGTTCGTTAGAGAGTAGCTATAAATTCAATGATGAATCACAGGAAGCTACTGGGTGTCAGCAATGTGAAGGTGTGAAAAAAAGAGGCTTCACTTTCTTACTGCCAGTCATAATAGAAATGTGGCATTGATAACATGTCATAGCCACGTAGCTATCAGTCTAATTCTCATGACAATAACATACTATTAATAATAGCACTTATAAATAGAGCTAATAGCTGACTGCTGTTTATTTGATGGGTAAACTAAGTCTATATGCTGGCTCCCTCTTGATATCTAATCATTGGCAGTGGAGTAGCTGTAAACTTTGTGTGTTTGTGCCCTCAGGCATACAGTAGGAGACCAAGTGTGTGTTTGGCTGATGGTGTTTTAGGTGTGCACAGTTTTGGATGTGGAGGAGGGCTGCTTTTGGACGATCCCGTCGACTGGTGTCATGAATAGTGAATTGTAGGTTATGTAAAATTTTGAAGGGGAAAGTGGCACTTTAATGAGGCCGTGGCATTTATAAAGTTTTCATGTTTCGCGTCCATGCCTTGGCTGCTAACCTGAAAGGAAATCTTTGCCACATCAAATCGATAGTGCCCACAGCAGACAGAAATATGCTTTTTAAAATTCTAGTCTTGCCAGTCGTGCCACTAGATGTTTTAGGTTTTTGAATTATAATTCGGTGCCTCCAGTTATCTATTGATCTTTCTCTGTTTAATATTGAAATAATTGTGTTTTTTGGTATCTTTAGTTCCTCATAAATATTGTTGAACTTACAAGTGAAGTGAACTTGAGTTTAGCTGAATAATCCGGTCAAACCCCGACGTTCATGTGTATTCTTTTGTGTATTTTAAAAGTAACCTGTGGAGAATATGTGACTATGAGCTGGGTCATTAGAATAAAACTAATTTGAAGCATTCATGTAAAAATATTCTGACTCGGTGGAGACAAACAGAAACTCTCAGCTTTGGAAATTTGAGTTGACCATGACATATACATATCATGTTAAGTTCAGGCGGTGAAGCTGCACTACACTTTACTAATATACACAAATAACTCCGGACCTTAGGCTCATTTTACGCTGTCTGAGGTAGCAAAAAGGATACTGCAATATGTCCAATACCTTTAATATCAGGAGCTGCTAAGAAGAGTGGGGCAGCCATGGTAGATTTCAGTAAATACTTCAGTGTAACCGTGCTGGATTTATGTCTGCGGCAAAATATATTTTGCAGGGAGTGAAACTTGATATGAGAAAACTTCGTTTTGTCTTGTTGTGAAGAAACAACTTGCCACTGGAGATAACACAAATCAGTGTGGTGCATTGTGGTGTGCTGGGATGGCTGGAGTCAAAAGGAAGGTTTAAAGAAAGAGCACTTGTGCGGTGTGTAGTTTATTTGGACACATGTCTCTGCGTGGGCTGCCGTACTTAACCGGAGCGAGACAAAACAGGATCCTTGTGTTTGTATCGTTATAATGAGTACGATATATTAAGTAATTCTGAGGTATCTGCTTGGAAAATGATGAACAATAATAGTTTGGTGCCCTGTTTTTCACATTGATCGTCACACTTATGAGTCAGGCATTGCTCCACTTTTTCCCCAGTAACTGAGTTGTTTTGGAAGTTTTTGTGGTAAGACTTTGTAAATACAGGATGTTAGCCAAAGTTTAGAATTTAGACAGTTTATGTCTCTGATAATTAATAGCATTATCTTTTCGACCAAGACCATCAGGGCTCTGCAGCTGACTGTGTAAGCTTTATAAAAAGGTCTGTGCCCTGTAGTGTCGATGACTTTCAAAGTAACTTTGCCATTAACAGTAGCGCGGCTCCAACAAGTGACGTTGACGTGGTTCTCAGTGTGTGCAAATATGTGCCCAGTCAGAAAAAACAGCATTGAGCTGAAACGATTCTTATTTCACAGCTTCTTGTCACAAGTCTGTTCACACACACACACACACACACACACACACACACACACACAAACGTCCTGATGCCCGTTCACCCCCCATCTCTCTCGCTCCCCTCTGTCCGTCTCATCATCAGGAAGCCGTCCTCTGCCAACGAGAAAACCAACCCGTCCAAGCGGCACAGAGACAGGCTGAACGCTGAGCTGGACCGGCTGGCCAGCCTGCTGCCGTTCCCCCCAGATGTCATCTCCAAGCTGGACAAGCTGTCCGTGCTGCGCCTTGCAGTTTCCTACCTCCGCGTCAAGAGTTTCTTCCAAGGTAAAGGAGGTCGAAAATGACATTTGTATTGGCAGCTGGAGGGGCTGAGGTATTTTGTTCATGTGGTATGTATGTTTGCCTTTGAGTTCATAGGGAATTGCTGAGTTGATATGGGTTTGAGCAATATATGGATCAGTATTGTCCACCTCTGATACATAATTATAATAAAGCTGACCCACTAACATACTGGTTGGCTAAGAAAAACTATTTATACAAAAAAGTAGAAAAGTAGTAATATCTCAGTTTCAGTTGAAAAGAAAGCATTTTAGTAGCTGAAAAAAAATCTTGTTTACCCTCAGCCTATATTAGGATTAGGTCCAGGTTTCTGACTGGTGTGTGTGTGTGTGTGTGTGTGTGTGTGTGATATGGTGAAAGACAATTAAGTGGCTGATACACAGAGACTGAGTACAGTACATGAATCTGCACTCTTTCTATCATATGTTAGTAGTGCAATCAGGGGACGCCCATCAATCATTTAAATACAATTTAAGTTATATAATTGAAGTTATAGTAGACTCTTAGAAGCCTGAAATAACCCATGAACTTGAAATGTTTCCTGTCATCCTCATGAGAAAGAATCCCCCAGGCTCCATGACTTGGATAAGATAAGAGATACATCCTGACAGTGCATACGTATTTTTTCAGTCACTATTTTTTGTGATTATGTCCCGCTAACTGATCTTGCAGATTGTGTATTTCCTCTGTTGCGAGATGTGAGTGTTGGGATGTGTTTTATGATTGAAGTTTAATTAAATTAGTGAGGACAATTTGTGACAGAGGGTGTCACTGCAGAGTCTGAGGCATTGTTTGTCTATTTACCCACTCCGATTCCCCATCATCCCTTTGTGTCCCGTAGTCACATGTAATTAAGAGGCATATTGAAGCCCATTTTTGTTTTCCCACCCTCCCACACCATCCACTGAATGCCTCCCTTCCGCTCCTCGTGTTGCGCCTCAGTCCACCTCAAATATTCATGGGCCGCTTCAGAACGTATTTCGTTGCCAGTGGCCTCGGCTGCCTTTTCAGCACAGAGGCTACTGGCACAACTGGATGTGACAGCTCTAAAGACAAGAGGCAGTTCTTTTTGTTTTTTATCGAGAGCAAAGAATAAGCATCTTCCCTATGTCTGGCTGGGGAAAAATGCTTGAAATAAAATAGAAGGAGGATGAGAGGAAAGGAAGGGCCGTGGAGAGGAAGCAGTAGAGAGGTCCAGTGGGGCTCACCGCCTTCCTGGTCCTGGGGGCTGAAAGAAAGTCCTCGTCGAAAGCTGGTTTCTTGGCGAAGTTCACAAGGGATTTGTAAGATTCTGACCAGCTGAAAGTTTTGCAGCCATCTCCTCTTTGACACATGTGGCTTTTCCTCTTTCACCTTCTCCTCCTCTGATCCTTGCAGCACTCTTAATCTCCATCATCCGCTGCCTTGGCTTGGCATGGTACCCAACAACTGGCATCCTGCTGGAGTCATGCAACTTTCCACACACAGACACACACACACACACACACACACACACACACACACACACACACACACTCTTGCTTGTTTTACCCCGAATGCTCGTTTAGCTTAGCCATCACGCAAAGTTGCAGTACAGGTGCTAATTGGACTTATTAAAGGGGCCTTTCTCGGATAAGGGAACACGCAGAGATAAAGGCCACAACTGCTGTCTCAATAAAGAGTGATGCTGAGGACTGTCAGTGCTGTCCCTCCCTGTTGGAAAATGGAGAGGGTTCAGTCGTATGTGTGAAACTGCGAAAAGTGTTGAAAGGTGTGTTGAAAGTGAGTCGTGACATTGCTTGTGTATTGCTAATAGCTTTCTGTGCTCACCTTCCAAAGTTACAGTAAGCATTTATATTAACAGGAAGGGTGGCATTACGCAGGGATTATTCTAGGACCTTCTACTCTGAACTCTTTGAACATGCATTAATGCCAAAGCCTCTATTTGTTTGCTCCTCCTCTGCTGGATGCCTTGTTATCAGCGGCAGTAGTGACCAGCTTAGCTGTGTTTTGATGCTACACTAATTAGATTAATCTGAATAGAACATGAGGGATTTTGGCTCTGTATACATCTGCAATTTCTGCCCTCCCTCTCTTTGGTCAACTTACTTGACTCTCACAGTTGCAGTTTTTCCACTGATATTTAAACATGGAGTGTGGCCAGAGGTTTTCCAGATAAATTTAAGATGAGCAGCAAGTACATATCCACATCCTTCCTGTGGTTTGGAACAACAGTCATAAAGATCTCTTTTTTTTTCTTCTTCTTTTTGAACCGTGAGTCATCACTGAAAACATGTTATGAAACCACAAAACCTGCAACTTAAGTTTCGTGTGCATTTATAAATTGTTTTACAGAGAAAAAATTTTCCACTGACACTGATGCAGTTCTCCCTTTTGTCCACTGGGGGGACTGTGGAAGTTGCTCCTCAGTCATGACTGATGTCCAGTGCAGTGAGTTGTGATTAAGTGGGTATGTGATTTGGCTAGAGGTTGGATTTTTTTTATGACCTTGATTTATTGCCATAATTCATCATAAGACACGTATGTGAATCTCATGTATAGTGTGTCACAATGTTCAGAGAGGAAGGAAGAAGTAGTGTGTGTAGCAGGTGGTTTTAGAATCACACTGAGATTCTACCTGTTGTCTCTTCTGGCGTCTCTGTTGCGTGACTGCTCAAGGGTGGAGCACGGTGAGGACTGTGTACCTATACACTGTATGCAAATATACCCCTAGGCTGTGTGTGTGTCTGTATGGCTGCCTGTGTGTATGTGTAAATACATTGTGATATCAGACAGAAAGAGATTCTCCTCAACTAGTTTAGCTTATTCATCATATTCCATGAGATTCACTTGTGATGTGTTTATAAGCATGAGATCTGAGATATGACCTGACATAACTCCATGTGCATGTCCATACGTCTTTCACGTGCCTCTCAAGCAGAAAATAGAAAAAAAAAGGCTATTCATGCACTGTGAAGAAATTCAGTTTCCCTTTTTATATAATTTTCTTTAATCTGCCTGCCGGGTGCACATATACACTGGTGTACAGCACAAAGATGCCTGACATCGGAATATATTTGCATATAGGAAAATGTGAAAAAAAAATTATGGTTCTGCTGTCACAGTTATCTGTAGTTGAGAGGACACAATAGAAATGCATGTAATAAGGTTTAACTATGCCATGGCACAGGTAAAGCGTGCCGAGGCAGTGAAAATGGGCCACAAGTCCAGAGGGGCTACCACCGCTTAAAAAATAATGATAAAGTACAAAAATCCAAATCATCAGTTCATAGCCTACAGGCTGTGTGCAACTCTTTGTCCCATTTGATTAATTTTTATCTTAGCTCAGGATATCTGTTTTCAGCATTTTTAGGTGGTTCCATAAGCGAGTAGGTCCATGTGAATGTGTATGTGTGTGTGTATGCGTGCGTGTGCGCATGTGTGTGTGTGTCTGTTGACAGTCAGCAGGCTGTAATTCCCTTCTCTTCCATGTTAGGTCTCTGCCCTCACTGTAATTGCTGATCTTGTTAAATATTTACCCTAAGGATTAGCTATCCCTCCTCCTTTGTCTTTCTGCCCCGATTGCCTTTAATGCTCCTCCGGTGTGTTTGTGTTTTTTGGGGTCAGTTTGGCACGATTGTGTTTGACAGTTTTTCTATTTCATTATTTGAAACTCGATTTTTGCTTTGTTTCGAAAATATAATCAGGTTATGAACATATCCTCAGAAGGGATCAGGCAATTAAAGTCGAACCATAAAGGGGTAAATTCCCTTTTTAATTAATTCGTGTTATTGCTGGGACAGGGGGTTGTTGTTTGTATTATGGCGACATTAGAGCAAATATGATGTCTTGTAAAATAAAACAATCACGAGGAGTCATTACTTTGATTCAGTACATGAATTAAAAGTGATGTGCATCTTTCCTTTCTTTCCTCCTTCTTTCCCCCTTATCCTCTGTTCCTGGACTAATATGAACTGAAAGTGGCTCTAACAAGAACAGCAGTCAACAGGGCTTGTGATGAGAGTCAGATGGAAGACCACATAATAAAGGACAGACCCTCCTCCTTAATGTTCAGCCTGCCCTCCTAAAAGCTAAAGCTAGCTAGTATTTTCTGTGCCACAGGCTTGATATTAGTTGATGTAAAGCATACTAATGCATTAATATTAGCTGCTGGCATGATAAGTATCTCACTAGATCCAAGCAACACTGGTCACAACCTCGGCTGGTATTGTGTTTGTGTGCATTTCTGTCACAGGTTCATTCCCCCTCCCTCCCTCCTCTGACGAAGCAGAGCGTTTTCAAAGAAGAATTCTTTGTGAATACGTAACTCTTAGCTTGTGACCAGCGACTCACCAGTTCAGAATATTCCTGAATAGCTGGAAAAGTTTCAGCTGGCAATCACACTCCCCTGAGCAAGGCGTCACATATAGACATCACACCCTGACAGAATAATGTGTTATGTGTCATATGTATGACTGTTGGGCTTGTCTGCAAACTGTGCGCATTACGTTGTACTGCTGTTGTCATGATGGTTATTTTGACAGCGACCATCTCAGGTCTCGACCATTGTGGCCTTGTGATCAGGTTTCCCATCGCACCCGTGGGGGGGAAAAAAAGCAGCTCTGGCACTAATCCATATGTACTTCCCACTGCCCGTATCTGCCTCTCTCATCCTCGTCGTCTTTCTCGGATCACATGCAAGGAATGTATCCTTCATCTCGTCCAGCGTTCCAGCTCCTCCACCCTCAGTAATGACTCACAGGAATGTTTTGTTTTTTTCATGTTTCATGTTGTTTGTTTCAAGATATCATAAAACTACATCACAGACCAAAAAAATGAAAGCATCTCACGTACGTGAGCAAAAAGTTTTTATTTTATTCTAGATCAATATTCATTTGTCTTGTTTGGCTTTTCACATCTGTATTTTTCTGTCGTTGTACTTCTCTACGAGACATCTGTGGTTATTAAGCAGAAGCAGAAGCACTTGGGCTGGAAAAGTTTGTATGTACAACTTAAAACTGATCCTATGCATCAGTTGCAAAATAACTATTTATTAATCAAAATGTACCAAAATAAACTTCATCTAAAAAAAACTGTTGATTTGGCTAATGCACAGTAACAACTGAAACATTGAAAACAACACCAAAACCATTATGTTAGTCTTTCTGAAAGAGACATTCACATTCACTTACACACATTATTCAACACAATGCAGAGGGATCATCCACCTTTTGTCTGCACACCACCGTCTGTGAGCCATCAGCAACCTGAAAACCATCTATATGACAGCTTGTACAGCTTTGCTTTCATTAAATGATCGGCCCTGAAAATCATTCATTCTAAGTAATAATAGTAGTAATTCACAAAAACACCTAAGGTTACCACCAAAACAAATTTCATGCCCAAATATAAACGTCTCTGCAGCACAGCGAGGCATATTTATCAGTGTGTGTGTGTGTGTGTGTGTGTGTGTGTGTGTGTGTGTGTGTCTGGAAGCCCTCAAATTAAAGTCCCGCCTTCCCTCATAGCTGTCAGTCCAGCCAGAGCATTGACAGGGTATAAGAGCACACACACATAGACGCACACAAATGTGATGAGAGACATGAGTTCAAGTGTACTTATCTATGCCAAGGACGGCAACTTGGCACGCTGATCGCCTCACTGCCACAAAACAATCCACACAACAGCCATCAGTGTTTGAATCTGCACTATGTATCTGTGTTTCTAATCTCCCAATGTGTGCCAGTCAGTTTCAATATATGTGTTGTCTGCCTCTAAATGCTGGGTGAGCTATAATAAAAGAGGAAGAGAAAGGCCACCGAGCCCTCAGACTCACGCCAGGCATACGCCACTTGTGACGTCAGCCAGCAGACAGGAGACAGTTTTGTAACTAAGCCACCCATCATGCAATAGAGGAAGGAGGGAACAAGACAAAACAATCAGTCTAGATCCTTATTCTCTCATCTACAAATTTCATGGATGTAAGCCCCCTCTCTCTGCCTATTTGGGTTAATCCTTTTCATGTCAAATCTGTATCAAATCGAGTCAATACAAGTGCAGACCATTCCCGAAGAGGGTTATAGTGCTACAGCGTGATAGCTGTTTCTGAATGGAGTCTTTGCTGAGGGGTGAAAATGTGCATTGGGTCATATTATACACGGACTTTGTGTTTACTAAACTTTCAGTGACCCCACACTTTTTCCTTCCCTATACTCCGCAACTCAAAGGCAGACAAGACGGTAGGGCAGAGGCCAAGACAAATCAGCAAACCACATGGACTATAAAAGAAGTGAAAAGGTTTAGCAAGAGAAAGGTCAGCATTTGGTCAATTCATTGTTGTTCTGAGTTTTTGAAACAAAATGTCCTTGATTTCCGGTGACGAGATTGTGCTGGCAGCTTGTTCACCTTCTAATCCAGTACAACTCGTAGCTCAATCAGTCATCTTTTGTTTGCTCCTTAAAGCAATAGTTTCAGTATCAATCTTCTCATTTAAATCTCGTCAAGAAAGAGAATATGTTTATTTCCAAAAATGTGAAACTGTTCGGTTCTTACATTGGCCTTAAGCCTGTCCTAGCATGGGAGGAGAGGTGGGAAACGCCTTTGACAGATCTATCACAGTGAACCTAAGATCTGCTGTTTAAAATGTGTGTGCGCTGCATATGCGGACAGAGGGCACGGTTATTAGTTCGCATGTAGTTTTTGAACAGATTTTACACTTATCCCCAAGTTCTTGCAATAACACATGAAAGTGCCCTCAATGTATTTATTCTCAAAACTCTTAAATTCCCTGAAAAATTGAAAATGGAAAACGTTTACTCATTTTATACTTTAGAATGTTTTCTAGCCACGTTAGTTGTGAACCTCTTCAGGTTGCCATGTGGTACTAGTATCATATGCTCCCAAGTTGTGACTACACGCTGAGTAGTTGACTGCACAGCTCATTGACCCATTTGTTACATCTGTCTGTACCTTTTTTGAAGTGAACAGTCAAACTCACCGAAGGTCGAACCCTTTGACCTTTCCATTCGCCCCTGTTGTTTGACCCAATGGCTGGGTTAGAGGGACTGGGAGATAGGAATTACTGGGAATCAGTTAAACTTCTTGGGTAATTAGTATCAACTTGACGAGCTGTGAATCAATGCTTACGTGCTGATTTCTTGATGCCTTAGTTGCGATTGCACATTTGAGTCCTCCAGCGCGCAACGCATCAAAGCCCACAGGATTCATGGACTTCAACCCGTCAGTCCATCATATCGGTTAAATGTCACATGGCACAGCAAGCCTGCGGACAGAAATAAGCAGCATGGCCAATGCTGCTCTAGTGTTGGTGGCACGACATCTCCAACTCATCTTGAGCCGGCACAACTTTCACATAATGAGTAATAAAAAGCTATGCTACGAATGAATTTTCTGAAAATGGACAAAAACACCATTGGAGCTTTCGTGTTTTTTTTTCAAGCAGCACAGTGGCCTGCAGATCACATTCTCATGATTTCTTTTGACAATCCATTAGATCATCTGATGTAGCTTCTCATCCTGATCAGTTTTAGATCTAGTGATGTGTATTGATTAAGAGCATCCAGGGAGATCGCAACATCCCAATATGCATGCGTGTGTGTGTGTGTGTATGCTGTTGAAGCAGAGAAAATTTGCTCTTATGTCTGATTATCGACTTCAAATGGGGGCACAGATTCATCCTGTCACCCCATTTCAGTCTACTAGCTTTTATTAATTGTCTTGTCTTTTTACTTCGTCTCTCCTTTTCCATTTTCTCTCTACTTCTTCCTCCCTGTGGGGCTCTGCCCTTCTGTTTGTTTCACTGACCTCTGTGAAAGAAAATCACCTCTCATCTCCATGTGCTTCATGAAGAGTGCGTGATCAGGCTAAATGCCAGTGCTCAGGCTTTTCTCCTTCCTCTTTCTTCCACATGCGATGTCTGTAATTCCGTGCTACAAGTTCTTATATACAAAGCTAGATGTATGGCCGCGTAATACAATTCCAGTTTAAATGTTAATGTGTTCTCACTGTTATGACTAACGTAATACCAGTGCTCAGGGTCTTATCATTCCTTTCCTTTATTTTGGCATGCAAAAATCCTGCCTATCTGTTGTGAATGGAGTTAGAGAGAAATAGGTTATTAGACTGCAACAATGTGGATTCTTAGATTGATTGATTAGATAGTAGTTGCATTGTGATTAATGTTATTTTAATTTAAGCTACAGATGATTCTTTGTTCAAAAATTGAACTCTAATTCGAAGATTTAAATTTTAAATGTGACCATTTTCGTACTAAAAATCACCAGTGACCCAAAGGTAGAAAAACCATGGGGTAGAAAAGCATTTGGTCACTAACCAACCACATCCCAAAAAATAGGTTGGGATTATTCACCCTAATGAAAATATACCATGGCTGTGAACTGCTACAGTCTTCTTCTTCTTTAGAATATATTTGGGTCAAAATAATCATCTTAGTTTGTTGTCTTTGGTTTTCTACTCATGTGTACCGGGGAAAGTTAACCCACTGTTGACCCAATCCGTAGATTCATTTTTGACTTTTTAGTGTGTATAAATGTGTGAATAAAAGTGTAACAGCTTCTGAAGACCAAAGTCACACTAATACACTTATTGAAGGTGGGATAACAGCTCTAGTGAGGTAGGATGACACTATTTGGGACCACAAGCTGTTTACACAAGACAAAATCCCACTGGTAGCAGTTGCTTGTATATCTATGATTAAAATGTTGTTATATTTGCTTTGTTGCAGCTAACATATAGTTATTACCCGCCCAGTCATTCAGTGCTAAATTGCACATTAGTTGCATGTCGGCTCATTCTCCCACCCTCTTGCATGTGTGTTTGCCCCCTCTGCAGTAATCAGCCACACAATAGCTGTTAACTAGTGCGACAGACCAGCCATGCTAATCCCTTGTATGTGTCGAGGAGCATGAATGGAGAAGCCGCCTTATGCATTTAGGATCCTCACAGCTAACTCATTAGTTGCTGGAATCAAAGGCATGACACTGGCTTTGTCCCTGCCTGGCCTCTCGTGCCACAGACACTGAACTCGCTTGAGTGGAGTTGGACTCTGTTGGCCCCCCAGGCCAACAGAGCCCCCTGGGATCACAAAAGGCCATAAGTGAATTACTCAAATCAGTGCCAAGGGGGGGCCCTGTTAGACGTTAACTGTAACAGCTAGTGGCGTCCGCACAGCAATGGGAGATGTGTTTGTGTGCAAGTATGTATGTGCAAACAGACGAGTAGAGTGTGTGTGTGAGTCTGAGTGAGTGTGAATAGACAGCCGGGACTCATGCAGGGGGAGCAGAAGCCTTTGTTGGCCCAACACTATTGTTGGAAGCTGTCTTGTGTAATTACTGCCACAGCCACCACCTAGCAGGCTGCTCTGCCTGCACAGAGGGAAAGGGAGAGAAGCAACGAGAGCACCGAAACCCCTGGAGTTTAATTTGATAATTACATTATGGAAGTGCTTTAAGTATGCAGCGGTGCTTCAAACACGCTGACAAATCCCAGCTGTTGCTTTACAAAGTTTGTAATATCATGGCATTCAATTCTAAATCTCACATGCTGCTCTGAATCAAATATATTTTAAATTCATTGGGTGTGCAAACTGTAGCCAATCTCCAGTTATTGAATGATAAAGTTATTAGCAGACTTATTTCCTGTCACAAACACTTGGTACTGGTATTGGTTTTCTGTGTAGCTGTGCTGTTTTTATAAGCACGCTACAATAGCATGCTTAACCCCAACTACATCCTTTTTGGCTAAAATGAACTAATTTCACATTGCCAATTTAGATTCACCCCCCCCACATAACAAACAAATAGACTTTGTTGATCTCCATGCAAACATGCAATATGGGTTAGAGATTTAGTACTGCCCAAAGCCACATGTAGAAAGCCCATTTGATAACTCATTAAGCCTCAGAACAGCAGTTTTTTTCATTTGTTGTGACATGTGGGCAGTTCTACACAAAAACGGCTCCCTGAGTTTAGGAAAAAGTTTTGCAACTATTTATTGTGGGATCACTGAATTTGAGAAAACTGAATCAAATTTGCAACAATGCTGGGATGCATTTGAACAAAGAAAATGCATTTTAGAGTCAGGATTTATTATTGTCAAGCTTGTCCGTGTCCCTCTGTTGTCCTGTTTGCATGCTTTAGAAACCAAACACAATGAACTGATTGATGACATGACAAGGATTCACTCCCCTGAACAGAACCTTGGCCGTCATCCTGGCTCAAATGCTCACCAGTATCCTCAAAGCGAACACCCAAGGCCTATTAGCTACAGCACAACCAATTTAACATGGCCACCCGCATAAAAAAGCTCAGTGGTGTCAGTAATGCGATCTGTTGATGGCTAAACCGAGCGAATGGAGAGGCTATTCACAGTGGCTGATGAATGAACTCGCTGACACTGCTGCTCTGGCACGATGTGGATCAGCATCTCAAGCTATTAACCAGCAAAGCATTGGCGTGAAGGGAAGGGATCGCAAGAAAGTAACGACTAAAGTTGTCTGAAATAAACATAACTTTTGCTGTTTATGATCCACAGTCTGCAACCTCACTTGAATGCATCATGGTCCTGGACTCTAACGTTGTCTGCTTGTGCCGCTGAAAGTACTTGATCCTTAACAAGCTATGGCTTTTACCTGCATGCAGTACATTCAGTGTATGTCTTAATACCAGCACTGAGTTGAGTGATGGAATGCAATGGAAGTGAAGCACATGCCTTTATAAAGCGATACTATTGGTAAGACTCAGTATCATGTTTGTTCTATAAAAAATCATGTGGCATGAGTTGCTACATGTCATCAGTTTGTGTCTGTATGCTGGCTGCCTGCCTACTGTACATCAGACCATTTGTTTTGTCTGTCACCTCCATTTATCTTAATTGAAGCATGCTTCAGTGTGCAACAGTCGCCAGGCCCGGTCCCTGCTGTTGTTCCCTAATGTAAATCGATATGTTTCCATGCGGTTGGAAAGATCACTAAGCAAAGGTGGCATCTGACCCGATACAGCTTGATATGCTAACTACCGTCAGCCAGATGAGGTCCCCTTTCATCAGCATTCGATATGGGAAAACCGGAGCGCGTAACTCGCCCAAGTAAAAATAGTTCCTCAGATCATGTCATACAAAGTTAGTGTTATTTGGAGAAGCTCTGGAGGGAAGTTCCTTTTTTCAATCTCGGACAGTGTGTTGTAGAGTCCCCATACAAATTCAACTTTACTGGCCCAAAACAACTGCTGTGCAAACGGCAAAAATTTCAGTGACAAAGGGCTTATTAAAGAGGACTAGAGAATGTGATGCAAGCGAGTGTTTAAAAGGGTTTGTGTGTTTTTTTGTTTTTTTTTAATTTGCTGCCAGGCCTTTGCTGCACTCTGAGCACCCAGAGCAGTCTGAACTCTGAGTGAACTCTGCTCTCTGCCGAATTATGATCGAATGAGTGAGTCTGATAAAATATTTTTAGAGCACGGAGAGACGCAAGAAGAAGGTACAGAGGGGGCGCAGGTAAAGACAATCCTTCTTTATCACATATATATATATATACACACTTTTGCTCTCCCCAAAGAAAGACAAAGTGAAGCCAAACATCAGTTAACAGCAGTCAGGATGGTCTCTGACTTGACAGCGCCCAGGCACATTGCTAAAGCGGAACAGCTCTGCAGGGCCAAATGTCTCAACCAGGCAGCCAGGTATCTGGTAAGTCAGGATGGTGCGAGAGTGTGTGTGTGTGTGTGTGTTTGTGTGTGTGTGTGTGTGCAGGGAGGGGGGGGGGGGTTGCGTGACTTGTGCTTGGCTCAGCCCTTCAGCTCCTCAAGCGTTATTTGTTAGCCAGGAGAAAGGAAGGTATATCTTAAGTGTTCAACAGTAAACAGAGCCTCAACAGGGGCCCTAATGCAGACTGGGATTTATTCGAGGTGTGTGAGTGTGTGTGTGTGTCTGTGTGTGTGTGTGTGTGAGCATGTGTGCGTGTGTATTTCTGCACTGCAAAAAATGATGGGCAGGGCAGGGCAGGGGATTTCATCTTGTATTCCTCACTTGAACGTCCAGTTTTCAGTGAGAAAAATGGGAATAGTCACACACCCCTGTTTTTCACACACTGAGAAGTTGACTCATGACACACATTATAGAAGTGTTTCCTTTGTTTGTACATGTGTTGAAATCATTTCAAATGAAAAACTTGAAACCACCTGATATCTGATAAATATTGGCCCCTACTGGAGATTTTCACTAACATCACCAGCACTGAAGGCCCAGTGGGGGGGTTCATGGTAAAAGCTCTCTGAGGCTTTCTGAGTGACTAAAACTCAAGTTTCAACTGAAAAAAGGAAGAAAAAAAGAGAAAAGAATAAAAGATGTAGTGAGTGAATAATGGAGGAGAGGAATGCTATTTTTAAGTTATGTTGCAGTCCTTTCTTTTTAATTTTGTATCATCATACATGCATTGGTTTTAAGATACTAGTGGCAAAATCAGCCCATTACACACCTTGAAAACAGGAAATGTAACTATTCCCTTATGAAGCAGCTAATCTACTGTCACAAAACATAAGAATCATGCATGTCTTTTGGAAGGATTAATCTATATTTACTCTTTCATCTTTTCTGTTTCATCTCGAACTCTTCAACTACATTCAGCACTTACATGCCAACTGAAATTTTACCTGCACCCATCCATCTATACTGGCATTTTAACCCCTTGCAGTGCTTACACTTAGACTCACACCTTTAACCCTTACAGGTCTCAGGTTTTTTGGCAGATTTGACATTTCAAATGCTTCTATTGCTTGAACTGAATCTTTAGCTCCTTTCAGCTCTTCTATTTTAACTGCTTTCAGTACTGGCATACATACGACTGTTTCAGCTTTTCTTTTTTTTTTCAAATTGCAGCTTTTTCTAGTTCAATGTGACCTTTTCATTGCCAAAATGGTCCCAAAATGTCAAAGTGTTTAATCTATCGTCAAGGATCATGGCAGGGCTGTTGTCTGTCACGAAGGTTCCTTTGTGTTTGTGACCTTATTAGAAATGGAGCCACAGGCACCAACCCTGTGGAACTTTCAGGGACGAACACAGCACTGATCTAATGACTTATTCATCAGGCACAGTAGCACGACCTCTTAAAGACAGTACATGACAGAGAGCAAAGGGATCAAGTGAGATCATCTCATCAGGTGCAGGAGCTCATCACGGCTAACGCGGTGACATAAGTGAGCTCTGTGTACAGCACAGGTTGAAGTGACAGATATTGTGTTTGTCGATCTCAGATTTAAAGTAAACTCAGAGGTAGCGTAGTGGATATTTTGCTAGAATAGGAAAGAAGAACAAGAAGGAGGCAGAGAGAAAGAAAAGTAGAGGGAGAGATGACAGAAAGAGGTGGTGAAGAGAAGTGTCACACTCTGTTTCTGTCCCTAAGGATCGTGTTTAAATTGGCATGTTGCAGGGAGAGCACTGTTAGACTGAATTTAAACAGCTGCTGGCTTCACCCACAGCAACACACACACACGCACACACACACACACTGGGGCCCTCCCCTGCTCTAAGTTTGCGTGCGGAGCTGAGAAATTCTCCATGCTAATGTGCCAGGGTTTGTTTTCATCATCAAATTGCAAATGTTTTAAATATGCATCAAACACGCACACACACATTTATCCAGTCAGAGCATTGACAGTCTAATTCTTGTTTTCATAGACTGTCACCTGTCAAATATAGAGCTGGAGGTGGCTTCCACCCATGTTTATTTTTCATACACCACTCCCATAATTTTTCACTCATATTTGATTTCTAACACAGCATTTCTTGACCTATAATGGATCTCAATGCTTTCCCTGGCTGTGTCTCCAGATTAACACATGCAAGGGCTTTTCACAGTGTGGGATAACAATTAGCTTGAGAGCGGGGAGATTAAAGCTGGAGCCGAGCGGAGTCGTGGCATGTTTATATACCGACTGTAAAGCCTGAAATATAAAAGTGTCTTAAGCCCTTAAACTGAAAGTTACCACAAAAACCAAAACAAGACATTTATTTCAACCAGTCATTTAGTATAGCATTTATTCTTACAAGACTTTGTTTCCTGAAAACAAACAATCAGCATATGGGGTTCTTATTTTAAATGTACCACCACCTCTTCTAAAATAGCTGTATACAGTATATTGTTTGTAAAAATAAAAGTGCAATAGCCTCTATTTGCTTCATGAGAACTAAAACTCACAAGCGACAAAGGAAGTGTTCACAAACCAGGATGATTTGGCAAATTAAATGTGCTAAAATTGTCATTCTGAAGTCTAACCCAGTTTCTCACTGTCATGCGTTAGCCGGGCCCAGCAAACATTCTGACATTGAAAAGATGTTGATATGACAGCCTGCACCGATGTTGAAAGCCCGTTTAAATATAGCACCAAAATCAGAACTGAGTCAAATCCACTCGTCGTCCATAGCTGCCACCTGCGTCTGTTTGTGAAACCAGGACTATCTGTATGATAGAAGTACAAAAAAGATGTTTTCACGTGTATTTTTTTACTGTGCTGCACCATCATATTTTAAAAACTTTGTGTTCGCTTGGGTTGATGTTAAACTTTGCGACCTCTCGGATATTACCGCCTGTCAGATGTTTGCTGGGAGGTTTTATTTGATTTTCTGGGGAAAAAAAACAGCAAATCTTGGCTTCAAGATATGGATAACTCAGTTTAGAATGAGGGAGTGTGAAATGCTTGCTTGCCCAAGGTTAACAGCAAAGTCAATGTAAGGTTATTCCTTCAAAAGCAACATTATTCCGTTGCTTATTACTCAGTTGGAAGAGGCTTTCGGATAATTTTCTTGTACTTTTACATTGCACCCTACAAAATGACTCTCTTTTACCTTTAATAACTAGGATCAGTTCTTGTTTTCCAGCCCCAGAAAACCAGACAGTAACTGTATACAGACCAGTGTTCCTGCCATCCTTTCGCTTGATAAAATAAATGTTGTCGGAGCGATCCTGCCAACTTAATTTTCAGCAGAGTAAATTGAGATAATCATAGCTTTTGGATAATTCAGCTTCAATCTCTCTTAGAGGGAGTGATAACAAAAAGCATCTTTTTAAAGCTGAAATTGAATCAGTGATTTGTTCAAGTCCTACCATGAGTAATATGAGGGTAAACAACAGATCACTGGAGACTCCTTCCTTGTGACTCATGAGCAACAAGTTCTCAGAAAGGAGGGAGAAAGAGAGGTTTGGGGAGGGGGGGGGGGACCATAATAACATCATTGTGGCTGTTTGAAGTCGCATCAGGCCTATTTCCCAGATACAGTAAGTACAGGCTTTCTGCATGTCTACTGGCCTCTCGCCACTCAAAGGCCACATTCATGGAGGCGCTGCCGCCCTCACAGAGGGCAATTGGATCCACCGGATACCCTTCCCTTCTCACGCAATGTTGTGTAAACCCGGGGAAAATGACCTCAATATGTCCTAAACGAGTTAAGGATGAAGATACCGCACCCGCTCACATGTCTCAGCCATGATAATGTGGTGATAGTTTTATAAATACACTCTCTCATGCACACACAGAAGCAGCAAATACTGATTGTCCTGTGCCTGTCAACATTTCTCACTTGAGCTGGTGTTCTGTTGGATCTTTTTAAAGGGTCACAGATCATCTGTACCATCTGTTCATATCTGAATCCTTTGTCTTTCATGTTGGTTGAAACAAAAGAGAGTAACGTCATATGGAAAACAAGTCTAGGAAAGTAGAAAGTTCAAAACTCAACAGGGTCGTCTGTCTTGGTGAGTTTAAACTGATAAGGATTATTTTAGAGAATGAACAAAGAATAATGAAATAGATTTCACTACAGAGCAAGTTGTAGGTCTGTTTGTCATTGTGCAGCTTTATTGGGAAACGTGTAAACACATCCTAGTTCAATTAATGTCATTCAAATAAACCTGACATGAATCATCTATGCTAACTACTGCACTGTGCCTAATAAATACATAGATAATAGATAAATTAATAGATAAATCACAACTTCACCCCTAATTTATTTCTTTTAAATGATTTGGGCTCTTTTTTTTGATCCATCGCGGTTGTGTTCAAGTGTAAAGGCAGCTGCATGTTTTTTACTTTGTTTTGCCATCTCTGAGCCTATTAATCTTCCATTTAATCCTTCCTCTCTTGTGGTGCCACCACTCCTTGGCCTGGAGGCCTGGACAACCTCAACCTGACGGCCTACGGGTGAGGCTTCAGCCTGCCTCCCACTCTCTCTCACTCTCACACTTTTACATTGTTTTTATCTCAGTGACTGATGCTACTGCTTCTTTATTTTTCTTGATTTACCTCCCTCACCTGTCCACTTCATGCCACCCTGCTCCCACTTCCACTATGCCTTGACCAAGATCCAGACATGACCATGAAAGAGGAGCAATGGGATTTCATTAAATGCCCCTATAAAAAAATAAATAGAAAACAAGAGAGGTCTCGCAATGAGGTCAACATGTCACGCTATGAGATAATGCCATGAATAATTTTAACACAGTGCCATGTTTGAAAGCGGTGGATGGGGGTTGCAGAAAGGCAGAAAGGATGCATAAAACAGAAGGAGAGAAACCTTATTGCATAATTCATTGGACCATCACAATACCAATTCTCCACTCATCAATCCTTGGACCGGCATCTTTGTTAAGATGTCTGATGGGCCAATTCATGTAGAAGATGCTTAGACTTGACCTAATTGGCAGACCCACACGATTGCTGGTGAGCCTGTGGCTGTAGTGGTAGGCAATTAACGATGATTCACATTTCCAGAAAAAGGATCTTCTCATTTCATCTGTTCGGTCATTTTGTTGAAGATAAGATATTCCTTTCATAGTCCCGCGACAGGGAAATTTACAAGGTTTACTCTATTAATTTAATCAGGCAAGGCTTTTTCAAAATGTGCAGGATTCTTATGAAAGGAACTTAGATTACAGAGATTACAGCCTGTCTGTACAGCTAATAGATTCTCTTGTAACACCTCCCATGTTTAAGTCAGCAGCTGGATGGATAGCAGAGTCACAACACCTGCCAAAAGCCTTCAGGCCTGAGCCTTTTCTCTTGGCAGGCCTCTGTTCCCTGCTACTTCATGTCCTTCGCCTTCTCATGCAACCTCTCCTGGCGAAGTTCTCAGTCAATTTCCAGGCCATATTGAGGCTGTTTTGTGGCCTCCCCTCCCTTGCTGGTGATGTCATGACAAAAAACACAAACTGAGATTTGATGAGCTGGAAAATCTCATTCCAGGTTGTAAAGAATTATTGTCCACTCTGTGTAGAGTAAGTGTCAAAATGTCAACTTTAATTCTACAGCTAGAGTGCAGGTAATGATATTTGAAATCAACAAGGTGTGTGTGTGTGTGTGTGTGTGTGTGTGTGTGTGCGTGTGCGTTCATACATAAACACAGTACATCCATGCATTTACACTGTTTGAGCATACGCTCACATGCAACAAATGCACACTGTTGAGGCTTGTTGTCTGCTCTGACATGAGCTGTAAACGTTAGCTTAGTAGCTATAGCTTAACTACCTAAAGCTAATTCCGTGTTCAAGTAGGAAATAACATATATTCCAATGATGAGTGAGATTGGCAGCAAATGTCAAAAAGCTCTGAGTAATAAAAATTCTAAATGTATGTACAAACATATCTGACATAATTGACATAATTCTAACAGTCTGGCTGCAGTAATTAACCTTAATAGCTATTTGGGGAGACGAATGTATTTAGCTGAAACTCGGAAGTGTGGACTGAAATATCGTATCATATACCATAAACATGTTATAACAAGTAGGAGGACTGTGGGTGCAAAATACGGACGTTATGCTTTTTGTGTGCACATCTTTTCAACATCACTGTCAGTTAATATTGCTGTCAGGCCTCAGACACATCCATCATATATAAAGGACGTCCAACAAACCAGATCTTTGTTGGAATTTGCAAGTATTTTAGGAGGCCAGCAAAATGAATGATCTCTTTGTTTCTCTGTCCTCCCTATACCAATTCAAATCACAAGCACTCACTTTCTCTCTGCCCACTGTGCTTTCCCTTGGTTCCCTGTCGTCCCTAGTTACTGTATATTCCTCCTTGGGCTATCCTGCTTGTAGAAAGGTGATGAGAGGATGCAGAGGTGTTGTGAGAGGCATCGAGATAGAAACAAGAGGACAGACAGAAGGAGAGGGAGAGATGGATTGGCCTGGTCAGGACAGGACAATGTGAGGCTCTGTCCTCTGGGCGCTGAAAGAATTCAGCAGCTTCACATGGCCATCAGCATGTTACACACACACAGAAGTGAAGTCCTACACATAGAAAGACAATCAGGGATAAAGAAGAATCGTTCTCTGCCCCGTTCGAACTGACTCTCACCTGCACTAGAAACTGTCATCGTTAAGTCAAACGTGATTTGTGAGGTAAAGGCAAAGCAATGTCTACTTCCACATGCACCAAGAGCGTTACCAGATCAGGCACTGTAATTCATTCACTGACTGTTTTCTGCTCACTAAAAACATAGTATATTTACATCTGCATACTAAAGAATATGTAAGATTTTCAAAAATGATTACACTCAGAGGTTTATTCTGAAAATCAGTTTTAGCTTTTGTTGCATTTCCACTCTGCAGCCACAGGTTGCATGTGTGCTGCCAGCAGCAGAGGAATGCTTTGAGCAGAGAGATCCAAAAATAGACATGCTGACCCTTTAAAGCGGAGTCTGTAACATGTTGTGGCTGCTGGGAGAGAGCCGCACACTGTCTCTTTAAGACAGGCTTTTGTGTAGTGTAGTATTGCTATAGTAGTGTACGTGTATGTGTGTGTGTGTAAAGCTGACTGAGCGGGCGAGGGGTTGCGTGACTACTGCAGACGAGGCTGTGACCTCAGAAAAGTGGTTATGAAAACGATCTGTCGAAGCGAGCGGAGAGAGAGTGAGAGAGAGTGAGTGAATGAAAGAGAAACGGAGGGAGCGAGAGAGAGAGAGAGAGAAAGAGAGCAGCCTTGCAGAAATGAGTTCACTTGCTTCCTATGCTACACTATCACTGAATGACACTTGAGAGCTGCCACACACATATTTCCCTGCATGTGCACATACACCAACTCTCACGCACATACCTTTGGTGCACTGCAAAGGCAGTTTCCCTGTATTGAATTTTAACAGAGCTATAAGGGAATGACACTAAAGGCCAGTTCACACAGGGGAGCAGACACAAAAAGACAGATATACAGAAAGACAGACAGAGGAAAAGGAATATTTTTGTCTCTGAGACTCAGAGAGGGAAAATCTGGGGAGAGATGGAGAAAGAAAGTCAGGTATCATATTCCGGCTGTGGCAGTGGCATGCTCAAATATTCCTGAGGCCAAGCACATGGAAACAATTGGAGACGGACAGAAGAAGGACTTATATATCTACATTCTTATCCTTAGTATGAAAAACAACTGCTTCATGCTGCAATTTACACTTTAACGCATGGGTATTTCATGTATATCTTAAAGAATTAAAAAGTTGTTGGTTTTATTATGTTAAAAACTGCCACTACTTGTATTATAATTTTCCTAATTCTAGCCTGCTATTACTTTGCTGTTGGACTGGAGGCCCAGTTCCCCCAGGGGTAGCATTAATCATCCACTTTTTCGTAAAAATTAATATGCATTTATTTGCTATAACATACAGTAACTGTGATTCAACCTATATCACGTCATCAAAGGTTCTAATCTTCCTAAATACAGCTTGACGTAATGTGTTTTATGTGTCCGGTGTGTTGGAAATAATTAGAAGAAGAACATCAGGTTAGTTTCCATAATGTAATTGTGGAGAGACCAGTGACTGTTTTTGCTCATTGTTTGGTGAGCAATAGAGGCAGTAAACCTGCCCTGTGTAATCAAAGAAAGATGTAAGCTGTAGATTTGTCTTTGTCACAGCACTTACTGCATATTTTGTTAGCCAAGCTTTCAGAACTTGTGAGTGTTAATGTGCCTGAGAATGTGCACATCTGCAGACATAAACATTTAAACGACATTATATAAAAACATTAATTTCGTTTAGTAAGTTAAAAACAGAAATAATTACATGATTGATGTAATTGAGTAACACCTTCACTTACAAATAGGAGTTTGCCAAATGGCCTGTCAGTGCGAAAAATGTAGACGTCTTGGAAAATGGTTAAGAATAATGAATAAGGGATAAAAGATGGGAGAAAGGAAATAATAAAAGAAGGGGAGAGAGAGGGAGAAACATATCGGTGTTCGGAGGAGATTGCGTGTGAACAGTAATGCTAGCTTTCAAAGAGCACAGTGGAGCACTTTGTATCCATGCATGAGTCGCTCAACAGGGACAGCGGCATGACGGAGGGAGGGAGGGCACGCCAGGACAAGGGCCGAGCGAGAGAGATGGAGAAGCAGGGAGAGGAGAGAGGGGAGGGCTGAATGAGCCTGTGTCATGACAATTGTGATCTTTGTTGTGAGCAGGGTTGCCAATTCTCACGCTTTTGGCGAGAGACACACACTTTTAGGCTCTGTCCCACACTCTTAGGCTCCACAGACAACGCATACTCGCACCATGGGAAGTGTAAAAAAACAGGGCTGGACTGAGTAAAAACTTTTTTTTTACATTATGTAGCTTGCAAGTTGCTGGTTCATGGATACAACTTCATTTTTGTTGAGTGCCAAAGCGAAGAATCATCAGTTGTTTAATAAAACATATTATGATGTGTAATCATTTTGGTGAAAATGAAGATGATGACAGATACATTGAAATTTGAAATTCTAGGATTTCTTTGATAATGATGACACCCACATCCAAGGATCTCGCTCCAGTCCAAAACCCTGTGCTTTATAATGAGGGGAGACTAGGTGAAAAGTAGCTTAATGCTTGTTAAATCCTGGGCAGCTGTGAGTATCTTGGCAAACAAAGAAGTATTAACCAATAATAGCTCACTGCTTTAAAATAGTTGTGACAGCAAACATATTAACAGCGATAATGATGATTATGGCTTAATTTTTAAACACATTTCATCAAAAGGCAAAGTAGAGTAGACTCAGCCATCATAAACTGCCCTCATAAACTAAAAGGTCTTGAAAACGCTCGTAGATGGAGGGCATTCCAAAGCTGGAGGACAGTTGAGCTCAAGGCTCAATCTGCCTCAAAGAAAAGTCGTGATGATAATATTAATCATAATAAACTTTATTTATATGGCACTTTTAAAAACAAAGTTATAGGGTGATATACATGGTTGATTCAGGGCAGGGGCAAATAAAACCAGGTAATTAAAATAATAAAAAATACATTTAAGAAAAATCTGAAATAAAATGGAATAAAAACCCCAACATTAAACATAGATAACGTTAATAAAACAATATGTTTTGAGAGGTGATTATGTGTAATTTGGGTGTTTGGAGGTGAGTTCCTGGAGATTCCTCTATTTGGTCAAATAGAGGTCCCATAGAGGAGTACAATGCAATAGTGCAATAGAGCTCGTCTCTAAAAATGATAAATCTTCATTCATTTCTCAAAAAGCAGAGATTAAAATGCTTCACTTGATGTCTATAGATTCTGTATATGATGAGGAAAAAAACAAACAACAGAAGCAATAAAGAGAAAGAAAGAGACAAAGCACATAACCCAGAAATGGAAGAAAAAGGTGAAATGTTCAACACACAGATTTCTCAAACATCTGATTACCTCTTTTTTGATCCTGACTTCATAGCAGCCAGGATCAAGTGATGTGTGGATGGTTTAAGAGTTTGTACTGTACTTTTTGGGAGAATCTTCCGTGTCTAAACTGCTGTAACGGTTCTAAAAGCAGCATGATGTTTATCTCGTCTCAGTAAGATTCATAGCTACTGCATTTTCCAGACCAGTGAAGAACTTGAATTGTGTGTGTGTTTGTCGTCTCCCTGCTGGTGCAGGAAAACGATATCACACACACATATTGCCCTTCTCTTCAGGGTCAGTATTTACAGTTCATCCTCTTCTGTAAAATCACTCTGTCACAATGCCTTACCATCTCCCCCTCCCCTCCCTTCCTCCCACTCTGTCTCCGTCTCTCTCCGCTGCCTGTCACTTTTACTGTACGTTTCAATGGGTGAGCGTGATCAAGGCCAATTATGGCTTGTTTTGAGCGTGCAGGGCATCCTGTGGAAGCAATACATTACTGGCAACTCGTGCCAATCCACCTCTCCCTCCATATGTGTATCCTCCCCTCCATCTCTCCACCCCATGTGCTAGTACTACATGTAGTAATTCATTCTCCACACAGTTGTTGCATCCAGCTGGAATGTAGAGATTTAATGGTGTGTCATTTGTTATGTATATAAAGGCATTTCTCTCTTGTCCTGGGGCTTACTGGAGGATGTTCGATACCCCACTTATGCTTTTCCAAAGAGGATTCTTGTGTTCCACCTCTTGCACGGCATTAGGTGGATCTGGTGACCAGACCCGATAATGTTGCACCTTTTGTAGATTTTCTTCTTAGATCGTGCAGAAGAATAAATATGAAAGTGACATGAGATAAATTCGGTTCCGAAATAAAATATCCAAGATTTAACATTAGGAACACCTGGCTTTTGATCCCTGCACATGGGTCCAAAGTTGTTGTGAAACCGCTGCACCGTCACAGGCTGGATGTTATAAAGCAGCCGTATTATTGTTATGATCCAAATCAGTGGTTTTCAACATTTTGATGATGCATTCCCACAGTCCTTTCTAGTACCCAGTAGTATAACAGTATGTAAACAGTGCTTTTTGCAAAGATTAAAAAATTCTATGAATGCTAACTTTCAAAGCAGATATATTTCACTAAAGGAATGATTTTGCCTTGTACTGTGGTGATACAGCGATACAGTTCTAGCTGTTTTACAATGCATGGACCTTCAAAAGGAAAAAAACAAACACTTTCTATTGTTGTTCGTCTGTTTCAGTAGAAGTGTTGTCGAGGCAGGAGGTAGGAAGGAGGTGTCGACACACACCAACACAATGGTATGGTTTCCCTCTGCTTCTCCACAGGATGCTGCGTACATATACACACATGCAACACAGAACAATGGATCCACACATGTTGCTTTTATTTAATTTACTACTGCTGACACTTAACTTGTTGAAGAAAAAAAAAAAATAGATCGTAGATTCAGATCACCTGCTGAATCAGTTCTCAAATTTCCCATTAAATGTGGCCTGCGTTTTGCCAGAAAAGAAAGGACAGGATATGGAACACAAGTGAAGGAATCTTAGATTTTTACAGTGTCTTCACACTTCTTTTTTCTCCATCATGTGTAGCTTATGTTCGGATGTGCTGCAGTATGGACATTTAAAAGCAGCTCCATATGTCCATCCAGCGATCTTCTATTTTACCCAATAAACATTTATATCAGGCCAGGAAGGTGGACAGCCTCCACTCCGTCAACCCGATTTAGTTATATTCGCATTCTTCTGCCTAATTAAGACCAAACTTCACATCTGATTCCGTCTGGCTACCATCTTATTGGTATTTTAGTATGATCCCTTCTGCCAAAAAAGTCAAGACGTAATACCTATAAAATCTAAATTGCATAATAATACTGGGTTCTTAAAATTAGTATAATCAAATCATAAAAACACATTTTCACTAGAAACCCCTCATTGTGCCAGGTTAACCACACCACCCTCAGTCAAACTGGCTTTTTAACAGTGTTTGGGCATCATATTGGTCAATAATGCCGCAATTAGCCTATTTTGGGGATTTACGTATTTTGGAAGGAGAGAAATAGTCGACTCTGCATGAAATACTACTGCTTGTTGAAGGTGATGTATATTAGAGTGGTTATAAAGTCTGCAAGACAACCATCTGTCTGGCTTCCTGCCACTCCAGTGTGGTAGCGATTACATGAAAATTACACAGCATATAGTACCGCAAAGAAGCTGTCACATGTTTCTTATCAACCATTAAGTACATGCTTTAATTCAGTTCTCTCGGATCATCACCAGGATTGGTGACATTTAATTTTGTTAACATTTTCTGTTCCATTTTCATAATCGTTCCAAGTTGATTGCGGATCGCTCCTATTTTTCATCAATTGCTCTACAAGTAGAAGACATCGCGTGTCCCCACTGCAGTCTTCAGTCTATTTAAGGTTTCATCTTATGTCAGGAAAAACTCAGTGGCATGTTGCTGAGCTAATAATGTCTGACCGTTTTTCCCTATGAGCTTCACAAGTGCTCCTTTGGGAGCAAGAGAGAGAGAGAGAGAGAGAGAGAGAGCAGGTCGAGAGAGATTCAGAGAGAAGGGAGGGAGAGAGAAGAGAGAGCTGAGCAGTAAGGCTCTCCAGTGAATAAAATGACCTCGCTGCCGTTGCGTGCCATGGTTTGTTTTCAGTACTGGCCACATGTTTGAACATTGCATAACTTCTCAGATGCGGTTAGTAAATCATGAAGTATTTTGGGGTATAAAGGTGTGTGTGTGAGTGTGTGTGTGTGTGTGTGTGCTGACAACCACCTTACCTAACAGTTTCAGCTGATTTAGCTTCATGTAAATATCCTTTTTATTAAAAGATCCTGCGTCATAATGCATGTAGTTCTCATAACTGCTGATCACACCGTTGAAAATTAGTGATTACTGACTGGCTGATGTAGGTTTTCCAGCCATTCATGCAGCTAATCTCCCCTCTCTGCTCCTGTCCATTCCACAGCTGTCTGGTTGTGTCTCACTGTCCTAACTGTGGGAGCTGTGGCCCAATTAAAGGCTAATTAAAGGGCCAGTCCATGAAAACAGGGAAGTCTTTGTAGTAGTGTTTGCACAGGTGGTGTACATCACATGTTGTAATGGTGTCAGGTTTACACATCAAGGCTGCACACATGGACACGCATTAGTGTGTATGCACTTGTATGCACACGCTAAATTGAGGCAGGTTGCATGCTTTAAATAGCATCATTTCTTTCTCTTTAATAGTGTTAATTTCCAGACACTCGCAGTTTAATGAATCAGTCAAACTGAGAAACTAAACAGTTCTGAGATGTTCACTTTGGCTGTAGAGCAAAACATCTGTCTACATAAGGTAGTAAATCTGTCCAGACACAGCCTTCCTGGAACTCCTCATCTCTTTTACCTGTTACTGAGTAGTTCAACAGATAAGGGAGTGTCCACCCAGACAGCTCTCATTCCCAGGTCGTCAAATACAGACTCTGTCATCCCTCTTTGGCATCTGATACCAACATACAAGGCACCCTTTAGCGCCCACGTGAGAAACTAAAAGCAACGTAATATAAAGAGTAAAAAAGTGGTCATAGAGAGAAGGCCGAGGTGGGTCGATGGTTAATGTAAATACCTAACTTAGTGTCATGTATATAATGTAACGTAACTTAACTTACATACCTAACGTATTCATTTGAACCTAAAACGTCTTTTCCTAAGTCTAACCATGTAGTTTTGATTCCTTAAGCTAATGAAACTGTGAGATTACAGAATGTTAGCCACATGTTTATTACTGTTACACTGACTGTGAAGGTCTGGTATGCCTGCGGCCATGTTAGATGGTCATGGGCTGGTGCGTCTTATAGAGAGGCTGAAAGGTGCTTTTTGCATCGGTATCAGACAGCAAAGGGGTGTGAAGAAGTGTCAGTACTTGACAACCTGGGAACAAGGGTGGGTCGGCCCACCACTGTCCAGATTATGGAGCTGGTAGTTGCTGGCTGTTTCAAAATGTACATTTAGCATCAATAAAAACGATGCCATGTAGCTCTTACAAAGCTCTTGCTCAGATGTTATAAACCAGAGATCAGGCTTAATGTTTCCCAGAGGGCTAACATCAGTTGGTCCTGCTGGCCCATCCTGAAATAAAATGCTCAACCACCACATTTCAGACATGACAGAGGAAATGAGATGACATTTAAATACTTGTTGTCAGAACAGCTGCCCTGTTTGTCAAGATTTACAACCTGAAGCGAAGACCAGTTATAGCCCAGCAAGTGGTGCATTTGTTGAATTTATTGTGGGGTGAGTTCTTCTAAATGTGGCAGTGTAAAAAGTAAGTAGCAACATTTGTGAGCTAACCGTGTTCTTAATCCCAGAAGCATAACAAGTTGCTGATCAGTCTGCTGGCTCAGTGAACCTGGAGCTTGTAGGGTTTCATTACTCTCCTGTTGAAAGATGGTTCTTTACAGTGGGTCACCTTGATGCCAAAAAACCCTCCCATATAGCCGTGCAGGACAGTTCCTACCAAAAACTAAAAGAACAGATTTTAACACTCTCTAAATTGAAAATCCAGCTTCACTGGTAAATGTTTCAACAATCCAAGGAGGGAACAGACGTTGTTTGTCTGCACTTTTACAGTAGAATATGCATTTCACTGAAAATAGTTTAGAGGTGGAGAACCAACCATTTCTCAGCAATGACATGTTTTGGTACAGCCGACCATTATAGGCTGCACTTTCACCCTGCGCCCTCCCTCAATCACACATCCTCCACCACAACACAATCTTGCATGCACGTACACACACACACACACACACACACACACACACACACACACACACACAGAGCTTGACTGTTTTTTCTTGTCAGTGCTCAGATCTGTTGTGGACTGACCACCCACACTGCAACCAAAACTCCTCAACATGTGAGATTCATCTGCCAAACCTGCTCTTTGACTTCAAAACCGTATTTGTCTCAAGGTGTTTCAGCCATAACAGAATCACAAATACACTGGAGATTAATGCAAAAGTATTTTTTGGAAGAGGCAGGTTTATTGGATCATTGCTTTCATATTTACGTGAGATAAATATCATTCTGTGTTGCCATGAGTGCTGCCGCGAGCATACAGGGAATATGCATTTCCAATAACACACACCGCGGAGAGAAGCCGGGTTGAGGTTAACCAGACGAGGGCTGTTATAGAGATAAGAGGTCTCATTTGGTCACGGAAGGGCTAGCTATGGATTTAATGGGGATGACAGGTGAATAAATGGTTGAAATCCATTAACCCTCCCACGACACAAGCTTAAGCCATGCACCTAACCGTTACACTGGTCTCTGTTTTGAGCTGTTGTCTACTGTATACGTGTGTGTGTAAGTGTGTGTGTGTGCAGAGGCGTGGTTTAGCTCGGGAGTCCCACCCTGCTGCACGCGATGCCTGGGAATCCGTGCCGGTTGAGGATTTACTGAACACGCTTTAGGGAATCCCAGCTCTCTCCCTCTCACATAGGTGTGCGCGCGCATGCACACACACACACACACACACACACACACACACAAACCTTTAGGATATAGAGCTGCCATAGTTAACACTGATCAGGTGGAATCACTCATAAAGATGCCACACACACACACGCACACACACGCACACACACACACGCACACACACACACACACACACACACACACACACACACACACACACACACACTCCCAAACGCCTTGAGGATGCAGAGCTGACATACCTGACACTGATCAGATGAGATCACACACAAAGACAGTCATTACGCAGAAATGCACACACAAACCATCTGCACCTGGAGCGCACAGTCTGAAGCAACGTTTTTCCTCGTTCTCCGCTCTTTACTTACACTCGGCTTATACAGTAATTGATTAAAGTAAGAGTCAAAAAATACTATACGAAAGAGGCCAGAAGCAAAACAGTTTATGTTCCAGTTGGCAGCATATAGACTGGCGTGTTTGGTTGTGAGGCAAGAAAATATGAATTTGAGATTGAAATATGGCATCAACTATAGCAGTGTCTCCATCCAACTGTCAGGCTCTTTTAAGCAAATATTTGACATATCAGAGAAAACGTTACATAGATATAAATCTAAATAGATTAGCCTCCAGACAGCAAAGCATGAAGTGTAAACTGGGACTTAGCAAGTTGTCATTGGTTCTTTAAAAAAAAATTGGGCATATTTCTTGCTATGTGAAGATGAGTCTCATTTAGATGCAAAACCATTTTTGAATTCTGTAGTTTCTGCCTTCATATGAGATATACTTTCACCTAGAGTTGGAGAACAGTTTTCTATTATTTTAGCATTTATAATTCAGTATTCATAAAATAATTTCTGTCCGTAATTAAATTACTAAAATCAGCAGTGATTAGTTTACATTTTCTCTAAAAAAAAAAAAAAAAATAGCACAAACAAGGTCTCACTTTGTCTGTCTTTCTTTACTCCTCTCCCCTTGCTGTCTTGACCTCTCCTCTGCCTCAGTGATTCACCGCTGGTGATCGGAGGTGAATTTCTCTATTGTGGCACAGTGAGACTAAATGTTTAGACAGGGAGAAGCTGTGACCATCGAGCAAGGGGAAGAGGGGAAGAGGGAGACAGGAAAGGAGAGGTGATGTCAGGCGCTGACTTTCACATTGCGGAAGTGTTGAAATGAGGGAGGTGTTACAACATCCTTTGCATTTGCTGGAACAGTTTTTTTTTTTCTCAAATACACAAGTCCCTAAATAGCACAGTCTTATAAAAAATAAATACAATCAACACCTGCTTTAAATTGTTTTTTCATTCTGAGGATTCATACCTACTAGAACCCCACAATAAGTGCAGTTAAGTACAAAATAAAGCTTACTCAAACACCACAAAACCTATGTAATTATTACTTTCAAATATGCCGTAATGATGAGGACTCGGAGCGTCCGAAGTGGCCCAAAGCATCACTTTAGAGAATGATGGTGCAGTTGAATGGTGTTCATCATCTTGCTAGTAGCTTTGTAATCAATCAAAACTACTAAGCATTTTGATGAGCGATGCAAACAATTATCTTTAAAAAGATAACTGTGCAATTAAGGGAAAAACTGCTGCTATCTGTTGCTCATATGCTGACCATCTGGCTCTGCATGAACACGGGCCAGACTGGATTGGGTTTAATACAAACCCCGGGTCTGCTTCACTAAGACCCTCTAAGTATCACAATGAAATTTGAAGCATGTTTGAGACACATCTGGAGCTCTCTCTGACTCTCCTTCACAGTACAGTGGAGCCACAGAGGATTTCTCCTTCCGTCTAACACATACTTTTTCATGTTTTATTGTCCGGTGGGAAAAAGGCTTTGAATCTCATTCTCCGTTCATTTTACGACAGTTCCCACCCTGGCTTCTCTTTATCTTTTCCTTTCTTTCTGACTTTTTTTGTTTTTATCGCATCAAAAAGGATTCCATTCTTTCTTTTTTTTCCCCCTCCCACCTCTTCTTTGTTAAATGAGAGCTTTAGTCAGTAGCATGGGAATTGATGCCTGAATTGCAACATCATATTGAGACAACCTTAAGTTCAAATTCAAGTGATCTGTTCTGAACGGTGGATTTCAGTCTGCACGGTGCACTATAAAATTTGGTCTGAAACTGGATGTGTCTGTGCTTGAATGGACAGATTATAGCCGGCTATTTAAAGATGAGAGGCCACAGTGGAAACAAAGACTGAATGACAAGACCACACACCATTACAGGAAGAGAATGGTAGAGTGATGTCTGTGTGTATGTGGGTGTGCGAGAGACAGAGATCTCTTATGCACTGGTATATCTAGTCCGCTGTGTGTTTGTGCAAATGTAAGCATGCATGTGTGTGATTTGCCACTGATAATTTGGCGCATGATGCTGAAACTTTTGTTATCTGAGGCTTTATTTCTCCAGAGGCAGTGATATCATCGGCCTTATTTAAACATCCCTACTGTGAGCACATTAGGAAGCCCTTCGTCTAAAGTTACACACCAGGTGTCCTCTCGTCTCATCCTAACCACTTCTCACAGAGACAAAGGTGTTTTGCCAGCCCTAAATGGCTTTGCGGTGCTGGTAATAATCACTGGTGTCAGTGAGGAAATGGATCGGCCGACCGCAGAGCTTTTGCTGAGCTCTTCCTGCTCTGCAAAAATGTGGATTGGGAGAGTGGACAAAGTTTGAGAGTGTCCCGTGATCTCCCGCATCTATTGTATTTAACATACTGCTGTCACGTTCCCTCAAGCAAGGAACCACCTCTCTGTTATTTTTTTTTATAGTCATCATACTGGATTCCACTCTCGTTTTCTGTCTTTGTAGTCCTTAAAATCCCCTTTTCTCTTCTTTTCCTCTGTTTTTCTTCTCCTCCACAATGGAAAAACCAGTCACAGTAATTAATAATTATAAGCTGTGGCAGGCGATAAAAAGAAGCATGGTTGGGGGTAAAAAGAAACAGGTTTCTCTCTTTGCCCTGTACCGTCCCTTTTGACATGTAAAGCGTGTAAACTTGGCAGGGCCAAATTTGTTGATTGCGGGCTACTGATGTGACCCATCTGGGGTTGAAACATTGTATTAGGTCTTCGCACGCTATTCTCCGCCACTCCCTCAGTTCAACAGCTCACCCCCCTTCTGTCACATGAGGAACAGTTGCAGTACTGTTGTTGGGTGAGGAGGATGTGGGTATTTGGTGTGTTTATTTTGTGTGTGTGTGTGTGTGTGTGTGTGTGTGTGCACGCAGAGACTGTGTGTAACGGGAGACTGGCCCCTAAACGGACGGTCCAAACCCTGCAGCAGCTGTGTCTCCTGTTGAAGTGTCCTTGAGCAAGATACCACATCCCTAAATGACGCAATTGTAAATGTGCCCATGCTTGAATTGTGTTTGCATATACCTGTGTGTGTGTGTGTGTGTGTGTGTGTGTGTGTGTGTGTGTGTGTGTGTGTGTTTGTGGTGAGTGAATCAGAATCTGCAGTGATGTGTGACACTTTCTCTCTACTCTGACATATTTTCATTCATTTCAATCATTTATCCATCGCATTGTTTATTCATTGCTGTTACTGCAGCTGTCTATTTCACATTTATGTATTACTATTGCAACCATTTGTTCACTGTTTCACTGTTTATGCGTTACTTTTAAATTCTCAATCAAAATGTATTTTCTTCCCCTAATTTTCTTTTCATTTTCCTAATTAGAATAAATTCATATAATGTCATCTATCTATCAGTTAGTCAACATCGCAACCAAATTTTTTGCTCGTCTTGTCTATTCAGCTAACAGTCATGGAAAGTCATTCCATCAGATTCCCCAACTGATGAGTAAAAGAAAAGAAAACAAGCCACAATGTCATGCAACAGAGAGGAAAAGAGGCATGCATCGCCTCGCGTGAGTTGGTCACAGTGACACCGCAGTGTTTTAAGCTGCTAATACTTTCCTAAATCTGAGATATTGCTCTTATTCTGAAGACATCCTGAAGCTATTGAAGAGGAATTTCTGTGGTCCAGCTCATAAATCAAACTTCAGCTGCAAGCAGAAAATCCTGGAGGACGGGCCTGCGTAGTGACGTGCAGTGCAGTGCAGTGCTGCTCCAGATAAACTACTTTGAAAACACATGTTCTACCTCAGACATGTTTGGTTTGAGGTGTCTCAGTTTCTCTGCCTGGAAATCACATAATGTGTTTATAAAAGAAAAAAATATTTTAGATCTTCAGATCATTTAAAATTGTTGTTTATTTAAAGACTTCTCTCGGCAAGAATGGAGAGCTATCTAGCTAAAATGGTCAGACTCTGTCCGTCTGTATGTATACATGTCTGTCCTTTGATTTTCTGGACGACTGTTCATCAGATTGACTTCACACTTGGCAGGTGTATTACAGAAAGAAGTCCAGAGTTGAGTTCGAGCTCTTGAGACCAATGGGACATGTTTATTAGTACTGCATTGTTACTGCCAGAGGTACACACTGTGTAGTGCATTGAGAGGGTACCCCTGTCAACTACTGCAGGAGTACAGGAGTACAGTACAGGAGCAAACTGAAACATTTCAAGCATCAGCGATGTAACGTCTGGAATGAAGGCTTTTGATCCTGGACATAGCCTGATCCCAAATCTGTTGGGAATGACAAGGAATAAAGAAGCCACTTATAAAAGGTTAAGAATAAGTTTACTTGGATGAGATTTATGAAGAAGAGTTTAATCTCCAGTCAAACCAAACCATAATACTGAAGGTGAATTTGGAGCTCTCAAAGCGGCTACTTTAGTTTCATAGTCTGGGTTTTGGAACCCCAAGATTTCAGCATGTTTGTAAAAGTATTTTGTCTCGTATCTCATCTTGAGATTAAATTGATAAGATGAAACATGTTTTTGTGATGAAATTGGGTTGGGAATATTGAGAATAGATTAGATAAGAGAAAGAAAGTCATAGAAGTTGGGAGCAGATGCAGGTTTATTTGATATACAAGTTGCATAGCTACTTCTGCACCACTTTGGAAAAGAAAAAAATGATATTGCTGGATGGACACGGTGTTAAATGAAAAAACATGTGTCTGCATGAGTTATTGAGCAGAGATGAGAAGTTGAATACACGGGCACAGATCAAGGGTTGAGCTTCAATTTGGCTTTATTCTTCAGCTGAGGAATACATGACATTTTGGATACATATATATATATATATATATATCCAATACATATATATCCAAAATGTCATTCATCATTCACGCCATGAAGAGACCTTTGTGCCAATCAAACCCCAGACTGAAACATAGGGTTGAAACATAAACAATGCATACATTACTTATCAGAGATACTAACAGTATGTCTCTGCCCATTCCTGTGCATATGTCTACAAATTGCTGTGTTAGAGTCTAAGTGCTAACATGATTAGTGGTGAGGTAGAAGTGCCACTGTTATGTTGCAACTGTTAAGCAAAGGTAAAAAAGCCTTGATTTTAGTTGTATCTCAGGGCACATGGGAAGAATTTATCAGTGGAGGAGGTTTGAGGAGGCCTTAGATGCACAGTAAACCTTTGAATTAAATGACAGCATGGAAATAACCAGCACTGGAGCTGCAGAGAGGCGGATATGGGACCTGGTCCAGTGGTGTTGCCCACAGGTCTTAGCTATGGGGTGACACCAAAGAACCCAAAGTGGAAGTTTATATGCTGCTGAGCCCCAATGGTGGTTTACTGACACACGGTGTAATGTGAGGTTCATTAGTGTGGAGGCGATAATTACAAGGGTAGTTTGAGAAGTGTGCCACACGTTCAGCTTACAGCACTGTACTGTGTAAGAGCTCCCCTTGTGTCCATAGCCATTCCCAGAAGTCACGTCAGGTCTCTTTGCCCTCAGCATTGTTGTTTTTTCATCCCTTGACAGATACATGCATGCATTTCTGTTTGATTACATTTTTCATCATCTCCAGCTTGGAAATAAATATCAGATGCGCATGATCTCATCTTGCATTTTTTGTAAGCAGCTGTCTTTATAAGTAACATAAATCTCAACAAATCAAATTATATGACCTACCTACTATTTACATAAATCAAATTAGCCTGCGATATTTCCTCTGAAACTTTTTCCACATTTATCCCTTGCCCCAGCATTGCAGTGATGCTCTCCGCCATCTGCAGATTTCCACAAAGTGCGCAAAGGCACAGTATAACATCTAAACAGATATATAGCTCAGTTTTATCCTCTTTGAAATCCCTGAACCTGAACTGTTTCTGCTAACTTACTCTACCCTAAATGTCCAAGGTTTCAATCCAGTCAGAGATCGCCAGATTCACAGGCTTTTCCATACTCCAAATCTCAGATAATATATATGTTTGCACAGCATAATGGTAGCAAACTTCAAGACCCACTATATTCAAAATGCATTTTAGACTGACAGCTCAGTTTAATAAGATCAAGGCATTGAAACATACAGCTCAGTATTTGTGCCTGTGTGTGTGATTCAGGGACATTGTAGCTTTTGGGTCAGTGGACGGAGACACTTGATTCTGTCTGCTGACCCTCCTGTGCCCTATACTGTACTCTGCCCTGCTGTTCAAAACAATCCCAAACAATCGGTGAGACCGTCAAACATATACACACTTACAGACAAAGAGCACAAAAATTAAGACTGAACTACCCATTGACACAAATATAGACATAACAACACACACACATGCAGAAATACGTACTTTGACTAAAATCATTCCCTCAATCAACTGACCAGACCCCAGTTTTCACGCAGGTTGCTTCAATAACATTTACAGTAAGGACATTTATTAACTGTTAAGTCAAGCCATGCAGTGTATTCAATATTCCCTCGAGAAGGAACATGGGGAAGTGTGCTGCAGTTGGCAGATATGCATGTACAGTGAGATTCCCATTCAGAGCGACAGCCTGTTTGGAGAGGGCAGACAAGTCAGTGTTTGTTTACACTCTGCAAATCTCTTCAGTTGGTTGGGAATTAAACATAACACACACACACATACATATATACACTCGTAGCATCACGCTAACACCAGATGCCAGGAAGTAGAGTGGCAACAGAGTGGCATCTACAGTAAAGCCCTACCATGCGTGACTCTCTCCTGACTTTGCCTCTTTTAGCAAGGTTGCGTGATCCCACCATCGCTCCCCATCAAACCCCCCCCCGCCCCCTATATCCTTCACTCACACACACACACACACACATATACACAAACACACACATCGCCTGCTGGGCGATAGCACAGGGGGTATATGTCCTCCCTCTCTGAGCCAAATGAGGTGATTGGAGCAAACACTGTTGGTATAAACAGAAGTGGATTAGAGTGTTGTGATGACATGCAAGCGGCACAGATGGGAATTACAAGTGGACGATCACGATATGTCCACACCTGACTAAGGATATCTCGCTTGTTTTCACCTGGCCTTGCAGAGCTCCCATCTAGACCAAATACCAGAGTTTTTGAAAAGCTCATAATGTTGTTGGATTGGAACTGCCAGTATCTAACACACACACTCAGTGAACAACAGTACGACTCTTGTTAAGATGGACATTTCTGTTACAAGTTCCCTCTCACTTTCCCACTTTTCACATTTCCCATTGTTGGAATAAATAGGTCTAAATCACCAATTTGGTAATATCCCATACAACATCATATTTGAGGCTGAGCTTTCCAAACAGCTGAGATACCTGGTGAATGTTTCCTACCCAAACACCCGACAACACAAGGACAAGGTGTTAGGAGAAAGATAATCAGATTACTGTTGGGTTAACATTTCGCTTAATGAATTAGCCCTGTCAGAAGCTAAATTGTTGTGTGCCATTGCCGTTGAGAGATACAGGACAGAGAGTCCTCAGCAGTCTCATGCTCAGTGTGCAAACCTCTCTTCATATATATAATGAAAACATAAAATGAAACAAATCTTATCAGTGACGCAGTTCATTGTTTTGCTGGAATTTTTGACTTTTTCTTGTAAAAAAAGAGATTCTTTTAATACTATGTAGGGCTGTGGTGGTGGTGATGACAGTAAATTGAACTGTAGCTGTATGTTGAAAGAAGAAGATTAGATTACCTGCTTCACAGATTGGTCATGGTCACACACACACACACACACACACACACACACACACACACACACACACACACAGAAGCAGAAGTGGATACATAACACCTCTGATAGTGTCTACTGACTGACAGGTTAATGGCTTTCATGCATAAAGCATGATCAGCATCATGGCTATCACTTGATCCCCCTCAACCCAGGACACATTAACCACCTCACACCCATTTAATTACACATTGGTGGGCCTTTCTTTGTGTGTATGTGTGTGCCTGTTGTGTTTTGGTGTGGATTCTGCAAGGGACACATTGTATACACATATGTGTTCACACATGTATTGGCATATTAGCGTTGCTTTATGGGGTTGAGAAAAGTCTCCTACTTCTCAAGCTAAGTAAATATTTAAAACCTCACTGGATTGGACAAAATTAGATTCAAATGTTTTCATAACTCATAAAAAGTTGATGTTTCGGAGATTTGTGTTTTTTATAGTGACAGTGATGTTTTGTCCCAGCAGAGCTTCACCAAAGTATCGTAAAAGTACTCTCTACTGTACCACTCTGTCCAGTCTGGTTTCATGGTTAGAATTACATGCTCTTGCAGCGAAGTTAGTACAAGTTTACTCATTAGTTCACCATGACAGCCACTTTGTACTCACTCTTTCTGCATTAAAATCATGCCCTCTTAAGTAAAAGCTCGGCCAACGATCACAACTTGTAGAAGTTGTAAAGTACTCTTTCCAACCCGTGGTTAGCATTTGTTTAGCATTGCGTGCTACAGCAGCATTAGTATAGTTTCCCTCCCATATGGATTCAGCCTGAGGGACCATCTGCCCATTATTATTTGCCTCAATGGGCCGAAACGGCACTATAATCTTTTTAACAGATTACCCTCTTGTTATGGAGAGGTCGTATGGATGAAACAAAAAGAAAAGTGGATCACTGATGAAATCAACTTTTCTTGAAAGGTGCGGTTCTTTTCCAGAGAACCTATTGAATGTTCTGTTTACACTTACCGCGAAACAGGCGATGATTGCTTTTGACTGGCCAACGGGGAGGAGAATGCAAGAGGGATAATCTGAGGCTTGTTGTGCTTCTCTCCCCCTGTTATTTTGAATAATGTGAGTGACACTTGTTGGCACGCAACACAAAGAGCCAGCATTCTGCTAAAGTGGAGGTGCAGACTATAACCTCCGCTCCGCTATAACTCTCCGTCTTTCTTTTGCCCTCCTCTCATGCAGGAATTTAGTGAGACTAAAATACAGGGGCTGAAAACTAATAATTATTCCCTGAGTTGTCTGACCTAAGAATTTCCTTTTTCAGTATGAATAAGCAGGGAAGTGAAACGCACTGGAGCGTTTTTGCAATGAAAAACTCAGTTGCAATGACAGCTATATAATAAACACTTTATGGTTGTTTATTCTATACATTGTGAGCCAGCGGTCGTGTTCTCTGTAGCACATTTGTTCAAGACTAGATTTTGATGAAGTGAATGCACTTTAGATTTTTTGGATTCAAGCCTGGACCTAAATAACTCAACTTAGGGGAAACCAATATATAATAATCTATCCCATCCCTCTACTTTCCCCATACAATTCAAATCATATTTAATTAATTTAAAACACTAAATCCACCTCTCATGACACATCTGTTTCTGAGCTTCTCCTTTGTTCATAAAACACGAGAGTCAAATTTGTCTCTGATTAAACTCATGGGCTTTACAGCACCCAGCAAATGTGCACATAAACTTTACATTTTAAGAGGACATGCTGTATGTTTATTTCAGGCTCTTGGATCTCAGACTGCTTGTGAAAATGGAGATTGTATGAGTGCAGAAATAGTAGGCTTGTGCTTTATTGTGGCCAGGTGGGGTTCCTGGATGCAACTTTTATTAACCACCAGCTCCTTGAGAGAGCAACAAGCTTCAGCCATCTTCATCAAAACAGGAATCCAAGGGAAAGCTATTTATAGAGAAACCACACAAACACATACATGCATGCAGGAGCTGATGTTTTTTACAGTAACGCAGTGTATGTCAGATGTAGAAGTCGCACGCCTCTGCACACACGGCACGAAGAGTCCATTATTCTATTTTGCACTTGTAAAGCAGCTCCAGTGCTGGTTATTTCCAAATTGTACAAATGTATCAGTTCTTCTTATTACTTTTACAGTTGGTTGGCCAGAAAAAAAACCACTTACTGTACACTCCAAAAGGAAGTTAATTATGTTACTATTTGAATGGAGCTATCAGAGGAAGTTTGGGGTAAATATAGCCGCAAAGGAGACAAGATTAGAGAATGGGCCTAACAATGGAGTTTCCCCTCTACTCCCACAAAGTATACTTCCACTGTGTTTGTTTGTATCTCCAGCTGTAGATGTAAGCTTCAGAGTGTCCTTTTGTGTTGTCATTTAGCCTGAAGGCAGGGCTATTGCTGGGATGTATGTGACTCACCAGGGAGTTTGTATCCTGAGTTCACCCCACACTGGGCAGACCGAAGGCCAGGGTGGACGTTTGACTGGTGGAACATGTCGGCTCCCCGACAACAGCCTGCAAACTGGAGCGTCTTGTTGTCTTCAATTAGAAAATACACTGTTGCATTCATTTGGGTACAGTCAAATTAAAAGCTTTCCTGCATAACTGGCTCATCTCACGCAACACATCCTGAAAGCAGTGTGTTTGTGTGTGTGTGTGTGAGAGTGTATATATGGAGAACACATCGGTCCATGCTCAAGCACATTCTCCTTGGGCCCCCATCCACTTGCATTCTGTTAGTTTTTCTAATTGTCTGTATAAATATTGCACCGCGTTGGCCTTATGTTGTGGTTAATTTCCCCAAGGCTTGACAAGGCAAATTTAGGAGTGTTTAGACAGCCTTTTAGCTGGCTCTGCATGTGTGTTGCTCTTTCATCAGAAAACCAATTTTCTCAGCAGACAAACATCATGCTCGCATAAAAAACGCGTGCCACAATCAGTCATGTTCTCTATTTATAGAAGCAGTTAGATGACTCTCGTATTATGTTTGCTATAATAGTCCTCCAGTGCGTGTGTATGTGAGCTGTGCGTGGCGCCGCTTTTATGATGCGCCGTGTAGTCGAGCCACATACAGTAGCAGTATACACGCTGTACAGTAGTTGCCGTACAAGTCTGTTTTGCCCAAGGGCTCATGTGTTGAAATGTATTACTCCTGTACAACATGGTGACTAGAGCGTCTGCTTGCCAACCAAAACAGAGAAGTGGAAACAATTGAGTTTACATCCCGACCTCGAATCTGTGTGATCCCATTTGCTTTGTCATAATATCACTTCCCCTTCTCTTCAGTATGTAGGCGCACAACTAAGGCCTTTGTTTGTGTTCTGTTCAGGAATCAAATTTTTTCCTTCTTCAGAGATAGACTTCCCCCAGCAGCTCCACACAAATATCACTCACTCATGTTATAATCTCCTCTGAAAGATGAATATTTGTGATTCCTGCCCTGCCTCCAAGAAAAGTACTTTTTATAGATGTTGTTTTGTTAGCAGACGAAGAGAATTGCTCTAAATCCTGACAGTCTATCCCTTCAAATGTAATCTTATATATCACAGTGGAAACAAAACATTCAAATCCAAAACAATATCAGAAAGATTATACACCTCAATCCAATGTTAATATTGGTATCGAGGATGATTAAAGATCAAATCAGCGTAGTTGAATGCATATGTCCATCTTGGACGGAATGAAACCAGTGGAAAAAGCTCCTGTTTATCTTCAGAAAGTTATGAAAATGAAATGCCAAAAACATTCCGTCAGTGAAGTGTTTTTTTCTCTTTGCCACATTGCAAAAACAAGAAAAAAGTTGAAATGTTTAAGGGTTGGATTTGGACAGGGCGAGATCCGGACATTTGATCTGTGGCATAATGAAGTATTAGCTTCCATTACAGTGCAGGCTTAACCTTTTTGCGGAGCACCATTGAGCGTTTGCCAGCAGTCATCAATATTTAACAGCTGTTGCTATTATGAAATTCTTTATGGGCTAATGTGGCTCGCCGGCTTGCACGCAAGGCTTTGGCCGGCCGCCAGCACCCTGTCAGGAGGAAGGGGGGGGAGATTGACAGACGGCTTGCTCGCGTGACAACCAGCCCTTGATCAGCCAGCTTCCCTCTCTCTCTCTCCCCCTCTCTCTCTCGGTGCTGGTGGTTCTCTCTCAGCTGTGGATTTCCTGTGCCTGCAGAGAGAGAGAGAAAGGCAGAGAGACAGAGAAGAAGAGCGCTGAGGGAAGGGGGTGGGACTAGGCAAAGGAAGTGGCTGTAAGCCAACCCAACCTCAACACACACATATGCACACACACACAGTCTTCTCTACTCACGCAAGCCTTGTGGGAGGGGAGGGACTAGTGTGCTGCACAGTGCTTGCATGGTCAGGTCCGGAGCTCTTCTTTGCAAGCAAAACACACAGCAGAGGATGAGCTGCCAAAAGATGGCACCCATGCTGCTAAAAACAGGAAGACAGAGATAGATCACAGGGAAGAGTTTGGGTGTCAGTCAGATATTTGAGACATTTGAAAAACAGGAAAACTTTTCCAAGTTTGGGGAAAATGACTTAATTACCGGTGGTGGAGAATACACTCAGATCCCTTGCTTGAGTAAAAATAGCAATGTGGAATACTACAATATATAATACTCCATCATAAATAAAGTCCTGCATTAAAACTATGGAAATTTTATCAGCAAATGCACTTGAAGTAAGTAAGTAGCATTTCACTGTATTAGTTTGCCATAGTGGAGAAAATTTGAACTGTTTTATGTACTTTATGTTCTGGGTGCTGCTACTACAACAGTGCATCATGTTTCATGCTTGGTATGTAAAATCTAATTAATCTGTAAAATCACCACTAACTATACCTGTCAAATCAATGTTGAGTACGGTACTTGAGTTAATGTACTTTCCACCACTTGTTACTTGTTAAAAGAATATTTATATTCTCAAATATTCTAAATTTGATTTAATTCCAGCTACAAATGACTTTAAAAGTTCCGTTTATGAGAATCAGAACCCCTAGATCTCACACGTGAGCACCAGCATCTCAGACCAGAACCGCAGTGCTCATTGAATGAGAGTCTGTCGCTGAGCGGCAGCTCTCGCTCGTTCTTCAGCTCAGTGAGCGCGTAGCCGACTGTGCTACTGGGTTAGCTCACAACCATCGGCTCGCATGCAGTAACATGCATGCGCAGCTGGACCGGCTACCAAAACAAAGAACAGATTACAGCTCGGATTACAACACACACTAAGGGAGTGTTGTGCTCTGGATGCCATTATTCCATTATATCTTTACATAGCAATAGTTGTTTGCTGCTATGTTGATGTTCAAAATCTAATGTGTAAAACTTTAAACTTGTATAGTACAAAGTAAAGAAATGTCTAGAAACACACAAAAAAGCAGCATTAACCACCTGCTTGACTGGATTTGGAGTCGCATACACACAGGCTGGTAGGTCACAGGTTAGAACTGTGCAGCAGCTGGTGTTGTGTCTCTGAGCAGCCATGTATGAAGGCTTACCTACTCCTCACTGCATATTGCTCTGGATAGGAGCATGAGCTAAAGAATGGACCTGCAGTATCACCTACCATTCAGTTCAAAGCGCATGCTACTCTTGTGCTCATGATTTAGAACACGCTCATAGGCATGCAACACTCTTCGGCAGCACTCTTCAACAAAATGTCATGCCATGCCATCTCTGAATCTCATGCTCTAATGTACAGGATTCTATTGCAATATTCATCCCTGCATTTGTCATCATTTTGTGTGACATTTCCTTGTGTTTCATCTCCATTATCCCCCGAATAAAAGCATATCTGTCACACCATATGCCCATAACGACACCTCTCGAAAAGGGGTGTTTCTCTTCTCTGTTTTCTCTTCATATTTCTCCTTTTCGGCTGTTATAGGTAGTGTGGGAGGAAGTGGCTTTGGAAGAAGGGTGTTGAAAGCAGACAAACACACCCAGACTTTGTTGTACACACCTACTGTGCTACTGGGACAAACTCACCTCACCCCCTAGAGGCGGCAGAAATTAATAACTAATTCAACTCACACATACTGTACATACATGCACTCACAGCAGTGGAAGTTTTGTTGAAGAGGGACAAATTGAGCTGCCTTTTCTCCTTCACCCAACACTCTCATCACATTTTACAACCCGTCTTTTCTCACTTCTCCTGTTTGTCTCCTTCACAATCCCTTTTGTAATATCAGATTAGCTCTTAATTTCAACAAGTCAAACTTATCTAACTAACTAACTTATCCTCAGTGAAGGTGTTCTCTTAGCCAAATGAAGTTCCGAGATAATTGTGACTTAATTTGTGACTTAATTGTTGAGGCATACTGTAGTTTTATATTTGGCGGGTGGTCCTAATGTTTAGTGTGCTAAGTAGAAGTGGAAAGACAGACCTGGATGACTGACGGAGCGAGACACTTTCAGCCTCACCCTTTGGCAGCATCTACATCCCGCTACTTGTCACTTTTTACTTAACACCCCGTCCTCACACAGAGCACATAAACGCCTCGCCATTACCTACTCTGTTTTCCTTTTTAGACCAGAGAGGGAGAAAATAGAGGCAAAGAAAAGCAAACCAGAAGACGCGAGCGGTGATGAATAAAGTCTGTATTGTTGGCAGAGGAAGTGCCAGTCCCGATAATTAATCATCCCGTATGTTTGTCTTTCCTGACGCTGCATCCTCTCCAAAAGCTGCCGTAAGAGAGAAAACAAAAATACATGAGGCGTTGAAGGAGGAAAATAAAGAGGCTTATTAGATTCATTTCCCTCTGCACTAGTTTCCAATGGTTGGATGGTTTTGCGATGATTGAAAAGAATGGGTTTTTGTGTGTGTGTGTGTGAGTGTGTGGCTGTTTGAGTCTTTGTGTTTGTATGTGTTTGCACCTAGCAGAGGTGATGACAAAATATCTTACATTATTACTGGCATTTATGAGTTTATGAAGCTGCCTGTCATTGCGGTCATCAACATTTAACTGCATTTTCAGCAGCATAGGCACACATTTCAACCGTTATTTTTACTCGTACGGTGAATTCGTCTGCCATTGGAACTGGGGGAATAAGTGATTAAACGTGAAAAAAATGAATCCAGACAAAATGTATGGATGGAAAAAAAAAAAAAATCGGGCGCATTAGCTTTGCGTGTTTCAGAGTGGAATTAAGAGAGGGGAAACTCTTCCAGTATCACGAAATCGGTTGTCGATCGCCTGCAATGAACAGTTGAACAAAGCAAGGGTGGATGGATGAGGAGGAGGAGGAGGGTAGAAGAAGGGATGATGGGGGGTAGGGATGGACAGAAGACAGGAGATGGTAGACGGTTAAAGGGGGAGGAACTGAAGCCTTAATGGGGTTATTTGGTGGGGGGGTGGCGACTATATGAAGCATCGAAAGATACATGCATTCATACTTAGATCGTTTTTGTAATGAGGCTATGGTGTGTGTGAGTGTGTGTGTGTGTTGCGTGACTAATCTGTGCCTGCTACAATGAGTGACTGGGCTGATCTCTTGGAGTGAGCCACATGCCCCTTGACAGCACACCCATAAGAGAAACACGCAAACATGCCTCCAACACGCAACACACACGTCACCAATGCACATGTGACAGTTCTGCACGCCACCCTCGTATAGGCTAATTGCATATATATACATACACTGGCATGGTAGTAGACAGGCCTTACTCTAGCGCGGAAAAGAACATAGCACATAGTGTGCATGGAAGTTGATGGAGTGTGACAGACTTGTGATATTTTTCTGTAACCCTGGCGTGTCTTTCTACTAAATATCAGATGGCACAAAGGAGCAGGATCGCAAAGAGACAGACACGTTACATTGTCCAATTGAATCTCTTTTTATACTGCTAGATAGAGTTTTCTTCATTTAGCTTCGGAGCCTTAAATACTCATCAGAGGACCCTACTTTGAGATCCATAGGTGAAATTTCCCATTGCAGAGAGGTCAGTGATCCGTCTCAGCTAGCGAACAGCAGCCCTGAAACTGGAAAACTCCACTGTTCTCTTAAAGACACTTTAACTAGGATAAAGCTTGTAATTTTCATGATTTTATGAATGGAGAACATTGCAGAACCTCGCTGCAGTGCAAATAGGTCCGGTTTAACACGCCATGTCCTATTGAAATCTTGTTTAAATCAGTTGGAAACTGCAAATGTTTGATTCAGGGAACCTCTTAAACACGATCATGATTTTTTATCTCTTCATAAATAGATTATGTTACATTCATAAGATAAATAATACTTGGATTTAATGATATATTTTTTGCATGAACATCCACATGTTCCCTTTTTTGGTCGAGCAGCTCAACTTGACATCCCAAACCCTGTGTGTTATTGAGCTTTCTCATGTGCATGTGGGCATGTCGTGTGAGAGGAATCCTGTAAACTCATGCAATCCTCCACTGTTGTGTCTTGTTAGACAGGCCCACCACACTCACTAATACCTGGCGTTAGCGCAGTGCAAAAGGACAATGCTACAGTTAATGTGTCTGCCACATGTCTGAGTGCCGGTCCAACTGTCTCACTGCCATATCTCAGAGCTCGTCTGAGACTTTGGAAAACAGAATCAGTGTTATTATTCTCAACATTTCCTGTGCTGACACGGCTCTCTGAGCAGATGCACAATATATTAAAGTCAGTAATTTGACCTATGTGAGGTGTGTTTGATTTTACTTTCCAGTCCTTGAATGCAGCATATCTGAGCACATATCCCTGCTTAATGGTATAAAGTTTCCAACTATTAAAGACTTCTCATTTTCACCTGGACTTGTAACCACAAACTGAACACTTTCGTCATCTGTTTTTTTTACACCTGTAACCCCACAGGTTGCTATTAGTTTATTGTTTTAACATAAATAAGCCCCTTGTTCCAGCCCATTTATCCTTTTCTTTTCATTTTTTTTATAGCGAACCAAGAGAAGATCTCCAGGAAGCACATCATCAGCACAGCATCCTCTAACCCCGAACCCAGGAAAGAGAGCCTTCCACTGGTCACCGGTGTCAATGAAAGCAGCCTCCTCCTGGAAGTAAGAAAGCACACGGCTGTTGTCTGTGTATCTTGTGGAAGTAATTTGTGTCTGTGCAACCATTATTCATGTTCATTGGAAGAGAGCGTAGTATGTGAAAGCAAATACTGTCCCAAGGTATGTTTGATAATGTTAGTTTTTACTGTGATATTTCATATTCATCGTTGCCCTTTTGGTTTCGTTTTCCTGCCTCCCGCTCATCACTGTCGATGAAAGCTCGCTAGCTTGCAAACACAACAGTCAAGAGGCCGTTTGTGTCTGAGTGACAGAGTGAGTGTGAATCGGGAAGGGGGGAGGGAGGGCTTTTTTGTGTGTGTGTGTGTATGCGTGTGTGCCCTTCGCCCTTTGCCCTGACCTCCTTTGCAGAGCTGTGGTGTTGCGTGACACAGGGGTGAGACGGGAGTGTCAGAGCTGATGAAGGAGGTGGGGTCTCACACACGCTGGCGGCTTGAGCAGCCAGTCAACTGTGTGTGTGTGTGTGTGTGTGTGTGTGTGTGTGTGTGTGTCTGTATGAGTGCATTTCTGTCTGAATGCATGTGGTCATGTGTGAAAGTGAGCAGAAGATAGTGAGAAGAACACACCAAGCCTGTCAACAGTAATCAGAGCAAGTAGAAGATTTGGTTTTTGTCAGTTGACCTAAGACCTTTAATCAGATTTTAACAAGAGATTAACTATAAGGCCATTAATTTAGGGTATGATAAGACAATCCCTGTTATTCTCATATGATATCAGGACACACATTTGTATTTGGTTGTGTACAATAACACACACTTGCACATAATGCATATTGGAATATATTTAACGTAAAACTTCTGAAGATATGTTGTTAAATTCCTAGAAAGGCAAATATTTCTGTTGAATATATCAGAGGAGACAGGATGTCACACATACAGCAGTGCTGCATGGGAATTGGGAGAACATCAGATCATTGCTACACACTCAATATCCTAATGGCTATCTGTCAAACAACAAATCATGACACTGATCATCGACTAACAACTGCTCGCACACACACACACACACACACACACACAAAGCCGAGCTGATCCACTGATGCTTCTGTTAACGTGTTAGAATGTCTCAATGGGGCGGTAAACAAAAGGATAGATTGACCGTGGTGATGTGCTGCCTCTCGTTGCGTGACTCAACCTGCACTGGGGCCTCATAGCAAACTGAGCATTAGTTGTTATGGTGATGGGATCCCACGAGAGGGAAGAGACACATATGTGTGTCTATTTGTTTGTGTGTGTATGGTGGGATTGCATGTCGTTGTACGTGTGTGTATCAATGTACATTGTCTTGTGTGCGTGTGTATGTGTGTGTGTGCGCGTTCGACCAATATGGATTTTTGGAGGTTAATTCTCATACAATATACAATATATTGTATATATTTATAATATATTGTATCTGTGGTATTGTATATTATGTTTGTATATTGTGTACACACACAGGACACTGGTCCTCTACCAGAGGTCTGGGTGTTTGAGCGTTCTCCGTAGTATCCTAGCGGATCCTATGATTGCGCTCTTCTGGACAGAGACCTCCGATGTTGTACCTTGAATCTGCTGCTGGAGCCACTCTCCCAGTCACAGGGAGTCCCCCAGTCCCCCAGTGCTCCACTGTCACCGCTGTTGCCTCTACTCCCCACATCTTTTCCTTTGTCCACCTATGCTTTGTTCCAATCTCATCAGGTTGCCCTGATACTACTGTACTGTATATACTGTATATATATATATACATATTGAAAACAGAAAAGGACTCAAATTACTGATTGGGACAAATGAGAAGGCACAAATTATACTAATATAATGATATATATAATAATGATAATAATATAATAATAAAACCAGCACTTAACACAAGGTACAACTGAGGCTTATGGGAATGTCATTAGTTTTGCAGGTATTTGATCATAAAAGAAAGTACCTGACAATCTGAAAATTTCACCTGATGATGGCGCTAGAAGAAAGATTAGAGGATCACCAATGTCAGTAGGATTCATCCTCTGGGGACCATGAATATCTGTAACCAATTTCATGGTCGTTTATCCAGCAGTTGTTTACATATTTCTGGGGCAAAGCAGCAGCTAAAAAATATAATGGAAATTTAAATAAATAAACAATAAATTTCTAATTCATTCAATATATTAGCATCCCACATTATCCTACCTGTAGTATGTGTGTGTAGGATGTGGGTGCGTTCCCGGTAGCAGAAGGTCTCCATGTTTGTCATGACCTCATCATCACTGCTTTCATCTCTCTCTGACAGCGAGACAGAAGGAAATCTAAAGAAGCCCTGTCAAAACAATGAGACAAGGCTACCCCACCACCACCTCCTACCTCTTCCCCTCCCCTCCTATGCTTCCAAATCCAGTGAACCAGTATTTTATTTTGGGCTCTGCGTGCAAGCTGCCTCTTAAGATTTGTAAGTCAAAGCTTGTAGTCTCCCAGGGGCGGTTATGGGAGCCGGGAGCGTTGTAGTTGCAGATATGTAGTGGAGTGGGCCAGCAGCAGGTGCCTGTTTCCATTACCTAAAGGCTTTAGTATGCAAGGAACTGAAGGGAATGTGAATGGAGAAAGCATACACAAACAGCATGTGGACAGCGCAGCCAATATAATACAGTATTCTTTTCTTTCTGACGGTGTCTCTTTTCCTACTTTATATTAGAGATATGAAGATCTCATGGTTTTTAGTATAGTTGTTTTTTTTATAAAGAAAATAGAATAATAATTATTATAGTTTTGAGGACATTTTGCTAGTTTTCCTTTCCAGCTCTGTATCTTTGAAATAAATTGTAAAAGGGTTGTCCTATTCCAACATAAATGGTGGGTGTTCCCGTAATGGTTTTGGAGAAAATAAATGCAATTTATTCATCTATAATACATCTGCCAAGCATTCCATTTTGGAAAGCCAATTACAGCAATCAACCTACAAAATATACTGTTTTCGCCTGCACACACTCTTTCAGGTCACAAGTCCAAGGCCTGTTTGTTTGAGAAGAATAAAAATGTCAAAGTCCTTTAAAAAGAAAATGGGTTGCAGACATTTAATTTGGCATTTAAATGACTTGGAAGGGGAATGGAAAGGTGAACTGGCTAAATAAACCAAAAAGAACCCAGCATGTAAATGTTGGCCTTTTTGTGGCCTTGTAGGACCTCCTCCAGGCAACATTGCATTCAAGTGTATTCAGGCTGTTATTACCTCCATTGTTTGGATAGGTTCTCCAAGAGTCATTTATAAGAGCTTTATATGCAGGAAAAAATAAAAACATTCAAGCCCACTATAATGCACATGAGTGAGATATTTTAACTGGACAAGCAACATCACAGCTTTGAGACTTCATTACACAGCATCTTTCAGAGCAGTGTGAAAGGTGCTGTATACCTTTTGTTGTGACACACGCATGCAGATCCGACATCCAAATCTTTGTGAGTCAGGTTCAAAAACAGGAAAAGGGGTCGTTGAAAGCAGATACGTACTCCTGCTGTACTTGCAGCATCATTTATTTTTCAGTGCCTGCTGGAGAAAGGAGCGTGAGTCTGTGGGGGGTCACTCTGAACATGAACGTGAACATGTGCGAGTTGACCTTGTCAAACAACATCTGCATCTACACTGCCTGAGAACCTGAGTCATCCTCTCATCTCTTGCACCCCTCCCCATCGTATATGTTTTTCACATACTGTCATGTTATAGTCTAGATGTGTTTCTGTCGCAGGGGTTGCTTTGTCACACTATGACTCAAATACCTCTGGGTTTTTAGACAAACTGCTCTATTTCCCGACAGATATTAGAGTGCATTATGTGGTTAAGGTGAAACATATGCAGTCATGTGACCATTAGGCGATCAGATCATTGTTTGGACAAAGAGAAAGAGGGAGTAATAGAGGTAAAGTGAATTTGAGTGTGAATTCAGAGGCCAAAGGGATATACAGTATACCACACAAATTAACACACACACACACACACACACACACACACACACACACACACAGGGGAAGACCTGCATAGTCTCGCAGTAAAATAGAGGTGACAGACTCTGGCAGCAGCAGTCACGCAAGTCAAGTAGCCTTGCAGTTGTCACGCTATCACAGCTGCTACACACACACACACACACCACACACACACACACACACACACACACACACACACATTAGAAGACCTTTACCCCTCTTCATCGTCTCCTTCCTGTGTTTTTTTTTTCTTTCTCTCACACTGTGACTTCCATCGCCATCTGTCCATTCCTCCTCATTTGTATTTATTTAAATGTTCTTTTTAATCTACACTTGTCCCTGTAAGCCGCGCTGGCCAAACACATTATTCCCCCCTGTGTGCATGGGTGTGTGTAAAGAGGGATAGTGGGAACGAGACTGTGTTTGTGTCTGGAATTTCTCTGCTTTTAATCACTGTGTTTGGTATCACAAATCAAAGGATCTTACCAGTCAAACAGACTTAATTATCAAAGTCTCTAACTTATTAGATACATAAGTTTAAAAGGGAGAAATGTTAACTGCTTTAAAAATACCATGAGTCTTAATACCACCAGAAAATAGCTCTATAGGGTCTTTCAAAAGCAATATTTTGCATTACAAATCATCAAGTTTTATTTGGCTCACTCAGTTCCAAAACCATCTGTCTTTAATTCCTTTTCCAGTGTTGTATTATTCTATCTTTTGTTCCATTTTTACTGTTATTTGCTGTTCGGAGAATTATGGAAAGAATTATATAAATTGAACATTGTGCTATAAAAAGTCTGGTTATAGTCAAATTCTGGCTGCGTTTTGTCTCAAGTTAAAAAAAAAACAAAACAATCGTACAGTAAAGGCTGGAACCACAGCTTGGACGCACATAAACCATTTGAGTCTGTTGCACTGTGTTTCTATTGGGCGTAGCGATGTGAATTCAATGCAATTGTTTGTGTTTGTCAGTTATGTATTTGTTGCACTTGAGTTTATTTGCTGCAACAGCTGCCCTGAGTCACTGCTTATTTCTCTCTGTGTGTGTTCAGTCTCTGACAGGCTTTGCCTTGGTGGTGAGCAGTGATGGGATGGTCTTTTATGCCTCCTCAACCATTGTGGACTATCTGGGATTTCATCAGGTGAGCTTAATGTCTCAGTTATAATTTTAGATGCACAACGTGCTCTGTAACATGCTGTACAATGAGGGCATAACACTGTATGAGGAAAACATCAACAGTAGGCAGTGCCAATTTTGAAGTCACAATGCGCAACATTTCTCTGAAAAAGTGGGTGTGTTATTAACCTCTCCCTCTTTACTAACCACCAGACCAACTTGGCACATTTTTGACAAATTGTCAGACATCCATTGGCCTCCTACCTGATGGTGTGGTAACCTGAATACATAAAACTATTTCAGGAATTTAGACACTGCAAGCACAGTTTTCTCCCACTGTTTTCCTTTCTCCTTGGTGCCTCTGTCCCTTCTCTTTTCTGGTGCTACCCATCTCTAACCAACAGTGTTAGGGAAATAGTTCGCCAGTTTGGGAAATACACTCATTCTCTCGTTTGCTAGACGAGAAGATTGATAACACTTGTACAGAAGGAGGAAACAGCTAGCCTGGCTGCCAGCACCTCTTAAGCTCATTGATTAAAAGATATTATATCTAAGATAGAGATAATGAACATATTTATCTTGGTTTCCGCAGGTTGGGCTTCAGAAAGTTACAATTGAGGTATAGCATCTTAGTTAGTGAGCTTTAGACATGCTGGTAGGTGGATTCTGCTACTTTTTTAGATGTTTGCCTCTGCTTCCAGCCTTTATGTCAAGCTAAGGCAGCTGTAAGCTCTGGCTGCATATTTCTTCATTATTACCTCACACAGACATGACAGTGGTATTGATCCTCACATCTAACTTTTACTGATATCTTTTTCTCAAAGGTAAGTCAATAAATCCACTCTGGTACAAATGTCAGAGATCTCTGCCATTACTCAGCAAGTTCACCGTTTCCTTCAGCCGATCTTTTCTGCTCTCTTCCTTCCATCCCTTTCACTTACTTACTTTTTTCTTTTTCATCTTATGTATAATGAGTCAGAGTAAAAGTGTCTCTTTCAGTCAGCTTCGCTGCTGCCTCATAACTGTCATCTAGAGGGTAGCATGAACCCACTAAGTCACAGCTTAGAGGCCACAGGAAGGTGAAGACCTCCGTTTCACCCTGAGACACACTCTATGGGTGTCTGTGTGTGTGTGTGTGGGCACTGATAAGTCACCAACGGTTTAGCTTCCTTCCTCTCTGGCGGCTATACCCAGCCAGTCATTAATTATGGATGATATCAACATGGGCTCCCCTGTCCTGAGATGCTGTAACCATCCCGCTCCTTCAAAACCATGAATAAAGTGCTTTTCACTGTTAAAATCCCTCCTTTGACCTCATGTCTGCTTACACACACTCACATAGAGCACACTGACACTTTGGGGTAGAAAGTGTTCTGCTACAGCACTTCCACTTGGCTTACAAGCAGACAGCGGCAGTAACCCAGTGCCATGAAATCGACATGAAGACCAAAGCGGCCTGAAAGAGCTTTCCACAGTGTGTGTGTGTGTATGCACATAGGTGTGTGTGTGGATGTGTGTGTGCATGCAGGGTGGCACGAGAGCCTGTAGAGACAGACAGGGAAAATTAAAACTGTAAAGTGCATAAAATGTGTGTTAGTGGGTCAGTCAGCAGTTTTTAATGTGTATTTTTTATATATTTAGTTATATTCAAAGGAAGAACGAGTGAATTTCCAAAAATGGTGTAAAATTTGGACACTTTAGACACACATCACATTATTTATCTGCCAAATGCAAAAACACACTTTACTCACAAGCAGTGAACCAAAGCATCCCAGCATGCAAAGTAGCTAAAGCATTTTGTGTGATAATGTGGTTCATTGTCACCAAAGGCAGAAAATCACTGTTTATTTACACACAAGATTAAACTCAGATCATATAGTTCTTTGTGCTATGCCAGTGTTGTCAATAGGAGAAGAAGGAACCGAATTACTGGTGGCTTTGAATAGATACTGTTCGAGATGGGAAACACAAGAATGACTTGTGTTTGCTGTCACTGAAAGCAACAAGTCTCTCCTTGCTGCACGTAAAAATATGAAATCTATCTTTATGCGCTCACAGATCATAATGTTATATTTCAGAGGCTGTCATCAAAACATTCACTTAGTCTTTCCCACATGTTCAGTTCTTGCAAAGGAGCTATTGGTTGTTTTTAAGTTTGCCTCTAAGACCTTGACAACATGTCACATAATTTTGAGCCCACAACTGTAGTCAGAAGGACACTTATCCTTAATGTACCACAAGAAAAAAAGAAACGAGAACGCTTCACTAAGTAGCACCACAAGAAAGCCCTGGAGAAGCGCAGAAAACCTCCATTGGCCTTTGATCCCATTTGTTACTGGGGCTGTTAGCCTTTGAAGGTCAGCGAAAATATCACTTATTCTCCCTCTTTTTCCCTCCTCTTTTCCTCTCTCTGTTTTTTACGAGAAACATAAACAATAGTCACTGGATCTGTCTGTCTGCCTGACTGCCGGTAGGGAACCAAACCACAGGACGAAGCGCCCGCCGAAGACGGTGGGAACAGATTGTGTTTTCAGAGGCAGGCGATCAAAAACCCTCGCGTGCCACCAGTGTGGAAATTATGGAGAGAGTGCGGGGAGGAGGGAGAGAGGGAAGAGGAGAAGGTTGAACATTTTAGTGAGGAATCTGTCATGGAATGACAGAAAGCAAAGCTATTGCTGGAAAAGAGAGAGAGGCATGATGAGAGTGGGCTGGAACCCGACTCACTCTGTGTGTGAGTGTGTGAGTGTGTGTGTGTGTGTGTGTGTTTGGATGGGGAGAGTAAGCTGGGCTGGACTGCTGTTCAGGAGCTGGTGTCACGCGATGTTTGACAAACACAGCTGCCCTCCCTGGCCCTACAGCTGCCCTGAGACGTACTGTTACTGTACAGGGTAAATGCTCCTGTGTGTGTGTGTGTGTGTGTGTGTGTGTGTGTGTGCAGACATGTGTCTTTATAAGTGTGCGTGCATGTTCCTGTGACTTCCACTGACTTTGTGTGTGCAGTACGGTACTTATGTGTGTGTGAATGGGGAAGTTAGCACGCTCCCTAGGAGGCCTGAGGCAGACTGAGTGTATCTGAGCTGTAATGACAATAATCTCCTGTCCTAACTGCAGCTACCAGCGGCACTGATGGCAGCAAAACAGTGGTCCAAAGTTCGTTTGCTCGGAACTCTCAATCTCATGTTTCTTAAGACTTTGAGGAGATGACATGATGAAAAAGCGAGTCTCAAACTAGAAATGTCTTTGACTGACTGTCATGACCACATACACGTCTTATTACAATATTTTCTTTGCTGAATGTTACCAAAATCCACTCAATTTTTCCCACAGACTGACGTGATGCACCAGAATGTGTTTGACTACATCCACATAGACGACCGCCAGGAGTTTAAACGGCAGCTCCACTGGGCCATGTGTCCTCCGCAGCACCAGGGGACGTCTGCACACCAGGACAGCCAGCTGGCTGCAGGGACCGGTGGGTAGCTTACTGGGAGCGGAGGATTCCCAGTTCCCTTGGTCAAACTTATTGGTTTATAGTTCAGTTCAGTGGATGGTAGCAGTGATCACAGGCTTTCTTCACTAAATATTTTAATCACGAAATATCAATGTCGTTTTTGAATGACAATCTTACATGTTAATGTTTCATTGCTGGCTTTTTGGGTCTTATTTCCCTTTTTCCTTTTAAATGAAGATTCGCCACACAAATTAAGTTTTCTTCTCCTCCATCTTTCTCTATTACATCTCAGGTGAGGACTTTGTACTGAGCAGCCTGTTCCATTCTCCAGAGGCTGGGGGAATTCCTTCTGAGCTCTCCTGCTTTCTTAACAGATGTTTCATTGCCAGAGTGCGATGCCTGTTGGACAGCACCTCTGGATTCTTGGTGAGTGGTCTGAACCAAACTTTTAGTCAAGTTTTAAATTCATGCAAAAGTGCGGAATCTTGTAGTAAGAATGAAGCGTGAAGTCAATTTTGCCCGCTTTCTGGGAGAAGACCCAGGCCAATAAAAAGTATTATGAGACCTTTGGTACAGCACGGCTTCATTTTTAATTGTAGTGTGTACAGTTATTTATAGTTGTATTGCAAGACATTATGAGGTAATTGGGTGCCTGGACACAGCAGCAGAATAGGAGCCTGGCTCATCCCTCGTGGCTGTGACTAGAGTGGTTTGGAGAGCAGCAGTGGAAAAGCTAAAGGCCCTGATGACAGAGCAACAAGAATATGGTTTGGACCACTTCATCAGGGTCAGTGGAGTTCACTGTCACTAAGTCCACTCTGGTTGCACCAACGTTGGCTGCAGAGCAGAAATTCTAGATGGCAATTTTCTGACATATACTGAAAGCACTTGTTGCCAAGTAGTGAGCAAATATTGGTAAGATGCTTTCCTCATCAGTCAACATAATTGCAGTAAAGACATAAAAATTATAATGTAATGCATAGTGCTCATTCTGCTAGCAAATAAAAGGCTACAAAAGCTGTACTTCATGTTTCAGGAAGCATATGTTGAAAGCATATGTATGTGTTTAAGACTTTCTGATATTTCCTGGGATCAAACTGAAAACTAGGTTAAACATAAAATGAGAGAATGCAAAAGCACAAAAGTGCATATCAACTTTCAAGGGATATGAAAAAAGCATTGCTGCTAACTTGGTTTTATATTAAATTATGAGTTGACATACACAGAAAAAAATACCTGTAAAACCTTTCAGGAGCATTGGGTGCATAGCCTGTTGGATCTGTTCAAACCAGTAAATTCTTCCCCTCTTCTCTCTTAGACTGTGCAGTTCCAGGGTCGGCTGAAGTTCCTCCACGGTCAGAAAAAGAAGTCAGGCTCTGGGGCTCTGATGCCTCCCCAGCTGGCTCTGTTCTGCATAGGTGTACCCCTCCTACTGCCCTCCATCACTGAGATGAAAATGAAGAACATGCTAATGCGTGGAAAGAGCAAGGGAGGAGGAGGAGGGATTATCTCTGCAATGGAGCATGGGTAAGAGGGAAAGAAACCACATACAACTTTAACTGAAGTTGACGGGATGATGTATCTCCACGCTGTGGCCTATGTCCTGTGTAAATCTACTGATTGATTTAATGGGGGTGCTATACTGTGATTAAAGGTCAAGCTTTTTAGCACAAACTTGAAGTCTCAGACACCACTGGTCCAAACCTGAGGTTTGATGCATGTTGGCATGTTGTTGTTATATGGCCTCTAGAGATTACACTGATTTGCCTGATGGGGGAGCTACAAATAAAGGTCAGAATTTTAAAACTTGAAAGGCCACAGTCACTACATCATCAGTGAAGTGTCACCGGTCAGCCCAGAGATGTCCTCATGAAAAGGGACGACATAAAAGCACATTAAAAACATTCTTAGTGAGTTCCTTGACTGGGATCCATGAGGCACGGACAAAACACATTCAAAACTTAGAGTGATGAAAAACTCCATGGGCTTCAGTCCTTGTGTGTGTTATTTACTCATTTTTGAGTTTATTCCTTATATTTAATTCCCCAGCAACAGCTTCATGAATACTCAAGCATTCACCCTGAGACCCAGTTACCAACACAAACATGAGACCTTTTCTCACCCAGCAGGCTCTGACACCAAACCAAACGAGTGCTGGACGCCTTACCTGTGGCCAATTAGGAGCAAATACTCAGCTTGGATAAGGGCCTCTGTGCTTCATGCATCATTAACAACTTTGGGAGGCTGAGAGGCCAAGTGTTGAGCTGTAGTGGGGGAGCAGAGCCCTACCACCCCCTCTGCTGTTCATTCCTTCACAGCATCATCCAGGGCAATATGCACAATGTTAGTTTCTTTATAAAAATATCAGTTAGGTTAGTGGCCATGAAGGCGATAGGGTCGAGTCCTCAGTATGAGAATACTGACAGCTGATTTGAAGGAAAAGTACTGCAGGTTAGCTAATATTTGCTTATATACTCCCACAGTATTGCATTATGCAGAGTGGTATTTCTGTTATTAGTAAAGACTATAGTAATTATAACTAAAAGTTTGAAATTTCCATTGTTCATAATAGGGAATATAAATGAAATACAGAGTGATAAATATGCATTTGTGAATAAATATAAACTAAGCTTGATCACCTCTGCAAAAGCTTCAGTCACGCTGTAGAAGGATATGGTTATGTTGTTTTTGAAATATTTTCTTACTGAAATAATCTCTATATTGCATGAAAAAATGTTGGCAGACACCAGTTATGGATTTCTCATTTCTAAAAAAGTTAATTAAACACTTATAATGTGCTTATTTTTCTGGAGGATGATTGTTCTGCCTATAAACTGGTGTTTGAGTGCTGGTCGTCATTGATCTCCATGCCTGGATGTTTACTCTGTTCTCAATTTTCCAATGAGATGAATCCCGGAAAAGATGAGTCACATTTGGAATGATTCTCTTATGAACTTAAGTGAACCAAAGCTAGATATTTGTGCTTTGAGTCATTCATCAATCAGTAGAAAAACATTCACATTGTGGATATTCCCATATGGATTTCTGAGTGGAGATCACCACCATATTTTTTGAACGTCCTCTGGGACTACAGAAGCTTCGTGTAATTTACACTGATTGATTTGTCTTTCTGATCCCTCTGTCCTCCCCACCCCCACTTTTCAACACTCTCTCACAGTGAGCGAGGGGAACACCTCCGGAGGCATTCCTTCAGTGGAGGGATGGGTGACGTTGCAGACCCTCTCCTCCTCTCCTGTCCCACTCCTGGCACTACCCAGCGAGGTCACCACACTCCATGGACCCCACTCTCCAAAGACAACCTCAAGTATCGCCCTGATGGTTACTACAACCAGGAGGAGCCCCTAAACTTCTGCAAGTCCTCCATGGCTTCCCATAAAGGTGTCAGCCCAGGCCTGGGCGTCGCCTGGCCTCTGCGACCGAACTCTGGGCCCCTGAGGGGGGGCCAGGGTGTTGGCTACATCCCCTCTAACCGCTTGAACAAGGCCGGCCAGTTCGGAAAACCATACCGCCTTTCCCCCAGCTGCCACAGCAACAGAGGTGGCGAGGTGTTTGTCTCCAAGCTCTACGGGAACGTCCAAATTCCCTCAGACCCAGATGCCTACTGCGTGGACCTGGTGAAGAGCGAGAATGGCTACGGAGAATGCTACGATGGCCATCTGATGCCCGAGATGCCTCCCATCAAGGTAGAGCACGACTCGGACTCTGAGAACGGCTGCGATGCCTACGGGCGACCCTGGGTTTGCCGCGACCCAGAGGCCATCGACCGTCGCTATAGTAACGGGGTATATGACCAGGGCTCAGGCCTCCATCTCAAATCAGAGGCAGAGTTTTATGACCCCCAGTACTCGCCCTGTCAACGAGGGAAAACAGGAATCAGCCCACCGTACAACAACAACAGCTATCAGAACTATGCAGTCAACAACGGCGGGAACACAAGCGGACGACTCTTAAAATGTGACAAAGACTTGGGCAACAACAATGACAACAGCCAGTTTAGCCCACAGAGACTCTCTCACTCAGACTCTCTATGCAGCAACCAAACGGTCAACCTCATGGACTCACACGTCTATCCACAGGACCCTCACAAGGCCTACATGCACCCGGACTACAACAAGCATGGCACTTATGAGTTCAAAGGTCACGGCCTGATCCACTCGATCAAGCGGGAGCCCATGGACTCCCCACCGTGGTCTGAGAGCGCCCACGACATAAACCAGTCAATGATGGTTGGTGCAAGGAACGTTATGCCATGCGTGATGAGCACAGGGCACCACAAGTCCAGTCCCTACATTTATATGCCGTAAGAGTAATTACTGCAAACTCATCAGCAGATAATTACCTGTCCCCAACAACCCTGCCCCCCCCCCCCACACACACACACACACACACACACACACACACACACACACACACCCTCACACACACAATCAGAAAGTACTTTGCTTTGCGCCACATGCACCAGCATACAAAAGGACAGTCTTTGATCACAATGATTCCCAGGATGTCAACATTTAACTGACTTCTTCTGTTTGATGAAGAGGTCACAAACAAGGCTCAGGTTCTAGTGTTAGTGTTGTGACAATCCAAAATAATAGTTTTAATCCAATTTATGGATAGATGATTTTGTTTTTAAAGAATACATTTTGTAGTTGGTCCCAGGCACTTTTGGACTTAGTGAAAATGAGACGAATTATGTCTAGAAACACAATTTGGTTTTGTTTTATGTGTTGTGTACACCTGGTTTTTGTGGGAGGAACAAAGATTTTGCTGTAAAAAAGACTTTTTTTTTTTAAACTTTGTTCACAGGAGATGATTTACACCTACTGCTGGGCTGGTCAAGGGAGGTGGCTGATTATGAGGGCGCACTTCAGTCAATTATAACAACTTAAAGGATAATCTGCCTTCATGGTGGTTTTACATGTTTTACTGCTTTTAGTATGAATCGCCTACATTTATCATTACTGCCTCCAGTGATGTATGAATGAAAACTGCTGGTTTCTATGCATTTTAGAATTGTATTAAATCAACTTGCAGAGACTCAAAACTTAATCGATTGCAGCAGAAAATTGTTTGGTCAATGTTACAAGATTGTCACAAGATAATACGTTTGCAACCAGAGTCTGCTTTGAAAACACACAGGACTGATATTTAATAAAGAGCAGCTACGGAAATGCAGTTTTTATTGTCTTTTAACAAGATCCCTGTTTACTCAATGTTTGTGTTCTCAAGAGAATAGCTCACAATGCAATGCTTTTGTCGGAGGACCCTTGAACACACCATTAAGGCCAGTTTTAGTGTATGCAATTAGTCAATGGAGCAAAACGTGTAAAACTGTTGTTAAAGCTTTAACTACATTCATTACATTTGTTTATTAAACTAGCTTAACAGCTTGATTAGAGACATTAGGCATCACGAGGGGCACAGTAAGCAGGGAAGTAGAATTATCATTCACCAGCATTGAATTGACACGAAGGCTCAGATTAGACCAGAATTGCCCTTTAAATAGCAGGATCTAAGACGAATGTGGACCTAAGAAAGATGCTCTGCACTAGTTAGACGACCATATTACTTATTAGTTGAAGTTTGGTCAGGACAAGGTAGAGGTGTTTGAATTGAAGGACAAAAAGGCACTCTATTGTTAAAAGGTTTGATGTTGATTCTTCTTTCAGCGCACACAATAATTTCATCATTTTAAGTCATGAAACTCCTGTTGAACGTACAAATAATATTAATTTATGTCATTTTATGTCAAAGCTAATGTTGTACAGTGTGGATTTTAGTGTTTATGGCGAGATCAGCATTTCTACTAGATACAGCCTCACTGCAGATACGACACATTTCCTTTGAAATGAATATACACTTCTTGTGTTGTCTTTACAGAGAAACATCAGACATTGTCTTCACAATCAGTATTTTTGCACAAATAAAAATGAAAAGCACCAAACTGATTCAATGTCAGAGTCTCAGTTCTGTGAAGCTACTATAGTAGTTTCTACGTTGCACTACTGGGAGTAGCTCAGTTGAAGTTCAGCCTAGCCAGACAAGTCTATGAGTCAACACGCACAACTGTACATGGTGTCACTGTTTTGTATCTGTCTTTTTCTCTTTGTGTGTGTTCATTTCAATAACTGTTTGATGACTCGTATTTATTGTAAGAGGCAAAAGTGCATAATTTAAAAACTACAGTTTTGAAGGCTTTTCTGTTTCACTAAGGTAAATAAATATGGCTTTTTTTTTTTTTCTTGCTTTCATTTTGATAATTGTTAAAAAAAAAAAGACTGTCATTCTTGTCTCATGGAGGAGGTAGCTGCAAGGTAGCGAACACAGTGTACATATGCAGTGTCTTCCAGTGTTTCTACATGTTTTTGCAAATGGGACTTATCTATTAAAAGACCTTTCTTTATATGTAAAATCTGGGTGAAGTGGTGTTCTTTTGCCAGTGAGTGAAAGCAAACAGCAACATATAGTGTGTGGCTTTGTGAGGAATTTATCTTGCGTAAAAAAACACTACAACTAATCCTACATTTGATACAGCAATTAGATCTAATACTGTATAAGATATTCTACTAATCTGACAGTTTCTCACTCACATATACTTTTTTCCTGAATGAAAAATGGCCACATTCTATTGTTCAGTTAACGTCCTTGTCTCTTTAGTAGTTTTTGAATTTTTCAAGTATACCAAATGCGGTCTCATCCTTAAGATTTGTGTCTTTATCAATTATAAATACTCAGCAGAACAGGATACAGAGTATCTCTAGCCACATTGCCTGTATGATTAATGTGCTGTAAAGCTGGCATGACAGCTCCTTCACACGATCTGGGAAACCCAACGCTCGTCTCTCACCGCTGTCTGGGACAAGCGCTGGAGCCAGGGGAATGTTGGTATCCACAGAGAGGACAAGAAAAGAGGCAGAGGACAAGGTGACAAAGAGATGTAACCTAAAAGCTGTCGTTAAATCCTGATCTTCAGTGTTCCCAGTAGAGCTGGACCCCTGCCTTACTAAGTAGTTGATTGTATTCTCTAGCATAGAAATAGTCCCAGAACAGCCAGTGTCATCTTCATCCAGGCTTCCTTCCACTGAAACCGTGGGGAAACATCACACAGTTTGGATTACAGTATTTTTTCTAACCCAGCACTGACAGAGAGAATCAGTAAATGACCACCCACCCTTTCCGTACATTATTGTGGCTCTGTGAGTTAATTAAGTGTCCAAAAAGGTCATTTTTTCTACACAGTAATAAAAAGAAATACTTTACGAATTGCATTTTGCCTCTCATAATAAAGCTCTTAATTGTGAATAGATCCGTTTGTATAGCTTTAGCATGATGTGCAAATGTTTTCCTTATCTAAAGTGTAGCTGGCCATCAGGAAGCCATCTTGTTTGCTTATATTATATGTAAATGAGATCAAAAGAAACGTCCACAGTCATGTGGTTGCACACACGAAAAATAAGTTCAGGAATAGAGCAAATATAGTGTGAAAACAGCGGGCAGCTAACAATTAAATAACACCACAGGAGTAACTACTGCTGGAATAGTGCTTTGTTGTGCAGAACTATTTGGTGGCTACATGCAAAACCACAGGTTATATGACACCCTGGGACTGGGATTTTTCTTTCTTTTTCATTTTGCTTTAATAAAAAGGAAACTGTAAAACTAAGAAACTAAATTCCTGAGGGTCACACGCATTCAAATCATTTCTCTTGGTGGCACAAAAGACACCAAGTGTAATATCAGGATCTTGTCGGTGTGGTTACATGGCTAGAAAGAGAGCCACAGAGAGACGATACGCCTGTTTTATAGGCATGACTGGAAGTGAGAAACTTTTATAGCGCATGTCCTGCTTACTATACTTAAGCAGGACATGCGCTATAAAAGTTTCTCACTCTCACAGCAAATGTACTTCACCTCTTGATCTTGCATGATTGTTACCTGCAGTGGGTCCCTCACTGGCTTGCTCTGCTTTGAAGGAACAAGCCTCTCCGACTGATTCCGCAGCTATCATCAGTCCTCGCTCTAATCCCTCCCAGAAGCTCGTGTTTGTTTCACCAGTCAGATTATATCTGACAGGATGCGCAAGGATCAGTTAGTGTGGGGATTTTACTTATTGGGATGATTGCGAGTGTGTATGTGCATTTGCACGCTTGTAAATTTAATTACCAGATAGACACAGCTTATATGAACAGACTACAAATGAAATTACAAGAAATCTTGTTATGATCTTTAATTCTCTTATATGAATAATTTGCACTATGTCATTTAAAGTATAGGTTCCATGACCAGCACTTCATTATAAGACAGGTTCATGGTACCACATTGATTAGGTAGTGTCACTTTTTTAAGAAGACTTTTGATTCGTTTTATCAGTATCTTCTACAACATCAGTATTATCCAAAGATCATCGATATTCTCAAAGCTAGTATTTCTCTATTTTAATCTACGCTGCCCATAAACCTTGTTAATGAAAAAAAACAGCATAATGTTGGTTCACTATGCAACAAGTTACACAAAGGCCATGTGTGTGTCAGCAATGATGCTTTATCCCCTCATGCAGACCCAGACAGAAGAACTGTGCTCTTCCTCTTGGTTTAAAACATGCTCTATCAAATCAAGGTCCAACTTCCTCCTCCAGTTGCAATGCTGAGATCAAACACTGCATTCAGTGAAGCTGAACATGTATTTCATTTTAACAGGGAGTTCCTACAAATTTTCCTTTTCATACAGAGTTTGCATACAGCACTGCAGGGCTGTGCTGTGGCAGGTTAGGTGAAACTGCCAGGAAATGAACGAGATTCATTACTTGGCAGTTGGCAAGGAGTAAGAAAATACAGTACGGGAGGAATAATAAAAGTTAAATGATGTTCATAACTCAATCTGATTCATACAGTAATAATCCATGAATAATCCACAGACAGCGCTGTAGAGTTTAATAACTCTGGCCCCAAAAAACACTCTGCAGAGCTGATATTTCTTCACAGAAACAAGCACATGAGCACTTTCTGTTTTTTACTATTTGTTAATTAGACCTGCACTCAAACTGTGGACTCTGATTCTTGAAAAGTATAAAGGAATAAACACCACTATGTGTTTCTGTGGCCCAACCGGAATAAAGCACACAATGAATGACATATGAAATCTCTCTTACACACAAACACACATACTTGTGTGCAGTATCTCTGTCACACGTTTCCCCGAAGGAGTACTTTGCTTTTGTCTCACTGTCGTTTCATGACCGATGATGTGACAATGGCGTGAGGGGGGTGGCTGGGTGGGTGGGTGGGGGTTGGATGAGGCTGACTTTAAATGTTTAATATTCGTCTGCGTGCACGCAACCTTCCATCACGCCATCTGTACGACACTTGTCCTGCACAGGGAGGAGAAAGAGGGTGAGAATGACAAAGGAAGAGACAGAGAGAGAGAGAGAGAGGTGGAGACTACAAAACCTAGAGGTGAGAAAAGAGAAGTTAGTTTGGGGAAAAGAGGTGAAAACAATGAAAAGAGAGCATCCAATCAAGAGAGAGGAGTGACCGCTTAGGGCAACTGTAGTGTAAGCAAAGTGTTTGATGCTTGTTGACAGCTGTATCTGTGAGGGGGAGACAGTGCATGTGTGTGTGCAAACCAAGACCTATAATCCTATACCATGCAAGCTTGCGTGACCGTTCATTCCCCACTCTTTGCTGCTCCGCACACCATTTGCCCTAATTGGTCACACCCACTCTGTGTCTTTCACACACACACACACACACACACACACACACACACACACACACACACTAATACACACTCATATAGGCAGATGCACCAATGCATACATAGACAAAACAATGTCCGCATCTCCTCTCCACATATCCCCCAGTGACAATGAGGAGAATCCTTGAGGGTATGTCACAGGCACGCATGCACATACACAAATGCACGCACATTATCATGCACTTATACACACACCCTACTAAGCATATGGAAGACAGTCACGCAATCCCCCCGCCCACAGCTCACAACAACCTTGCCACTTTTTGCTTCCTGACAACAATTAGCTAATGGACAATAAACAGCATCTTGCCTTATGCTTACTGTCTTTAACTGTGGCCTCTGAAACAGTGCTTTCCAACCTTTTCTGTCGGTTTTTCAACTTTTAACTAATAATTTCAACCAATAATAATTACTTTTAGGTAACTGTTCTCTTCCATCTTTCAAGCGCTCTCAGGCGCTACATACTCAGGTGTTACAACTGACTTCAGTACTCAGACACTGATTATTAAATAAAATAATAAGAAATACTATCAAATAGCCTATTGATTAGAACATGTGGGTATTAAGTGTGAGTTCTATTTAGTCAGAGAGGTCAAACTACTCCACAGCTCCTCTGGCAACCAACTGCAGAGATCAGTCGTAATATCCCCGGTTGGGAGTGACTGATATGAAAAAAAAGATGAAAGGAAGGAGCTGAAGAAGAAGAATTCATAGCAATTTTTTCAGTTCTAGGGATTTAAAAATAAACTGCTGAATGTGATGGTATTCAGTGGGATGCAGTGTTAAAATGAAATGATTTATGTATGTGCCCAGGGGCGACTAGCCAGTTGAAAGGTTACTGAGTGCAGCCTGGTGATTCATAAACTAGATATGCAGGCCGCAGCTGACCGTGAGTCATGCACACATGCACTCACATATGCAACATACAAGCAAGCAAGCTGTTTTACTCAGACAGACACACAAAGTGCCTCACAAAAAGCCACTAATTCAACCCCAATGGTAAGCATCTCAAGTTTACTGCACGAGCGCATGCATCCACACGTACGTACATTATTATCATGTACTCCCACAATCAATCTCATGGGAAGGGGCCAGCAAACATGCTCAGAACATACAGGACTAAAGGGAATGCTCCAATAATTTCCATGTGAGATTAGAACGAGAGTAGAGTGAGATTAGGGAACCTCTGCCAGCACTGTTTGTATTGGGTTGTGTTCATGCTCTAGTTGACTGATTAATCTGTGGGGGTTACGTGAGGATAGACGCTAAGACTGTGTACTGCTGGTGAATGCTTCTACCTACTGGTCACAGATTGGCACTGCAGCTGGGAACGAGTCGTGATTTTTCTTTATAGTAAATCACACCTCAATATCCTGGTCTGTAATCACATGGTTAAATAGTTCCAAATACATTACATTTCATGGAGTAGTCCTACACACGCCAATGAAGACAACGAGTTGTGTTCATTATTGAACCACAGTGATGAGTTACAAATGCATAAAAACAGTAAACAGTAAAAGTTCATCCAAATTCTAGCAGTAAAAAAAAAAATGTCTGTTACCCACAAGTTCTCTTTTGCCCAATTGCCAACATTTTCTTCCCTTTTACTCATCACTCAAACCTGCAATGTGTATCAGTAAACACAAATCAGTAACACAGATGTTAATACATCTATTTATGTCCAATCTGAGTGATGAAAGCCGAACCCTACATAAAAATGAGACGCACACATGATCTGACCATTTGTCTGTGGAATGATAAAGAGCTTCTCGTCCTCAACATGTGACAATGCCAAACTAAACTCTGGAGGGTGTCTTAAATATTTTGCTCCAGAGCTGTTTATCGTGGTTGTTAAAACTGTTTGGAGTCTGTGTGATCTCTGATGTACAGCAGGTATTTTGCTCTCGACGGCAAATGGGCGAATGGAAAACATCTGTGTGCAGCGGTCACAGGTGGAGCAAACATCAAGGTTTCCACCAAGTGAAAGCAGCGCAACAGCGGTTCTCTGCCCTAAGTGAGACATTTATGTGGATTTAGGTCTTTTTGGTCTGCAGAGGAAAGAATTTAAATCGATGGGTTTGACTCAGAATAAGTAAAGAGAACTGTGGCTTTGTCACACAGAAAAAAAATGGTATCCATTTAGGTTACATGAAAGTGTAATTAGAAGCGACGAGACTGTGATTTAACAAAATACAACCTTTATTCTTAACGTGCATCTTCAGTTTACATGACTGAATGTCATTCGGCCTTAAGTCTCTGAGGAGTTTGTGCTGGCCTGTAATGGGCTATAATCTGAATCAAGATGGAGGAGTTGACGATCAAGAAGAGCAATCCAGCAAGCCAGATCAACAGGAAAGTGTTGTAGCCTTCAAATTCCAGGAAGTAGGCTGGGCCCAACCAGATAGCCTGACAGTGGAGACACAATATCATAGTTTCTTCATACTGAGATCAGTTTTAGTGTTCAGTTAGTCTTCTGTTTTAATGCTGTGAATTTAAGAATCTATATGTCTTTTATTAACAAGGTGCATATCTAAGTCACATTTACTTTCAACTTAAAATGTGATCAGTTGAATTACCTGTCCAGCAAACCAGAGGAGCAGCAGCCCCACTCCCTGCTTTAGTGACAGACTCAGGTGAGGGATGACCAGAGGAAGAAGACACAGGTACCACAGAAAGTACTACAAAAGGATATCAAGCAAGACTGTTAAAGTTATGTGAAGAGTGTGAGGTAAGGTTTTTTTGTTTACCGCCACTTGTTACTGGTGCCTGCATGAATATGATTCAAGTCACCGCACGTGCCTATCAGGCTGCAAATGGCTCAGACCCACCCTATATCCAGGACATTGTCAAACCATATACCCCAAGCCCATCCACTATGCTTTGCTACGACTGCGTCGCAGCAACTGCTCAATAAAATCCAGACCGTTTACTGTCCTGGGCCAACAATGGTGGAATGACTCCCCGCTGACATCAGGACAGCAGAAACCCTCCTCATCTTCCGTCGCAGACTGAAAACACATCTGTTCGGACTACACCTTGGCCGACGAAAGGGAAAAGACTCCTTCTCCCTCTCTTCTTCTAAACAAATTTGAAGCAGTTAACCTCATTTCATGAATTTGATGTACTTTCATGATTCTTCCAACTTTTGGTTTATGTCCACACGGTTAAATAGACTTATTGTGCATCGCTTTGGATAAATACATCAGCTAAATAAATGCACTTACTCAAATGTTACTTTTTCCACAAGGAACACTAAGAAGTAACACAAATGACCCTGTAATGTCAAACTGAAATATTATGTAAAAGCAGAAAAAAATATGGGAATTCACTTCTTTTGTTTACATTCTGCAGTCTGGACTTCTTCAGATTGATATATATATAGTTGTGCAAAACTAATCTACAAAAATACAATATCTCTTCTCTACTGGGTCCAGCTCAATCCTGAGGAGTTAAAGATGGCTGCTAAAGACTACAGACAATACATTGTCTGATCTCTTCTCAGACTCTGTTAGTGGATGGTGCTTTATGTACCTGTGAAGTGCAGACTTTGTTGAACGAGACAAAGATGGCGGTGTGCAGGAAACAGCAGAAGACCAGGTCAGAGTGAAAGGCCCACGATGCTACCAACAGCAGCACGAGCTGTGGAAGGAATGCTGCCAGGCCAAGCCACTGGCTCCACCTGCTGTCTGCACCAACAAAAGACAAAAGAATCTTAGCAGGCTTAGAAAGCTGCATCACTTCCTGCAAGTTTACACTCCCTGATGACGCAGAGGACGGGTGGGGTTGAACGGGTGAATACCTGCGGTGAGGTAGAGCATGTAGAAGTACGGAGAGAAATTGTGTCTGATGTCCCTTCTGGTCAGATGGTACAAGTAGGTCTCGTGAAGGAACTCCCAACCATACCTGAAAATACAGGGGGAGTCACATGATTTGAGCATTTCCATTCAAAGTTATTACAAGTTAGCATATTTCTTAAGATAAGATAATGATATGGAGAGGTTATTATGTCGTCAGATTAAAAGCACTTAAATTAAATTCAATCATCTGGCTCCATCAGAGGAGTTTTAACATATCTCAAATAGCCAGACTAACAAAGCACTTGTACTTGATTACTTGGACTTTATTCTAAAAATCATCTTCAAAGTAACATTTGGACTTTGTTACTTTCAGCTGAATAATTAAAGATCTCTGGGTCTTTCCACGTGAACAGAACCAGGACATGTCTGCATTTAGGAGAAATCTGACTTTCTTGCACAAGATTAGCTAGGAAAATGTACATACTAACGACATAATATTTGCATAATATTTGCTATGCAGAGTCAAAACTCGCATGCATTGAAAACCTTTTACTGTATGTTTGCGTGTCATTTCTTTGTTCACCTCACATGTAATAGAAAAGTGCTGTGAGCATGCAGAAAACTCCTCCGGCCACACTTGCAAAGAGGAACAGCTCTTGGTTGAAGAAGCTTTCCATAAAACCAATGAACCTCCTCCACCTCCAGCTCCACCCCTTTTCGTCCTCCTCTGATCTGGTGCGTGGTTTGCGCAGGCTCAGAGCGATGGGCAGAGCATATGTAACGGGGTAGATCTTCATATGGACAGACAGACCATAAAGTATGGCTGCCCACGTCAGATGACGGGCTAAATGACAAAGAATTTAAAAAAAAAAAGTATAAGAGCTAGAGCTAAAATCTGACGATACAGACCTTTGTGAAGCTCCACACACACCCCTTACCTTCCATACAGAGTAATGTCCCGAGCACCAGGGCTGCCAGGATTGACTCAGCATTCCCTCGACTGGATACTCCCATGGGCAGTGGGTTGAGGAGCCACAGAGAACAAACACGGCGTGCAGTCTGAACATAAATCCCCCCCCAAAACACAACTTTACCTGCACTGTGCATCTCCAAGAAGCCTGATTTCTGGTCAACAAGGATCAGATTGATAAAAAGCTTTCTGAAAACATACCTCCGAGCCCAGACCTCTCAGACGGAGAATTTTGTAGATAAGCAGTCCTGACAGCACATCACACAAAATGAAGAGGATCTTCCCGAATACCAAGCTGAGATAGATGTTAGGGGTGAGCAGCCACGCCAGGAGAGGAGTGTAGCGGTAGGTTGATCTGTTGTATGGGGACTCCGCCTGTGCAAAGGGTTCCCACATTAAATTGATGCAGTAGAGAAGAACAGTATTAACAGCAAAGTGAGCCATGTACTTATATACTGATTAAATATTCTGTATGTAAAATCTTAAAAGAAAACTAGTTACTATAGTTGATTATTACATCTTGAGGAGGAAAAACTAATACTTTCCTTCTTAAACAAAATGTGTAAGTTTGAGTAAAAGTGGCATAGCATAGTGTTAATATTATACTGCAGGGCAAAATAATCAAATAATGTACAAGTGGATACCTGAAAACATGCCTATAGGTTAGTACCTTTTCACAGTTGACCCTGCAGTATATTAGCTTATCTGGCTGCTGTTACCTCAGTTATGAATCTTGCAGCATCTGTGAACACATGGTAGTCAATGTCGGTGTACTTCACCACCATAGTTCTGTCCTGGTAGTCTCCGTAAGCCACCAGGGCCAGTCTTATAGCCAAGGAAGCCGTGAACAGGACCTGTTTTCCCATGAGCTTGGTTATTAGCTTGTCCATCACCAACCCAGCAGGGGAAGCCAGATTAGCCAGCAGCACTGGGAGCTACTCTGTCGTCTTTGAGCTGGAACACGTTAGCCAAACTGTTCTTTTCTCCGCGGACATCTCAGTTAGCCTTCAGCATACAGATATCTCTAGTTACCGTCATGTTTTGTTAATAAGAGATTCATTTTTCAATCACCATACTTCAAACTTGACAACTAGGAAGTTACCCGGAAGTGCCGTGCCTAACATTTTCTTCTTCTTCTTCTTTTTCCTGGACGCCTACTTAGTAGAATTTACCAATGTGGAGATGCATTAGCGCCACCTACTGTGCTGGAGTAGACAGCAAAATCTGTTACGGGGCGATTCTGCACTGATCCTGTGAATTTAATCCCTTTAAACACATCAGTTAGATTATTATTAGACCTTCGTGCCTGCAACAGCAAATCCTGTTTGCTTTCTTTTAAGAATATGTATTACTCTTCGGCACACAGGGAAGACAAGCTGGTAGAAATAGGACGATAAAAGTAGTTACTCTGATACACTTATTCTCCCACATTTAGGGTTATGGTTATTGATCAGCACATATGGTTACGCTATGGTTAGTTTAGATTAATCATTAACAGAAAGCACTACTTTGTTAAAGACTCCTCAAAGATAGCCAGTGCAGTATTAACACTTACAGGATGAATGATGGAACTGCAGGTAATCTATCTAATCACACGTGACTGAAATGAACCTGAGAAAATGTTTTAGAAAAAAAACAAACAATATTTGCGAAGCACACACTTTTATTCTATGCGTAAAGAGCAAACACATACATAAAAATGATCTCATTGCCAGTTGCCACCTTCACGTAAGCCCCTGTTCTTTGGAGTCAATATTATCTATTATGCAATGCATAATGATAAAACTGTGTTTTGCTTAATTAGAATTCTAGTTATCCCCAAGGACATATCTACAGTATACAACAATGTGATTTCATCACATTATTCTCTTTGGTCAACTGAATAGATTAAATGCTGCAATTTCATGATCTGTAGAAAACGTGCAGAGAATCGAGCAACCGTTATATGTTCATATGGCGTTAAAGTGTAGCTGTAAGGCATAGCAGACATTGTGATAAAGGCAAATTCTTTCAAAGGGTGTAAGGCATAAGATAGGATAAACTAGACTTTAATGGTGTAGATAAACTAGGGTAGGGAGTGAGGGTGCAGCAAATAGGGCCGTACATTCATTACAGACAAAAAGTAAACCAGATCCTAAGGATGAGATTAGGGGCCAAAGATAAACAGCGCAATGTTCAGTAAGACACAGGATCAGTCATTAAGAATCACTCATGTAAGAAGTAAGGAGCCACAGTTTAGAAAATGAAATACCACAGTTTTTACTTATCATTCTAGCGCTCAAAGTATAGGACGGGAACTCAGGGTGTGATTATTAGCTATCAGCTATAGGAAGCTCTAGAGAAGTGAGTCACAGCTTCCAGTAATACCAAATAACATTCTATACTGTTGCAATAGTAGATGTATTGTAACTCCTCTTCCAGACAAGAAGCACAGCTCCAAATGATGTAGAGCTCACTCGGGGGAGCAGTACCGCCCGGCAAAGAGAATGCTCATGGAAGCGTTATGTCGGATGAAGAAGAGGAAGGGGTGGTCTGCGATGAAGGTGGCTGGACGCAGGGCACAGCGCAGCATCATGACAGCAGCGGTGGAAGCAGCAGCCTCGGTTCCCTCCTCGTTGACCTCCACGAAAGCCTTGTGGACGACTTTTGACAGCACCAGGTCGTTGGCCGGAGACATGCCTGTCACAAAAGAATATGTCAAATAAATATAATAGCGTGGAGCAAATTTGTGAGAGCTGCCACGACAACGTGTTGCTCCTTTGAACTGAAAGGAGCCGGTACAGGTTTTGGATGCCTGTTCTTTAAAGGATTCTGAATATACATGGTATGGTCCAGGCTCATGTCCTACCAGAGAAGTCACTCATTGCTATGTCGAAGGCATCCACCATGCCCATGCTGACCAGGACATTCTTCATGTCGTACTTCTCCTCCATCTTGAACCGAGGCAGCCCCACCTGGACCTCAATGTCATCCATCATGTCCGGACGAGTCCACTCCACAAAGTTCTCATAGGTGAGCTCCTTCTCCAGCTAGGGGTGAACACGAAACCACTTTTTTTAGTTAGTCAGTGTCTCGCAGGTGTCTTTATGTGTTAAAGTGCAAGTTTGCGTGCCTCCTACCATCTTTAGACCAGTTGGACCGTTCTCCATATCATTGGGTAGAAAGATGAGCATGCTGAGCTCCTTCCCTTTGTAAGGCATCTCTAGGATCTGTACAACAGAGGGTTTCAAGCTTTACAGCAAATATATGCACTGGTTTGCCAACTGTAGTGAGGTCGCTCAACAAACACTTGTAGGTAGTCAGTTAAAGCCTGAATCATAAACAAAATCTCATCAATTTTTCTATGAATCATGGTCAATTATCATACCACGGAAATCTCACCAAGTCCAACTTAACCTCATTAACAAAGGGAATAAATGATTATTCAGTTGTTGCATGATCAGTTAGCAGTCGGCTGATGGATAGACATGCTGTGTTAACCGGTTCATTCACTGAATTGCGTGGTTACCTGGCAGTTGGCTTCAGGGATGTAGGTTAAGGGGAACTTAGTTTTCTGATACATCATCTTTACTGGCTTTGTGTCTGTCTGAAAACAGCAAAACAGGAAAATACATAAGCTTAAAGAGAATTTAGCACCAGCTGTACACATCTCCGCATTGCATAAGTGCAGAAGGAGAGGTGTATGGCAACACATCATGGCGTAATCAGTGGGGAAACGCGTGGCAGAGCAGCAATATACTGTTTTTCATCCTACTATTAAATTACACTTGAACACACTCTACAGGATATTAAAACTGTATTAAGCTACAGTATATTTTGGATGTTACCATTAATTAAAATGACTTCTTTGATAAAAAAAAAAAAAAGAACTGAAATAAATAAGAGGCTTTTGAAGGAAGTTGAATGTTTTCTCAAAAGCTAGGAGGATTTCATAAAGGTCATGGCACCAAACCAGGGTTTAGTCATATGGCTAAACATCAGTGTAAGCTGGACACTCACCACATGGTGAGTAAGAATGCTCTAATGGGATGGCCACGCTGCTCTAAGCCCTCTAGTAGTTAACAAGCTAACAAGATAACTGTAAAAACTTGAAATGTCGACACAACATCAAGGCTTGCTGTCGCCTACTGGTTAAAAATCACTTTTTATTACTCTGAGGAAAGTCCACTGTCTGAACATGTTTTACTGTGGTGAACCATTTGTCAATGAATGGAGCAATATCTAATCATATCAGTGGAACCACAACATATGTGTGTCTACAGACTCAAACTCTGCACTTACTTAAGCAACAAACGATTTTCTTGCAGCCACCATGTGATCTGAGTAAAGGCGTCTTCAGCAACAACTGCATAAATCCCTTTTTCCGTTGAGCATAGCAACCCATGATTAACGCTCAAATGTTGAGAGTCATTGTGAAATGGTTCCTCCTAGTCTTGACTAACATGCAATGGAAAAATGTCAGACAAATGACCTTTAAATAAGCACATTTTATATAGCTATTTTACCCTCTTTTGTCCCTGATTTCCATCCTCTCCTCTGGTCCCCTGCCACGGCCCTGATGTAAAAACTGTATTCATTCACCATTTACCCCTCAAACTTTCAATGAAGAAGTCAGAATTAGTGTCCATGGCCTGGCTTGTATATGCTACCATGCAGTACAGTTTTAATATATATCATATTTCCTGACTTTATCTGATGATTGTCATTAGTGTTCGTCCAGTGAGTGTTTTCTTTGACCAGTGTTACCTTGCTGACTCTAAACGGAGCATCCCTTGTGGCATTCTCCTTAAACTGCTTATTCCAGTTGCCTTTGAAGTAGATGGCATTGACCAACACCAGTTTGGTCATTTCGTTCACCACGCCCTGGGCCAGCACATCCTTAATTTTACCTGATAAATAAAATACACATATGCAATGCCATGTCACAAAGTGTGTCTGAAGTGCCCAAAGTGTTGGCGAGTCAAAGAGTCAAATCCTACACGCAGGTCGATAAACATACTGATGCGTGTGCATGTTAGTGTGTGATGATCCACCTTTTGTCTGGCTCTCCACCCAGGTGTTGATGTTGAGCCTGGCCGCCTCTGAGCCTGTTTGGAAATCCACAGCCTCCAACTCTGCACTGTAGTGCTTCTTTGTTTCTCCCAAGAAATCCTGGAACCACCGACAACACGTTAACTGATTCTGATCGCATCCGCTGTTTTACTTGCTTGAATACTGGTCTGATGTCCACTCCCTTATTCACCAGTTTGCAGATTCCTGTCTTCATTCACTTGTGCCAAACAGTATGTAAACAAAACCACACCTCCTCCTCAAGATGTATACACACATTCTGACATACTCACACACACACACACACACACACCTCAACAAACTGGTAGGACTGCTCCCCGTAAAGTCTGTTGGCGACACTGAGGGCATACTGAGCGTCAGGCTTGTTGAGCTCGTTCAGCAGTTTGGCAAAGCTGACGTGGACTTCATCCTGACAATCTTTGGTCTTCAGGCACTGTGGAAAAAGTAGAGAAGTGTTACGGAGATGGGCTTAGCAAGTGACAGAACAGTCTGCTGTGAACAGTCCATTAGAGTGGCCATCTTGCCTTTTAAGAGATGAGACTATAGATAAAATAAACGAGGAAACAAAAACTGAAAATATCAGAATTACTTTAATAGTCCCCAGGGGGAAATTGCTTATACAATATGCAAACTACATTAGCGTAGAACCTATTGTAACACAGATAGGTTGGGACATAATGACCTACTGGGAAGACGTGAATGAATTGGACTTCCTCAACTAATGTTGTATCTGAGAACACCTAAATCACCATGGCATTGTTACTGCACAACATCCCAACACAGACTCAAAATTAGAGGGGACACTTAAACACCTTTAAAGAACCCATAGAAATGCCGGCCCAAGCTTTCACAAGCCTTTCCAGAAACAGTCAAATGAGGACATGCACCATCCTTCCGCCATGTTGTTATTTTCATGGTTATCTTCAATAATATGTCCATCCTTTTAAATAAGAATTCAAGATGCATCCAAATCAGCAAGACATAACCCACTATCTTCCATGGTCAGTCTTAATGACATTTGTTTAAGTGTGTGTGTGTGTTATACTGATACTGACAATAGAGACAAGTGACAAGAAGAGACAAGAGATACAAAGCACACCAGGAAGCAGCTATAAAAAGAAAAGACAGGGCTTCGTTCATGTGTATTATTGATAACAATGGTGGTTGGAGCTGTTTAGCACACTAAACCTTCAGCAAACAGCACATAACTAAGGCTGCTCCTGTTTTTTTTTTTTTTTTTTTTAAATTCTGTTCAAGACCAGCAAGCAAAGAGGAGGGAAAACAATTCTCTCTGGATCTTTGTCTCCAAGAATCCCCTCACCAGATGACACCACCCAGAGAGTTAGTAAAACACCCTCAGTTAGTTTATCACTCCTGAACTGGTGACTTTGTTACCGCTTTGAGCAAATGCGCTGGCAATGTGACCTGGACCTGCTGCTGCATCTGCTGTGCTCCAGCACGCCGCGGCTTCTCTGCCTTGGTGAAGCAGAGGACCTAGGGGTGCAGTTGGTTAAGTTAGATGATCCTGTGCGTCTGCTTGTGTGCAGGAAGTCATAAAATCATCCTGGCAGTCAAGCGTAGGTTAAGTTGTATCCCGCAGGCTAAAAGTTGCCACCAATACATTTTTATTGGTTTTCATCGTGAGCCGCTCAGGTTCTTGTTAATTCGGATGTCATTGCTGACCCACAGATTGCTTATTCACATCGATGGACTACGGTATTTGTAGAGTAATTGTGAGCAGCTGGCTAATAAACATATCGCAAGAAACAAGTTTGCGCAACTGGACTTTCTGGTAACCAGCTGCTAAAAAATTCTCACAGGGGTCTCATATTACAGTCACCCCATTCAAGCGTGCACAATCACACACCCACTCCTCTCTTACTCACTGTGGCTGGGTGTGTCCCTCTTACTGTGTCTCATAACTTGTACTGCACCTTTCTCACCTTCTGGAACGAAGCATGCTTTTACATCCAAGACACAATTCATTCAAGACAGATTATATCACAGCTCCTTGCTTTGAACAGTGAACTCTCTCATGAAAGGCATGGCATGACGCTGTATGTGTAACAGCAGCGGTCAGGTAATGATAGGGATTGTTTCCGATGAAAAATGGTGGATTTAGGGTGAAGCCCTGCCTCTCCACATACTCATCCATCCACCAGCCTGACTTATGCGGGTGTGGCTTTGCTTTAGCACTCAGTCAGAAAAATGAAACTTGTTCTGTTTTAACTTAGCTGTTAACTTCCACCTACATTCCAACTACCTACAGAGCGCCAAAACTGAGGAGTGATTTCACTGAAGACTCTCTAATCTTAATATTGATGTCTGACTCTTATTCTAGCAATAGATTTCTAAATCTCATTGGCTCTGCTCGCTTTAAGATGAAGTACCTCCTGAAAAATCAGAGGGGAATTTATTCTCTTTATGGAGTAAAAGTATAAATCAGCCCCTTATTCCATTTAACAAAATATATCACTGTATATTTTCAGGTTACAAAGCATAAACAAGGCTTTAAAACTGCTTTTTCTTCAGAATACTCATTTGTGACAGTTAGGCAGCCAGACCAGTGGACGTGTTTGCACATAATGGGAACAGATAAGGTGTTCAGATGATTTTCCCTGGAAAAATTTACTGCCTTTACATTTCCATGTTGTGTGTCACGTTCCTATAGCAACGTAACACAGCAGCCTCCATAAAACTGAGTCTGAACAGATCAGGTCTTTGTCGATCTTGCTGACACAGAGAGAAAAACTGAATGAATGAATGGATCGCAGGTTTTGTGATTCACCCTGCCCTTCTTTCCTAACCCACTATCTTTAGTTTTGCTTGGCATTAATTCAAAGAGGTGCTGGTGCAGAGGACACATTTTGTGGTGATGTTTTAATGAAGTGCATTTTATAGTAGGACCTTGCATCACTTTAGCCACCAGACAGACAATATAGCAATAATACAGTTTTATTTTTAAAAAAAATGTAAGATTGAGTCACAACGTTAAGCTGAACCAGGTGCACCACCCTGCAATGTAAATAAGTTACTTCTTGTGCGTGTGTGTGTGTATCATACCTCTGACATCTGTGCAGCTGTGTTGCCGCTGGCCCCCAGCATCACCATAGCCAGGGCCGAAGAGATGCTGAAAGGCGAGTAGAAGACATTTGCTGTCTGGTCGTTATCACACAAGTTTTTGAGCAAAGCCAGAGCGAAGCTGGTGTTGGCCTTGGAGAGAGGTGCTGGTGATGCCATTGTTTCTACAAGAAAAAGAAAGCAGAGCATCAATTATTATATTTATAAACTTAAAATAATGCTTTTAATTCTTTACCTCTGTGAGTTCATTAGTTTTTCCTTGCCATTGTTGCCTGATGTTTGCTTATGTGGAGATTCTTGAATACTTAAGTTTTGAATTCTTTGAATTGTCAGGTCTCTCTTGAGTAAAGAGTTTAATCTTGACCTGCTCCTTTGAGGAAAGTGTCTTGAGATAACATTTGTTATGAAGTGGCGCTATATGACATGTAAAGATTGAGTGATTGATGTGTAATCTCGACATCACTGAAAATGACGGCACGCCTTTAATGATTCCTCGAGATTTAAATAAAGGCTGAATGAATGAATTATTCAGTTACTTTACAATTACACTGACTGCATCTGAATATCAATACCTGATAGATGATATATTAAGACAATGTCTTTAGAATAGCAAGCTTTACATGGACCAAGCAGGTTTCCTTCAGTATAATCTTCTGTACAATTGATTTACCTAGTCTTATTTTATTAGTAATAACACAGTAGTGGTTGTTATAAGTCATTTAGGATTTTATTGAAAATATACTGCATCAGTGGTGTGTATGCAAATTTACAAAACAGCATACCTTCAAGAAAGTATTAAAAGGTCCAGATTTTTAAATCATATGTAGTAGAAAAATCAACTTGCATTGTTTTTAGAATTGCCATTACTAACATTTAGATAAACTAGGTTATATTCTGTACATAGAGCTAGGACTGGCTCAACGACTGTCAAACTGAGGCTTTCTACCTGTCACATAACACCTGTCTGGTTTAACCTGTCCGGTAAAATTGATCAGAAAGTCAATCAGCTTCTGGCCTGGATCAAATTACTTCTGTCGAACCAAATATATAGAAATAAATAACCAAAGCTCACTGGTACAAACTGAACGAGACTTACATAAAGAGACTTTTCTTGTGTTCTTCAAGTGATCAGGAGTCTTTCTGTCACAGGAAGACTTCTGCTGCAAGCATCAGTTTTATTATTGACAGACCGACCCGCCCCGAAAACCCTGTCAAATCAGCTTCCGCATTCTCGTACGTCATTTTACGGAAGCCCGAACGGAAAAAACGTGCTTTTTACTCGCTTGATTTAATTACGCTTCTAAAAACAATTTATTATTACTCTATTAATAAACACAGGGGTTGGCTTTGTGGCATGACGCCAATCAGCTTTGGTGTCAAAATGACTAGAACATCATATTTCTAGGTAGTTTTATTTTACTGCTTTTATGCTACTACAGACTTAAAGGAAACTAATCCTTCTGTAAACTTTGCATCTCTGTCCTATAGTAGCATATAATATAATAAACACCTAAAACACTGATTTAAACACTGTAAACTATAACATTCTCATAATGAAAACTACATACTGTGTTAACAGTATGTTGAGAAACAATACAGCTGAAATATGCAGATTTTAGCTTCACTGTCAGAAACTTATTGTGGAAGTGACAGTAAACAACTGGCAGCAACCTGCTGTTAAAGAAGTACTTTTACTGTGTTTTTATTTACAGTAACAATAATGTAACTGTAAAATAAAGTACAGTAATTACTATGTTACTGTATTTTTGGTTACATGGGTAGTGTAACTATTAAAACACAGTCATTTCTGATAGCTGTATTTTTTATTATGTGTCAATTGTAGAATAAATAACAGTAATTACTGTATTGTGTTTTTAGTTACAGTAATAGTGTTGTAATTGTAGAATAGAAACCTTGATACTGTGCTTTTAAATTACAGTCTCAGTGTTGTAACTGTTAAATAAAACCCTTTCTTTGATATAGTATACAGCACTTTTTGCCAGGCTGGTAATGCACAGTTTATTATAATAAGATAAGATAAGATAAGATATTCCTTTATTTATCCCACAATGGGGAAATTTCAAGTCAGCAGCAGTTCTGATTCACACATACAAGATACAGTTCACACATACAAAGAAAGGGAATAAAAAATGTAAAATATATATATGTTTACATGTACAGTATATACAAAAAATAATGTATGGTGAAAGAATGAAAGAATGAGGTGATAGAAAGGCTATTGCACATGGGGAAAATATAAATATATAAATATATAAATATATATGAAATATTGCACTTGTTCCTTTTTCTTGGTCTTTGGTCTACTGGGAGCAGATTTGGTTGTAAAGTCTGATGGCAGCAGGGAGGAAGGACCTGCGATGCCTTTCTTTGGAGCATCGTGGGTGACGAAGCCTGTCACTGATGGAGCTTTCCAGGGCTCTTACAGTCTCATGTAGGGGGTGGGAGACATTGTCCATGATTGATGACAGCTTCGCTACCATCCTCCTGTCACCCACCACCTCCACAGGATCGAGGCTGCAGCCCAGGACAGAGCTGGCTTTGTCCACCAGTTTGTTCAGTTTCTTCCTCTCTGCTGCCGTGATGCTGCTGCTCCAGCAGACCACACCGTAGAAGATGGCTGATGCCACCACAGAGTCATAGAAAGTCCTCAGGAGGCCCTCCGCCACTCCGAAAGACCTCAGTCTACGCAGCAGGTGGAGTCTGCTTTGGCCTTTCTTGAAGAGTGCCTGAGTATTAACAGTCCAGTCCAGCTTCTTGTTGAGGTGAACACCCAGGTACTTGTAAGAGTCCACAATCTCTACGTCCGTTCCCTGGATGTTCACCGGAGAGGGAGGGTCTTTGTAATAATCACTGCATCAACAATAACTGCAGAGAGAAAGCAAATAATATATTTTTAGACATTTATTCTTGAATGTGGAAAGGTTGCAAGCATGACATTTTTCTGGTGCTCAATGGATGAGCATACTACGGCTACTACAAACATAATACATTATACAGCTGCACCTCCTCTCTTCTTGATCCTTAAGTGAGGGGATCATTGCCTCACACACACAAGGAAAAGGATATAAAACAATAGCAAAAGCACTGAATGTTCCTACAGACACTGTTGGAAGCATAGTTCACAAGTTCAGTGCTAAAGGAACATTGGCTGCACTACCTGGACGTGGCAGAAAGAGGAAGCTATCAGCGGGGGATTCTGTTGTGTGGAGCGATTACACAAAACTGGAACTTTCCAGGTCTATGGATCAGTGGTATGTCTGGAGGAGGAAGAATGAGGCAGACGCTGAAAAGAGCACCCCGCCTACAGTGAACCTATATGACCTATATACAGCCCAATCCATCATATGCTCATCTATAACTAATTAAGATAATATTCTGAATATCACTCTAGGTTTATTTGACATAGGATACCTCAGGTCATTAACATTTTGGACACTAATTTGATTACAAAAATTAATTTCAGGTGTAATTTAATTTAAATGCGTTCAACATTAATGCACACAAGTACTGAAATAAGTAAAGCTGATTAGGTAAGCACAAGGGCACGGTTAAGGTGAATGCATGCAAAGAAAAGTAAAAGCATTCGCTATGCACCACAGCCCTGTGCTAATATAACTGTGACATGGATACAATTACAGTTTATGCACACAACACCTTTAGCTTGGTAGTTTTGATGTCAATAAACATAAAAAAAAAAACATGTAGAAGAATATTAAAATACTACTAAGCAGACAAGATTGTCAAAAATTGTCTAAAAGAACGAACAATGAAGGCTAAAGTACAATAAACTGATTTAAAATTGATCAAATCAGTATAATAAGACAAAGGCAGCAACAGCTGAGTGAGTCAGCCAATAATAACAGTCCTGCTGACTGAACTCTGGGGCGTCATGTTCATGCTACATAATGATTAACATTTAATGAATTTGAAATTTAGTGACCTAAATCATAGATAAAGCAGCAGCATGATAATCATTCGACAGCTCATCTCGACCAATGCAGGAGCTTCCCTGACGCCCCCTTGACTCACTATTTAATTAAATTAGCAGCGTTGCACACACACACACACACATATATATATTTATATATATATATATATATATATACACACATATATGGCAATGTAGTGGGCCTGTATGTTTCAAACAAGGATTTATATATATTGAAACAAAAATAAGGCAAAAGAAACAGCCTCCATTCAACAGCAGCACAAAAACCCTCTTTACTTCTGTTGGCACAACTACAGTTAGTATGATGAAATTACAGTAAAATTGACATGCACTTGCATACTTACACTTCGAATGATGATGATAAAATAACACAAGATATCATCTTGGCAGAAGATGCTTTATTATAGTGTTCACTCTGGTTTGATCAGGACATTAAAGAGATGGAAGAGATGGAAAATGCACCAAAGAGACATATAAAAAAAATATTACATTTGAATCTGAATCTGTGGCTCTTGCTTTTATGCAGTGGGGGGCCTCTCACACATCTGTGCCCGGGGGCCCATTGCCTCACGATCCATCCTCGTCCACAGGACATACAGCAGAGCTCACTCGGGGGAGCAGTATCGCCCTGCAAAGAGCACACTCATGGTGGGGTTATGTCGGACGAAGAAGAGGAAGGGGTGGTCTGCGATGAACGTGGAAGGAATCGTTAAAGAGAACGTCATCGCGACAGCAGCGGTGGAAGCAGCGGCCTCGGTTCCCTCCTCCGTGACCTCCACGAAAGCCTTGTGGACGACTTTTGACAGCACCAGGTCGTTGGCCGGAGACATGCCTGTGAGGACAGAGTTCATTGTTTTACCATGACCACTAAATCAGCAATGACATCTGTTGCCATGTCTTCATCGTGCTTGTTTATAACTCCATCTATTACAGTGAAATTGTTGAGTTGTGTTAACCTCTTGAAATAATTGTGCAACTTATACATTTACGGCATATGTCTCACCAGAGAAGTCGCTCATTGAGACATCAAAGGCATCCACCATGCCCATGCTTTTCAGGACATCGTTTAGGTCGTACTTCTCCTCCATCTTGAACCGGGGCAGCTTCACCACAACCTCAGTTTGAGCCATCATGCCCGGACGAGTCCACTCCACATACTTCTCATAGGTCAGCTCCTTCTCCAGCTAGCGTGGATACAATATCAGTCATTGGTCTGTTTAGAAGTGTGCATTTGTTCACTGTGTGTGTGTATATATGTGTCCTACCTTCTCCAAGCCGGTGGTGTCGTCCTCTATCTCATTGGGCAGGAAGACGAGCATGCTGAGGTCCTTCCCTTTATAGGGCATTTCTAGGATCTGTCCAAAAACATTCTGTTTTAATCTGAAGATAATCCGAGTATTTGTATTTGGGAGCAAAAGTCTTGCCTATGGATATCATCTTAAAATCCAAGTGTGATTATTTCAGTCATCACCAAATCAGAACCCATTTTTCTTTGGATCTGTCCACTATATTTTATTGAAATCTGTTCACAAATGATTGAAATATCAAATTCAAAATTCGTGGACATTACCTGGCAGTTTGCCTCAGGGATGGAGGCGAGAGAGAATTCACTTTTCTGGTACATCATCCTCACCGGCTTAGTGTCATCCTAAAGCAAACAGAACATGCACTCCTGTTGTTTTGTGTGTTGTCAAAACTGTTCTTCTACCCACCGTGTGTCCATGTAGCATGGTCTTATTTGAATAAGACATCTTTTAGGGAAGAATTGGACTAAAACTGGCTGGAGTTTGCTGCAGATTGCACACTTGCGATTTCATTTTCACCCGACTTTGTTGTGCTGTGATCAAACTACAAACATGACACAACATAATGATGGATCGCTCTCAAGCTCGGAATTTCCATCCAGCTAAAATAACACAGCCTCCCACAGACCTCGGGTAAACTGTGCACTTAATTGTGAAATCATTTCCTAAACGTTGAATGCTGCTTTGGCCCCTCTGCGTTTCTAAATCCACTGCTGTCTTTGTGTTACCTTGTTTATTCTAAACTGAGCATCAACAGTGAAATCCTCTTCGAACTGCTGGCTCCAGTGGCCTTTGAAGTAGATGGCGTTGACCAGCACCAGCCTGGTCGCAGTGTCCACCACATCCTCTGCCAGCAAGTGCTTGATTTTACCTGGTGAACAGTAATGAGCAAAGCCATCATCATTAAGACACAGACATGGACAAAGGCTCTAGCGAAGTTTTCATCCAGAATATTATTTCTCTCTTCTGACTACTAGAAGCACCAGCAGTGCAACGAGAGGAAGAACTAGAGATGCACAAAGGTCACAGAGCGCTCAAATATAATATATATAAGTTAAAAAGGAGAGAAAATTGAAAGAAGAGAAAAAGACGTACATGAATGTATAAAAGGACACAAACCATAAAGTAAAGGTGGGCCTAGAATAATGTCTAAATAAATGGTGAGTAAGAACTTGCTTGTCTGGTTTCCTCCAGCAGGTTGCACCAGAGCCATTTAGCTCTCATGCTAAGTCCCCGTGTTGGTGGTGGTTTTGAGTCTCGACATAAGAGACACTGAAAACATTAGAGGACAGATATAATGCGAATAAAACCAGACCCTACATGTAAAGGTCTAAGACATGGACGCAGTGAACTCTGACACAGCTTATGTAGAAGAGGAGCCATTTAGAGAGACAGGGGAATTTGGAATATGAAGGATTAAGGATTTGGTACTATGGAGGACTCGTGTGCTCCACTCATACAGGCCTTAGATATAGTTCCCAATCTGTGTAATGTACTGATGGGTGGGTGTGTGTGTTAATCATATTTACCACTTGTTTGCTCCTCCACCCAGCTATTGATGATCAGTCTGGCTGCATCAGCGCCGGTGTTAAAGTTCACAGACTCCAGCTCAGCGCTGTAGTGCTTTCTGGTTTGTGCTAAGAAATCCTGAAATCATGAACAGGACATTTGAATGCTGGTAATAACCAGCTCACAAGCAAGAGGAATTTCAAAGAATGCTATTTGTTACATGAGTTTCACTTGTGTGTTGACAGTTCTCACTGCTTTGAGCAAACAGTAAGATGGATTTGTTAATCCATCAGTGCTCGCTTATTTTGAGCGGAGAGCTGAAAGTCCTCCTCATTCAGTATGCCTCATACAGTTAGCTGGTTGAGCCATGGAGGCAGGCAAAAAATGCTGTGCATACTAAAGCACTGAAATGAAAGAAGAAGAAATCCATCGCATTAAGGTGAAGGTAACTGGGGGTAAGCCTGCACATTTACTGGTTTGAGCTCAAAACCATGTTTTAAAGCATTTAACTAAATAAATAAATTACAGGCTCGCACATGCACACACCTCAACAAACTGGTAGGACTGCTCCCCATAAAGCCTGTTGGCAAGGCTGAGGGCATACGGAGCGTCTGGCTTGATGAGCTCACTCAGCAGTTTGGCAAATCTAGCGTGGACATCATCTTGCCCATTCCGGGGTTTCAGATACTGCGAACAGTCAGAGAAGACCTGCATGTTACAAGGACACACTGAGCCAGTGGCAGATGAAAGACAGCTTTGCATTATGTTAATATGGATCATTGGCCATGTGACCGGCCCACCTGTTCAATGATGAGAATAGAGACCATTAATTATTATCAAGGCAGAAAAGTAAAAACTTATAGCAGCTTTAAAGCTAACATTGGTTACAGTGGGTTCTTTTGGGACAATGCTACTGTATTGGCTACCTATTAATGTTTGTCTATGCTAATGTCCTAGCATGCAATAGTACCAATGATAATGATTAAGGTGTCACTGTTTTCATCATTTAATGTAACTAGAATGGTTTTCAGCAACATCCCAGGATGCTGGTGTTTTCAGAAGATTGTTCCTCCAGAGTCCCCCAGCACCTTTTGGACAGGAAATGGAAAAAGGCACAAAACAGACCAAATAAAAGCCCCCCACCCCCACCCACCCACACACACATACACACAATTACTCACCCTTTACCCAACATTGTGTTGCACTTTCCATCTCTTTCCTAAATCTGCATGTTTTACTGTTTTAAGCTTCACATTAAGCATCATATTTCAAATTTCTGTCTCAAAAGATGCAGCAAGATAGATGCACATTAGTAAGCAATGCAGTGAGAAATTGAGCGTGAAATACTCTGGAACCAAAATCTCAGATTTCCTCACAATATGACGAAACCCAGCACCATCATACACTATTTCTCTCATTTTGGCTTTGTCAGCACCTTCAGCAGATACTGTGGCAGTCTGCTAGACTGCTGTATCTGCCTCTGCATCTGCATCCGAGTCTGAATCTGCGACTGCATCACCGACTGCTGCTCCTCTGGCTGCTCTCCTGGCTGCTGCGACTGCTCCGCCTCAGAGAAACACAGGACCTGGGGGGGTGCAAATGGGAGTTTCTCTTTTCATTAGGATCACTGTTAAATTCAACGTTATTATTGTGTGTCAGGTAGGGCAGATTGATGCACAGGTTGATCTAAACTGAAGCGCTGCAACTCCTACAAAGTCACTTACAGAATCACCTACATGTAGTGAGGGGGTCATCAGAAAGTCAATGCCTACATTTACCAGCACTCCTTGTGAAATTGTGATGCTTCTGCTTGCTGTGGCTCTGTGCAGTTCAGCTTCAATGTAAAATGTGAGTGAAAGGCAAGTGCTGCGTCATTGACCTCTCGTGTGTTGAGAGTTAGGAATGAAACCAGCCTCAATATGCAATGCACAATTCACCCAAACCAGGTTGCCAGGTTTGCAGTGAATAAAAATAAAAATAATTCAAACTATGGAGCAACCGTTTTTGCAACTCACGCAAGGGTGAGTTACTACTGTACAGTATGGCATACAGAGTAATTCTAGCTTGTCTCTTACTTTACTTTTTAATTATTACTGTATTAGCGCGTCCTTTATTTTGTACAGGTAGACATGCACTCCTATTATGGCTCCACTGCTTTACTGTGCTTATCATTTTTGTGATCTACTACTTAGAGAGGAATTTAACAATTTAACAATTTAACAATTCCTCTTCCTGTGATCCAAGTCAGAAGCGAAGATCGCTGGGAGACAGAAAGAGTAATTATAGCCCTGACAGGCAGGCGGGCAGGCACCTCACTGTGCCAGATGGTTGGGTTAAAGTTTTTCACTGAAAATGCAGAACCAAAACCCTCCACTCATCTCTTATGCCACTCTGTGTTAAAAAAAAAAAAAAACATGACAGAACTTGAAACTTGTACCCACACCTTTTTCGTTATTGTGGCAAAATTCCAACACCATAGACAACCAGATACAGACTTACAATGGCATTTGAAAATGTGTGTGTATACACACTTTGATATAAATGGCTGCGTTAGTATGAGAACAATAACTTTTGTCCTATTCCTTTTCACAGTGTGCTTGTGTGTTGTACCTCTGACATCTGTGCAGCTGTGTTGCCCCTGGCCCCCAGCATCACCATAGCCAGGGCTGAAGAGATGCTGAAAGGGGAGTAGAAGATGTTCGCTGTCTTGTTCTCATCATGCAGCTTTTTGAACAAAGCCAGAGAGAAGGTGGTGTTGGCCTTGGATAGAGGAGCTGATGTCTCCATTATGTGTGATCCTAAGAAAGGATAGCAGGGCAGCTGTTGCATATCAGTTTATCTGATCAGCACTCTCCAGTTTGGAGATAGACACATCAAGATATTCCCCTGATCATGTGAAACATGTAAAGCTCTAAAACACTTGAATCGGTAAGCTTCAGTCTCTTTTTCAGCCACAAGAAGATTGTGTTAGTGAATGTTTCTTCATCTTCTTTATAAGGATCCTCAAGCACCATATCAATGTTTCAGACAAGCTGAATGAAATCAAAGTCTTCGGCCTCTTGGTTTAATCTTCCAACTATTACATGTTTTTAAGCTAAATCTTAAGCAGCTTGTGCACATCTTTACACTACTCTTTACTTTTGTTTAATCTTAAGTAAGCAGTGTCCTCCAACTTTGTTATCCCTTTCAGATTTGTGTAGTCATCCTTTTTTCACTCCGCGGTGAAATAAAATTGATTTAGAGTTTTAAAGGAAAGTGAAATGTCACACAGATATTGTGTATCAATACTCGATCACGGTTGTCTTTGGAAAGTGAAAAGGGCATAAATTAAAAACTTTTAGCTTATCCTACCAATCTTATTACCAAAATCAAGTGACTGTAAGGCACATCCTGTACTTACTGACAGACACTCCTCTTCAAGTGAATAAGTGGTCCAGAATGATTCAGTAAAAGTAGAACGAGCTCTGTCTGTGTTATTTTACACACTGACGCACCAAGGCGTGAATAGGTCTTGTTGAAGCTTGAGGGAATATCTAAAAATCACGCCCAATAGTGAAAGACACAACCAGTCATACTATGGTTTAGAAGTATGTGCTGTGTCAGTGGGTGTGTTTTGTAAGAGTCTTCTAGCCACACCCAACATAACCCTGAGCAGACTGATACAGAAAAAGGATGGATGGATGGATGGATGGATGGATGGATGGATGGATGGATGGATGGATGCTGAGATGAAGTCAAAGCGCAGTCTAAAGCCGACAAAGCAATAATCTTCAGTATACAAATGGGATTATGACATGCATGAGGGCATTATGAATCAGGAGGTAGATCATCAAGGAGGAATTTCAAAATACAAGGGTTTTACTAGCTTTTATTTGATTTCGGTTTTTTTGTATTTGCATGCAGAAAATGTGTAGTTGTGGTGTTTTCATTCAGTTCACTTCATGGATTAGATCGCTGCAATCTAGTTGGCTGGAGTATGAGGCAAGAAGGACCTCATTTGTATACGTTTTCTGTTTTGACAATAACTACAGCTGCAGAGGGATGAACAAGTGCAGGATTTCATAGCAATCAGCCACCACAAAGCCTGATTTTAGTTCCTTCAGTTTCTCCCCTGGGGTTAAAGCTGTGCTTACTGTCTGCAGATTCTAATTTTAGTAATATACATATATATATATATATATATATATATATATATATATATATATATATATATATTTCAACTTCCTTTTGAAAGGTTTTTTATGATCTGGCTGAAAAATGCATTCTTGTGAAAAAGAAATATCTCTAAATTTGAGATTTGGTGCAAGTTGGGTCAAACTGCATTTTTCAAAGTTAATAAAGTTCTCTGATGCTCTGTGCCAAATAAACATGACATTAATGTCATGCAAGAAATCAAGGGACTGCTCCAGGGATCAACAGATAGGGTACTTCAAATAACAGGAGCTACTCTACACCATACATGTAGATTCTTGCATCATTTTTCCACAGGTTAAATACAGTTTTAGTAACTGTCAATAAGATCTAAAGAATGAACTATCACTGCATATTATGCAATGTGTGCATGTGCTGACCAGCTATGGAAAGCTCATTGCTCATTTGTATACAGCCAGTGCTGCACGCTGCTGAGTTACAGTGCAGTACAGTCCAGTGGGGTCATATATTGTGTGTTGCAGTGCCCTCATCTGGTTATGGTGGAGCACTGCAGCTGTCGTGGTCTGTATTCAAGCGGGCTAACATGAACTGCACCGGGGAGGAGATAGTGCCGCGGATAAACAGCGTCAGGATAATCAGACGTCCGCTTTTATGTGCATGATAAAAAAAATTGTCTGCAGGGGACAGATATTGGCCTCAAACGGTAAGCGAAAGTCCTTGTCATCATGCGTCAGCTTAGCTTTGTCCACGTAGGCTGCCCGTCCTTAGCTTGCTAGCTAACGTGACGGTAATGTGATAGCCTCGTCTCCCAGGGTCTGTGAGTGGGACAGAGCACACGCCAAACGTCATTCAAAAATGTGCCGGTTAAGCGTTGCCTTATGTATCATTGGCAAAATACCTAAAAGAAAATTGAAGAAGATGTTTTACGAACTATTTGGAATTGCTATTCAATTCGGCATGAATCAGATTTTTTAACCAGCTCTTATTTTAATACAATTTTAGTTAGCATACTTTGTTAAGACTGCTGTGAATAGGAAGCAATTGTAACTAATCTAGCTAATGTTAGCTCTTGCAGTGACTCTAATATGACATATTTTTAAACAAGCTTGCATGGTGGTTACTTAAAATACAATACTTACTATATTACCTTACTGTTTTACACGCAAGTCTTAGTCATTGTAGCTACCAGTTGTGCTTGAACCCAAAAGCAGGGCAGCGTTACACTAACCGCTACATTTCCGTATTTTGTTAATGGAGTTCGTAGTTGGAGGTTAGCTCGCTTGTTAACTTCACCTACTAAACACTAGCCACGTAGCTAGCCACTCGACTTACAAAACACATGACTACAAATGCACTAAACAGGATATTAGGCCGCCAGCGTTTTGTTGTCATAGCGGCTCTATCGCCATGTTTCACAGGCGCACTAAAAATAGCAGGAGAGATCTGTCATTTTGTTAACTCCATACTCTACCCCTTTCACCCTCTTTTCACTTCTGTGTTATATTTTTGTCCCCTGGCCTCGATCTGACATTGAGTTTTTATCTGCCGGCACATTCTCCACACTGTCCTGTCCTTAGGGTTGTCATTTCCAGTCATACAGAGGCACAGAGAGGCGTCTCCGAGCCCTGATGCTGAATGAATGTGAGCACGTTTGACCGGTGGCTGTCAGCCTCAGTCTGAACACACACTGATTTCTTCCATGAAAACCAACTGGCAGGTTTCTCTTCCTGTATCTTAAATCAAAGCATCACAGGCATGTGATGTCATGTGGCATTCACTGAAAAGAAGAGGGACATTAAAGCTTATCTTTTGCCAGGATCCGGCAGTAGTTATTTACAGATCTTTACAGGTTTTCTCCATTATGAACTTTACACATAATGCGTAAATCTATAAATTATGAATGACGTGTGGCTCATGTCAATAATTCATCTGTCTTCACAGTCTGGTACCCTTATGTCAGGGTTATGTTGGCTGACAGATTCTGATCCATTGCAGCAGGTTTAAGGGAATTGTGAGGATCCTATTTTTGCAGTCTGATATTTGATCATGATAAATGCTCTGAACATACCAAATTACTCTCGCCTCCTGCACAAGGTGTTCAAGGTCTTCGACAACCGCTCAGAGCGAGCAGTACTGCTTCTCTTCGTCATCACACAGCACCACTGAAGTCAGGCAAGGTCGGTGTCTGGGTGAGGAACCTTGCTGACTAGTGTGGTGGCGGGGCAGGAGCGCGCGGCTCCGGAAGATGGCATCACCCTTCGTGCCCGTCCCTGTGCCCATGGACAGAGCCTTGTCAGGAGGTAGCAGCAAGCTCAGACGGCCACAGCGAGCTTCATCACTAGGCAGCGTCTCCAGCAGCTTGGAGTCCTCCATCATCAGGGAGGACCAAGGAAGAGGATGTGGATTATTAACTTCTCAGCGCCAGTCCCGTTGCATGGGCAGAGGCAATCGGAGCAGGACACCACCGCCCCCTCAGAGCCCTGGGGCACGGGCCAGGGTTAATGGGACTCTGGAGCCCTTCATAGAGTACTCCGGCTGCCCCCGCTCCTCATCAGATCCTGCCGGGAGCCAGCAAGGCGAGGAGAGGCCTATTACCCCCACTGTGCTTGGTTATGAGGTCATGGAGGAGAGGGCCAAGTTCACGGTATGAAGCTAGAAAGTCTGCTTATATGACACTTATCACGACAACTTTTTGATACTTGCGCAGCATGTATGGCACACCTCTCCAGCCAAGTGCTCTGGCTCCTAAATGCTACGTGCTACATGCTCAGTGACAGGATACATTGAGGACATGCTCACTGAGGATGTGCACATAGCATGATGCATGCTGGAGATTAAAAGTCTAATGTCAACATTTACTCGGCACACAGACACTCATAATTTAGATGCATAGCATCTCCCAACAAAAGAATTAAGAGACAAGTTGTTCGGTAATTACAGAAGAGGCATCAGTGTGTTTTGTTCACTTCATGACAGGAGCTGGATTTTGGGGTATAATTTCAGGCTGTGCTGATGAAAGAGGAAGACAGGGCTGATTTTCGTATACTGTATGGCAATATGTCAGTGAGCATGTCTTTAAGTCTTAAGATGTGTGTATGCTCTCCCTTCTGCAGGTATTTAAGGTCCTGGTCAGGAAGACTCCAGACGAGAGCTGGGTTGTTTTTAGAAGGTACACAGACTTCTCCAGACTCAACGACAAGGTGTGTTTGGGTGTGTTGTCCCTACATATGCTTGCGTACGCATGTTTGCGTGGAAAGAACGGGCAGTCCCAAATTTCAGGCCAAACTGAGCTCTTATTTTGTGATCATCCATCCGTCCTTGTTTGCAGACGCTGTTCTTGACTATGGACATGTTGCTTTCGGCATGTTTTCTTTTGTTTTTGAGTGCATTGTGGAAGTGATTAGAGCTGCACAAAGAAGCCTTCTGTTCCCAAACAGCCAACAGGCCCGAGCCAACTAGGGGAGCAGGTCTCTCATGGTTTCGGTAAGGACAGTCTGATCACAGATTGCAGAGGGGAAAACATGTATTAGCATCCTGTACTCCATTCCTGTGGCTTTTTCACTGAGGCAGTTCGTTTGCTGTGTACGTATAGTAATTGCAGAGGCTGCATTGCTCTTACATACATGTAACTGGTTGGTCACAGTGGCACATAAGCAAACATTTTTGGATGATATTCAAGCAAATGACTACCGAGAATTATTGCAAAAAGCAGTGAGGTTTCGGTTATTTAGAGGTACTTGGCTGCTTGCGTGTGAATCTCACAGAGGGGCCAAAAAAAGCACGTGTACTTACATAAAGGGAAGCATGAATATGGTCAGCACATAATCAGCTTTTGATATGCAGCACTGCCTCCATACTGTGTAGCTGGCGCCAAACATTATTGGTGTAGTAGTTTGAACCTCGGCAACCGTTGCTGCAGTTAAAGTTTATGCACATGGCTCAGGCTACCAAGTGTAAAAACAAGCAGGTGTGCATGCATGCTCGCTCACACGCACAATCCCAGCTGCTGCTGAGCAAACTGACATCACGTCCTGTTATGAATTTAGTATCTTTTAAACCTGTCTGTGTCAATCTGCATGCCGGTTGGTACATCTGCTCTGAGGAGTTAGTAAATCACCAGGCACTTTTTGACTGTTAAATCAGGACTGGAGGACAGCAGACTTGCACCCTGAATAGCGTCATTACTTCAATCAGATCGTGCCAGACAGGTAGAGTGTGAGTGGAGCAGCAGCACGTACTATTTCTCTAGGTCTCTGTGTGATAACCTACAGTCTTTAACACTGTTTAGTATTATTTTACAGTAACGATATGCACAACACATCACATGGTCCTCATTCCTTACTCTGTCTCTGTGGTTTGTTGTGTGTTTAAGCTGAAGGAGATGTTCCCAGGTTTCCGCCTCTCGCTGCCTCCTAAGCGGTGGTTCAAAGACAACTATGACAGCGACTTCCTGGAAGACAGACAGTTGGGACTACAGGCCTTTTTGCAAAACCTGGTTGCACATAAGGACATTGCCAACTGGTACGTTACATGATTTTTTTTTTTAAATGATTTCTTTAGCTTTTTGTGTGAGCCACATGCTTTGTAAAGTGTTTACCAGGTAATTTATGATTCCTGCCTTTTTAAATATGAAGCATTCAAGCATAACTCAAATAAATGTCACAACTAACAATAAAACACCTGACGCCAGAGCAGACTGTTATCGTGGTTTTCAACTCGGAGGGATGAACTCGCATGGTTTTGTGTTGGCCTCGTCAGTGCTGTGTGGAACACACATATTACCCTGACAAATTGATAGAGTTGATTTAAGATTTTTTTTTATTGTTTTACTGACCACATGTTTATGTTAAACCATTTGTTCTCCTTCGCAGCCTGGCAGTGAGAGAGTTTCTGTGTCTGGATGACCCACCTGGGCCTTTTGATAGTCTGGAGGAGAGCAGAGTAAGTGTGCCTGGGAAATGGATAAAAAAAATAAAAAAATAATCCACTGTTCTCATTTTTTTTGTGGTGACCTTTTATACACATTTTGATTTGCTGCTATATTCTTTTCTGCTGTCGGTATACTGTTTCGTCTGAGCTATTAAAATTGACCAATCACCATTTTTCTCTCTGTCATTGTTGCTGATGGAAGTTAATGTCTGTGCTCCTCTGTGTGCCCAATAAAACAGTTCCACAGGTTTTACACCCCGGACACAGTTCTGGCACGGCTGTTTCTCTACAACATTAAACACTGATGCTTTTAAGAAGTGTGTAGTGTGTTAGCATATTAAAGTGTGGTATGAAATATTGTTTTCACGTTACCACCAGACCTCAGGTATCATATGGGCACTGTATTTAAGCATTTAAAATGATACTCAGTCCCCCATTTTACAGCGATGTGAAGAAGCTGGATGGTATTTATTGGCGACAAGTGGGGAGTCACTCTATTTACGGCTTGCAATAATTTTTTTCACAAGTTTCACATGTCCCCGATAGCTGTCCTTGTAAAATAGTCGACTTGACCTGGACATTTTGTTCGGCAGGCACCTCACGTTAATGTACAGTCTGCCCAAGGGTTTACTCGTAGACTCCTTGGACTCGTTCCTGTAAAATATTCCCCCTGTCTTCCCCTGTTGTGCCTGTCACAGTTCACCCTCTTCTCTCGCGGTCAACAAGCATTCTGTGTTCCCTCTTTCGCAGGCGTTCTGCGAGACCCTGGAGGAGAGCAACTATCGTCTCCAGAAGGAGCTGCTAGAGAAGCAGAAAGAGATTGCCTCCCTGAAGAGGAGGCTGGAGGAGAGGGAGCAGGCCATCACGCTTCTGGAGAAGCATATCAAGTCAGTTGACATGCACAAACACAAATATGCAGGTGTAAGAACAAGATATGTGAATAAGACATGTAACATGCTAGTTACATCAGGTTCCCACCATGGCTGTAGCAATTAAGATCCACACACAAGTTTCCAGTCCAAAAATAATATTGACTGTTATGTCTAAGTCTCTAAGAACCATATTGTTGCATGTGTGTGTGTTTGTATGTGTCTCTGTCCTAGTGGTGAGTGTGTGAGCCCAGAGTCTCTGTGTGGTTTGTCAGCTCAGGGCAGTGAGAGCAGCAGCGCAGATGCAGACGTGGAGTCATCTGCTGCAGAAGCTGATCAAGACATGCCTGATGACACTGGGTAAAAAACACACACACACACAAACATCACACACAGTAGTGGATAAGATGTAGGAGTCCTCGAACCAACAAACACCACAAATGCAGCGACCAAGCACGGCTCACACAGCCGCAGGTTTAGTCAAATAAGCCATCATTAAGTATTTAACCTTCCCAGCACCTTCCCACTCTTACAACAGCTGGCTATATTTTACACCGACCCCAGAGTTAATTTTGTAATGCTTTTAGGAAGTGGCTCAGGGGTCGAGGGCAAGAGTGAATGATAAACATTGAGTGCTCCGTGTGTAGCATCTGAAGGGGCGCTGGTGCACGTTTCTTCCTGAGTTCTCAAAGGCTGCGTTACAGCTCGCATTTCATTTGCGTTTTACATCAAAAAACCTGAAGTGTCTTCTTAGGTTTCAAGTCTATTTTCTTCCATTTTACACACGCACAGTAACAACAGTGAGTGTGATGTTGTAGTATCTCGTCTGGAATAGTAGGCAGCTCGCGTGGTAAATTCAGCACAATTCACTTTTCCACTTTCAAGCATTGATATCGTCTGTACATGAAAATAGGCATCCCACACCCAGCACTCTAACCACTCGCTCTGAGATCCTGATTGTAGAGACCATAAATTATTTTCTAATGAATTCTGTGGTGTTAAATTCTTGCTAATTAATTTTACACAAATACTTGAGATGTTTATCAATCGAGCCTCGAGTGAATTAGAGGGATTGTGCCCCATTTACCACTGGAAGCTCTTAATGTGAAACAGTTGGAGGATGCGGTGAGTTTTGCATCAGCAGCTAATTAGAATTGGGAATTAGAGCAGATTAAAACACCAGGAGACTTTTTATTAAAACATGATCACATATGGAAAGTTCAGGCTCTCTCTTCGCTATCCTCCATAGATTCCACGCACAGTGTGGGCGTTTCCTGCCTCAGCCTCCACTTCTTAATCAAATTACACAGTAACTACACAGATCACAAACAGGCGCAAGATTAATGCATGATGATTAACACTGGGTCCTACTGACGGTGCAGCAAGTATCTAATCCTAAAGCAAAAGTAGCAATATCGCAAAGAGAGTAAGTCCTTCATAAAAAAATCAGATGCCACGCACTTGCTTACCACCTTCAACAAGACATGGCCCTGCTGATGTAATTGGTAAGTCTCCCAGCTGTGTGATGTTTTATCACCATTTTAACAAAGGCAAAAGTTAACAACACTAAGAGCACCCAGGCGTAAAAAGCCAATATGGCTATTTCCACCAGTGTGTATGCTGGAAAGAAGATATTTTGTGTTTAATGTACTCTGCTTTTTACATTTGTTTTAACCGTATTTTAACCTCAATCATGATCTCCTAAACCTGATCAAGTAGTCTTGGTGCCTAAATCTAGCCAAACTGCAACTGAAAACTGATAATAATAAAACTGAAATATGTACAGTAAGTTAACTAAGTTTACAAGTAAATCACTATAATTTACCATTGGTCTCACACAGGATTTGAACTCTTTTCCCCTGGGTGGAAGTCTTCATGTGTATTCTTTATACTGAGTGACCTGACCAGGTTTAAAAAGCCGAATAGCAGCCGTCAGGCTATTTGCACCCGGGCGCAAATAGACACTCCTTTTAACAAAACCTCCTGTAAATCCACTGTAGTCCCTCATACACTACTCACAAAAAGTTAGGGATATTCGACTTTCAGGTGAAATATATGGAAAATGGAAAAAGTGAATGCTACATTGATATTATATCATGAAAGTAGGGCATTTAAGTAGAAGCATGCAATGGTAATTTTATTCATCTTAAACAATTTATTTGAAGAAAATCTACCAACAGTGGTAGGTATACCACAACACAACATTTTCAGTGTCTCAATAAATTGGGATGTGGCCAAAGGACGTCCACTCCTCTCCTTTCTGTGACTCTTCCAGTCTCTGTATCACTGTTCCAACCTCCTGATGACACTCTGTGATCCTCTAAGCTCAGTGAACACCTCCGTCTGAGGACTTCCTGTTTGAAGCCTCCAGTGTTGAGGTGCTGTTGATCAACTGTTAGGTGTCGTCTTGGTCTCATGATGTCAGAATGTGAACAGCAGGATGAGGAGGACTGTTTAAATACCAATTCTAACTGAAGCAGGAAATGTATTGGTGGATTCATGGATCAAACCTGTTGTGAATGTTGCTGTTAAGCTTCTTGTTAGAGAACAGCAACTTGTGCAGAAAGTACTGAAACACTGAACAGTTGGACATGTGCATTCAAAGGTTTAGAGAAGGTCACATTAAGTTCACCTGGAAAGGTTAGAATGCATTTTAGGTTCATCCTGAAATTTCACCTGAAAGCCGAATATCCCTAACTTTTTGTGAGTAGTGTAGGCTACTTTTACTGTTAACACTGCGGAAGATTATGGATTTTGTTGATCTAATATCACACAGAAGATTACGCCACTCTGGGGCTTAAATTCCATGTGATTCATCAGTCCTCACCAACTATCATCTTTTTTCCCTGCATTGATTTATTAGTCCATACCAATTTAACGGCTTCTCTAATCCCAACTACTACAGACTGTACAGAGACGGAGAGATTATAAACAGTACCATATATTTTCTTCACACCATTTTTTCAGCATATTCAATAGCTTAGCATCTCTATCTCCACATAATGTACACATGTCTTGTGTTCAGACATATTCATTAGATTTGCAAGAAATGCACAACCCCAAAGTTTTCCTGTAATGAATTATGTATATATATTTATGTGGACTTGAGCACGTGTATGGATAAAGACCTCAGTGTTTGATATGTCCTTATAAAAACATGCTTGACTGGCATGTACGTCTGTAATGACATCACTGACTCGAAAGTGAAAAGGCGATTTCCATTGTTACTTTTATCATAGTCACACCTGCTCATCTGCTTTTTTAAAAGTTCTCCCTTCCCTTCTTGTGTTTTTTGTCCTCACATTTCACAGCAGTGCTGCCCCAATTTGAAAAAGAGCCCCATAACATGTGAGGTACTTCACATACCAGCTCAGCAGGCTAACCCTATATGGCATATTGTCTTTAAGTATTCCTCTTCTCAGTAACATGCATCCCACTGTTAACTGGTGTACTATAATGGAGGTGTCCTGTTTTGTGGTATCAGGGTGTTTACGAATAGGTTTGTATTATTTTCAAGTCTGTCAGAATGCAATCCTCACATGCTGTACTATATTTACACATAATCCTAAACTGGCTGTACATATGAAATGCGAGTATTGAATAAAGATGGACCTGAAAAAAATACTAACCTGACTTTAAAGTGCTTGCAGACAGGATGTTTATCAAGGTTGGGATCGGTTCACTTTCAGTGCACCTAACTCAGGAAAATTGCTAAGATGCTCTCTTAGACAAAGTCCCTTCCCATCCCCTTAAACTACGGTGGCCTAGAGGACACAAACCTTGAAAGAATGGTGTTAAAACTCCATTCCCTGAGAGTTCCTGTACTTCATAAGTTTTTATATCCGCTTGTCACAATACCTGGCTAAATAATAGGCGCTCAGGTAAAGTGTTGAGTATTGTCTCCACTTTTTGAATTGAATGACCTGAAAATGATTCGACCCCACCCATGGTGTGTATTCATCGTACTGCAATGCTTTGTGCTCTGTGAACCATTTGGCTGCTCCCCCTGCATCATACGTGACTAACACATGCTGTCAGTGCTGTCTCTCTTTCACACGGTGATGTGTGCTCACTATGTGGGCATCGTAGGTTGTTGGATTTCAGGTCTTCCTCCTAACTCTCCCCATCATTTGGTTCACAGCGATGGACATAATCCGAAAACATTCAAATGTTTCTGATCAACTCATAGTTCTTGTCTTCTTGCTTAGAGTAATTAAGACCGAGATCTGGATCTCATCTAGTCACTCATTGTGTGGCATGCTGGTCCTGTACAGAGTTAATAGTCATATTTAGAGATGGAGACCAGTAGTAAAAGATCCTGATATCTTCCATGATCCATGCAGATCATGATGGGAGAGAATGAGAAGCAAAGCCTGTCTTCCTGCTGTTCAATGTAACTGTAACTCGTTGGCGTTAATAACATGCCACACAGTATCTGTCTCCTTCCATGAGGGTGGCCTCTCCCCTACTGTACGTTTCTTATTGGATGCTCTCAGTCTGTCTGGCTTTGTTTTGTCTGAGATGTACAGCCCTGCAGTTGTATTTAATTTGAGTTGAACAAGTCAAATGCTGAACACGTTTCCTCTGCTGTGACCTATTTCTCTCTAGTGGCCGATGTGAGGTCCAGCCAGTGCGATCCTCTGCCTGCTGGTGTGGGCCGTCGCTCAGTACCTCTCCTCCGGTCATCCAGGTCACTCAGCTTTACCACCAGAAGTTGGAGCAGTGACAACACCTGGTCCTCCTCTTCCCCTTTGTCCTTCCTCTCCCCCTCCCTTACTGGACTCCTATACTTTTCCTTTTGTTTGAGTGCTATTCCATACCCTTCTTTAGTGTTTTTCTACCCTCTCTTTGACGTTACCACTCCCTCCTCCTATCACAACTCTCCTTTCCCCGCAAATTGTAGCTGCTGTTTCACCTTCCTGTCTTGGAGTTGGATCTTATACTGGGTTGGGTAACTCAAGATATCTGCATAGTGTTAAAAGGAACCCGTTTTTTGCTGCAACATCCTGTTTCACTTATATTTCCCCCAATACGATGGATCTTGGGATATTATGTGTGACACATTATATGCGAGCAGATGACTCTGAGAACATTGTGCAACTTCTTAAAAGAACTATATGTGGACATGGCTATACTTGACCATCCTACCGTGGCTGCCAGATTGGATCAGTTTGCGTTCACAAAGCCAAAGTTTGGCTTCTTGAACAAAAAGAAAAGATTGAGGACTCACTCCACCGGGTGGTGTGATGTGTTTCACATTTGTGACAATCCACAGCAAACCTGAACCATCATCTCATCAGCTTCTGCAGACGTGCATTGCCTTATGGATTCCCCCCCCCCCCACCCATCTGGCTATAGAAATAAGAAAAAGAAGAGAAGCCTGGAGAAATGAAATGTCTCGTTAGAAGCATTGGTGACCAGGTAGGTATCGCAGAGGATTGAGAAATTTCTGTTTGCAGATACTTCCATGTTATTGCTTTGTACTGCCATTGACTGTCATTGAGGCTATTGAGACAGACTGCATTTCATAGGCACTTTATTGTGTTTTCACTTTCAGTCAAACTCAGCTTGCAGCCCAAATCCCATCCCTTCTTGTTTATAGTGCCATGCATGATATGTGGGAAGTCATGCGAGAAACAATAGAATCAGTAAGGCACCGTACCAAGAGAAGGCCATGGAAACGTAAGCTATTGTTGCTTTTTTAGGAACGGAAAGGCTGATCATTATGTCGCATTTCCTTTTATACACACACACACACACACACGCACGAATCTGTTTGCTTCTAGATGTGATTGTTGCCACTTTAACGCTGGACCTCTTGGCGCCTTGTTTGCTAATAGACTGTAGACTATAGGCCTAGACTTGTATTCTTCATGGACTACAAAATACTGTGATGTGGGTATGATTAAAGGATCAGTTCACCCATTTTACAACAAGACATATTTTTCTAAATACTCCTACCGATGTGTAGCCATGCAGATAATTTATCTGAGAGTTCTGCCTCTGTCTTGATACAATTAGTGTGAGTGGTATTTTGTTTGTGGTATTGAATTATTGTGTACAAAAACAAAATCAACAGGAATTTTCCATGAACAATAGTATGGTTACAGGGGATAATCCACAGACCTCACTTTCAACAATTTGCTCTGGAACCGCCCTCTAACGAACAATAATGGAGGTAACATCCTGAGTAACAATGTGTATAAGGGTGGAAGAAGAATTTTAAGGGAAGAAAGAGTAGGTGAGAACATGTTTTGTAATTTGAGTGAACTAACCCTTTAAAGAACTCAAACAGTTGATCATTTATTTTAAGATGAACCTTAGCTTCAGTCAAGGAATGCAGACAGCAGACTCCCATTATATCACAATGGTGCTAATTTACCTGATAGACAGTGCTCAGCCCAGTTGGCTCTGTACCAGCATCCAGACTGTTGCCAGACCTACACGTCATCTCCAAAAGCCATATTTTTAGACCCAAATAACACTTGAGAATCAAAGGTTTCACGTGTGTAAAAGTGTACTAACCAACTGGTTCCGCCCTTTGATGGTGAGTTAATGACGTCGATAATAACCACAGCTAACGTTGAATGGTCTCAAAATAGGCCTGGAAAAGGTCATGTGATGCACTTTATGGATGAATGGCAACCCATAATGTTTGCCAGGATATGGTTTTTACTATTTCATGTTTGAGACTGAGACGTGCCTTTTCAATCACTGAATATATCTGGATTATCAAGTGGATCTTATGTGTTAATATGTGATTAATGTGAATGGAGTTTTGTTCATGTTTTTGTTTCTTTAGATTCTCGTCACGCATAATTCTAAGTGCCTTGAAAATCTTTCACTTTCACTTTTCTGATGTGTTTAAATAGCTTTGTAGATTTGATTAGGACATGAAACAATTCCACTATGTTCCTCTAATGGAAATAATGTTTTAAAACACACTCATATGTATATGTTGTTGCTTTGAATATACTGAATCAACATGTTTTGTGATATTACATGAATTAATATCAGTTCTTAGTTCACATGTACACCTATAGTTGCACTATAAAAGATTTATACCATTAACATTTGGTATCACTATTAATGTCCTGGGTTTAAAGGTATAATTCACTGAATCTGGTCTGAAATGCAAACTGTAGATACATTTTAGGAGAGATGTTCATCAAAAAGAAATATTTAATACTCACAAATGTGGAATGATATATTGAATACACGTGTATGTAGCTTGTTGCCTCACAAGTCTCTGCTTTCACGCAATCAGGTGGTATCAATAGTTTGTGCTTGGGAGAAATAAATCAGGTCTGATAATCTGCTGTGGGTTTACAGTTACAGTATGGCCCATTTTAAGTGCTTTGCTTTCAAAATGTACTAAATTCTGGTCACATAAAAATAAACTCTATACCTCCACAGCACATTTAAAGTGATACATACATACCATTATAGGGGTTAAGAGTGTGGAGTCTTAAAAATGTGTATTGTACATATAGCTAACAGTTTTATATTCTAATATAATGGGATACAGTGGGATGACAACAAAGCTCGTGGTCCGGATGTGATTTATTTGTAAGTAACCATAAACTGCTTACAAGGAACAAGTCATTTGTCAGTCTACAGCACGTTGATGCACAATGAAGCCAAGTTTTAGTCACAGTTGCAACATAAGGTAAAAAGTGCAGAGGATGATTTACAGTCGTAGAAAAGAAGCTGATACTTGTGTATCTCTCTCCAGTCAGCAGCAGGGCGGTCAGGCTGTGGCCTGGGTGGGTACTGTCTTTTAATATCCTTTGGGGTGTGCACAGGTACCTCACCTCACCGATATCACTGATGCTCGGTGGGTGGGCACCAATGATGAACTCACCTGGGCTTTACACATCCCATGTCAGCATGTGGTGTTTCCAGCGAGGAGGCTTTCTAGACCTCCTCTGTAAGAGCTGACAATAACTTTGCATGGGAATTTTAATGTTGAGCGGCATGCTGTTCTCTTGGCACCATTCTGGAAGCTTGTTCCATCTCCATATAAATTCTCATCGTAGTTCATAAGCAGGCGATGATGGTGGTGTTATCTGCAAACTTTACAAGAGTTCTCTCCATGATGGGGGTGGCAGTCGGTTATGGGCAGCATGAACAGACAGGGGCTTGGCACACTGCCCTGGGAGGCTCCAGTGTTCAACACTAGAGTGGAGGAGGTGTGACAGCCAATGAGGACTGCCTGGGGCTGTTGAAGTGCAATATTCATTCACAGGCTGTAAGACTCAAGCCCAGAGTGCTCAGTTTGCTAAGCAGTGTCGGTTATCTGTTTCGTTGGGGAGACTGTCTGGAATGCTGAGCTGAACTTGATGTGCTGGAGAACCAGTTTCTCTCAAAGCACTTCATCAGAATGAGTTCCTCATGGCGGGAGTTCAGACTAGAAACTGCAGACTCTTTTATAGGGATGACTGTGGCTGTCTGAAGCAGGGGGGAACACAAGTAAGTCCTGTGACAGTGATGTGTTTAAGATGTCGGTGATGACAGCTGGTTGTCACGTGTTCTCAGTCCACAGCTAGGGATGTTGTCAGTATTGCCCAGCAGCTTTACTTACATTCGCTCTCATCGGGGTTTCTGTTGAGACTTGACAGCTGATTCTTTGTTGAGGAGATCAAAGTGAGCGTGGAATGCGTTCTGCTCATCTGGTAACACAGTCTCACACATGGTGGGCGCACTCCTGCTTTTTGTTGCCTGTTCTGAATCGCCTGCCACATATCTTTGGTTTAGGTGTAGAGGTGTCTCTTCTGACCTCTCCTCTTCACCTCCTTTCTAAGAGTGACCTCTTGGATGCCCCCTTGGTAAATTAAATGTGCTCCACCTCTGTGGAGGTCCAGTATGCAAGGAAACGTGATGAAGTGCTCTCTAGGGTGCCCTATGTATAAATTACTGGGCCTGTATGTGCCTCTAAAAGCTAATTAACAGCTCCCTGTGTGTATTTAGTACAGACGTTCAGTAGTTATGCTGTAGATCTTAACCAGGGTTTGGAACAGTTTCACCATAAATATGTAACTTTCTGCATGCTGATGCCCCACCACATACAGCTACCCCCCTTTTCGATTTTTGTCGCCGCTGCCCTGTGACACTGATTCTTCACCATTAAAATGAAAATATAACAGTAACAGCATAGTGTTGTGGCCAGTGTGTAGCCTGTGTAAATACTGTCCCATCGAGACGATGTGCTGTTACGGTGTAGCCTGACATAATTTGTCCCGGACAGCCACAGAACAATTTAATATTAATATGCTGGAACGGAACAATCCTTTTATCTATATTAATTATTAAACACCCATGGTCATCACACATCAGCAGGAACAATGTGCACATGCATATTCAACATTACGCGCAGAGGCACAGCATTGGTGATAAATGTTAATTATTCGGTCAGGGCGACAGGATCTAATGGTAATGATGTTCTGTACTATCACATCTGCTGGATAAGCTGTGACTGTGAATTACAAGGCAGATCTTGTTGGAAGTTATTTGGTTCTGTTAAATCTTGCGAATCTTTGCGTATGACACGTTGCCAATCTGTTCCACTCATCAGTGAAATGAAACATGTTGACCATGGCTATTATTTTGAAACATTACTAATATGATCAAGCTTGTGCACAATCTGGCTGAGTTAACGTTAAGGTGCCGGAAGAGATGGTGTTGGAACACCGTTCTGGCCCACTTTAACACCTGGTAATTACTAAGGCAAGAAGAATAAAAGTCACCTTGGTTCTAGTCATTTAATTGGGGGCCTCCTTGTCTTCTAATAATTACAATTAACATCCAAAACTGAGCAAACCTAATGCCACACAAAACACCTCTATAGTGCCCTTTAACAACACATCTTAGGAAGACAGACTCAGCTGACTTAAGCAGCACACACTGATACTTTATACGTGTTTACGATCTGTGTGCAGATCTCAAGGATGCTCATGGGTAGCTAACTATTAGTGCAGATTCCCAACGAAAATAGCAATAGCACCATTGCACTGGCACTTGGATAACTGGAACAAGCCAACTGTATAGGCCATACCAATCATTCCTTAAAAAGATTCTGTGCCACTGATATAATTTCCCAGTCTGGGATCAATAAAGTACATCTATCTATCTATTCTGAATTTTTGAAAATTTAGAAAAACTGTTTAATCCATTTTGTTCATTTAAAATTTTTTACGAGCAAAGAAAAAAATAATTAGTTTATTTCACCGCACAGGACTTGATATTTATCGTTTTTTATAGGCCTACTGTACCCATAGTTGGTTGTCAAAATCTAGCTGAGGTTTGTTAAACCACCCGTAATACCACTTAAAGCAACATTGAAACATTTAATGGCACTCAGCGTGCTTTCCAGTTACTCCATGCTATGCAGGAGGCCGAAGATAATACAATGTGTTAATCCTGTGACAGTGCTCTTTAACGGGAGGTATGTGTCCTTCCATTTCTGGTTTACAAGGGCTCATACTGATGTAGACGCCACCTCTGAGATATTTGGCACAGCTTGTACATCCACTATCAAGTTCTGTCACAAGAGGACATTTTGCAGGTACACTGTTAAAGTGGGGAAAAGAGAAACAAACACTTTTTCCCCCATGATGAGAAATGACAAGTGGAATACCTAAGAGGACAGCAAAAAATAAAATAAAAATACTGCATAGCCAGGAGAGGTATAGCTTTTCTCATGTGTGTGTGATCTAGTTTAGATGTTTGGAATAGGGAGAGCAATCAACTTTTAGATCTGCAGGGGACAGTGTGACATTTCCTTTTACAGTGACAGTATCACCTCTTAGCTTCCCTTCATGTGTACCGTGGCTTCAGTGCCTGGCCTGCATTTGATTGTATGTATGACCATATGGCTAACACATTTTTTCATGTTTAACATGAAAGTTGGATATGTAGTGTTGAAGAGTTATCTAAAGAGATATTTTTGAGTAGTTGACAGCACTCCACACAACATTTGTTTCACAGATTTAAAAAAAAAAAAAAAAAAAAAAAACCCTCCCTGCCTATAGGCTTTAAATAGTGCTTTAAGATGTTTGTTCCAAGAGATTTTTTGTTTCATTGTGGTAGATTCCAAAAGTGACACGTTTTCATGACAAGGAAATACAGCATGTATCATATTATGCCAGAATATGGCTAAAGACAGTTTTTTTTCCCCTCAGTTTTGAAAGGATTGGCACAGATCTCTGGCATCCAAATCTCCTTAGAAGTTTACCACCAGTATTTACACCTCTGGATAGTTTTAGAAATGAAAATCTGATATATATTTCATTCTGGGTGTATTGTTTCATCATTCTAAACTGCACTTGGGTGGCCAGGGGGCCCATGAAGCAATAAATAAAGCATAGAGCATAAAGCAAGCTAGCCTGTTCCCAGGCAGTGCTGCACGTACTTTAAAATGCACAAGTCCAGTAAGGTTGGAAATTTGCTGGGAAGTTATACTTCAATTATTTTCATTCATTTTTTCTCTCATGAGTGGAAGACATTTCCCTCCCGCCTTCCTTCCTAACCGCTTTCTTTCTTTCTTGCCTTCTTGTTCTCTTTCTCTTCTAACTCTGGTTTACAAGCGTTCCTATAGATGTAGACATCACCTAGCACAGATTGCATGCGCTCTTTCTTAAGGTAAACTTAGTTAAGGCTTCGGATTAGAATGGCAAGCACAGCAACACAGATACAGATACAGTACAGTATGTATACTGACTGGTTTACGACACAACACAGCTAAAGTGTAAAATAAGCTAACTTAAAACTAATGGAGCTTATTCATCTGTTTGCCCAAATGAAACTGTGGTGTCTGGAGTTTAGTGCAGCTGTAGCATGTTGTGTAGTATGTATGAGAGAATGTCGGTGAAAACGTTGCTGACTTGTGATGACGATGTACATTTTTCCAGACCTTCTGCTGCGTGCATCGTGGCTCAAGCGTTGCAAGATGGCCAGACTAAAATTGTGTCCCAGTGTGTCATTTGAAACAGCAGCTCCAGCCGGCCTCTGGCGTCCTGCGCTGCTCTGCTGTTTTCACCCTGCAGAAGCCTCGTGGCTCGTCAGGCTGCATCTGAGAGGAGGGATTGGCAAAAGGAACAACAGGTCTACACACACGCTTTCATTCATCCGTACATGCCTCACACCACCGCCCCCTTCCATATCCCCTCATCCAACCTTATTTTCTTATTAATTAAATGAATTAATTTGGCTTTTGCGGCTTGTGTGTGTGTGGACTGCCTCTTGTTAAAGGACTGAGCCAAGTCAGTAACACATTTTACTGCCTGTTTGCTTACCTTTGCTTTTTATTGTTAAGTGTATTGGTATACTTCTTATAAAAGTAAAAGGGTTCAAATTTTGTCTACTCTACTTTTTCCATCTCGTTTCGGTTATTGTAAAATGACTTATTGTGTGTCTAAATTAGGTCTCATCACACACGGGTATTAAAGTACAATGGGAGCCTTAATTATTTCCTGTTTCCACAACACAACACAGGTTGTCCCTTTAATGAAGGCCGGTAGGATGCAAGTTATACGAGAGCTAGGGCGGTTGTAGGAGTTAACAGCTGTGTCTCTTCAAATTGCAGCCTATTCAGAAAATTTCCAGAATATTTTCCATTTATGTGTCTGTAGTATGCCACTGTTAATCCCGGTAGCCTTAGGATAACAACCATACAACTACGGTGTGACTCCCAGCTGGGTGACCTTTGTCGCATGTCAACCCCGACCACCTCTCCCGCTGCATTTCCTACACTGATTGTGTAGAAATTAACAGCATGGGGCAGTGAAAGAGGGTGATATTTATTGATGTTTATTACAGCAGTGGTTTTAGATTTTGGGAAGACTTCGCTCATTCAATACTAGAGAGGCCACAGGGACAACGAGGGTAGTCCAGTCCTATGGGCCCCTATGGGCGTGTAAGAAGGGTGGACATGAACGTGACAATGATGGCTGACAGCAGTAAGATGCTTAAATGAAAAGAGATGAAGCGAAATAACATAGAACATAACTAAAGTGTCTGAGGGCGGGAGGGACCAGCTGAGCTTTATTGGCTTAATAACATTGTGAAGGTAATGATGACCTCTACTCTCACTCATATTTTAAAAAAAAGGCGAGAAAGCACATCGGTTCATGCTCTTCATCAGTTTGGAACTAACCCCAATCAAGTGACCTGATAGAGGAAATAATAGATAAATATCTAAAAACATTAATATCAGTTACCACAGCTTCTCACAGTTCTGCTCCCCCCAGGAACTCTCCTCCTGACTGTTGAAGAAAACCAGCCTTGTAAGTTTAACTGGGTTAACAGGCTGAGGATGTTTGACGGTGCTAATCATAAGACCAGCCTTTGGCACTGAACTGCATCCGAAGGTTCAGAAAAGTTGATTGGCGTTGGCTGTTACTTTGTTCGTCAGCAGTGATTCATGTCGCTTCCAAATCCTGATCTTATGACAGTGGTGTATAGCACCTCAGGGTGCACAGCTGAGCTTCTCTGAGGATGGTTCTGCTCAGGTAATTAGATCCAAACACATTTAAAGCAGCTCTTCCAAAGCGGCATCACTAATCCAAGAGTGTTTTTTTCTTCTCTCCTAAACATTGTTAAATGAGGTGTAAAATGTACTAATTGACTGTGTGTTTGCACCCCGGCCCCCCCCCCCCCGTCAGTAATTGGTGCTATGCCTGTCAAGTTTCACATTTGGCACATTCTGCTGCACACTTTACGATGACAACAGTGGCAAAATCTTTGTAACAGTGAGTCTTAGATTTCAGGCAGAGGTGGACAGCAACAGGCTTCCCATTTGCTCAGTTGGAATTTTGATGTCTCGTGCTTTTGTGTGGCTGTTAACATGTTCAAGTGTCATGCGTGTGTCTAAATGCCTGTTTTGTTTTCTCCGCTGCAAATAGCCACAGGGTCATCATTGTTGCATAAGATGACTTCACTGACTACTTGAATGACTTGCTGACTCTTATAAGCTCATACCTTCAAGTAATCACATTTGTGTTTGGGTTTTGTTTTGTTTTACCTGATGTCCCTTACAGATTGCTGCAGGATTTTAGAAAAGGCCGTCAATGAGACACAAAGAGTTGCACTCTCTGATATTCTCTCTGACAGGCATGCTCCTTAAGTGTGGTGTCAGTCGAACTGGGTAGCTTATTTGTAGGGGAGGTTACTGACGGTTTACTGATAAAAATACACTGCGTGAACCAACACAACAGACCTGTGTTCACATGTGTGTTGTGTAGGAATGCAGCAAGATTGAAAAATCGAATCTTTAAGACTATGAAGTAGTTACCGGTGAGTTGTCTGTGCCGTCAAGTGGATTCTTAAAGACCACAGTGCCGTCATTGTTTTTCAATGTTACATTATTACATTTACATTAGAAGGTGCATTTTTCTCCAGACTGCTCCATTAATGTGATTTTACCCCGTATTAGAGGAGTATTTATTAGGGGGGGGAAACGCTCGTCTTGGTTATAGTCACATTAGGTCTCGAAGGGTCGGGAGGATTGTTTTAAGATGCTTATTAAGATGTATTTTAAATGCAAGTTTACCCCACAGGTCTGAACACCACCCACTACATCATTTTGAGTGGCCAGGCGATCATATCACTGGAGAAACTCCTGCCTCACACAGCCAAGGCTCTTTTCTTCCCTCCAGAATCCCCTGAAGTGGACATTAGTGTGATGGAGGAGCGTGTGTGTGATGGAGGACTGAGTCGTATCAATTTGCCACATCAATTTGCGCTGCTGGCTCCAGCAGAGAGCTCAGCTAGCACGGCTGACGTAGGTGAATAGTCTAACTTGTAACTCTAAATAGCATAAATTGCTGTGAATGATTAGTCTCTGAGTAGTAATGTAACATTAACAATTTTTAGAATGATGTTAGTTCTAAGTAGTAGTTCTGGTTTTAACTCTAAACTCCTGTGAGTGATGAGTCTTGCTCAACATAATGAGTGCGTTTCACAGAGGTTGCCGTTAACGTTCTTTCCTCCCGAAGGTCATGATGAAGAAAGGTTTGGTTGACTCCAACTCAGCGATGGCCTTGTAAGGTTTGAGCTGATTTAAAACAGTAGATGCCATGCAGAGCCACTTTCAACCCGTGACGTGCAAATTTTTAGATATTTAGTCAAGAAATGTCAGTACCGACATCAGCACCGATGATAAAGCAAATTAAGGATAGAAGGTCTTAGGTCCAATCTGAACTGAGCATCTCTCTGCCGACGTGGAGAATACTGTCTGTAAGATGTGCGGTGTCTTTTCCACTTCTGCCATAATGAGAGGTTCCATGAAAAGGCTTCAGGCCCTCAATGATGGTGTGTTCTGCCAGATATTGCACCATGATATTACACATCTGATGCAAGACTTCACATTTGTGATTGACTTTTTATTGATTTTTAGAAAGACGTAAAAATATCACCAAACATAAAGCAATGAGAAGAGGCCAATATACACATTCAAAGAGGGCTAATATGTAGTTTAGCAAAAGAATACAAATAGAAATCAAATGAAAGAGGCTGTGTTGTAAATCCAATGTGTGTGTACATGGCGGGAGCCAAACCATGAGCCTATTAATGTAGAGAAGACATATTTCCCATATCAAATACATTGTTCTATTCTGCACAGCAAAGACAAAGACACCCTTTCACACACCCCCACCATGATAGCGGTCTGGACTCATTCAGTATAGATAGAGGGAATTGTGTCTGTCAGGGTGGCGGCTCCCCTAACAGAAATAATTGAATGCAAAAGGGGACCTCCTGACCAACAAGTCTCTGGATACAATCATGAAGTGCGAGTCTATACAATCTAGAGGGTGTCCAATACATTCTATTGATAATCACAAACTGAATATCAATAGAATGTTATAAAACATGATATACTGCGAATATCATGTGACATGCACTTTAAACGACACATTATATAGACCCGTTCTTTTTCTGTAGATGTAATCACATATAGTTTTCAGGGATATACGATCTTTTTTTGTAAGAGCATAGAGTAATAAAGTGATGCGTCATGACGCTCATAACTTTAGATAATAAAAGGGGGGGATCTCTGTATTTGGGGGGTCTTTTTATGGTTTAATGGTGATTTCAGCAAACTATGAATTTCCACACTGTCAGAATTGCTACTTGTGTAACTTGAGCTGTAAGTCATTAATGGATTTGAGGTCATGGTTAATGTAGAGATCACCAAGCACTGCAATGGTGCTTCTGGACATATTCTTTCCAGTATAAGGAGGATTTACCACTATATAGCAGGGATTGTACTATATACCAGAAGCGGTAGACAGTGAAGGGTCAAAAATGAGCTTTGCAACAACTGGACTCTTCTAATGTCATGGAGATTTTGCATGAAAAGTAAAGCCTCCACTATACATTTCATGCAGAGTCTCGAGTAGTAATTCCCAAGACGAGGTTGAAAACCAGAGCAGACGACTCTGAAACACCCTGGCAGAGGAGATCAGGCACATCATTTTTGCTTTGCAGTGTTTATTTATTGAATATCAGTGTGGAACAGCACAGATGAACATGTTGCATTAGTTTCCTGTTCACGCAACACCAGGCATCCTGCTGACATACAATATGCACATGTTACGCATAAAACAACAATAGTTAGGTCACTGTACTTTATAGAGCGTGCTCACGAACCTTTTAGTGGTACATCTTACATTGTTTTCAGATTTCAGGTCACAACCTCCCTAACCCAGTGTATGTATTAAAGAAAGACAAAAGGTTTATTTGAATATAAAGTTTACAACTTCAAAGGCCAGTTCTGAGCTCAGAAAACCAGCTAATGGTGGGTGTAGTAAAGTTATGGCGCCAATAAGTTGGGTCAATATCACCATAAAGTGCCTTTGGTGTCCCCATCAGAATCACTCAGTCATCATGAAAATGTAGCAGAATAATTAAACTCTGAGGTCTTATTATAAGTGACCAAAGATTTGCACACATATCGGTACAATAATATGTCTCTTAAAATGTGTTTCCTTCATTTTATACCATTTTTTTTCTTTGGATGTACGTGATTTTGGCATGTCCCACACACTGTTCTGCTAACTTCAGTGTGTGTAAAGTGGTTAAATGATACTTTTTTTACATGGTTTTATTGTCACAAGTTATTTGATAAAACAAGTCATTTTGATCATGTATATTCTATTTTCATAATAGTATTGAACATTTTGCATATGTCCCTGAGATTGCTGTCCACCCTGTCATTTTGGGCTAAATGCCCCTTTAAGAAACCCGCTGATGTTTTCAGTGACATCACAACCAGCATTTTGTCTTTCTTCAGTGGAGACTGAAACAGTGGCTAGTTGCAGAGTAGGTATTTACACTTATGTGCCGTAATTTTCATCATATTCATCATCACTTTCAGAAATTCAAAATATATGTGTTAAACAGTACACAGTCCGCTCGCTAACTGAATCATGTTGCTAAGTGAAGGTCCACCATGTGCTCATTAAATGCTAACATTATTCAACAATGTCCACCCTGTCATTGTCCACCCTGTCAGCAAGCCTTCCATGACAGGGTGGACATGCTTGCCCTAATTTCATTACTATCCAAATACTTTTCCCATTAACTAAAACATAGTGTTGAGAAAGGGACTAAATAGCTTTCTGAAAATATACATTTTATAATCACTATGTAATTACAATGTATTTATTCTACTTTGAAATTGTCCCTGACAGGGTTGACATATTTTGCTGTTTGCGTATACATTGTCTGCTTGCAGTTAATTTATAAAAAGTGTGGGAGCTTGACCAACATGCGTTTCTAACAGCATAACATCTACTTAATACAATAAATGTGAAGTTAAATGGAAAATCTCAGATTTTTTTAGGGGGGGGGGATTGGGAAGTCTCAAAGGCACCTTATGGTGATATTGACTCAGTTAATATAGCCACTGGTTCAACTTTTGGCTTAAATTTCATTCGTGTCTGCAATTGTTCAGGCACAAGAATCATGTTGCTGAAGTGTTGTACGAATGTAATAGACAGATAGATCATAAATAAATAGATAGATAGATGAATGTATTAGCCCAATGAAAGATAAGAAGAGCTGTGATCTTTTGACAACGAGCTGTTTCGGTTGATCAGGTTACAGAGAAAAATTAGGTTATTAAACTCCGACAAACTAAAAGTTTGCAGCTGCATACGTTCCAATAATTCTAGGTTGCCAGAGACGTAACATGAAGGGGACGTGTACAGAAATGTAATCAAGTGTAATCAAGTAATCTAATCAAGGAAATGAAATTACAACTAAAACCATATTTTTTCCAAAGCCATAAAAAGATAACACCACTGCACTCCATCAAGTGTCTTCCGTCAATCCATGCATATTTTTTACAACAACTGAGAAGATGAATTCAGTGTGAACAGTTTCTGATTTATGTGCCTCAACCTTTGCTTAGATCAATTGCTTGATAAGGAAATTGGCCTTTGGTGTGCATGCCTGTGGGGAGTGGGCCAAAGGATTTGGCGAAGACTGATCCTAAAATTGGGGCCATTTGGTTTGAAAATATTTGAAAGAACTGTGAGGAGAATTCATCAGGACAGATTTCACAGAAAATAGGGCTCAACGTTTTTTAGACTGTTTACGATATGCATATTTTAGGGGGTGTCATGGGGAGGGTGAGAAGATAGGTAGATTAGTCATTTCCAGAGACTGGGTCGCAACCCACATATGGGTCACGGGAGATTTTATTTGAGTTTCTAAAAACATTTACAGAATTTCCTCCGAAGATTTCTACATGCATTGCACTAACTTCACCTAAATGCACTTGTTTTAACTCATTTATATCTTTAAAATGTATATTGTGTCAATAATGAGAGGGAAAAAACAATTAGGCAGCTAATTCCACCTAAATACATTGATTGAGCTTTTTTATGTATTCATCAATCAATTTTTCACAACCCTGGTAACACCTGAGGGTTTGACTAATACCTGGAACGATCACTACCATCCCATGAGGTTCCCAAAAGGTTCATAAGCAGTAGAAACGTTGTTCGATACTCCATTAAATAGGACGAACCTCAGATATGAATTAGCAATGAGAGATATTTCTAGTCCCCTCAGCCCAGAACAATTTGGCTCAGCTAGGAGCCAGAGAGCCAACGCAGAATATCCAGCAACAAAACTATCCAGCTAACCAGCCATGCCACTGTCCCCCCATCAATGGAGGGACATGTGTAGCATTACTGTCGGCTGCACCCTGAAGTAGCGAGTTGAATAGCTAACGTGACGTGATCCTCCACTCGCTGACATATTTGAAGGCCCAGAAAGAAAGCAAATCGGAGCTTGATCCCCTGAGCGACAGTTACTGTGCGGACTGTTCAAAGACGCGATCAGAGAGCGATAATGTGGTACAAAGCCTCAGTGAGTTCAGAGGGGGAGTGTACTTCCTGCAGCCATTGCCATCCTGTGGTGTTACGAGGATGGGGGACCCGAGGGGCCACTCTCACTAAGTAAAACAAGTTTGTAAGCTTGTTAACGCGCTGCAATAAATTGTATATAGAGGCTGACTGTGACTGCATCCCTGTTGCTGTGGTTACTCATTTTACGTAGCCAGCTCTTTAGTTTGCTGAACAGACAGTTTCATTGGAACTCCTTAGTAGGTGTCCTATATACAGCCAATTAGAATCCAAGCCAATTATCCAGACCATGGTATAAAAGGTCCTGAAGCTGAGTTGTTTAACTGACGAGTAACGACTAACTCTAACTTTATTTGGTCTCATTTCTAAAGCAGTGTGTGTTTATGTGCCAGGTGTGATTTATGAAGCATGTGTTTCTTTACAATGTCTGGTTTACCAGTTCAAAATAATACTAAAAGGAGTTGTGGAAATAGCAGCAAAAATGGTCAGCAATGTTAACTTATATGCAAACTCTCTTTTCATGATCCATAGATAAGGCCGATCGGGACTTGAGCCACGATGGTTTCAGGAGTGTGTGAAGTCGCTTTCACAGCTTTTTGGTGTCCTGAGGGGACGCTGTGCATCCTCTGCTGTTGCAACCCTCCTCCATTTCTATGAATTGTGGAATAGTCGCTCTTGTGTTGTTGTCAACATAATTAAAATAATACAGAAGGAAACAGACTGCAAAGTAGAAAAGTACAAAAAAAAGAAAGAGAAAAAAAAAGATGTAGCAAAAGGTCAGCTTAACCCTCCGACATCCCACTCCTCTAGAATAGCATTTCCTTAAATCATTTTATCCTGTGCTTTAACGACATTTGTTCTTTTTAATTTGTTAGCTTTTTGATCATTTGTGTTTTATTGCACATCTGTTGATTTTACATCTTCTGGTAAGCACTTTCTATTTAAATAAAGATTTTATATGTTTGAAGTCTGATTTTTATGAGTTTGTTTAAAGCACATTACTGTACTATATATATATTTTATTATGTTCTAGCACACCATTAGTATATGCATTAGTATTATAAATTGAACAACAACATATGTTTATATAAATCTACTGATCAACAGCACATTTTCATGTCAAAAATGAAAAAAGGGAAAATACAATAAAACTGTCATGGTAAGCCCGTGAAATATAAAGAATGTTGACAAAGCAACAATCAACCAAGGCTGATTTTCATGTCTCATGTTCTTTTCTCCTTCTTTGTGTGTAGTGAACACACTGAGGAGACCGCACGGCTGTACAGCGTTGCCTCACAGCAACAAGGTTATAGGTTTGAACCTGTGGGGCCTTTCTGCTTGGAGTTGGCATGTTCTCCCAGTACTTGTGTGGGTTCTCTCTGGATACCTCCCGCAGTCCAAAGTCATGCAGGTTAATTCAGTTGGTAACGCTGCGTGTCTGTTTCTCAGCCCTGGCACTGACTGGTTCCTAGTACAGGGTGTATCCCCCTCTCAACCACTGTCATCTGGGATTGCCTCCAGCCCACTTCTAAGATTAAGTGGATGGATGATGTGATAGTGATAGTGGATGTATGGATGGATGGTGTTCCTTTGAGCCCTGAGGACTACACTGACAGGCAACCAAGTAATGATGGATTGGAATCCCTCTCCGCTGACTCAATTTCCTCAATTTCCCAAAGGGAATTCCCCAAGTGCATTTTTGTTTTCAAATGGCAAACAGCAATACGTGACCAATCCTCAAACATGCACATCTGACTCATGCAGTAAGATGGGAGGATTAGACGAGGCCAGGTGGTGGACCAAACAAATAAAGTTGATTGTTTGTTAACCTTTTCAGAGGAAGGATGGCATATGTTTCTATCAGAGATGTAAGAGTGATGAGGGAATGCCATAATTGGCAGGAGACATTTGGTAATTTATTGACCAGCTCTCAGTCAACATTTGGCCAGTAAATATTTCTGCCTGCCCAAAAAGGTCACAGTTACAAATAAACAACAAGCAACAAGAATGAACCTGGTGAACCAGGTCTACCCAAGGGTGGAGCTGTGACTTTAAAAGCGTGGAGGTTCTATGGCTGGGATGTCAGCACTGCAAAGCCCCTGCCATCAGCCCTGTTCCAGTCTCCACAAAAATAAATGCAATGCCTCCTGCACTTCAACACTGCATGCAAATAACAGTTCAACATGTATATCGCAGCACTGTGCCCTTCACTCCAGAATACTGTATTCCCCAGCATTCAGCATGACATAGTATTAAGCAATAAGACTTTTTAATGTCCTTTTAAAAAACCTTTTAAACATTATGGAATGATAGATCTAATAGATCTAATCTAATAGAGCGTATGACTAGATTTGGTGAGCTTGAATGTGAATGTTTGTGATAAACTGAAAGATGAAGTGTTGCTTCATCTCCTTCTCAAATCAAATAAATACTTTAAAGACCCTCACAAGGCTGTTTTTCTGATGAAAAGTTGACTTTTAAGAGATATGTGGTTCTCACGGGACAGCAGCATTGCAAACATATGATGATTTTACAGACCATGGTGCATTGCTGTAGACCTCTTCTTCTGTGTGACTTTGTAGTGATACATAATCTCATCACCATATCAGATGAAACAGATCTGTCTGCTACTACGTGCTGTTGCATATTAAAACGTGTGAAAATAGCAAACCATTCCGCTTTCATCCATCCCAGAGGAAACGTTTAGTCCAGCAAGACAAGCAAACACTAGAACAAACTGATTTAGCTAACTAGCATAATCGTTAACTGTTACAAATAGTGACATAAAAACAGCGTATGCATCAGTTACACTAGGTTTTTGAGCTGTTATCTCCAGGCATGGTTTTATTTTGTTGGTGTCAAAATAGTAAGGGCTTGGCAGGTCGTGCAATTCACTGAATTATTACAATCAGCTGCTCTTCCATCTTCTGTTTGGCTGACCCTTCAGCCAGATGTTGTGATGTCCTTGGACTGAAAGGGTGAAGCAAATCCTACAGAGATGTGTTACTTATTGCTACGTGACCTGCGGAGCCCTCGCTGCGTTTGAAAAAGGTGACTTTTTTTGCATCTTGGTGCCACCACCGACACACCTGATAAAGGGTAACACTGTGAAATTGTAAAACATTGTAATAGGTACATTAGTGGAAGTAACCATTTAGCATATTCTGTCGTAAATGCCTCACATATTACAGAGTTTAGGAAAATCCTCCAGCACAGCTTCTTCAAACCTGTGAAATATCTGAAGATTCAAACTATAAAACATTTACAACATCTGTGGACATTCAACGAGAACTCAGCACCAAATACTTTCCATCGGCACACAGTGAGTGCAAACGTTTTAAAAGCGTCTGTCACTTGAGTAGGAGGGGAACAGGCTTACAGCAGTGTTGTCAGAGGTGCATAACTTTGAACAAAGTTACTGAACTGATACTGTGATGTAAATGAGCGGTGGCTTTACTGAACCGAAGAGTCAGAGACTGTGGTCTCCTAGCAATTGGTGTCCCAACTGAGTCATGCATGGGTCCAAACAGGCACTGCAAGAGCACACTTGTACCAAAGTGAGTTGAGCTTGATGACATCTGTGTTTTTAAACCAGCCTTGTGTTGTGATACAGGTTATCTTCAAGCAGCACATCACAAAAGTTATCAGTATCAGACCTCGTCCTTGGCCAATAGCCTTGGCCGATAGGGCTTTGATGAAGTTGCCCAGAGAAGTTTATCACGGAGAATCTCCATTGTTTCTGTGATTCATGTGGTGGAGATCTGCGCTTGATCACTGATACACAACTGGTGTTCCTGTTACAGCTTGAGCTTCTTAACAGAGCACATTATTTCACAGTCCACTTTCAGATAATTGTCACCAGATTTTCCTTTGAATTTCCCCTTTCACGTATCAGAGAAACGATTTCTTTAATTAGAAAGTCTGTATTGCAAGAAGCAGAGGAGGTCTGACAGAAGAGTGTTGCAAGAGTGTGTGTGCGTGTGTGTGTGTCATCAGTCTGCTAATCTAGAAAAATAACAGACTGATCAGTCATATGTTTTTCACATACATCTGTTGCAGTGTTTCACAAGTTTGTAAAAAGCTACAAGCCCAACAACCTCATCATCTTGCTGTTCACAGGCAGTTTAACCTCATCAGCAGTGCATACATTTATTTATCACCTGTCTACATTCTGTTCTTACCAGCTCTCGTTATACTTATACATTACTGCACAACCTTCTTACCACAGTATTATATTCTATTTTTATATATATGATATTCTGTTCCTTATTTTTAACTTGAACACTTTATATTGTATATCTTCTCTGATAATATTTTACTTTCCCATGCATGTTTTTTTTTTTTTATCTTTAATACATTGTTGGAGCATTGATGGAGGGATTCTTGAAATGTCTGCACCGGTGTCTATAAAAGCAGGTGCAACAGTGCATAGGAATATCTAGTTATATTCGATTGTGCCAGTTCCAGATGGGAATTTGAATTGTTTTGCAGGTATTTTGTCACAAAACAAACCACTGTATGTCAGGGGATCGCCAAAGTTGTATATCTGGAACATGTAGGACTTCTTTAAGATATTCATAGTGGGAATTAAGCATCTGGGTCAAATTACACTGTCAAGTTAGGTGACCTTTTATAGTTTCTGTTGGAAGCTACAGTAAATCACATGGAACTCAACATATAAAAGTAAAATGGATGTTGTTTTTCTCCATGGTACCTCCTGAAGGTATTGTGTAACTGTCAAGCTGAAATTTTTAACCTGTGGTTTTCTGCCGACTGGTGTTTCCATTAGATCTGGGAAATGCGCACAACAAATGTTGCTTCTGTTTTAGTCCATTTCATTTTTAACTTATTACGCTTTAAAAACCCAGAGGTCAACTGTGGATGACAGAACATATATTTTATGATGCATGCCACCATTTGTTCCTAAACACACACTTATGGCTCTGAGAGAAAGCTCTGGTACCATAATATTGGGGTTTTTATTACACATGCTGGCTCACGGGCCTGTGGTATTGGTTCAGCACCAGTGAATAAAGCCATCATTAATATAACAATTATTTTGTAAAAATGGCTACTGTAAGAAAGGGTCTTTTTCATTAAAAAAAAAAGGGGGGGGGGGAATGCCAGGTTTCTGTCTGACGGGAGGCAGCATGTGAGGTTGAGAAACACATCTCTGACTCCTGGTCCATCAGCACTTTTTCCCTTCAGGACTATCACCTTTCCAATCCACTCTTTTCCCTGTACACCAACAGCTGCACCTCAAGTCGCCAGTTCAGCAAACTCCTGAAGTGTGCGTAAGACGGCACCTCGGTGGGCTCATCTCTGGTGGGGATGAGTCTGCCTACAGGTGGGGGGGTTTGCTATCTGGTCACCTGGTGCAGTCACAGCAACTTGGATTTCAGCACTCTGGAGACGCTGGGGACGGTTGTGGACTGCAGACAGAACTCAAGCTCCTCTTGTTCCCCTCTGGACACGAATCCTGATCATCAACATCACCGCTCCCTACTGCGAGGACGAGCATGGTGCACGACACCAGACTCCGAGAAAATTCAGGCAGTGTAATGTATTTACTCCGGCCAGTTGAAGGGTGGCATGTTTACTGTACAATATTTGTACTGCGTTTTTGTTTCGTTCACGTTGTACTGGCAGGCCAGAAAGCAATATTTTATTATCATACAAATGATATTTGTATTAAACAGGGTTGGAAGTGGGAAGTCGGACGCGCCCGACCGTCCAGCCACAGGAGCGCTCAGCCGATCTGAGCCCCGGACACCCCCGGGCCTCTTTAACGTCAAGGTCCTGGGAGGAAACAATCCCTTTGTGTGTATTAATCAGTAAACACCCGTTGCCTCCCGACAGCAGCAGTGACACGTCTCCAAATTCAGAATGGGCACTTTTACGCGCGGCGGCGCAGCAGCGGTAACTTCATTAGTTATTAATAATTATTATTAATCATCCAGTCAGAGCGACAGGAACAGTCAGGATTTTCTGGTGAATCACATTCTGCACTTACTTTTCCACACATCAGAGGGATACGCTGTGTCAAAGTGTAATTTAGTGCGCTTCCATTCAAATCTTTGGAATAAAGATCAGGAGCTCTTTCAAATCTGTCGGGACGTTTTTATTTTACTGAAAGTAGAATAAATATTGTAACTCTAAACACGTATCGCACGTTGCCATCGTGTTTCCCTTTGTGTGTGTGAAACCTGAGGCTGTTAGTTTGAAATATTGCTCAGATGAGGAGCTGTGCAAGGACGATTTCCGGACAGCTGTGACCAGCTATATTTTTGTAATATGGAAGTACAGCCTTTCACAGTCTCGTTTGTGAACATTAATCGCAGTTTTTCCTGGTGCTTTGTCATCATAATGTATATTTACACAGAATAAATCTATTTTTAAACCAACAAACTTAGTAATACTTTAATCCAGGAGACAGCAAATGTTGGAAAGCAATATGAAACAGCAAAATAAATAAATAAATAAATAAAGCAGCATGAGTGAATCACACAAGAAAATGCAGCCAGCCAAGTGACAGTATGTTATACAATGGTGTGTGCAAAGGAGTCTTTTCTTTTCTCAGTGTTAAGTATTAGCAGGTTATGAGTTATGGTATTATCTCTACTGTGGGGCTGGCACATGAACAGAGAGCAGGACAGCAAGTCTCTGACTTCTCCAACTACTGATGTAAAGCTTGGTGTGAAGGGCTGCTACTGTTTGTCTCTATATAGCTGTTCATCTCTCAAAGGCTGTCACTATTTGCTTCACTTATGTTCCAAGTTGCAAGCATGAGACACTTCCAAGAACAGTAAATTGTCTAACGAAATCCCAAAGCAGTTCTTTGGAAATACCACACACACACACACTCACACACACACACACACACACACACACACACACACACACACACACGCACACACTGGCCCTGTCAGACATCACTGAATCACATCCCACTCCAAACCTGAGACTTACATTGTTCTTCCTCAGTCAGATAACACATCTGTATGCATTTATCACACCATCTGCCAATACCATCCATACCTCAATGGCCTGTGGACACGGTCGGAGTAACCAGCCCCTCTTTTTCTTACTTTGCATTGTAAATCTCAAGTTAAAGCCAGCTGATGCCTCTCAACAACATGTCCAGTGCATGTTAAGGGCCGGATAAATCCACTGTTAGAAAAATCTGATATTTGGCATTGTTTTCTTTTTCATAATATTCAAGATATCCTCACAGAGACTATAAACACAAGTTATTACCAGTATGGCCTCATTGTAAATTTCTAAGTGAAACATAATAGAATTATTCCAGAATTTCCTACCAGGGATCAATAAAGTATTTCTATCTATCTATCTATCTATCTATCTATCTATCTATCTATAATACTGTAACTTATAAATGATAACCGTTCATTTTTTCAACTCATCATGGTGCTTTCTTGTTAAAAGGTACACTTAGCCTAATGTAACTCTTTTCAGTTAACAGCACCATGAATGCAGCATGAACACAAATACGGAATGAATATATTCTTGTATAATATTGCAGTTAAAATACAAATAAGTGCTTGAAAGCACTCAAATCCGGAAATATTTCTTTGTATATCTATGCATATCTGTGCACACGTGCTTGTCAAGCCACTGCTCGTCTACTAGACAAATAAAATGTTGAAAATCAAAGTGGGAAATGTGTCGGTGGTGGTGAATCTCCAGTGAGAACATGTAGGTCAGTGCTGTTCATGGTGCCGAGAGGCGTGGAGACAAAGAGGGGCGTGCACTGTGCGTGTGTAACCTCGCCTCTCCATCAAATTTAAGTCGCAGAGGAGTGAGAAGCCGAGCCAATGAGCCTCACATCAAAAATAACAAGTTGAATATCCAAGGCTACGGCAGCACGCGCCTTTCTTACCCTTTGGGCTCCACTGTGGCATCGGAGGATGGTGGCAGGCAGGATGACACTGGCAATCTCGTGGTTTTGCATTCTCCAGCTGGCCTTTGTCAGCGCTGGACTCTTCACCCGCAATGATCTTCAAGCCCTCCGCAGCAATGTGTCAGCGAGCCGGGCCCAGGCCCCTCAGAGCGCAGGTGAGTGTCTCGTTTTGCTGGACAGGCTGTGCAGAGTTGGTTCATCTGTGTGGCTGTTGCTTTTTGTCAGATAAAACAGGCAATGCAGCCGAGGATTTGTGAAATCGGTAATAGGGAATGAATGGAGTAATGATCTGAGGTTTAGTAATATGATAAAGGTCACAGTGAGCCCACAGTGGAGGAGCCATGATCATTAAACAGAGTTTAAATCCTACAGTTTAATTAGAAATAGTGTGATGTCAGCCAGTGCATATTCCCACAGAGAATAAGTATTAGGAATAAAAGTAATGCTCGACGTTAACGATTAAAAATTACATTAAAATGAATTTTCAATGTGCCAAAATAAAGTAATAATAGCGTAAATGATGACAACTAGAGATAGAATACCTTTTTTTTTAATGTGAGCATGCAAATTGCCATTTTACATGAAATATTGGCCAACAGGACAAGCCATCATCAACCGGATTTCAAATTAAATTGGCTGCAGTTTATGAGTGGATTTCAGTTTATTTCAGAATATAAAAATTAGGAACCTTTCAAATATAATTCAAAGCTGAAGCAGGCTGATTTTTAGCATCTCACACTGGGAGAGATCTGATAGATTTATGAGACAGACGGCAAATGATGCACAGTTTGGTGATGTGATGATAATATTGAATTGCACAATTGCAGTGTGCCTGACAATCAATCAATCAATATTTAGTTTATAATTTTTAGTTTAATATTTAGTGATCCAGCACCGATTCATAACAAGTGTTATCTCAAGACGCTTTCCATAAAAAGCAGATCAAGACCAAACTCTTTAATGAAGAGAGAGACCCAATGACTCAAGAATCCCCACATGAGCAACGTCAGGTATTAGTGGTGAGGAAACCTCGAACAGAACCAGGATCAGAGGTGGGGGGGCTTTCTGTCAGGGTCCACCTGTAATATACCATTAGTGGCCAAATATGGCAGGAGCATTACACATGTGTTAGTTTCAAGCGGCACCGCACTGCACGGACTGTAAGGCGACCTGTTGCTGATCTCTGACATGCCATCATTCCTCAAATGAATCTTCCAGAAGCCACATATTCACTGTCACACATGCCCCACACCCCTATACAGTAGCACTAGGTGCATTTTGTTTCATCCTGAGCTGCCACTCAGTGGTAAGCCATACAGTACATACCACATACAGTAAACTGATTTTGAGTAGAAAACAGCACAGGCATAACAAGAATACTGTATCACTTTCGGCTATCACTTACAGTCAGGCGTACAAGTGTATGGCAAGTGGTAAATCAATTTAATGAGGTGGTTTCATGCATATCAGGATTTATGACAGCATAATTTTAGCTTTTAGTTATAACTCTTAACATATGCATAAGTCAGGCCATTCCCAGCATTTGATTGTCACAACATGATCTGAATGCAGGAGACCCCCTGTGCTCCACATAGTACAGCACAGCTGGCATCGTATGGCACCGCATTTATGAACATGGGGTCAGGCGTGGTCATTTTGCAAACTTATTGCTTCCCTGCTAGCTGGACATTGTTTAAATCCATTTTGAATGTCTCAAAATGTTTTACTGCCATTTGTCCACTAAACTTCAGTGGGAATGCGCAGCAAACAAGGATTTTATTACATTAAAGAGACAAGCGGTAGTGTTGCCTCAAGGCACTTCTTTTCTCGGAATGGGGCCTGAGGGCACATTCATTAACTTGTCAATCTCAGTGTGGTATCACTATCTGCATTGCACGGCAATACTGCTGTTTTCCATACACTCTTAAATCACATGCACAGTGCAGTAGCCTGTGTGTGTGTGTGTGTGTGTGTGTGTGTGTGTACACACACAGATTAATGAGAAGATGAGATGCAGCCGGCAGGTTGTAGGAATTAGACATGAGGCTCTTTCACAGAGCACCTCTGGTGGGCAGAGAAGGTAGTGACAGCACTCTGGAAAGGCCTGCTTTGAAATGATCTGCATGTTCTGGTGTCTTGTTTGTACAGAATAATCATGTTATGATTGAATACAATTCTTAAAGATTCAAATATTCTGTCCATTGCACCATAAAGTTGCCCCTCTGGATCATATGTCAACCAAAGATGGTAGCCGCCGGATATGACATATGTGAAATGAAATTAAAAAGCTGTATCATCATTTATATTTATATATTCTACATTGTTGTTACGATGTATTATTTTGTGCCAGAGTTAGACGATTCTGGAAATGACTGCAGTTTTAAATGTTCTTAAGCTTGCCAGTTATTTAGTTTTTTAAACAAACTGATGGCAATACATGAGAGGCACTGTCTGCCCGGGACTAATGGTGATCTTGGATCGGACACAAAGCAATCTCTTTGACTTTGTGTAGCATTATATCCTAAACAAATCAATGTTCTTTCAGCAGGGTCTTCGAACCACAGAAAGAGACCAATTTTTGCGAGGAGAGGACAGTATGAACAGCAAAGGATTCACGTGCCGGTAAGATGTGTTCGCCTTATACTCCAATCACATTGTGCACAGATGTTTCTAGTTTGTAGTTAAAAGGAAGCGTTTCTGCTCAGTAACACATGAGCCTATTTTATCATCTTTTAAGGATCAAAAATGTAGCTTTTGGAATTATTGCACACTGTACTTTGGCTTGTTTTGTCCCGATGAAGAATTCAATAAAAAAATAAATAAAAGGCTCAGCTACAGTTTGCACACACATGTGGTACATCACAACTTAAAATAAACAGATTTTTTCCCCTGGTTTCACAGTTTGGGACATAGTTGTTCATGCACACAAAGTAAAAAAAAAAAAAAGAGGCTTCACAATGAGAGCTTGCAGCTTTCAATCAACATAATAAAAAGTTAGAAATCAAAACAAGAACGTGAGACGGTATCACTGTAACACTTGATTTTGACGCTCCCTCTCTGACCAACCCTGTCTCCCTCTTTCTGTCCTCTCCACCTTCCAGAAGTCCAAAGTGATCCCTGTTCCCCCAAGTAAACTCCCCCCTCCTTCTGAAGCTGTAACCACGCCTGTGAAGTCCAAGTGCTCTCAGTTCACTCAAACGTGTTATCCCCAGTCTGGCTGCTGTAACCCGTGTGCCACATGCCACTGCCGCTTCTTCAATGCAATCTGCTTCTGCCGGAGGACAGTGCCGGCTTGCAAGACGAAAACATAAAGAACTGGCCCACCAAAACAGAGACATGAAAATAAACTCGCTACAAACCAGTGAACAGAGACGCCATCACCCATGCTGCCACAATCGTCACACAGACTGATGCATCATATGAATGGGGCAATAGGCGTCGTCACGAATGCACATTTGAAGACGTTTAAAGATAACTTTTGTACCTCTTGTTAAAGGCAGCTGCTTGCAAAAAACTATCCACCACATACTTAAGCTTCAATTCTTTAAACTGTATTAAGTCGTATGTGTATTCTTTTGAACAATACTGTATATTATTGGTATAATCGTTATCATTGTGGTTGTTCCAGTGTTTCGGCATCATTGTCCCGTGACTACATATACATGTTTTGTATTGTTTTGCGTTATTAATATTATGTCCACCATTGTGAGAATGATTTGATTAAAGAAATTCTTTGACAGTCAAAAGTCACAGACTTTTGACAGCAATCAGATAACGGATCAGTTCATTTGTAACTATGGTCTGTACTGTCGCTATGAATATACAGACTAATTTACCTTTATTTAACACATCAAAATGAAATATTCACAGCAACTGCTAACAATACGTCAGTACCATAGTAATGCAGTGAACTATATGACCTAGTTTCCTCTTCACTGTGGGAGTATACATAAGTAAGGGTCATAACTTTTGTGCATGTCACATGTGAGAGTTGTATTGAGTAGAAGGCTAAAAAAAAGTACTGCAGCAGATACAACCACAGTTTTTCATCTTTCACCATTTCATCTTTCACATAGATCTTGTGACACAGAATTAGTGACATTTAATTTCTGTGAATTATAGAATACACTAGCCATATAACATAAATAGTTGTTTTATTTCTTTTTGATATTTATTTACTCCTCTTGTTACCAGTCTCCATTATATGTGGATTTCAACATTTAAGATCAGCTTCATTGTCATTCAGGCTATACACAGGACGTCTGCATGAATGTTTTAGTTCCCTCTGTCTGCATGTCCAGAGATAAACTAGAGATCATCTTGTGATGGGATTCCACCAACCACAGTGACACACTAATGTACTCAGAGACAGTTTGTCGTAAAGACAAAAGCAACATATCATTTTGTTTTGTGTGAAACAGCTCAGTGAACTATCCTCTAGTCTATGCGCCACCTGCCCCTGTGACTACACCCGATATGAAACACACAGACATCGTAGCTCTAGAGACGCTGGATATCTTGATGCCACTTATGCTACTTTTGGGTGCATAGTCTTTTCTAATTACATATTTTAACAGTCTTATACTTAATCAGTTTCAGTCAGTTTTTACTTCTTTAACTTGCAAAGTGATCTTTTAGATTGAAAGACAGTAGAAAATTGTGGAAAGTTGTCTTGCCATTGACTACCACACACATTCTTTCTGAAGTAAGGTCCCACGGTCGTTCCTCAGCTCCAGTGCTGCTGTGTGTGAAGTCAAACAACAACTTTTGCTGGTAAAAAGAAAATGTTTCACCAAAACAAGCCCCCCCCCCAACAATATTGTGCAGGATCACTGTGTCTGCATCCTGCGCTTAGAGCAACCCAGGATGATTGTGATTGGTTTAAAGAAAATTCAAACAAGCCAGAGCGTTTCTTTTTTTTTTTTTTTTACCATACCAGAATGGTAATGGGTTGAGCCAGACCTTTTTACAGACACAAAGGTCTGGCTATTCATAGACGAGGCAGAGGATAGACGGCAGACAGACAACACCTTCTGGCAGTCTGATGGAACGGCAGGACAGCAAAACGAAACAGGCATGACTGCATGCTGCCATGGTGATGGTGATATTATTTTTAAAAATTGAAATATAGGATTGATTAATGTACCATCATATAGTATAATATGCATTAGTGCATGTTTTCTCTTTCTTTTCTTTCGTTGCCTCACCTAATTTTACCATCCTGCTTTCGTTCACTGAAATGATATCCGGTTTGCCATCTATCATCATCGTATTTTGAGGCATGAAAGTCATTTGTTTTTAATCTGCAGTATTTTCTCATACTATTTTAACCTTTAACCGAACAGTTTTGATGATCCTACTGTTGTCTAATATTTGATATCTCTGTCAAATGTTAGCTTTGTTGTGACTAGCCAGCAAAATAGCTTGTGCCATACGTGGTACATTTGGAGGCAATGGGAAAGCTGTGCTAAGAGTGAATCCCAGCTGGACGACTCAATCTTACACCTTCCAGATAGGCCAGTGTTTGGACAGTTTTGGTTTGGTTTGCACAACCTGAGAAATTCAGGTTTGAGAAGTTCATCAAGCCACATGTTCCTAATATATTGTATTCGGGTATTTATAGGATAGGGTCATGGGTGGTTTAGAGCCCATAATTAAATCCCTCCAGTCATTCTGGCAGTTCCACTTCGATGGCATTGGAAAATATTCTGTTTATGCGCTCAAGGCAGGTTAATCTTACTGGAAGAATTACAGACAACATCTGTGTTTAATAGAACGTTTCTTTCATGTAGTTGGTGTTATACTAATTCACACCTCACATCAAGGGCATTCAGTTTCTATACAATGAGTGAGCTTTGTTGGCATTTTTGATTATTTTGAATTGTTGAGTGCTGCCTGGGTTTCCTGGTTTTACTGCAGACACGACTGTCATCTAGGATTATGTCACCCCCATTTTGACAGATTAGAAAGACTTCATGCCATGAGGATGTTGCTGAGTCCTCTGATTTAAGGTCTGAGGGCATAATTTCTAATGAACATCTATGGAGTGAAGGCATGTTCACCACAAATGTGCGTGACATGCAAGGATTATACCCCCTTTGTAGATTGCAGGAATGTTTCTGCCACATTGTGGTGGTGCAATATCAAAGGGTTGTCATGTTGCCCCAGTGGAACAAATGTTCTGACTTATTACCGATAGCAGTGGTGGTGAATGAAATGTGTTCTTTAGCGAAATCTATGCCGCTCTCTTCTTCTTTCTTGCTGCAGTTGTTCTCCACATCAGCAATATTCTATCAACAGTTTATCATTCTCTGTAAGTCTACATTACACCATTTGGCAGTAACAGCCATTACATCTACTGTGGTCCAAGCACACCGAGGCTACACAATTGTGTCTATTTGTTACTAGATTATTTGATGTGGATCATCAACATGTTACTGCCTCCTTGTGCCATTCTAATATCCAAGAACAAAGAGACTAAAAAGCACCTGTATTGTCTCCAACATACTGGCCCCTTAATTGTGTTAAACAACCTCCTCCTCCCAATGGTTTCTGGGACATGATCACCATCAAGCCTCCAATCCTATAAATGTAAAACTAATCGCAGCTTTACTTCAACAGGTTATCAGTTACAAAAAGTACCCGTGCTTGAGGGTCTAAGAATGGGTATGTTTAAACAATTAGTAAGGCATCTATCTTGTGCATCTTCTTCCCAAACTTGTTGCATTCCCCCGCAATCGGTGTGTTCTTTGGCAGCATGGGGTTTGAAAACATTATTCTGCAGCTCTCCATCGTTCCGTAAGTTTGTACAGCAACTTCTTTCATCATTATCATTATTATGTTGGATTCTCCTATACTGGCTACATCCACCATTGCAGTGCAACATTGTTTTAAAAAGAAAAAAGGTAAGACTGAAAAGCATTTACATCGTCTGGCTTAATTATAGGCCAAGCATAATCCTTTTTCATGCAGGCTGTAGCTATTTTACTTTCAATGAGAAAAATGTTTCTTTAATAGTGATTTGGTGCTTTGTTGCCTTAATGAACCGCTCAAAGGAAGTATAGACAGCCCTGGCTGTTGTCAGTTAATCTTTTTAATGGGGTGTTCAAAGGCTTTAATTAATGTTCCGTATTCCAGGGAATTACCACTGAACACTGGGATATCTCTTCGTGGTAACAAGGCAGTAATCTGTTGTTGAACTAGTAATGTTCTGGTCTTTTTATTTAGTAAGCTGTTTAATCATCATTGCTCTGCTGAATTTGAGATTTAATTTGACCCATTTTGGCCCATTTTGACTTTTGATTCCGAGGCTGGTCAAACGAGAAGATGAGATACATCTCTTGAACATCACTTGATCCAAGGAAATAAGCTTGATGTCCATGAGACCTTTTGATATTTGTTGTTTCATATTGGCTCTGCTCCTGTGTTGGTCTTGGTTCCACCTTATTTGTGTGTTGAACAGATGGTTTACCCTCATTAAGCAGTGGATTTTCCAGGGTGTGTTACGATGTTGGCTTGTTTTTGGATTTCCAAAATATTAGTTCATCACTCATGCTCTTGTTACAAAACAACACCTCCTTCCAAAACTTGTATCACTGCTTTGGAAGCTGCCAGTTCAGTGTCCAGCTGTAAATTCTCCTTTCTTCATTTTCAGGCATGTTTAGCCTGTAGTGCAGCAGCACACTGAAGCAAAGTAGTCTCTTCTGCTGGGGCTTTACGATCGCTGAGTGTGCTGAGGAATTAGTTGATTTAGCAATAAAACTTTAGTTTTTGTGTGTTTCACTCACACTTTTGAAACACTGTCTAGTGCTGGGCCTGCATCCAACGAAAGATCTGAATGCACCTTCTCCTTAAATAATCTTTTTTATTCGTTTAAGATTAATGGTCGTGCTTAACACATGTTTGCACAAAATACTTTGTTAGTATGTATAGATGGTGTAAGATGTATCGTGCAAGTTGGTGTTGTTGGTTGTTATAATAAAGGTTGAATGTTATCTAGATTGCGCTAGTGTTTGGTATAGTATACCAAACCTAAAAAGGTATCACGATACTCTGCCACTAAAATGGTATTATACCCCAGTTTATTAGTACTGATACATTAAGAATCACAGTGTTTGAATAAGAGCTGTGTTTCAGAAACGGCAGGGCCAGTGTGTGTGTGTGTGTGTGTGTGTGTGTGTGTGTGTTTGTGCGCTCCACTTCTACTTCCTTAAAATAATTTCTCATAAAAACACAATCCAAATACTTCATTTTTATAGGTTATACAAAACAGGAAGAAAGGGGAAAAAGAAATAAGTAAAATAAATAAAAATCAACAAGTTGTTTGCATGTTGTGTTGAAAACTGCGCATATTTTAACTGTTGGGCTCTCCGTACTCTGCAGCTTTGAGACAAAATGAGAGACAGAGAGAATGAGTTGTGCTACTGCACAACCCAACCTTCCTCTGCTTGTTGATAAAGAAGTTGACTAATGCTGACTGTTTAATTTGGCTTTATCTTTTTAGCAGAAAATGTAGTGAGCATGAATATAATAAATATAAAAGATGTTAACTGCAAGACTGGCATATAGTGCACACTGCAGGGGTGACCCTTTGGTTCTTTGAGTGACTTTGTAGATGGAGAATGGTGACAGTCCTGTATTTGGCTAAAGCCTTGAAATAAATTCATTTGTATAATATATTTTACTAAGTTACCTCGGTAGTACAAGGCCAGAGACTAATACTTATAATAACTATAATAATATAATAACTTATTACGTATTTTATATATAAATATATATAATAAGTAAATCGCCGTCGATGTGCTGTGTGCAAGGACCTCAAAACTGAAATGCACTGTGAAAAATGTGCAGTTCCTCTCTGCATCAACAACAAAAGAAATTGTTTCAAAGACTACCACAATGTCTAGTGTGAGTTCCTCTCTCTAGCAGAACAGATGTTTTGATAAGCAAAGACCCATGGTGTTAGTTTTTTGGCCTTGTGTTCTTGTTTCCATTGGCCAAAGTGTGTTTGTACATTTGAAATCCAGTTCTAACATGCAACAAATAAAGCAAAAAAAAACATTGTTAAATGTAGCTGTGTGGTTAACTGATTATTTTCCTAAGTTTAAAATAGTTTGCATTGACAGTGTTTGTTATTGTGATTCTTTGAAATGATACACCTAAAGCCCAATGGGTCAAATTTGACCCTAATCCTAAATTAGGGAATAAAGGGTTAAAATTGAAAAAGTGGATATGTTGGTGTTCAGTGAACTTATAGCAGTAATTTAATGCATAGTTCATAATTTTCCAAAGAAGAAAAGGGTTCTTGGGTTCTCCAGGGTTAAGTTAAGTGACAATTGATGACAACAGTCTCTCAAAAGTAGTTTAGAATCTACATGAAAGATGAAACATTAAAGTACTGAAACATTAGAATCATTTATTCATCCAAAATGAAGTTCCATGTTTTGTCTTCTGATATATTTCGATGACTTTTCCTGATGTTTTAGCTTTTTGCCATGGTGTTGTTTCAGTATGGGGGCAGTTAGGCAGATATCGTATCACAGTCATTTTGGGGCAGGAATGATTGATGATTGATTGTAACTGGGACACAGTAATCCATGACTTTAAACAAATGTGCCAGGGGGGAGGGAGCCATCCTGCTACTTATATGGCACCCTTGCTCAGAACTCACCCATCGTTGTCATCACAACTGCATACCTGTTAAGTTTCATGACAGCATCTTGTACAGTTGTGATGCCGTCTTGTTGACAATATCTGTCCACAGGCATGTGACAACATTGCAAAGTAGTCAAAACCACTTCGGTGGTAGTTCCTGCTACAGATGTCTCCAGGACAGCATTTTGGCATGATTACAGACACATAGACTCACAAGGTGAACATAAAACCAGCCACACACTGCTGCAGCTGGTAATTAGTAACAGTCAACAAGTCATCTTGGCAGTGTTTGTGCACCGTTTTGTTCTTTTCTTTGGAATGCCCTGCCTGCGTCCGTTTTAGAAGCAGCGCAGTGGACATGTAACCATGATAATATTAAAAAGGATCTCTTGTCATGCTTGTTAAGCATACCCTTTAACAAAGTCAATTATTTCTCTTTAACTGCTGATGTGGTAAATATATGTCAAACACATTACATACCTCCTTGGTGTTTGTTTAGCAGCCAACATGTTTGCTGGTGATATCTGCTTTGTTCTCCTCACCTCCGTTCCCTGTCTGTGATTAACTTTGATTTAAAAATGCCAGCCACTTAAAATATTGCATTGTTCATTGGAGCAATTACCGGAAAGAAGGCTGTTTTTTTTTTCCTTTCGTTTGAGCATTATAACAGAATTAGAACCACCATGATGAGAGGAGGCAGTAATTACATTGATGTATAAGTGCCTGTGATGTATGTTAGTGTAACCCTGTGTCTGCTGGATGTACAAGGCAATGAAAAGAACCTGATGGAGCACAAATTAAGTCTGTTCTGACCACAGGATGCATTTGATTCCACGTAACATGTTTGTTTCTGGATTTTATCTGCCTATAAAGAGACGGAATGTAAAAATGCCCAGTTGGCTGCCAAACAAAGTGAAATTAGGTTCCACTTTCTGTGTAGCCAGGGGAGTAGGCTAATACCCTGTCTAATTCCCTCAGTTTTCTTCCCCTCCAGCATGTGTAATTGCATGCTTGTTTTCTGCATGAAGTCGATTCCATCCTAGCTCGACATTACATGTGATAAACAGCATTGGTGGTGTATTTATTCATAAACTGTAACAATTAGACTACAATCCACTCAAGTTATCACATCCAACGTTTAGTCTGCTCAAACTGAGGACATCCTGACAGAAGGTGGCAACCTGTTGCAGGACTAAAGTTCATGTAACATACAAGGATGTAGGGTCAATTTTTTAAATCCCAATAGTAAGTTGTGGTAGTTACCATGGTGGTTACTCAGCCCGCTAACACTAGCTTCTGCATATTGCTACAAAATCATGTTTACTAGCTATTTAAGACATTTGTAAATTAATAGGGACACAAACCCATGAAGATAACCAGAACCAGAGCACTTCAGTGATTACTTCCTCTCCACATTTCCTGTATCTCCTTAGAAGCTCTACGGGCTTTGGTTCCTCCTCTTAATAGATCATTTATTTTGAACCCGAGGGCAAGGTGCACATGAGCCAAAACCTGCAAAAAATGTTTTGCTACTTGAGAAGAGCATGGGATTCTCTGACAGCAACTGCTCATTTCTCATTTCTTTTGGAGAATCACTGTCACCACTGATTTCAAAGGCTTCACATATGGGATGTTTGCAGACTTGCCAAATACCAAAATGACAGGCTTCACCCCCATATCTCACAGGCCTAACAGATCATTTGTCTACATGAGGTTCAAAACAGATTTTAAATGCAAATCATGCCTGTGATTTTTGAAGTCGTATGAATCAAGTGAAAGGAAGATATCATGAAGACCTGATAAAGGTGGGAAGATACACACAGTGTCAATGCAGCCAATGTTGCTACACAAACAACATCTGCCATTCAACTGGAAAAATACAGAGCAAAGCACTGCAAAAATGGTTAAAGCATATTAAGTAGTATTTTCTCATAATGACTGTTGTCATTAGACTTGGTAATATTTTAAACATGTCTGTGCAACCAAGCAAACAATTTCCTACATAAAACATGGAATTGAAATTTTTAGTGCTTGTGATTTTGATCACTTTAAAATAGGATCAGGCATCTATGTGCCCCCTCTTACTTCCCTGGTGACAAGCTATGCATCCTGTGCATTAAGAAAAAAAATCAAATTTGGGTCACATTTCAACTAACTGGTTGTAAATATTTATCAAGGACATGTTCAAAGAACTTTGCAGTGTAGATTACATGAGTACAGCGTGCAGGATCCTTTATATGGCGTGGCACTGTAAGGTTTAAGTCCAGTGATGAGAGCAGTGACTTACATTTGTTTTCAACAGGAAATCACTGAATAGATTGAAGAGCACTGGTTTAATATTGGTTTGAATAAGAACTCAGTGAGAGTCTCATGTATGTATTATATTATACTTTATATTATTTTTACCGGTCCCACACTGCACTCCACATGAGTATAGTCTGGTGTCGCATGTTTTTTTTCTCCTCCCCTCTCTCTCCTCTTGTTTTCCTCCCCACTTCCCCCCCCACTGTAAACGGAATTTCCCCTCGGGGATTAATAAAGTATTTGATTGATTGATTGATTGATTATAAGAACTGGATACCAGACCGAAAATGGCACCTCGTCAGTCCAATAAGAACTGCTCACCTGGCACATACAATGAAAAAGTGTCTAGCTTCTGGGTTAGGTTTTGGGGTATTCAGCCCAGTGAATATGAGTTAGTAGCGCTCATCCCATCATGCCTCTGGTCCAGTCAGGCTGGTGAATGTCCTGTAACACAGCAATGACATCATTTGGGGAAAAAAGTTTTACAAAGATTAAACTCCTATGGCTTAAAATACACGATACAAGAGTAATAATTGAACATGTTTATAGCTGGAGGTGTCGAGATACAGATATTTCCTTTACAGTTGTGGTCTATGAGGGAAAATGCTTGTTGCAATACTGTGAGTGAGCAGCGGTGCCATATGCAGTTCTTATAAAACATCTATGCACTGCTAGCAGCCAACGACAACACAAGAAAAACACTACAGATGCAGCAGCCATAGCTCTTTCAAGCATGGCTACATTTTTTGTTTCAAGCTGTTATTTCTTCCATTTGGATTAGAAGCAGCAGACCTTGAAACGGTCACTACTGCCACTGCTGTCGGGGCAGATTGTGTTCAGATCAGGCAGAGACAAGAAGATGTTGCTCAAAGGCATTCAAAGTTGATGGACAGGATGTCAACCATTTAATGCCATGGCTGTATTGGAAACCACATACCATACTTAGTATCATACTGCAGATGATATGTCATCTGCTGTCAAAAGCAAAATCTACAGTATATCCATGATACCCAGATGATACGAACAGTGTCCAACAATAAAAAGCTCTTACTGTTGTATGAACAGAGAAGCTATGTAAACTTACACGTATTTCAGGTCAGCAGTCCAACAAAATCTGTTTCTGAAGAAATGTTATGGTAAATATCAGCTATCCAGGTGCCAAATATTCACTCATATGAGATCTACAAGGCTGAATTCAAAGGGTTTTTTCCCGATTTTTGGAAAGTGCTTTCTAGGCCACTTAGCTCTCTACTATAATTTCCCATAGAAGTTAGCCAGTTAACTAACATTAGTTCGCAGGTTGCTGCATACAGCCTGTGACTGTATTGTCACTGAACTTGTAAAGTGTATAACAAAGACACCCTGTGGTTTTCTTTCTCATTTTCTTGCATCTTATTTTTTATCAATATTATACTATGATACTGTTAGATATCTTGCAAGTTAGTATGTCCGTGGTCAAATATCTTCTATCTAATTTGCATGTATTACTATATCATATTCAGACATTGTACTGCCTGCAGCTACACTGGAATTGGTATTTTTTCTTAATCTGATTACTGTAGGGTGATGTTTTCATATAATTATATACTGTAAACTGTTCTATTCTAAATGTAAATATTATGAAGCTTTCATTTTATTGTTGAAAAATGACAAATAAATTAATCTTTTTTGAAGACATTGCAACATTTTTTTAGGGGAGGAAGAGGGTGTGAGAAGGGGTGCTGCACTTCTTGCCCTATTTATTTGGAACAGGTGGCCTAATCCTACAAATTCCATTTTTAAGTATGAAAAAGTAGATAAGACAACCAAATGTACATTTGTCTGCATTAAATATAATAGCTTTGACAGATTTTGACAAATGAGACAAAGTGATCTCTTTTATTCTTAGGTTCTCCATGTGTTTTACATTTAATGGTATGGTGACTTATGAAGTGAAATACAGTCCGCGGGAGAGGGCTGGGAAATGTCTGGAGCGTAAGTATTCTATTCTATTTAAGTGACATGCTTGGCAAGAAAAGTATTTTCTGAGAAATCCTCGGCACAACTGAATTAAAACAGGTGCTTATTCAGACTTTGTGTACCTTGTAGACTACAGGGGTAAATAAAATATTTTTTGAGATATACAAAGACTCACTCTCTCTGTTGTAAAGAGTAGGTTTCAATGTAAGGCATACTCTCCTGCAATGGTGTGTCCATTTAAACCCACGATCACAGAAGTTCATTGAACTGTACAATTACGTCTGAGTGAGCCCAACATAACGTGGCAGTTGTGGATAAAGTATTGGAATTATTGTATTATAGTAGATATAATACAATAATACATTAACCCATCAGTACACATATTACAATATCCAAGGCAGACTAGTACATCTATAAGCTATTGCAGGTTTGGAAAGAAAGTGTATTTGCACACATAGACACACAGACATATAGAGTACAAGACAAGACAATACACACATACCAGCAGCAGCAGCACCTATATATACTAATAAAATTTATGAGACTTATGAAATAATCTGTTGTTTTTTTGTTAGTCTATTAGCGTTGCCTAAAACCAATAGTGTAAAGTGGCCAGTATTGTACTGGTGTTTGCAAATATTTTCTATTTACATGTTTGAAGAAATCTCTGGATGTTTTTACTCTCAATCTGATTATGGTAAACACAATGGTATTACAGCTGGATGATCAAATCATAAACAGAATGGCAGATATCCATTTTTTTATTATCAAAGAAAATGATGTAGGCTTTGGTGTACAGCTAGGGCTTCCCTCCCGTTTCTGGGTTCATTTTTTTTGGTCCCCACAGTAGGTGTACTCTCAACCGCTGTCAAAAATCTCAGTCTCGGTAGGTTTTACAGATGGATTATTTATTCAATAGTCACAAGCGTTAGCCAAAAGAAGATGTTGATCTAATAACTCTGACCAGTCAGATATAATAAAAACTTGGTCTGGTGTTGTGGTCTAGCGCTTGCCAGACTAATATATAGCATAAAACCTCCCTGTAAACTCTGGATTTCTCAAAGCCGATAAACGTCAAACATGTTTACTCAGGGGACGAGAGCTTACATATGCCAAGCCTTTGCTGGGTGCCTGAAAAAGAGTGAAAACCCCATGGCTCCAGGTTATATCACTGATGATGTGAAGGGTGAATTTTAGAATCATAAACTGACATATGCTAGACAACAACGGCAGCCAAAAAGAGCAGCTAGTGCCTGAGAGTACAAAAGTACATAAATGTCCCGGTGTGGAGTGCCCCTTGTATAAATGTGGTGTAAGAATAGCAATGTAAATATAAGTCATACAGCAATATTTACTTGATAAATACATTTGATGATAAAAGTTAATTAACACAAGTGTGCAGACTAGGTTTCTCACCACAGACGATCCTCTTATCGTGGTGATGAGTTCATTTTCTCCTTCTCAGATGAAAATGAAAAATGATTTTTACAGCCAGAAGAGGTAAACGTATCCTCTATTTTGTGACCCCCTCTTAGATTTATCTTGGGACCCCTAAGGGTCCTGAACCCCAGGTTGGGAACCACTGTTACACACTAACATAAACTACAATTTGTAAAGTGAAATGAAAAAGGCCTCTCTCCATTATAAGACTCAAAGGTGAGCAACATGTGACAAAAAAAAAAGGTACAATATTAGAATAAAATAACACATAAATGAAAAATGAGTTGCAGAAACACTGATGTGGAAAAACAAAATTAAAATTCACACAACATACAGTATTTGCGTTCAAGTAGACAGATCACGAGTGTTTTAAAATAAAAATAAAAAAAATTAAAAAAAAAACACCACATATTATGAATATACAAATTGTACTTGTATGCGCCGGGAAAAGTGCATCGTTTGTGTAAGTTCAGTCCGTTTAATAACTCCATTATACACACACGCAGCTGTGGTGCCCAGTCGGAGGGCTCTCTCTCCTGTCCCTTGTTATTACACAGCAGTATTCGGGGTGGCGCGCCTGTCGCCCGTGTGTTTGCTGCCCAGAGGCTTGTGCACAGAGATGGCCAGAGAACCGTAGCTAGCGGACTGTGGGGCCTGCACGGTTGGGCTTTTTACCGACAACCGTAACGACAGAGAACCGCAGAGACCAGTGAAGAAGGGAAGGAGCGGAACAGCGTACAAGGTAAGACACGGCTGCTTATGTAACTTAGCGTTAAACCTTTACAAACGACTTTCTCGTAATGCCACAACATGAATTCTTGACAAGTTTGTCCTCCCAAATGTAACCTAACTGTTTGACTAACGTTAGCTCCGATGGCGGACAACTAGCAAAGCCGCTAAGAAAATTAGTTAGCAAGCCGGCTAGCTGGCAGCAATTGGATATCAGCTAACTTGGCTAAGTTTAGCTAACGTTAGCTTGCTAAACTAGCCGTGCAAGTTGCAGCGCTATCTCGCTAGCTAAAGATTAAACAAACACGTCCAGTGTTTCCGTTGCGTGAGGAAAATTGAGATCTGGTTAGTCAGTTAGATACCGTAAGGGTAATTAGAAGGGTAGTCAGCCAGTGTTAAGCTAGTTACTTAAACGATTAGCAATAAAATGGGGAGTTTTTTCCTGTTAGTATCTGGCTAGCTTATTGATAGCTAGCTAGCTGGCTTTAGCTTGCGTTGCAGACAAGTGCCAGTACATGGCTACATGCCGTTAGCCAGCCTTATCTGACAGATACTGTACATATGTGAAGCGTCTGATGCAAATATACGAGTACCAAACATTGACTCAGATTTAGGGGATTGCCACCTTAAGGCCAGTAGTTGCCCTTTAAAGTTACTTTTACTTTGTTAGCTAACGTTAGCATGACAGTAGATTATCTAAAGTTAGCCAATGTTCTTCAAGCGTATCAGAGTTCGTGTGTGCTGATCAGTGCTGTTTGAAATATCAACAAGGTGTTGTTATCGTATATTACGGACATTTTCAAAGTGTGAGCAATCCGCTGCTCTGTTATCCATTAAGTCATGTCCCTGTTTACTGAACTTTGTGATCTGAAACAAAAAACACAGAGTTCACCTCAAAGGTGCTGACATGTATTGTTTATAAGGTGCTTCTTTGGTCACCCACAACAGTTGACTGAAGACTCAGGTAAACAGGCCTGACAAGAGGCACGCTGCTATTTAATACAGCATTGCCAGAGCATTTAAGCAGCGCCCCATCTGTAAATACTGGACAAGAGCAATGTAACACTTGCACCATAACAATTCCTAACTGGCTAAGATAGAGACTTTTGAGCACAATGTGTTACAGGGCTAACATAGTTAAGTTAGGCTCCGCTAACACCAGATGGGAATCCCTATCAATAAAGGTTAGGCCCAGTTGTCATCCATTCTCCTTCTATGTGTAGGCTTGGCCTCAAAGTAAAGTAGGCTAACATGACTTTATTTGTTTCTGTGGCTGGTGACAGTTTTCTGTACGATCTTGGCTATTGTATTTCAGAGCCATTAGTGCACATCCTGTTGTCTCAGCTATGAACAGTGGTTTGGCATCTCAGTCTGTCACATATTGTATATATTAGTGCCACATTGGGAGGGAATTACGTGCAGGAAGCTGTCACTTTAGCAGCAACTTTTACTCTGGCTCTAAAATATACTTGTTTGCGTTCTCCCTTAACCTCTCTCTCTCTCTCTCTCTCATCTCTCACTCACACAAACATGTGCACAAACACGCTCACACATTGACCTTTTAAAAGCAAGAAAGCAGCTGTGAGAACAATGGGAGTCATAGCTCGTCGCCACTGTGCAAAGCTGGTGTGTTATGCCAACATAAAGAAAAGTTGTAAGAACTTAATAGCTATTGGTTGTTGTTGAGATTGTTGTTCACTTAACATTTATCAGCTGTACTACTGTATTTAGAGAACTTAGAAGCATAATGGCTGTCTCATTACGTAGGCTAAACTGTGTAGTTATCACAATGTTGGGGTGTCTAATGCACTGTAATGAAACCCTACATGGTCTAAAGAGACTGATCAAAATCTCTGGCAGGTAAAAATGAAGCTTGTCCTGCCTCCTGCTGTTATAGAAAGTCAATTTAAATGTACTGAGTGTGTGTTTGAAAAGCAACTGCAGTCCCGTTCATGTAAACGCACCCCCACCCCGACATCATAGTACACCCAGATGTACTCCAGTGCAGGCTGCTCTAATACTGCGCATGTGGGCCTGAGCGCCCATGTTGGTGTGCAAATTGTTATGTGTGTGAAATTAGAGAGCTTTAATACTCTTCATATGAGCCCAGTCACTAAAATCTGTCAACAACCTTCTCTAACGAAGTTTTGGAATTTATGCAGACACACAAACGCACCACAAAATATAAAGTGCATTGTGTAACAGCAAGCAGTGTGCTAGCTGTTTTGTAAGCAAATCCACCCTTACGTCAACACTGCTAGCTTTCTTTTCTACAGGCCGCTCAGCACATAGAACACTATAAAAAGAACAGTCACATATAATGATACAAGAAACGCTGAAGCAACCTCATATGCAAGGTTAAATGCTATTGTGCACTTTACAGAGTCGTGCTTTTCTCACCTAGACATGTGATGGCCCTACATATTTAGTCTAAAGTTTATCATCTCTTGGACTTGGTGCAGTTTAAAGTATACCTCAAGTGCAAGTAGACCGTTTAGAAAAATACTGTATTTAGATGTCCATATATACTGATTGAAGCAAGATGGAAAGTCAGATGCCCTTGATTCGGACTAGAGCTGCAGCTAACAATTATTTTCATTTTAAGTTAATCTGCAGATTACTTTTTTGTTTAATCGTTCATAGATAAACTGTAAATGGGAAAACTTGCACACACAATCACGTGTAATGTGCTGACAGTGGTTAAATGTCCGGAAGACTTTCATACATAAATGTGTCTCTTCCCGACTTCCCAGTTTACAGCCATCTGCCATGTGTTATCAGACAAATGCACCGAATACAGGAGCCAAAATGTCAGTATTATCAAGATGTCATTTCATCATATAGCTCACTGCACAAATACCCTGATGAATGAAACAATGTTTCAATCCATACATTTCCAATCATAAGGCTCTTTAAATTAAATCAGAGTCCACGGTCATGCAATAAAACTTGATTAGGATCTCCCTAGTCTGCCTGACTTGACTTCTATGTATGTATGTTGACCATCAGGATAGACTGGAGCACAGGCAGAGCATAAAAACCTGATAACATTCACACTGCAAGTCCAAGCACTTTCACATTGCACAGATGTGTTTTTGGTTTGATTTTTCACATTATTTTTTAAATTTGTTGTTGTACAGAAGTAAACATGGAGGCCACTGGCCTCAGCGTTTGTGGCTTCATTTATAAGTTGAAGTGCAGGGAAAGCATGTGAATTGGTCATCAGATGATAACAAGGACATGAATGTGGAGAAAGAAAGCCAATTTTTTTTAATCACGGCATTTTTAGAGCAGTGGCTGCTACTTCTGTACAGATGTGTGTGTGTGGATGTGGAGTCAGCTGGGAGTTAGTGACGTAAATGGGTTCACGGAAACAGATTTCACCCAAAATTTCAGAATGTCATGGGTTACTTTTAACTACATCTGTCAGCCCTTCTCCACAAGACTCTTGCGTTATGACACTCAGTTCAGGGGAGCCATCTCCCTAAGAAAGCACATAGGACTTGGGTTGTATTGGTTGGCAACAGAAGTGTGTTACTGCACATCACGTTAAAGGTGCATGAATGCTGATATGGTTGTTCAGACTGAGGGCACATTGCAAAAAATCAGACCTGTATCAGGCTTAGGACGACACAGTGGAGAATTTAAATGTAGCTGTTCACACTGTTGTGGAAAAAACTACAGATCTGAGACAACTATGAACAAGAAAAATCAGATTTGGAACATTTGCCTGCAATCTTAATGTGCAGTGGTCAGGAATTGGTTTTTGGAAGATGCTGCTAATCACAGAGCTGCTGTGTTTTTCAGTGCTGTTGCATTCTTCAGGCATCCCCTCAAGTGAATCTTTAAGTCATACTTCCAGGGCTGATAGAAATAACTCTGTATTTAATAAAATAATATGCTGATGAAAAGGGTTGTTATTTTCTACCCAGTAGTTGGCCCTGACAATGCATACAGTGCACACAATGCTCTTATGCTTTTTGATATGAATATATCCCCCATCCATTGAATTTTTATGTCATTACACGATTCCCATTAGTGAAACAGAAAGAAAATATACCGTGCAGGAGGTATTTAAAATAAACTTAAGGTGTTCCAACTTATTCAGTAAGTAAGTAATAAGTTTGACTTCGATTCTAAACCGGATTGCTTCTTTTAATCAATTCTTTGCTAAAAGCATCTTAACTTCAAAACTTCCTTAATCAATAGAAAAGTAGTTAGTTAGATGGCTGTTTTTCAGGATGTAGTTTTTGTTGTTGTTGAACTGTTTTGCATTATACAGAGAGGCGATTCTGTTATGTAGCATACCCTCATTGATGTAAATGAGTTTGACAAAATGATAGAAATGCAGTGTAACACAGTCCAGATCAACAGCACCACAAACTACATCCTCCAGAGTGACCCCAAGTCAGTCTATTGCCTGGCTAATAACAGTTTATCATTCATTTGTCAAGACCCTGAGAGTGATGGCAGAAGACCGCTGGCCCCCGTCCTATGCCCGTCATTTATCCCCTTTTATCGGTTATAGCTGTCACCTGCCTACTATGTATGGAGGGCTGTTAAGCAGTGTCAGCCGTTTCCTTATTGTCAGGTCTTTTGCTCATGGATTGATTATATTGCTGTGCGTTCCTTCATTTTGTCTGTTTGTATGTTGGCATGTCAAGTCAACCAAGTTTCAGCATATGTTACATGTTAAGCGTTGTATTTTTCTGTATGCAGCCATTTTTTAAAAAGGATGTGGGGCATATTTTAACATTTTATCTTTTTTAACATCATCTTTATCACACTTATATTTAGTGTTCAGATTTTGTTTTCTCTGACAATTTCAATATATATATATATATTTTTTTACAATTTTTGCTTTTATTCAGCTCATTGTACACTGTACACTGTACATGACAGTTCATTTTGTTTTTATAAATTGAAGGAAATTATTTATCTTTGAAAGATTTCAATACAATGCATGTTGTGTTTGGTTCTAGACTTTTAAAGAGGCTTTAATGCTTAATGTTATTGGTAGTTTTACAAAAAAAGGTAAAGTTTAACTTTGGACTCTTTTGAATAGCTGATTAACCCAGCAGAACAGTCATGAACTCACTCATATGACACTTTGAGATTAGCAAGATTGCAGTCTTTGTCTGGTACCGTGCTGCTGACGTGGATATTTTTTGTCTCCATCTGCCCCGAGCCCTACACACTGATCAGTTAATTCTGGCACGGATGGTCCCTATCTTCCTAATAGGGTTCGTTCCTACTAAGCTGCTTAAAAGCTGCCTGCTGCAACTGGGGGTCTACAGTATGTTTGTTGATCAACCAGCCTATGTGGCAAGCTGTCACTGATCATTTAATCATATCAAAAAATGCTTGGACCTAATTGTAGTCGTGGTACAGGGAACAGAGAGTATAGTGACTGGCTAAGACAATCGCGAGCATGTTGTCTTCACCTTGTTCCCCTGGTTGTTTTGGAAGAGGCTAGCAACTGGAAGAAGTTGGACAATTCCCAAAGAAAGGCACATTTATTACATATTCAGTATTAATATGAAGTGGTCTTGAGATCAAATGTAATTAGAAAAAGACAGCTTAAGTTACTAATTACAAATTGTATGAATCTTAGACACATTTTGAAGAAAAAGCTTTTCTTATAACATCATTTTGCAGTTGACCATGATGTTCAAGCACGATTAAAGACTCTTAAAACACGTTTGCCCTGTATATAAATGGTTTTGTTGTCAGTGATAATAATAATACAATTGATAATAGTACAGTACAATATAGCATGATAATGTAAATTTAAGGTTTGTTCATGAAAGTCATTATTTCCTTGGGCATTAGAGATGCTACTTGAATGATCATTTATTACAGTGCAGTGTTGAGAAGGCAGAACAAGATGTTTATTTCACATTTCTACTTGTGTATTTACATTTGTGCTTGCTGTAGATTTCACATTATTATGACTGCATTCAATTTATGATCTGTGTAGGTCATGAAATGGAAATGTTACTTGGTCCTACCCTGCCACATTGCCACTGTGACTTTTACAGAAAAGATCAACATCAAGTTGACACACAAAATCGCCAGCACATTTACAGACTGAAGTGCAAAATAGGTCTACACGAGCACTTTGTCAGAATTGTGGTGTCAATTTTGAAAGACCTGAATCTATCACCTAGGTGGTGAAAAGAAGCCAGACCCACTGTAACTTTCTACCAAAAAAATCTATTGTAGAGATGATGGTAAACCTCAATACACAGCATACATACCATTCAACAGTTCTGAATTGGAACCAAGAAGTTGTACAATGTTCACAGTATGGCAGACAAGTGCACACATACATAGCAAAAGACAATAGAGACGCGGTAAAATGTAATCACTACACAATATTATTTTCACTGAAAGGAAGAAGTCAGTTCTGAGGAATGCAGAGTTTTCACATGACCACTGATTAAACTGATAAAAGCTGCAAACATTTGCAGGCATAATTGGTGATCAGTTGTAGTGGGGGGATTTTACAACAATGTAACATAAAGGTAGATGTGATGTTATTCTGAGACAAGCAAAAAAAGCAACAGGGGCTTTTCACACTATGTGCTGTTTGGTCCTCCATGTTGGGAAACATTACAGGTTGTATGTATGTATGTATCTCGTGATATATAGTGAAAATTGTTTTGCACATACAAAGTCATGCATAGGTGTTTGCACCCGTTGTTCTGAGCTTTGTCTTAAAACTGTGGTCTTTTATTTTGTAGAGGAATCATGGGACACGGAGTGGGCTGAACCAGAGGGTCTAGCAGCACACACCAGTTGTGAGTATAGATTATTTTTCCATCTTTATGTCTGATTTGGAATTATAATTGGATATTTTATTGGAAACAACATTAAGAAAATTAAGTAATAATGTCAACAGCTAAGGGCCTGTAGGTCCTCGACCACAAACCCTCACAAAATGTTCAAAATATGCTGAAGCAGCCTCTACGATTTCGGAGCTGTATTTTTATTGGAACCTTGCTGAGTTCACCTGTTTGTTATTTACTTTTAATTGACTGGGAATATGTCTTGATCCTATGTTTGATGTGCGTGTTTTTGTTTGTGTATGTATGGTTTTGAAGGTTTCCCACTGTGGTGTATGACATGGCCACGGCCTCATCTAGAGCAGAGTCTAGCCATAACCACAGAGGAACGTCACAGCTCCATGCAATTGGTGAGTCCATTGGTGGGGGTGGCAGGATGGCCTCAGGGTCTAGATCCTGTCACTCCCCCAGAAAGTTCACAATGAAGCACTGTGTTGGCAAGATATTCTGTGTGAAAAAAGGTTTTTACCCCAGGATCAATAATACAACACATTATTTAATCTGAGTATGTGAATTAGAGTGTCAGCTGTTATTTGAAAATGTAAAATGTGCTTCCTTCATTCACTGCCAGTTTCCTGTGCCAAAATCAAGAGGAAGAAGAGCCTGTTTGGAACTGCCATTTATGTGGAGGTGACAGCAGAGGGGGAGTCGCGCCGCACAGCGAAGTCTCACAGCTCCTCCAATCCTAAATGGGATGAGAGGCTCACTCTGTAAGGAGCAGCAATTTGCCTCCTCTGTATATCTGACTGTCTGTCTGTGTCTATGTGTGCGTCATTGCATGTTATTTCTTTACCTTAATGCCAGTGTTGACTATGTGCTTCATAAAAGAGTGTAGGAGGACAACTCATGAATCCCCCACTCACTGCATTATTTTGAGAGGATAAAATTGACGGGCAGGCGGTGAGGATTTCTGTGTTGAGACTACCACAAATGTGTGTTCTCATAAGCCCCCTAACAGAATGTTTCTAGAGAGAGCCTGTGTTGATCTCCAAATGGCCCAGGCTTATGTAAAAAGCTGTTGAGTGACGAAGATGGGTGGTCTTTCACTATGCTAGCTTTGGTGCAGGAATTTGTGGTCTGTCTGAAAGTGCGTATCGAATGTAACAAACAGAAGGCTGATGAGGCATGTTTAAAAGAAACCTTATTCTAGAGAAATTCAAAATGTAATGACAAAACACTTTTGTCATTACATTTGGCTCATCTGATAGTTATTTGAACAAGGAAAAAATGTTGTAATGCAACACAGAACTCTTTGTATCATTTGAGACCCTAGTGGAGCCAGCAGCCTGAACATGGCAGACTTTTATAGCTCTCTGGCTTCTGAATGGTTCGGCCAAATGCCAGAGACATGTCATTGCAATCGCTAATTGTCTTGATTGGGTAATTATTGCAGATAAGACAGAGTGGTGCTGTGTTTGTGATCCTGTGTTTGCAGCATGGATTTTTTGCAGGCTGTTATGACACATGGCCTACACATGGTGTATATGCTATAATCCTAGGTATTTCTCTTTAGGCTGGTGTGCTCAACCGTGAAAACAATGACTGTGCTGTGTAGTTTTAATTTTATGTAAGGAGGGAAAACAAAAGAAGCTGAATTATGAGTCGAGTACATCAGTCGCTCAGCCTGCAGCAAGGACAAGTTACTCTTTTTTGAAGGGGAGCGGATGTTGAAAAATGGGGAGAGAGAAAGAGAAACTGGAAAAACGAGAAGCATCTGAATAATAGTTGTTTTCTTAGTCACATGTTTTTCTTCTCTGAGTGGGAGCAGCTGCTGAGAGGAGAAGGTGGTCAATTGTATGGTAAAATGAGTATATGACACTTCATGTCTTGCTTTTTTTCCCAACACTCAGATTTATTTCCTGGTCCTCGCCAATTCTCAGTGATTTAGTCTCACATGGTTATGAAACGTGTCTGCGCATTATCTGTCTTTGCTATGAGATCCTCCCTGCTGCCAATCAAGGCTAGAATCAACCTTATTGGCCTGTCCAATCAGTATTGTAATATTCCATTTCTACAGGCCAGTCTGAACTTTGATATTATCTGCTATGTGACTTCGTTTTGAAGAACCGCTCTATGCTCAAAATGCAACACGCCACCTACACTGTACTGAAACCTGCCAGTGTGATGAGACAACAGGATGTATCATTTCCATAAGAATGAATCGAACTGAGGCTTTTTTTCGAAGTTGGATATAATTTGTAGCGTCTTAAAATATGAATGAGGGTAGTGATAGTGAGTTAGTTGCTATATTTATACTGAGCAGCAATCCTCTTTTGCCCTCTTTGGCTGAGTGGCTTTGGAGGAAACATGATAATAGCAATAAATAAAAAATAATTCTCATATTTTTAATAATTGTTTTACATGGGATTTATGATTTGTCCTGTATTTTCATGCATACAGAAGCAGGTTACCTGATAATAGAATCATGGTTGCCCACCGTAACTGTGATCACTATTAATGGGTTTTGCTGTTTCTAAAATACATTGTATATAAATACATGGTGTTATTATGTATGTTACAATAGCAGAAAATGGAACATGATGAACCAGTCTTTGCTTTAGCAGTACTGTTTTCTGACTGTCTGTTATTATTCCTCTGATGATGATGATGATGGGAATTTGTATGATTGCAAAATGGTGTTTTAAGAATTACACGTGTTATGTGTGTTTGTTTGTGTGTGTTCCCTCTAGGAATGTAACAACACACACACAGGTGGATTTCAAAGTATGGAGTCACCACACCCTGAAGGCAGACGCTCTGCTGGGCAAATCCACGCTAGACCTAATTCAAGCCTTGGAGCAGCATGACAGAAAATGTATGATTAAGCAACATAAAACATAATATTGTAATTCAACATGTAGGCTGGCATGTGTTTAACTAATGAATAATAAAGACAGTTGTAGCAGTGACTGTAGTACCAGACAACAGCAGATTCATTTATTTAGACTAGCCAACATCATTATCATGTTTTCTGAACAATTCCTATCTTTTTGCTAGATGAGACATTGCTTTATAATAGGTATCGGTATTAGTAGGGATCAGTGTCACCATGACGACAAGTTAATTGTTGTGTGAATTGCTTTAGTATTTCTTGATGTCACTCTGTTGTAATGCCTCCTGCCACACCATCCTTTGGCTCTACAGTGGAGAATGTGAAGGTGGTGCTGAAGCTGAGCGTGGAGCAGAAGGGAGCCGTGGTTCCTACAGGGGAGCTGACTGTCTACCTAGATGGCCTGACTGTCACTGACCAGGAGGAACTGGCACCGCTTACCAACGGCAGTGCAGAAAATGGCACCAGTGAGCTCAGTATTTTTATGTTGGGGTGATAGTGGGGTTTCCATTTTGAATAACCACTTTGTATTGGTGAATGACAACCAACGAGGAAGCACAGGGAGAAAAAACATGCAGATACATGTACACAGGGAAATACTAGCACACTTTTACCTAATAAATAAAGTCAACCACTTACAATTTCTTATTATTTGGATTCATTCACTAAATTGATTTGCACTGTAGCTGACATTGTTTTCTCCAATCCTTTCTAGAAGTCCAGCAGAATGGTGATGCCGTCCATGAAAATGGAGACTCATCTTCCTCTTCCTCAAGGGCTGCCAACAGGTAAACTAACTAAACGAGCCAGCCATTTTAAAGGTTTTTTTTTTTTTGCTCCATATATTTCATGAGGGAGTTCATGAGGTGTTTGCTGGCCCAGCTAGAATAACTCCTTCAAACCAAGGAGCGTGCTCATCTTAAAGTAAAGCAATGCTAACAGATGTGTGTTAGCAGTTTCCCCACAATGTGCCCTACACTCATGTACTATAGTCTTGCACTAACTCATATAAAAAAGGCTTTTGATTTTATTTTTTTAATTTCTTACCTGTTCCTTGTCTGCCCATGTCTTGCTTTTTCTCAGTCCTTGCTATCCCCTTCTCCTGCTTTAAATTCTACCGCGGCCCCACTGGTGCCAATCTTTATTATCTGTTAGAGTGTAAAAGTGCCCTTCAGTGAGGCTAACAGAGTTTTTAATGGAAAGCCACAAAGGAAGCACGTCTGCTCAGTGCAACAGACGGAGAGGTTGGTGGGGGGGTTGAGAGGGTTGTGGCTGCTTGGCTCCTCTCTGCATTGCAGTTGCTGAGAGGACTGCAAGTCACAAACTGGTGTATATCTAAGGGTTGGTGGTGTTCCCTCTCCCTGGGAGTCCTGAAATGTATGAGTACTCCGACACATATGAAAGGGATATTTCTAGAGTAAGACAAAGTTTTAGTTTGACTTTGACAATCCCTGAGACAGAGGAGAACATGATTAATGTTGTGATAAGGTTCCAGATCGAGTCGTTAAATCCTGCTTTCCAAGGTACATACTGCCAAGCGGGGTGTTGGTTTCTGGTTGGAGTTAAAAATTGGAGATAAAATCATGGATGTATTTACCTCCGCTGCATTTTTTTTAATGCAGTGCTAGTTTCGGTCTGAACTCAGCCTCCCTGCTCCTTCCCCAAAATGCGACTTCACCTCTAGCATGTAAAAACAGGCCAGGCTGAGGTGAGTAGTCAGCTATTTAGCTGGGAGCCTATGCTCGGGGAAGCCTCTGCCCTACTTCTTTCCATTTGTGTCTCTCTTTATGTCTTAACTTGCTGTCCTTCATAGTCTTACATCACTGTTGTGTTTTCTGGAAGTCTGTTCATCTCTTTCAACCTACCTCCCTGTATTCATTTTTCTTTTCTGACATTTCTTCACTTCCTGAGCCTTACTCACTTTGCCTCTGCCTTGATTTCTCTTTATTTTTGCCTCTGTACTTTAATTTGCCTCGTTATGTTAATAACGTTTAATTTGCCTTGTTATGTTTCCTTCCTTCCTTCCTTCCTTCCTTCCCCATTAATAATAGCATAGGTAGACTGATATAAAAACAGGTACAAATGAGCAAATAAACATCACAGGAAAGGTTAACCAGCCACACAAAAATTTTAAACTGTTGCAGATAGGTGGGAAGCTTCCTGGCATCAATTTTTGTGCAATGCATCTTATGAGACATTGTATATTAAATATATATAGAGCCTTTATGATTTGTGGAAATGCTGAGTAATAAAATCAACATTCGTTGGACTTGTCCGGACTTGACATGACCCTCTCTGACGTTTCTTTCTTGCTGACTGGCACCCCAACTCTTGCCCAGACAAAGCCTGGATTTAAGTCATATGGTAGATCTTGTGTCGGTCTTAGTGTGGGCACGTCTGTGGCACAGACTGAACTCTGCCAGCTCACAAAAGGGCCTCTTCAGCTGTGCCGATTCCGTCACCACGCCATCCTATTATGTCCTGTCCTTACCCCTGCAAGACAATAGTCTCAATGTCACAAGTCTTTTATCTGACACCCGCACACACAGTGGAAGTAGTGCACATTTAGCTCACTAAAGCCTTCACTAAAGGGAATTTATTACAAGCCTGTGGGCCAGTAGGAAAATCAAAAGTTGAGGTTTTTGTCTCCAGATGTAACATCTGTTAGGATTAATTAGGGAATTGTTTTTGCAAGGCTCCTGTCTAATTTCTCCACTAGTAGCCCTGGTGCTTCCTACTGAAAATTTGACGAACACCCGCACAAAACTTGTGAGCACCTACGTTCACATTCATATTCATAACATACATTGCATTCATATTTTTTCCATCCTAACTGTTTTACTGATAAATGCTTTGGTAATGAATAGACCATACAGAAATAACAATGTGCTGTGATATTTTGCAGGATAAAGTCACAAAGTGAAGAAGTGCTTTAAATGAGTGAAAATCATTAAAAGGGACACATTATGCAAAATACACCTTTTAACATTTTCAACATGAATATGTGTCTAGAAACCCTCAAACTATGAGAAAAGACCATCCTTTCCTCCTGTCCCATCTTTCAGTAAATATGTGTAAAACGCTCTGTTTTAGATTAGGCCCTGCATGTGACGTCACACACGAGATTTGTTGATCACGGGACCTCCTCCAACCCTTCAGCAGGCCCACTGAAAATCTGAATCCACCTCACTGTCCACCATTGCTATGTGGCTCACGGTAGTTCTAGTAATAAGATGTTGATACAAGGTGTAAGCAAAGCACACAAATTGTGCCTGTTGTTGGGAATGTGCTGAAGAGCGTGCTGCGTGTGTGTTTAGGGACCTCACGACTCACTCCACCAACTATGTGTGCATGTTCCATTCATGAGACACAGTGGTCTGCTCCTTCACTCAGAATCTGGAGGTCATGAACATACACTTACATTCTCACACACACACTCAAACCATATGTCGCTATCTTTGTGTGGGCTTCCCATAGATGTATACTGTATGTAATGCATACAGTAACTAAAAAACACTAGCCTATCCCTGTTCAGGGTCAGGCCTTACCCTCACCTTAACCATCACTCAACAAATATTATGACACTTAGCTTTGTCAGTGACAACTATTTCCGAAAAACGTTATTCTCCCTGTAGGGTCCAGCCAGTTGGCCCCACATAACAGTGTAGGCCCCATACTGTGGGTGTTCTTCCAGTTTTCTTGCCCCATTATGTCTGTAACGCAAGAGACGCACACACATACACAACCCAATTCTTGTTCCCCCCTGGTGATTCACATGATATAGGATGATGATGATGATGATGAAAAAAAACAAGGGAGCAATTTGCACTGATGCTCCTAGTTATCAAATTTATTAGCACTGTGTCCAAAAATAGTTGCAAAATGTGATTAAATGGTCTCAGTCTGGAGCCCTGTTTTGAACTGTGTGTGTTTTTCTCCTAAAGCTCGGTGAATGGTACAGACTTGGGCCCACGGTCAGCTTCCTGTTCGGCATCCAACGGTCTGGATGGTCAGGCTCCTTCTAGCTCTTGCAGCCCTGCCCTTAGTCACGTTATCAATGGAGACACCACACCCAACTCCACCCCAATCCACCAACCCTCAGACAGTGACACAGAGAGTCGGACGGGTGAGCTTGATCTTAAGTGTGCCTTTCACAATGTGTGAATTACAGTACCTTGGAAGGCCACCCAAGATGTTTATTAGTTTGACATGTTTTTCTCATTCACAGCCATAGTTCTCTATGCGTGGTGATGTTGTTCGATATAATTCACTGGAGAATTGGACATTTTTACTGAATATGTATGTGATAATAAGCTATAGGCTCATGTGAAAGAAGGCTCATGTAGTTACATGTAAAAGATACAATACTGTAAATCATTACCTGACCACCTCAATTATACATGTGCATCTTTCCAGCAAGTATTCATTGTGTTGCTTAGGCTGGGCTCAGGCCACTTTAAGTTGAACTTTTTCATGGTTCATTTGGTCTAAGTGAACAGCAGAAAAGATCAGTAGATTCATTTTCATTAAGTGAGGCCTGTAATCTCTGCTGCTGTCAGCACCTCTTTCGAAAATTCCCCAGAGGGATAAACAGAAAGGAAAGCCGACTGCAGTATAATGTGGAGGGCAGGCAGGGCAACAGTAGCACTTTGGCTGCACTGAGCAGCGGTTGATAAGAGAAAATTAAGTCTTTACTAGTATATCTAAGATAGGGATGTCACTTTTAAAACAAATCCAGTTCAAATGAAGCAGAACTAGTGCTATTTGTTTGAATTAATGAAAAACGTAACCATGTACCCTGATCATTATTGGTGTGTTTTCCCTCATTCATGGTGCCGTGACAAGTTAACACATGATTTCTGAATTGCTGTTGAGTGTTGCATTTTTAGAAGTCAGCAAATAGCCTAACCCTGATCTTTTTAAGATGTCAGGTTGAAAATGCTTCCGTACATAACTTGGTGTTGTGCAATGACATTATTGAGAATATTAAATTTCAAGTCATCAAGTAGTTTAGAGCTCTGTAGATTGATTTGTGTTTTAATTTCCCTCTTTTCACTGGATATGTTTAAATTCACAGAGCGTAATACCTGCTGATTAGCCAGTTCCTATAAGCTATTACATGCACATGTATGCAGCTTGTTAGACTACTAGACTCAGGGGCACTTACTGTACAGTTAGCCATTTAAGAGGCAATTCTGTCAGACATTTTACATCCATGCATGTAAAAACTGTCTTTCTCTGTTTTTCTTGCAGTCAATGGGGAGTCCTGTGACGCTGCTGCCGAGCCATCGTCTGCTACAGCAGGCGACGTGCTGCCCTCTGCGGAAGACCACAAGGACTGCAATCAAGATGCCACCCTACCGGACTCTGACACAGCACCAAATGGCACATCTCAACCCCTGCCAGCCTCCACACAGGCTCCAGCCTCCTCCTCCTCTGCTGCTAAGCCTCCTGATGGTGTCGCTGCTGCTTCCCCAGCACAGGGGGCCACCACCACTACAACCACCTCATCATCGTCCTCTTCCCCCCCAGCACTGGGAGAAGCGAATGCCTCAGGAGGTGGTAGTGGTAGCAATAGTAGCAGCGCCACTGTAACTACAGATGGAGCCAAGCCCAGGCAGCAGGCCCCCAATGCTGGAGCCTCAGATCCTCTACCACCAGGGTAAAAACTACCACCAGCTGCTCATTCTCTGCATTCCCTGACTTTAACACCACTTTTTTAAAGATATCATTACATTATGAGACATTTTCCTTTTGAGAATCAAACACTTAAAACCTTCACACACAAGTTTCACAATACTGTCGCAAAATCTGTTACACATTTTCTTTCATTTCATTTCTATCAGTCTGCGACCTCTTGCACAACTTTATGAAGCAAAGTATGTGCAGCTGTTTGTTTTTTCAAATTGTTGTTAATTGTTGTGTCTTTTAAGGTGGGAGCAGAGAAAAGACCCTCATGGGAGAACATACTATGTAGACCACAACACCCGGACTACTACATGGGAAAGACCACAGCCACTACCACCAGGGTGAGTTCTCAGCCCTTTTCAGACACGGAACCTGTAACTGGACTAGGTTCATGTTGCAGCAGTGGCTTTTTGTCTTTCATAAATACTCTAAGTCTTTATAACACCATGTGTACACCATATCTACAAAAATATTGTGTACTTGATCTCCATAAATTATGAGATATTTAAGCAACCAATACTACATAATGAAGTGTCCTGATACATGAATATATCCAAAGAGCAGATGGCTAACATTCTCATGAAGTCACATGATGTTTTCTCAACCAAGTCGGCTATGTTCTACATCAGCAAACCTCAGGGTACATTAGTCTGCTCATGGCAAGTCTGTTTACAATAAAGTTTCAGCGAGAGCTAATGTCTGGTAATGCATCATCAAACAGAGGAATTGTTTCTATGATCATTTGTTGATCGTTTACAGTTACAGAACTCAGATTTTGTTCAGTTGTAAATAGTTTCTTCGTGCTCTTAATTTGTTTTGTATTTAACTGCCTATCAGTCAGTTTCGGGTATTAATAACTAAATGTATTAAATGTATTTAAAGCTCATTCTGAGAACCTGTGAAATGCAACTATTGCTTTCCAGACCAGCTCATTTATTTGACCCCCAGCTTGCTTTTTGTGTGTCTGTTTGCTCATTGTAATGTCCATCTCCTTCTCTCTGCCAGTTGGGAGCGGCGAGTGGATGATCGGGGCAGGATCTATTATGTGGACCACAACACCCGCACCACCACGTGGCAGCGTCCCACTATGGAATCAGTCCGCAATTTTGAGCAGTGGCAGAGCCAACGCAGCCAGCTGCAGGGAGCTATGCACCAGTTTAACCAGAGATACCTCTACTCTGTAAGACAATTCTCCGTATCAGCCCCCTTTCAAATATCTGTTACCCCTTAAATGTGTCCAGTGTGTCCTTTGTTTGTAAACTAGTGACATTTAGATTACTCCCTTTTTTTTTTCCCAATGGGAAATCACGTTCCCTTGCCCTGTCCAAACATTTACATGCTTTTCATCCAACACTTTGCTATTACCAACATGATGTGAAACCTTTGCTTTTAATTACCAGGAGTGATTAATAAGATAAGATTAATGTTGCCAATCTTCTGTCAAACTGCAAACTTTTGATCCTATAACCACTGAACCAGCACATTATTGAATCACCCAACCACTCTGGCTCAATCTAGTTTTTATGAGCTTGTCACCTTTTAAAGTGTGCGTTTAGCTCAGACGAGTCCCCAATACTTAGCCAGTACTACAGAGAGCAGAGGAAACATCTGTGACTGTGAGTGAAACCACTTAAACTATAAGATGTCTGAATGTAGTTAAGTCTGTGGTCTGTGACGTCCGTAATCACTTTGCCTTTCTTTGCAGTCCACAACCCTTTTTCCATTAATTTAAGCTCTGAAATGGCTCCATTGCCTATTTACAGAATTAAAGAGCACATGTTTAAAATCATTAGGTTTTCACATATCAAGCCTTTTAATGACAAATATCAAATATTTGATGTAATAATTATTTTACGACACATATCTTGGCGCTCTCGGTGTTTTAATGTTTTTACTCAAACGGGTATCGTTTTTCTGTTCATTTCTGTCCAGTGTGCAGTCTGCCCTTAAAACTATACCACCACCATGCATGCTACAATAATGCAGCTTTGACCACAGAGAAAGTAGAAATGAACCTCACTGTGATGTGTAACTAAAGCCAGTTTCAAGTCATTACAAGTCGATTTTCGTACCACAATGAAATTAATGAAAACCAGTGTCTGCACCGAAGGTCGTAAAAAGACAGAAATCCAAAACACTACGACATGCTTCGTAAATTACTAGTGTGGTTGATTTATTCTATACTTCACAAAGAAAAATGAACGGTATTATTTTCTCACCCCGAGGATATGTTTTCTCTCTCCTAACTGGCTAAGGTAAACAAGTTGTAGCCCAGCTTCTGATGGTGGTTACAAATTATGTAACCTGAAACTTGCCTCCTTTCCATCCATCGCCTTAAGAATCTCATCTCTTTCTGTGGGTGCATTTGCATTGCAAGCCCACTCACTCAACACTCAAGCTTTAACCTAAAGGTGAAAACTTTAGCTTGTCAGAATTTCAAACGCACACACCCCAGCCCTAATATGGTTATCTTATCTGTGAGGGTTCCTCTCCTAAGTGTTTGATCTCAGCAGTGATGTCATCTTCACTGATGATGATTAGCTTACAACACAAATCAAAAGACAGACAGCTGGGACATATTGAGTAGTAAGCAGCCAGGGGCCCTCTTACCAGCAACACAGCAAAACCTTTGGGATTATTTTTCATTTTGTTTTCGTTTGGAATACTTTCCTTATCCCTGTTGTGGAATATATATATACTTTTTAAATGCTTTTTAATCCAACATTGTTGGAATACTTTTGACCAGATTAGTGTCTTCCTTGTGTTTTCTAAATGGATGTGTATGTGTGCATCCCACGTTTTCAGGCATCCATGATGTCTGCTGAGAATGATCCGCTTGGCCCGCTACCTCCTGGTTGGGGTGAGTTCACATTCTTTATTCGAAATAGTCCATATACTTTCAGTTGGTGTCAGTATCCACTGTTCCTTAAAAGGGACACGGAGTCAATCAGTGCTCATACTAAAGTACAAATTAGAAAATTGTTCTGAATATATCCAAATTGTTTTGTTGCAGCCGCTATCCACCCCCGCCCCCCCATAACCCTCTCTTCTGCTGTCACTACTCGCTGTTTACAAAGATCACAGATGACAGCCAGTTAAATAAGTCTAGGTTCATAGCATGAGTCAGCACTGGTGATAATCAGGCATGCTTTGCCACATTGTGGGGCCCACTGTCCATTCTGCCATTCTGACAGATTCCTGTCTCCCTGTTTTTATCAACTTTAGAGAGACGTGTGGACTCCAATGACCGAGTGTACTTTGTCAACCATAACACCAAGACAACACAGTGGGAAGACCCCCGAACCCAAGGGTGAGCTCAGCGCCAGAAAAAGCACAATAGAAAATAAGATGGAAACTGTATTCTCCACGCGTGGACTCACTGTGGCCAAGTTAGAAAGTATTTGAAACACACAGACAATGCACAAGTCACAGAAGCCTGTATTAATCTAATTAAATGAAGCAGAAAGTTAGAATGTATGATTAAGGGTCTTTTAAAGATAATATTGTTGGATATGAAAAGCCATTCAGGATTAATGGGCTTCTTCCTGTCCAGCACCATATTAATGTGATTTTGTTTGCAGTCACTCAAACTGGCGTGCCAAAATACAATATATTTTTTTGTTAAACAGCTCTAGGATCGTCTTACTAGTACTGTAATTATTTGGGCGCCCTCAGAGCACAAATTATATTGTATATGAACTCAAATCTCGGTCTACCCTCTTGAAAATTGTCCTAATATTTACTCAGCACAGTTTCACACCTGGGGCTGTACAGGACTTTTCACTGGGCCAATACACTTCAAAAGAGCTGAAGCATAACTCTAAAATCATTGTATTTTAATCAGCAGCTGTGGTGTGGAGCGTTCACTGAATATGTGCTGGAGGGGAGGCATTGTCTTTTCGGCTTTACTGACCTGAATGAGTTCTTGTCACCATTTTTATAATGTTATTTTCACACATTACCCTTTGCTTTGCTAACATGTAAGATCTCTCAGTATTGTTTTTTGTAGCGGCACAGGTCCCAGCTGGAAGATAAGTGTCCCCGGCCTGCCTAGATTTCATAGCAGTTATAGTTTGGCAAAAAACAAGATCACGATCAAGTTTTCCCAAAGTTGTGCTGCATTCAAATGTTGTCTCAGTGTTTTGGATTTAGGTCTTGTCCTTGGACATAACTTCCTTTTTCCACATCCATCAGTCCATGTATTTAACTGATTGGTGTGTTTGCAGGCTACAGAACGAGGATCCTCTTCCTGAAGGTTGGGAGATCCGGTACACAAGGGAAGGGGTTCGCTACTTTGTGGATCACAACACCCGGACCACCACTTTCAGTGACCCCCGCACTGGAAAGTCCTCCGTGTAAGAACACAATTACATCATTTACTTGTTCATTTGTGAAATATTACATTACATATTGCCAGAAGCTGTGTTTTGTCAGTAATCTGAAGAGCTGCAGCAATGGGAGCTTGTGCACACTTTAAGAGAACATATTTACTAGGACCAGATGGAGATAAGAAAGAAAAATGGTTCCCATAGGTGTTTAATTTCAAAGGTTAATAATTCACAAAGTGTGGTTCGGGGAATGTGATCAATTTTGTCAACAGCCCAGGAAATCCTTCCAAATGTTAACTTCATGGGACCCCACCACAGAAAATTGACACGCCCCACACTTTTTTGACGCCTGTAGAAAAACAGGTTTCTTTTCCATTACGTCTGTCAGCTTATACTTGCTGTGTTTTGACCTTTTTAAATCTCTTTGTTCTCCTCAGCACCAAAGGCCCTCAGATTGCTTATGAGCGTAGCTTCAGATGGAAGCTTGCCCATTTTCGCTACTTGTGCCAGGTAGGCATTCTCTTCACTCCATCACTTTATTTCACGCTCTCAGTCATTTGTCCCGCTCTTCTTCACGTTTTCCCTGTCTTTCCTCAGTCCAATGCCCTCCCTAGCCATGTGAAGATCACCGTATCCAGACAGACGTTGTTTGAAGACTCTTTCCAACAAGTAAGAGCATCTCTGGTTTTCATTTTCAGATCTGATGGTAGACAGTACATACAGTAGGCTAATGAATTTCAAGTGTAGTGATGCATCAAAGCCTACATGCATGGTTTATTTCAGAGTTTTCCCTTTCTGGACATTAAAAAACATGTACGCCAACTGTGCCTGTGCCACTTGCTGGTGTTGTCTTTTAGCTGATCTTGTGTGTGTTTTTCTATACTTCTTAGATTATGGCTCTGAAGCCTTACGACTTGAGGAGGAGACTCTATGTCATCTTCAGAGGCGAGGAGGGTCTGGATTATGGCGGTTTAGCCCGGTAATATAGTAATATAGATATACAGTGAATACATTTCTTTTGTGCAAAGTAACTCGCGAAATGTAAGCAGTAATTGATCATGTGTAACTTCTTGCCTCACTTTGCAGAGAGTGGTTCTTCTTGTTATCCCACGAAGTGCTGAACCCCATGTACTGTCTGTTTGAGTACGCTGGCAAGAGCAACTACTGTCTGCAGATCAACCCGGCCTCGGCCATCAACCCAGACCACCTCTCCTACTTCTGCTTCATTGGCCGCTTCATTGCAATGGCAAGTTTACATGCTGCTCACACACATGTAAACAATCCTGATGACACAAACACCTACGCAAACACAAGAAGTGAATCAAGCTGACGTTTTTACCTCAAATATGTTGCACAGAATAACCAAACGTTAACGGATAAAACACGTTCAAACGTTGTGTTAAAAACACAAATGCACTGTTTTACACTTTTTGTATGTGTTCGTATTTTCCAATCGTGAAAGTTAGAACAACCTGAACAACATGCTGCAGTCTGTAAACATCTTCTGCTATCATGCTTTCATCAGGGTGGTGTCTGAGGCTGTTTCCAGTTTCCTTCTATACAGCACATTGACCTGTCATGTGATTGATATCCCTTCTTTTCATCGATCTCTTGCTGCAGGCACTTTTCCACGGCAAGTTCATCGACACAGGCTTCTCTCTACCTTTCTATAAACGCATGCTCAACAAGAAGCTAATACTCAAAGACTTGGAGTCCATCGACCCAGAGTTCTACAACTCCCTTATATGGATCAGGTAATTTGGGCCTTCAGTTCACATAGCCTGCAGAGTGTAATGGGTTATCCTTCAGTAGAGATCTTGGCAGAAAAATAACATCTGTGAAGTCTGTGTGCATATTATAAATTTAGGTCTAGGTCTAATTTAGGAGTGAAGCATTTGATTGAAGAGCCACTGTGTGCATTCTCAAATGGATTACCAAGTAACTTTTCCTGTTCTTCTTAGCCTGGATAATCTCCCAATGTCCTTTTAGCCCACTCTTGTGTGTGTGCACTATTGTTTCGCTGTATCACTCCACTTGAAGTTTCAGCTATGTCACTAGAGAAGATAAAAGTACAGCGAGGCTCAACAGTTATCACTGGAATTAACTGTTTGACCCTGGTGATGCACAGTAACAAGCCAAAAGTATTCAATGAATGAGATATCTGCAATTCCATGTGATTTTTTGATTTTTATTTCCTTTTCTATTAAGTCAGAGAGACCAAAACCAACTATAAAGGAAAAACTCCACTAAAACACTTGGGAAAAGTAACCTCAGGAAGAGCATCCAGGGAGGGATCCCTGTTCCAGTGTGGACAGATATGCAATAGATGTTGTATATACAGAGTAAACCGAAATCGAAAGAATAGAATTAAAATATGGAGAAACAGAATGACAGTGTTTTGCTTGAGCCTTTCTACCTCTTACTATTTTTAATTTATTGTAACTCTGTTTATCTTGCCCTGAGTTTTTAGTAGAAGTCTTTGCATCAGCCTTTAGCTTCCAAACTCCCTCAGTGTTTCCCCTCAGATTTTCAATGTGCGAGTTTTATTGTGCGATGCTGGAAAATGTTCAGCTGACACGCGACAACCTTTTGAACACATACAATGAACACATTGTAAATGTTAAATTACATTTAATATGTTGCTCCATACTTACTACAAGACCAGGACTGCCAACTTTTCAGTTTATTTTGCTGTGAGATTCGGTATTGGTGAAGTCGGTGCATTTTAGAAGCAGGCCTTCTGAGAGATTACCCACTGCAGTGGTTGGGGTCGTCACTCCTCAACCCCCACGTGTTTACTGATAAGACCACAAAGGCAATTCATCTTCTGAACGCCTTCACAGCTACATGAACCTATTAACCAATGGGACTGTGATGTAATAGAAATACCAATGCCTAGATGATTAGTTGTAACAAAGCTCTCATTTGCATGGCTGCTTACATGTCAGTAGAGTTAAACTGACAGAACTATCCATGCAAGATGATGTGTCCACACTGAGTTTGAGTGAGTTTCACTGAGGGTGTTTGAAAACCCTGACTCATCCAACTCTGGCTGCTTTACGTAGACATAGTTTATTGGGTTTGGGGAGATTTCGATAGCAGTGGTGCTAATCGTTTAGCAGTGCCACTGCACTACTGTTGAATGCATATAGGGAAAACACTCTCCCCCAAAAGTTTTTGTTAAGAAATGTATCTTAGGGATATGGAAAGAGGGCAGACACACATGCATACAAGAGGCAATTGAAGAATACGATTCAAACAGAGGAAGCAGACACAAGAAGCTCTGAGGAGACTGCAGAAATCATACGATTCATGAACAGTTCTGAACAAAGATGAAGCAAAAACTGGCGACTCAGTCATTGTTTGCGTACCTTGATATGGCGGTCAGATATATACCTCATTACGCTCTGACTAACAATCTCATGTCTCCTCAGAGACAACAACATTGAAGAGTGTGGTCTGGAGATGTACTTCTCAGTGGACATGGAGATCCTGGGCAAGATCACCTCTCATGACCTCAAACCGGATGGCGCCAATGTTCTAGTCACTGAGGAGAACAAGGAGGAGTATATCAGGTTCAGTACAACCCCTGTTTTATCACAACACCAACCATATCTGACCTCATTTTTTTTTAAACTTACAAAGTACATGTTTGCCGTCTGCCCTTCAGCCAAATGGCAGAGTGGAGGTTCTCCCGCGGGGTAGAAGGTCAGACCAAAGCTTTCCTGGACGGCTTCAATGAGGTGGTTCCGCTTCAGTGGCTCCAGTACTTTGATGAAAAGGAGCTGGAGGTGAGTAGCAGGCCTAATGCTGATAGTGCAGTATTTAGTGCTTTAAATGACCTCTGTTGTCATGTTTCTAATGTGTGCTTTATTTATTTTTATATTATATTATATATTATTTTTATATTTTAATCTTAATAATCTACCCCGCTGCACAGAGCCTTCAACCCACTAACCAATCTGGTTGATTACTGATTGCTTATATAAGATGAAATAATGTCTCTCCCCACTACTACCTACCCCTACCTAATGTGTGTGTGTGTGTGTGTGTGTGGCCTAGGTGATGCTGTGTGGCATGCAGGAGGTCGACCTGCAGGACTGGCAAAGGAACACGGTTTATCGTCACTACACAAGGAACAGCAAACAGATCATCTGGTTCTGGCAGGTACAGTTAAAGCTGTATTTTTTATCCTCCATTGTTTAGAAGCAATTAGGAGCAGAATATTCCACGTGCTTCATAAGGTGTCGCACATTAATCGTGTTACTGCATAGAATGTATATAAGAGGTGCACATGGCTTGTGGATCTGAAAAGTGAAGCTAATGTGGGGGGAAAAACCCTGCATTGTTTTTAATGACCAGAAGGGGGCGACAAAAGTGAGCCTGCTCCTCGCTTTATTGCCTCAGGAAAGCCCTAACCCTAACCTAATGAGTTCATGTCTGCGTCACGGAACCTGTCTGAGTTTTTTTCAGCGTCCATGTTAACAGGTTAGAGCAGCCAGTCCGTGTGAGACCCACCCGAGACGCACTGCTCACCTGCAGCTCATTTTGAGCCTCGGAGTCTTGTTTATTTACAGCGACGTGTGTGCTGTTTGCAGCATTTATTATTATTATCTGTTTACGTGACATTTATAATGAAATGAAGTGAAATATTCGACTATTTCTGACCGTCATCAAAGGCACACTCAGTGTGGAAAGATCGGCAGGCTGACACACAGCGCCACAGCAGACACGCTGTCTGTGTGGACAACTCATCCGTATGAGCCGCAGCAGTTCAGCGGGGAAGCTCCCACGCATCACTGCTACTGACACAGAATGGCAAAGCTTACAGATGACATTTCTGTAGACTTCATATTGCTCCTTTTCGATGTGTCCAGTCAGTAGATCGCGGAGTCATTGATGAGTGTGTGTCGTCACTTTCTTCCCTGCAGCTGGTGAAAGAAGTGGACAACGAAGTGCGACTGCGCCTCATGCAGTTTGTCACTGGAACCTGCAGGCTTCCTCTGGGTGGCTTCGCAGAGCTCATGGGTCAGCGACACACAGACACACATGTCCTACATCAGCATCCAGACATTAAGAGCTACAGATACACACCACACACATGTATTGTATTATTTCACAATCCTCTCATCTTTTGCTTTGCAGGAAGTAACGGGCCCCAGAAGTTCTGCATTGAGAAGGTGGGGAAGGACACGTGGCTTCCTCGGAGCCACACGTGGTGAGTGGAGCATTCTTCCTCTCACTGATATGGTTCATTCTTCTCTCACATAGAGTTTTGGCCACATGTTGTTCCAGTATATTAGTATTCACAGGGACTTACACTAGTATGCTTATAATAGGCATTAAAATTGTAACTTGGCTTATAATAACTTTGCCTCTAACATACTATGGCCTCTGTGATTTACTGCCACAGGTGCAATCAGTTTGCCTGACAAACAGCAGAGGTTTACTGGTTATTTAGTTAATATGGGACATTTTCCAGCCAGCTAATGTTTTATTAAGCACCTTTATACTGATCTTTGGTCCTCCCTCTTCGTCTTTTCAGTTTTAACCGTCTGGATTTGCCTCCTTACAAGAGCTTCGAGCAGCTGAAAGAGAAGCTGCTCTTCGCCATCGAGGAAACAGAAGGATTTGGCCAAGAATAGAGGGGGGGAATCCTCTTGTGTTTCTCTCCCTCCCCCATCGCTGTTTATTCAGCCAAGTAAAACAAACTAAAAAATTGCACAAGATAACCACCAATGTATATAAGCTATTTTGTCATTTGAAACCAAATCTTAATTTGCAGCATCATTTTTGCCGCAACCCTGTCCCCCAGCCCTTAAATATTATATAACGCCCCATCATGAAATATGCAAGCATTTCAGCATTTTTGCTCCTCTGTTTAAAAACAGAAATCATGGATATTTTTTTAATTTCCTCCCCACTGCTGACTGGCTTTTTAAAAGAGACTAAAAGTGTTTTTGAGAGGATTTTATAGTTGAAGCTCAATCTTCTTTTAAAGCTCTAGTTCTATAGAGTTTCTAAAAGGCAAGAGTAGTGTTGGGGTCTGGTGCCTGAATCTTTTTTTTTTTTTTTCTTTTCCCCGTTGGACCCATAGTAATTGTTTCAATTACTGTTGCAATCGTTTGCGTGCTTGCATGGCTGCCTCTGAAGATGGGAAGACTGCTGCGACCACCATACGTACACAAATGGTCACATTTTAGCATGGACGCTCCGTCTCCTAATGAGCTTTCTCAGCATCATCGTCCACAACGCAAAGTGTTCAGGGTGGGCTGATCTGAAGCAGAGAAGAACCCTCTCATACAGTGGACACCAGCCCAGAGAGAGAAGCACCACCGGATCCTCCTGTTTGGATAAAGACACGAGTAAGGAAATAAGACTCTGGTGGAGAAAGGCCTCTATATCATCAGGAACACGGGGACACAAGGACAATATTCTAAATTGAAGCAACAGAGTGAATTGTGTGTGTGTGAGTGTGGTGGCTGTGGGCTCTGTGGTTCGGGCTGTGATGACGACGGTGAACGCGGTCCAGGCCACCTAGACTGCAGCCTGCTGCTTCAGTCGGCAAGCAAGATGCCCATTAGAGTGACACACTCACAGATTTTAGTGAAGATTGAGCCGTTTCCAAAATTGTTGTAAAAAGACAAAAAAAAAAACAAAAGGCTCTGACTCGATAGATTGTTTGTGCTTGACTGATTCCCCGACAACGCTGTGAAATCTCATCCCAGAGTGGAAAGAGTCCACTGGTGGACAAGAGCACCAGACATGATTGTGCTTATTTGATAACTAGGAGATCACATTTACTAAAACTCCTCAGTTAAATGATCACAGTAGTCAAATGTTCCTGTCGTGATCCTTGCTATAAACATGACGCCTACTAAATGAAAGCTGACATTTTAATCAGGAAACTCAAAAGACAGCATATGATATTTGACCACACGGTGCTGTCCTGAAGTCCAGAGGTTGAATGTCTCATTCATAGAAATACTCTTGAGTACATTCGTACTTGTACTGAAAGAAGCACATTTTACCAAACATGAACTAATTACAGCTGCACACAAATCCTATCATTGTTGCAAAAATATCATCATCAGAGTGTTTTTTTATTTTTTTTATTTTGTCCAGTGATCATGAAGGTGATCACAGACGCTTGACTGAAAAAGAATTTCACTTCCTGAGTTATTTAAGCGCATCGTATGCAAACACAGACAAATATTCCCCACAGGCAGCGTGGAGTGGAAAATGAGCATTAAAAGGGGGCTGAGGGGTCCACTAGAAATGTCGGGCCTCTGGGAGTATTAACTGGGCTCTAAACCTTTACCTGTAGGGTATTGGTAGAAGTAACAGGTCTGTCACATGCAGTGTGTGTCTGATACAGGCTGTGCTGTCAGCAGTGTGACCACAGTCCAGTTCCACAGAAGCGAAGCCCTAGTGCTGAGCCGCTTTTCCTGAGATCTCACACTCACATTTATTCTGCCCACGTTCCATCTCATTCTCACGCTCTGTGCTGAGATGAGTAATAAAGATATCTGTGTGGAAATCAGTAAAGTTGAGGCTGTTTGCAGAAAAAAAAAAACAACAACCTTTGCCTATTTCACATACATGTAAGGATCATAAGACTCCATCAATGAGACAGTAAGGTGCCACCACCAGATAATCCTCAGCAGCCGACACAGCAGCAGGCCTGACGATGCACTTGTGTGTTTTTGTTTTTGCATCCCCTCGTCCTTTTCTCCGCTTAACCGCTTCAGGACACATGCCCTTTGTTTTTCAGAGCGTCACGTCTAACTCCCATCGTTTCTAAAAGACAACTCTGGTGCTTATTCTTTCAGTGAGCGGACTGAACGCAGGATAAAAAGCTCCGGCAGTGGCACACCGCTCCCCTCGTGTCCTCTAGCATCATGTTTTGTCAGACCACCGCAGACAGCAGCAAGCTGCTTCAGACTTCCTAGGAGGAGCTGGTGATCACTCATTCTATCAGTCATGTATATAACGCACTCAGCTGTCCCTGAGGAAGAGCTGGGAGGAGGGACGACAGTATGAAGAAAAACATTCACTGTAGCAAAAGGAGCCAACTTTTAGTCAGATCCGCATAACTTTGTGCTTCCTTTTGAACAGAAACGTGTAATCAAAGAAAATCAACTGTGTATGTGAATATTCATTGTATAAAGATAATGAAAGTAAATAAAGTACTTAAATATTATAATTAATTACACAGAGCCGCCGCTCCATTGATGGAAATCTGTGATGCCTTTTGTTCTTATCAGAAATAGACGGGACGTTTCGGGTTGCCTTCATCGTAGCCAGTAACCAGACTAGGTGTGACCCCCCCCCCCCCCCCCCGTGATGATGCAGCAGGGAGCTTCCTGCGGTGTAGGCCATCTGAAACGCATCCAAACTGTAACATATCGCGTGTAGATACACACTGTAAACACCAACTACACTGTACAGAATGCCCCTTTACTGGAGACGATGTGTATAGAAGATTCATTTTTAATCTGCTTTCACCCATTTTAATGAAGAGAGATGGATTTATGAGATACAAATAAATAAGTGAATAAACCCCCTCCGTGACCTCCGTGCTTTCTTTCTTCTCCTTTTTTCCTTTTTGCTGTGATCACCGGGGGATGAGAGGCCTTCTGCTCAGGATTCACAACACAACTGTTGGCAAACCTTAATCTGTTCTCACGGGAAGGAAACCTAAACTATGTGCTCTTGGTTTATCCTTTGTTTTGGTTGGATCTTGCCTGTGGAAAGAACCATATTTAATAAATGTATCTGACCATCTCTACAGCTGGTTTGAATTGATTTTTCTGCCACCAGTGTGTCTTCCTGTAACAAGAACTGGTTATGTTCCATCTGATACTGATTAGGTTTGACGGCCTGAACATGCACAAAAACTCCTGAAACTTTGCACACGCATCAGTCATGTACAACATTTGGAGGGTTCGTGTGTCTCTTCAAGATGTACAAAAAAAGTCTCTTGGAGCGATGACCTCAACCCAACAGGAAGTCGGCCATATTGGATTTTCTGTACATTTTTGGCGATTTACAGGGGTCATAAATGAACGAATTAGTCCGAGGGGGTTGAAGCGATCCACTTCAAACTTGGTCAGCTGGTAGAAAAGACATTAACGGTGAAAAGTTATTAAAAGTCTCTACAAAACTTTAATGGTGTGGGCGTGGCCAGCTGTCAAACTTCAGTGTCACGCCATGAAACAGGAAGTTGTTAATAAATAGACTCTACATGATCCAATCAGCACCAAACTTGACATGTTTGATGACTGTCCGCCTCTGAAGACATGCATGTGCTCATTTAGAACCACAGTCATAGCGCCACCTAGTGGTGGGAGGAAGTGCATGTTTTGTTCTCAGACGTCTCTCTCTCAGCAGGTTAACCACAGACACCTCAAATTTGGTCCAAACATTCCCAAGACGTGGATGATACTCACTTCAAACGCTGTCACCGTGGCAACGCTGTGTTCGTCATGAAACAGGAAACTGTTATATTGTTAGTGCACATTATCCAGTCTGACTCCCGGCCTGAATACATCTACATGACAATTAGCGACCAGTCATTGCGCCACCTGGTGACAACAGGAAGTAAGACTTTTGTGCCAATCATCATTTGATTTGCATGAAATTTTCACGGTGTAGTCAACACTTTATTATGCTGAAATATAGGATGCAATTAGTGGCTGTTCTCTAGCGCCACATAGGGGACACAGGAAGTGACGTGTAACTCCTTGATGCACCGTCCAAAATACATGAAAATTCTTAGCTTACATATACAGTTTGGTAATGAAATTTGCTTCAGTAAAACTTCTAAAAATGTCATTCTCTTGATCACACTTACTGGATTTTTAGAATGCAGATCTTAAAAATGTAGAAAAAGTGACAGCCAGATGTTAGAGAAAAGTCAGTGCGAGGCCTGACCAGATGTGCAGAGAGCTCTCACATCCTGAAGATCTGTTAAAAGCACGAGTGATTTCTGTGTGCTAGGCCACATTTTGATTTAATTACAAAATCATAACAAAGGAAACACTTTGTTAGCAATTATTAACAGTCCAAAGGTCCTCAAAGGCAACATATTGCTTCATCCGAGCTTTTTCAGGAGGTCCACTGCTTCTCTATGGACCTGCAGAGGTGCAAATATACTGTAAGCTGACTCACGCATAGAGATTCCTCTATGTTTTATGTTTCTCACACATAAACTATGTTACACTGCAGTAAATCAAAAGCTGTCGTACCTCTTTGTCCTCCAGTGTGTGAGCAGGGTACTCCTTCGCTTTGGTGAGCCACAGCAGCGCTCTCTCTTTGTCTTTCATGGCCATGTACGTCTTCCCGAGCATGATCAGGTTTTTACTGTAGAAGTTTGGATCAACTGAGGAAAATGGAGAAACGACACAGCTCTGTAGTTAGTCACTTAGTTCAATGCATTTTAAAGCTTCATAAGAGTTTAAATTGGAGGAGAGCAGTATTGTCCTCTGTGTCTTCTTATTCCTATGCTGTGTTTTACCTTCTTCAGCTTTCAGGAAGAATTCCAAAGCCTGAAAGAGGCAGAAAACACGAGTTTGTAAAGACGTCTGAAACCCAGGCCAAACAGAAAAATGACAAGTAACTGATGTCAGTTGGGCCTGACGCTGCTTCGTCGACCTCACCTCCTCGTACGTGGCCGTGGGTGGGGTTGAAAAAACTACAGCAGCCACCTGGCGTTGATACCACGGCAGCTCAGCGAAGGCAAAGCACCTGAGAGAGAGAAGTCATTAGAAGCCGCTTTAAGCTCCGATAATATAGAAATTGAATTATTTGGCACAATAGTGAATCTTGGACAAAAGGAATGTTGTTACAACTACAGTTGAAGCGGCTCATTTGATAGAAACGTCCAAAATAAAGTCACTTCACTGCTTAGAAAGTGCCCCCCAGTAACCCAAAATACTCACCAGTGACCCAAAATATGTAGGGAAGTGGCATCTTTGGGATTGAGCCTGATGGCTGTCTAAGAAAAAGCAGAAGCACCATGTTTAACTTACAAATATGGATGAGTGATACAGTGATAATATGACACTGATCCAAACATCCTCTCACCTCTAGATGATCACGGATGATGTAGGAATTTCCAATTTTCACCTTGACTCCCTCGTAATCCCCAATATCACTGAGACACACTGCGTACCACTGTGTGAGGAGGGGAACAATGTTGATGTCTGATGTGTCGTAAAAGAAGCTCTGTTGTGTCATAATAGGCTGAAGAACTTAGAAACATTCTGCAGTTGCGAGTTCATGCAAGAAGTTTTACAGAGGTCATCACTGACGCTCGTGGCAAAAGCCCTTAGAACAAAAACACCACCACCACAGAGAAGCTTAGAGACCTGATCAGTTCAGTCGTGCCTTCCCAGTGAAGCTGCCGTCTTACTTTGTGTGCCGCGAAATTGTTGTTGTCTTTCTCCAGAGCCTTCTTTGCGTATTCGAAGGCCTCGTACGTCAGCTGCTTCTTCTGCTTGGCCTCCATGTTGGGCAGGAGGGACACGTCGCGGGACGCTCGGGCCAGCCTCCACAGGAACTCTGCATCGTCACTGGAGGGAGGGACACACACACACACACACACACACACACCACACACACACACAGGAAAATGGGACAAATCAGCTGAGAGTGTAGATGCAGTATGCATGGAAATGGTCATGTGTATAAAATGTTGAACTTTGATGCCCTTTGGTGGTAAATATCACAAAGGGAAATCGTCTTTTTTATCTAAAAAAACATAACAACAATAAATATACATATATATATAGATACATGTATAACCAATAAAAAATAAATACATAGAATACATATTTTGTACATTTGTTTGTGTGTCTACCGTTTAGTCTTCCTTATTAAATTTTTCAAGCATTTTTGTCCCCATGCTGTGTGAGGCAGCCCCCCCCTTTCCCTTTTGAAGCATCCAGTAAAGACTCTACCACAGTGAGATATTTAGTTTTAGAATCAGTCTGTCCAAATGAAAAAAATAAAAAAGAAATAAGCAGGGGAAATTGATCACATAAATACAGTGTGCCAAAACAGGCTGGACTGTAATAACTTGTAGGGAGGGCAGGAGGGGAACTGGAAGTGGCTGAACTCCTGACCTGTCCTTGTGCTGCAGCAGCAGCTGGTACAGCTTCTCCGTCTCTGCACAGCTGTACAGGTAGTCAGCCTGCTCCAGCACCTCCTCTGCACAGACACCAAACACAACAGCCAGTTCAGTCACACGCCGTCCTGGATGGCAAACATGCCTGTGTGCCATCTAACTGCGTTTACCAGCTACCTTTCTCCAGAGCGAGGACGACGGCTGACCTCTGCACTCTGTGATAAGCCTCATAACCCAGGAAGGAGAGTGTGGGGAGGCCCAGGAGGACTGCAGCTCTTCTGCTCTGCACACACTGAAGGAAGTGACATGAACACACATGAACAAACACACACAAGGGGACCACCTCAGGCTCTAAGTGGCCCCTGGCTGCTGGCTGTTACTCACAATGATCTGACTCACTTGTCTGTTTCAAACTAAAATTCCCCTTAAATGATCCTGTCCTGCTCATCGTGTGAACACTTAGATACAGTGATGGTGTTGCTGAGTCCTGATGCAAAGCGGTTAAGCAGCTCTCCGGTGAGGTAGCACTTTCAGCCCTGCTGCCCTTTCACCCACATTCAACCTGTTTTCCTGCAGGACCACAACAGTGAGAGAGTGAGAATACAAAGCGAGGTTATTTACGGTCAGAGCAGCGGAGGTCCTTCCTTCCTTCACAGCTGTCCACCGATACCGAAGTGTCCCCCTGCCTCTGATCCCCTTCGCAGCCGATGGTGACAGTAGAGTCCTGCTCACACAGCGCACCAACACCGTCCCCGCCATGGTGCCACCGGTGCGCACGCTCAGCGATCGGGAACTGCGGCGGTATACAAACAGTGGACATTCAGGAGCACAAACACAAAACGTTGCAAAGTTACAGAAACTGGGGATGTCAGTCTCCCAACTAACACGCACACTTTTATATTTCATTGAATAGTTTAATTATTGTGGCATATGTTACCTTTTTACATATTAAAAACCATCCTTTATATTTTTGTAACATATTTTCTAGTCTTTTGGCATAACTTTAGCATGTCATGTATTTGAGTTCATTTGTTGTTTATGTAACAAATTAATCTTTTTCTACAGCCCATTTCAGACAGACTATAAGAAGGTTTACAAAGGTGGATTAACAAGTGAGACGAAACAGAATAAACTCTTTGACTGGGTCGGTTACAAATATCCCCTAAAGCTCACACTGGAAGGGTTACCATCGGCTAAAAATCATTTGAATACAAACACAATAAATGCTCTACTAGCTAAACGAACATTTACAGAAGCTATCCTACTCGACACACCGACCGTCTTACATCTTAATACACAACCACTGCGGTTAAAATTTAGCTACAAGCGTTAAATTGTTGCTACAAAATTGTCTTTCTTGAATGCACCCTGGACCAGTATGTCCACTACATAAGCGGTCGGTAGGAAACAAACAAACCCCGTCATTTCCGAGTAATTTTACCAGGCAGTTGTATTTACGTCTATGCCTTTTTCCCCAAGTGTCACCACAAAGTGTCGATTTAATTAAGCGTGACTGTACTAGACACACATAAACATGTGGTCTAACATTACCAGTTAGCAAACCTATGGGGAAACACTGGGGGAACTGGAGAGGTTAGCTAGCTAGTTAGCTGCTGGCTCCGCCCCCGGGCTCCTCAGCTGTTCTTGTCAGATAATAATCACGTATTCGTGTAGCTAGGACCAGAGGCGGCCAAATATTGTACATTTTCCACAACCAAACAGGTAATTAAATGAGCTTAAGTCAACTTTGTTAATAATTAATATGCGTATGGGGGCACTGTATCGTTTGGCAGTATTTAGTTTTGGTGCCACAGGCGTCGCCACACCCACTTAATGTTAACTGGCACTGCTTGCGTGGCTGAGCCTAATTAACGCCATGCTAAAGCGGACGTTAGCTCATGTAACAGTAACAAATGATACCAAAGTCACCCTGCCAGAGCTAACCCTAACCCTTGTGTGTTTCATTACTCCACTGCTGTTATCATATAATTAGCTGGTTAGCTACAGGTTCCTTGTTGGTACAAAGGTCCATCCTGTGATAAGCGTTTTGAGTTGCTAACATCGTGTGTAACAGTAGCTGTCCGTCAGAGAACATCTACAGCAGCAGTGGACGAACACTCCTTCACGTCCTGCAGTCCAACTTTACTTGAGTTAAACTACTTATTCTTCAGTCAATTAGCTGAGTGGCCCCTGTGAATGAAATGTAGTGGAGAAGAAACATAAAGCTGCGGAAAATAGAAGTATTTAACTTACACGTACCTCAAAATTGTACTTAAATACATTGATAAATTAAATGTGCTCACTCTCACCTCACCTGGATTTGTGGATTCTCAATGATGCCTTTGTCTGATCATCCCAGCGCAACAAGCTGCCATGGCCTCAGGTGGGCCCCCGGTGCCAGGGGCCACCCATTTGGCCTCCAAGGTGGAGCTGACCATCTCCTGTGAGAGCCTCATGGACATGGACATCTTCTCTAAGTCCGACCCTCTGTGTGCCTTGTACATCAACACCTCCGGCTCCCACTGGTATGAGGTCTGTATTTGGTCACGGGAGGACAAGAGTAAAAAAAAACACACATTAAGAATCAAGGCCTTATGTTTACAGGGAACACAGGTGTGCTTGCATGTGTTGTTGGCTCAGTTTTTTTTTTTCCACATGTTTATTTGGCTGCTGACATTTGCCATCATCTGTGATTACGTATATTTTTTTTCCCCTTTGTAAATCAGTTTGGGCGCACAGAGATGATCCTGAACTGCCTGAATCCAAAGTTTGCCAAGAAGTTTGTTATTGACTACTACTTCGAGATGGTGCAGAGGCTGAAGTTTTGCGTGTATGATATTGACAATGACACCTATGACCTGGGTGATGACGATTTTCTGGGGGAGCTTGAGTGTACCCTGGGCCAGGTGAGCTTCGCTTTGTGCAATTTTGAAAGAAAGCTTTGGCTGTTCCTCTGCCCTTTTTTGCTGTTCTGTGACGCTGCAGGTGTTTGTGTCCAGATTGTTTCGAACAGGCAGATGACTCGACCTTTGTTGCTGAAGGACAAGAGGCCCGCAGGTCGTGGGACCATCACAGTGAGTGGACTGTTTTCTCCTCTCTAATGAGTATATAGAAGTGATAAGCTGTGACTGAGGGACACTCTATGGGGACAGAGGCACGCTGGACAGAATGGCTGTTAGGTAGACAGTTGCTGTAATAGCAGATTAAGTTTCTCAGTGATGCTTTATGCACAAAACATGAACTCCAATCTATGCCTACATGTAAGTTTAGCATTTAGCTGTCAGTTAAGGCACCAAGAAATACTGGAATACTGAATCCTATGTGATCATTGCAAATACCCAGGATCCTAGTTATGCTTGTTGAAGGAAATCACTCTGTGGTATTATGTATACTTTGCTTGACAGCTTCTTTTTCTTCAATTGAATCTGTTCTAATTGATTTGTGAAATTGAATTGAGTTGTGAAAAGTGCAAAATTGCCCCAAAGCCTTTTCTTGCAGAGCCTTTTCTTTTCTTTGAATAGATCTGTGCTGAAGAAATAACAGACACCAGAGTGGCAAACTTTGAGGTGTCAGCCAGCAGGCTGGACAAAAAGGTACGCAAGGTCATTTTAAATAGTTGGATCTGACATCAGGCTTATATATTAGCCCGTCTGGCTTTTGGTTTACTTGATGCACTGTAAATGATTAATTGAACGTGGTTGTTCAGTTTTTGTGGTGGTCCGACCCCTTCTTGGAATTCTTCAAGCAAACAGACACTGGATGGCAGCTGGCTCACAGGACAGAGGTACGCCTCACTCTGCTTGCAGACAGTTCCTAACTTGTGACAAGTCGTGGATATTCACATCTTTTACCTACATGAAATTAGCTATCCCAGTGTAGAGTTGGCCTGTTACAAGTAAAAGTCCTCCATTAAATATCTTACTTAAACAAATGTATAAAAGTATTAGCATCAAAATACACTTTAAGCACCAAAAGGAAAAGCATTCACTTTGCAGAATGGCTCATTTCAGACTGATGCATATTAGGTTACTTGATAATTTGTAAGTAAAAAGTAAAATATTTCCCTCTGAAATGTTTTGGAAATAAGTATTGTACTTGAGTTCAGTACTTGACTAAAAGGACTTATTTACACTCCACCACTGCTTGTGACTCACTGAACTTGTTTTTAATGTAGGTGGTAAAGAACAACCTAAACCCAATATGGAGGCCCTTCCGCATCTCACTGCGATCTCTCTGTGGAGGAGATGTGGAGAAGCCAATCAGGGTAATTTCTTCTCACCATTCTAGTCATTTTATCTCAGTTGATTAAATGCAGCCTATTAACACAACCATCCCACAACCTACCCCCCCAAGAATGCTCTGAGTTGTGAAAACTGTAGATCTTTTGCTGCTTTTTATTTTCTTTAGAACAGCTTGATTGACCACGCTACTCTAACTTACTAATGATTCCTTTTGTGATTGCATTTTCTTTTCATCTTACAATGCTTCCAAACTTAAAGCAAGGGGGTTGCTTGTGACCCAGCTGGATAAGAGATGTGTGTATGTATGCACGGTTCATGACGTCACCACATGAAGGTGTGCATTTTTCCTACATTCCTTTTTATTAAGTTGAGTTACTCTCATCTCATTTACTCTATTTACATTGATAAGAGAGAGTGAAATGTGACTGGCTGTTTGTGCTTGTGAGGTGTGACCATTATAATTTAATTTGTGTAGTGTTAGACTAGTGTTGGACCAACGGTTCAAAGCTTCCTCGCTCACCACAAATAGTGAATACTGTATGTTTTAATTATGTTTGTATCCATCCATGACCAGGGCAACCTTTATCTGCATGTCATTTCAAACGTTTTAGCACCCTGACAAAACGAGCCTTTCTTAGTACTCGCTAATTAATTCTGCTTTGTAAATGAAATATATGTTAAGATGACTATCAGCGACAGTGTTAGTGATGGCCTCAGAAAAGCTCTATCACATCAGTCTCAGTGTGTTCATCCCGTCTTGATACAGTTTGAGGTGGCTTTTGTTTTGAAGGCCACTACAGGAAATCTCTGTTTTTGTTCAGGTGGACTGTTACGACTATCATGTCAGTGGCTCCCATGACCTCATTGGGAGCTTTAAAACCACACTTGCAGAGATGCAAATGGGAACACACACTTCTCCGGTGAGACTTTGGTGTGTGTGTTTGTGTTTGATTCTGGCTTGACCATTAAATGGCCTGTTAATTGATTTTTTTTTTATGACTCATGCTCTCACTTGCAGGCTGAATTTGAGTGCATTAACCCCAAAAAGTTAAAGAAGAGAAACTACAAAAACTCTGGGGTCATTTGTATCAAGGACTGCCGGGTAAGGACTTAGAAACAAGGACATTTAAGACGTCTCACGTTACCTCAACTGCAGTATATTTTCTCTCAGCGAGATGCATTGACACATCTGTTAGTTAATTTTTAGATGGTGCATTTTAAGAAAATGACTCTGATTGATTGAAGCGTACGTTACCACTCTCACTGCATTACTGCACACACTTCTGCTCCCGGTTAATGTCATGTTTACCCCTCAGGTGGTGAAGGAGTTCACCTTCCTGGATTACGTCATGGGAGGTTGTCAGATCAACTTCACTGTGAGTTTGGGAGTTTTTACTTTCACGATCCGACCAAGCACACAGACTGCCTGTACTGTTTTAGACGTATATAGAAGTTATATGGGGCAACACATCTCTGAGCAGCTCCCTATATCTCGACCCCTGTCCTCTCTCGCACGCGGGCCAGATCGCCATTGACTTCACAGGTTCTAACGGGGATCCCAGCTCTCCCCAGTCCCTCCACTACATCAACCCCGAAGGCTACAATGAATACCTGACAGCCATCTGGGCAGTGGGCAATGTGATCCAGGACTACGACAGGTAAACTCCAACTCCGCTCCATCCAACATGAAACTCCACCCTGCACATCAAGTCATCACACCAGCTGTCACTTGCATGTAGCTGACTTCTGATTCGAAGCCTTCTATATGATAATGTTTGCTTGTAATGATTACACTCTTACAGGGTTTACTTTGACCGTTTTATTAATGTTATACCTTTCTGCGTAGTAACAAGATGTTTCCTGTCTTTGGTTTTGGAGCCCAGATCCCTCCCTCCTGGCAGGTATGAAAAAAAATAAATCAGAAAACCATTTAAGTCCTAACGATCTTTTGACAGACTTGACATCAGACTTTGAATCAGGTTACACTCATACTGCCGACAAGCAACCTCAAGTCTCTCATTAACCTCCGTGACCTGTTCAAATTCCTGTCATGTAAAGTAAGATGCTTGATTCAACTGTGGCGTCTCAAACCGGTCCGACACTGAACCAGGAGGATGCATAAAGTAATGTACAGTTATCTATCCACAGTAACCTTTCTTATGTACAACTGAGCCACAAAATTAAGTGTGTGTGATTATCTTCCCAGCTTAAGATTGATTCCATCCACATATTGCATCACTTACTTAGTGTATTGCTTGCTTTTAAGACAGCTGAATTATTGATCTGTTTGATTTTCTGGCACACACAGCTCAACTCTGTCAGGAAATTGTTCTACAGTGAGTAAGTCAACTGTTTTTGAGACAAAGTAACCATTGAAGGACATGGGAATAAAGTAGTATCCATTTTAGAATTCGGGTGTTGATGTTAAATTGCCATGGACCGTATTCTAAAGCTTTTGAATCTATAAATCATACACACAGGTTTCCCATGAGTTTCCCATCAACTTCAATCCAGCAAATCCGTTCTGCTCGGGTAAGTCGAACCTCGTCGCAAGATTGTGTTCGGCTGTTAAGAGCTGTTCATGGCTGCTGGCTGATACCGTGTTGTGTGTTTGTGTGTGTTGCAGGCATAGAGGGTGTGGTGACCGCCTACCAGCAGTGTCTGCCTCGGCTGAAGCTTTGGGGCCCCACCAACTTCTCTCCTATTATCAACCACGCTGCCTGTTTCGCCAGACAAGCTCTCCGG